>NC_050078.2:6757450-7414348 GCF_009764565.3 Dermochelys coriacea | reverse complement strand
TTTGCGTTCTGATGAAGCTATGATATTTACCTTTTCAGCAGAAAGAGCTCTTGACAACGATACGATGCATTTTCCGAGTCGAAAAAAAGATTGGATGTGATGTGGGGGAATGCAGTGCAATTTGTATCATGTCTAAACCTAACAATTTCACCGTTGAACTTAATTTAACATATTACGCTTCCCCAGCAGCGGTAATAGATCCTATTAATACATATGGCTTCCAGAGGAAGGTTTTCTGGCCATTCCATCAGTGGTATAGAGCAGCATCCTGGAAAACATAGCTCAGTTTAGTTTGACAGGGAACACTTTCCCGCAGTCATAAAGGTCTAAATAATACTTTGTGAATGGCTGAAGTTATTCAAACCTCCTGCACTGCTATAATATATTCCTCCCTCCAACGGACAGGCATGTTTTCTGAACGTTTATTAAAAAATGAAAGTTTCATATAAAATGTATTTCAGATCATTTAACTTTTCTCTCTCTTTTTATAATCCAATGAATTTTATTCATTTTAGTAATCTCCTCCTGAACCTTAGCACTGTGGGGTTGAGATTAAAATACGGAGTATATGAATCAGGGTTCATAAAAGGAATTTGTCTCTTCTTGCTCAGAAGGCTGCAGTCACTTGTTTGAGCCACTGCAGCTGAGAAATGAGATGAGACTAAACTGTTAAGTGGTTTTTACTCTTCTGTGTCTACACAAATTAAGTTCAGATGGTTCAGCTACTATCTAAATTGGGATTGATAAAGCTGACACATCCCTGCAGGAATCCTTTCTTCAGATATTAAACCTGGAGCCCATAACATCATTTCTGTGAAACTATTAACTGATCAGATCAGTGAAAAAGATTAGCCGTGAGCTGAGGTCGAAGATGATTTTTCCTCGATAGATTTCAGTCTAGATGGACTGAGTGGTAAGCACAGGTGTGCATGATTGTACATACAGGAGACGCTACATTTGGCCAGCAGCAAAAGGCCTGCGGTCCCTGATTCTGCAGGAGACATGTGTCTAACTGACTTAAATAGTTCCATTTAAGCTAATACCAATGATGGTACAGGAAAATTGCTCCTTTGCATTGTTTTTGGTCTCCAAGCTGGGGAGGAGTAAACCCAAGGAAATATTTTGGATTTGTAAAGTTAAAGTAAAATCCAGAAGTGATTCAGATCCAGGTTCCCCAAACCTGAAAGGAATGAAAATTATTCTGATTTGGATCCACCCCTACCTCCAACAAACCATTGTACAGTGCCACATTGGGTGTCCTCCAGAAATACAGTTCATGAAAGTGATGCTTTGAAAAATGATGTTTGTGTTAGCACCTGCAATGTCCTTACTCACTAGAGGTGTTTTCTTCTGGGTTCCTTACCTCCATGAATTGCATTTGCATTGGTTGTAAGATATTTAGAGAGCTTGTGAGCACTGAATATCTCAAATCTGGCCCTCACATTTGACACCAAATGTCAGATTCTTCACAGTACAGTGGGCTATTTTAATTTTTTTTTTCAGAAAAAAATTATCATAAAATCATAGACAATTAGGGTTGGAAGAGACCTCAGGAGGTCATCTAGTCCAACCCCAACTAAATCATCGCAGCCAGGGCTTTGTCAAACCAGGCCTTAAAAACCTCTAAGGATGCAGATTCCTGCACCTCCTTTGGTAACCCATTCCAAAATTCTCATTTGAATTTTTTTGACTGTGTTAATGGGCAAGTTTGAAATGAAAGGAAAGTTTTCATTTTTTATTTGAGTAAAAATTCCTTTTGTTGTTTTCCCCCCAAAACTGAAATAAAACACATAATTCATAAAAAAATTGAAATTTTAAGGACATTTTATTTCTAAATATTTTGTCCAAAAAAAATCAACACAGGTACCCCCCAAACCATTTGGATCTGCAAGATGGTGAGCAGTTGGTAGACACAGGATAGTGTACCCTGGTCTTCCTCTATGAATAGAAGAATCATGAAGTTCTACCGTGAGTGAGGTAAGGGCAAGAGACTAAAGTCCTGAGATATCAGAAAGGGAGGAGAGGTGCAGCTTAGCCCCACAATTAGAATAGAAGTGTTTGGTTTTTAGGGTTTTTTTTTTTTTGGAAAAGACTGCATTAGGGTTGAGTACATTAGTTCAAAGAAATAAGAACAAAACACTCCTTTTCCTTACCACAAAGATCCCATTTGCCCATTTCTAGTAGAGGAGGATCCAAAGTTTTGAGAGCGGTTTTGAAATCTGCAGTCAACACCAGTTCTGTGTGTTATGTTGAGGGCCTGATGCAATAGGGGCGTTGAACAAGAAAACCAGATTGAAATACCACGTTTTGAGGCTGTTCCAATTCCACACTCAAAACAATGTTCCAAAGTTCTCTTGGTATTGACACCTCCTCATCAATTATTGGGAGTGGACCACATCCACCCTGATCGAATTGGCCCTATCAGTACTGGTTCTCCTCTTGTAAGGTAACTCCCTTCTCTTCATGTGTCAGTATATTTATGCCTGCATCTGTAATTTTCACTCCATGCTTCTGAAGAAATGGGTTTTTTACCCACGAAAGCTTATGCCCAAATAAATCGGTTAGTCTTTAATTGCCACCGGACTCCAGGTGGTTTTTTTGGATACAGACTAACATGGCTACCACTCTGATATTTGTTCCAAAGTTTGCAGTTCATGCCTGTCTTTTGTTCCTAGAACTGAATGGAAGCCAGGTTGTTTCTAAAGTTTTCATAGATTCATAGATACTAAGGTCAGAAGGGACCATTTTGATCATCTAGTCTGACGACCTGCACAACGCAGGCCACAGAATCTCACCCACCCACTCCTACGAAAAACCTCACCTATGTCTGAGCTATTGAAGTCCTCAAATCGTGGTTTAAAGACTTCAAGGAGCAGAGAATCCTCCAACAAGTGACCCGTGCCCCATGCTACAGAGGAAGGCGAAAAATCTCCAGGGCCTCTTCCAATCTGCTCTGGAGGAAAATCCCTTCCCGACCCCAAATATGGCGACCAGCTAAACCCTGAGCATATGGGCAAGATTCACCAGCCAGGTATTACAGAAAATTCTTTCCTGGGTAACTCAGATCCCATCCATCTAATATCCCATCACAGGCCATTAGGCCTATTTACCATGAATATTTAAAGATCAATTAATTACCAAAATCACATTATCCTATCATACCATCTCCTCCATAAACTTATCAAGTTTAATCTTAAAGCCAGATAGATCTTTTGCCCCCACTGCTTCCCTTGGAAGGCTATTCCAAAACTTCACTCCCCTGATGGTTAGAAACCTTTGTCTAATTTCAAGTCTAAACTTCCTGGTGGCCAGTTTATATCCATTTGTTTTTGTGTCGACATTGGTACTGAGCTTAAATAATTCCTCTCCCTCTCCGGTATTTATCCCTCTGATATATTTATAGAGAGCAATCATATCTACTCTCAGCCTTCTTTTAGTTAGGCTAAACAAGCCAAGCTCCTTGAGTCCTCTTTCATAAGACAAGTTTTCCATTCCTCGGATCATCCTAAGCCCTTCTCTGTACCTCTGTTCCAGTTTGAATTCATCCTTCTTAAACATAGGAGACCAGAACTGCATACAGTATTCCAGGTGAGGTCTCACCAGTGCCTTGTATAATGGTACTAAAACCTCCTTATCTCTACTGGAAATACCTCTCCTGATGCATCCCAAGACTGCATTAATTTTTTTCACAGCCATATCACATTGGCAGCTCATAATCATCCTATAATCAACCAATACTCCAAAGTTCTTCTCTTCCTCCGTTACTTCTAATTGATGCGTCCCCAGCTTATAACTAAAATTCTTGTTCTTCATCCCTAAATGCATAACCTTACATTTCTCACTATTAAATTTCATCCTATTACTATTACTCCAGTTTACAAGGTCATCCAGATCCTCCCGTATGATATCCCGGTCCTTCTCTAAATTGGCAATACCTCCCAGCTTTGTATCATCCGCAAACTTTATTAGCACACTCCCACTTTTTGTGCCGAGGTCAGTAATAAAAAGATTAAATAAGATTGGTCCCAAAACTGATCCCTGAGGAACTCCACTGGTAACCTCCCTCCAGCCTGACAGTTCACCTTTCAGTAGGACCCGTTGTAGTCTCCCCTTTAACCAATTCCTTATCCATCTTTCAATGTTCATATTGATCTCCATCTTTTCCAATTTAACTAATAATTCCCCATGTGGCACGGTATCAAACACGTTACTGAAATCTAGGTAAATTAGATCCACTGTGTTTCCTTTGTCTAAAAAATCTGTTACTTTCTCAAAGAAGGAGATCAAGTTGGTTTGGCACGATCTACCTTTTGTAAAACCATGTTGTATTTTCTCCCATTTACCATTGACTTCAATGTCCTTAACTAATTTCTCCTTCAAAATTTTTTCCAGGACCTTGCATACTACAGATGTCATGCTCCTCGTATTGGTGTACAAACATCTTAATTTTTGCTGTTTGGCTTCACTCACATTTTGTACCCTATTAGGCACGGTCATTCTACAGCCAGTATAACCTATTAGACTGGTATCCACACCGCCCTTCCTCCTTATATACATTCTCCTACCCACGGCTGTATCCTTTCTTACTTCATTTTCTTCCCTCTCAATGCTAAAATCCGGCGTGGAGATTATCTGGACATCTCCCCCAAATTCCTAGTTTAAAGCTCTCTTTATCAGTTGTGCCAGCCTCCATCCTAGAAGTCTATTTCCTTCCCTACTCAGATGAAGTCCATCCCGAGAAAACTGTCCTCTGTCCATGAACGCCTCTCAGTGGCCATACATCACAAAGCCCTCCTTATAGCACCACTGCCTAAGCCATCTGTTGATAGTCATAATCTTGTCACACCTTTGTTGCCCTTCTCTATGAACAGGCAGTCCCACTAAAGATCACCTGAGCCTCGATTTCCTTCAGCATCTTCCCCAGCCTAGCATAGTCTCCCTTAATTTCCAGCGAGAATCTAGCCGTATCATTTGTTCCCACATGAAGGATAATTAGGGATTCTTTCCTGTTCTCTTTAGGATCCTTTTCAACCTCAGGTCTACATCCCGTATCTTAGCACCTAGAAGACAGCACACCCTTCTGTTTTCTGGATCAGCTCTGGTTACAGGCCTGTCTATTCTTCTCAATAAAAAGAGTCCCCGATCACAAAGACCCACCTTTTCTTGGTGACGGTGCTATTCTCCAGTCTATCCCCTGTTCCCTCTGGCTGCAAGTTCTTTCCATTCCTATTCTCCCTTATAATCCTCTTTGAAATGTTCACACAAGTTTTCTTTTCCCCGATTACCACTTATCCTGGCCCTTCATTTATAAATTCCAGACTAAACCACAACAAAGAGACAAAATACAAATAATGCATGACTGAGGCCACAGAATGAACTGGGCCACATAATCAATAATGAGAGGACCAACATACATAGTCCACTTGTTAACCTCTGCAACACTGTTTTTATCAAGGGAAAATAAATGCATATTTCATCACAACAACCTTAACTTTGACCCATAAATATTTTAAACGTAACATTTTTCTTGCCTTCATTTTGCTCTCTATTTTCTCTTCAAGTCCTTTTAGTACAGAAACATCCATTTGTAACTGATAATATATTTAGTCAAAAATCTGTAAGTATTGATAATGGCTTTTTCTTGAGCCCATTTTATCTAGCAGGCAAAGGATATAGTACAGTGATTCTCAAACTTTTGTACTGGTGACCCCTTTCACATAGCAAGCCGCTGAGTGCTTATAAATTAAAAACACCTTTTTATATATTTAACACCATTATAAATGCTGGATGCAAAGTGGGTTTTGGGTGGAGGCTGACAGCTCACAATCCCCCATGCAATAACCTTGCGACCTCCTGAGGCGTCCCAACCCCTAGTTTGAGAACCCCTGATATAGTATCAATGTATGGTAATAGTTAAGTATGTGAACTTGCATTTCAGACTGATCAATACATGCCGTTACCATGTTGCAATTACATTTTGTGATTATGAATGAAAGAACAGTACTTATTTTGGATTAGAATTAAGGTAATAAAATAATACAGTTCTGTATAATTGATGGATCTAAAACATAGAACAGGTTAGAATGTATGGTAAGATATGTCAATTCAGGTTTTAGAGGGCTGAGTATTTAGAATGATACAAAGTTCTGAGCAAAAGATGGTCAAAAATGGGGGGGGGTAAATGTTGTGAGAATTTTTTTGCAAAAGTTTTTGGGGAGTTGAACTTAGACATCTTAATGAAAAGTTGCACTGCAATTTCATCCAGCTCTAGTTTTTAGGGAAGTCTCATCTTTTAGTTGGTGGGAACTTTGATACAGTCTGGGCTTTGGTAAATTATTCAAGTTTGAGATGGCCTTAAATGGCAAATGGGGGAGAGAGAGAGTGAGCAGATTTGGGGGGGCTGTAGTGAGTAAGAAGCAGCAATGCTCATGCATTGATATTCAAAGAGACAGAAGAGTGTACAGAACTTATATAGTCAGATAGGTATCAAAAGCAATTCTTGTTTGGATTTTCAGTTAAATTTACTCACTATAAGCAATTGTGCTAGATTGTGACTTGGGCCATGTACCTGTGCATGGGAGCAGGAATGGGACACAACCCGATACCCTGGCTTGGGTCCCCAGGCCCCTGAATAGGTGCAAACCCCACTCCCCCAGCCCATCCTCTTCCCCCTTCCCTAACACACTGGCCAATACAGCTGAGCTGGGGTGAGAGCTATAGGCCAGCAGCTAATAACTACCTCCGCATCAAGGAAAAGAGCAAGAGTGAATTGTCTCCCATAGGAATGGTGCTGGGACACATGGCCTCCTGTGGCTATCCCTAGGGTGGTGCTGTTTACACACTGAATTTTGGGCCATAGGCACACCCCTGAGCAATCTCCCCTATTGGCTATTTGAATGCATTCTGTGCTTGTGCATCCCTTAGCTATAGGAGGCTGCTCCTGGTGACTGTTCTTTATATATATTTATGGAAGTATATCAGTTAATTACAAAAGTATTTGCAAAGGTGAAATCAGATAGCAATAAATAAAATTGATAAAAGAAGCCACCGCAGAAGAGAAATGTATTATATCTAGCTCGTAAGGACAAACCACTAGATATAGGGAGACATAACTTGGATATAAATCCATGTAAATAGGAGCAGGACATAACCATGGATGTTCAAGAAATGTGTGACATGCACTAACTCATAGAATAGGATTTACCAGCCACTGTCTTGTTTTATTCTTCATAGAAAGCGTTTTCAACTCCATGAAAATTCACAGGCCAGTGCCAAATTAGCACCTCTTTTGCCATTATGCTCTGAAACCTTCCCAAATTTCCTTTCCTACAGCCCATGACTGAAATATTCATTAATGGGGTAATGCAGACTCAAGTGTCTCCTAACCAAATGCACGAGAACTGTGGACTCAGGATGGTATATAATTACAGGTTTCTATTACCGATGGTGAGCAGAACAAGCTGGAGATTAGCTTCTCTTGGTGCATTATACAGCTTGAAAGAAAGTGTCAGACACATCATGCTAAAATAGGATGATATTTTCCCTACACAAGTAGAGACATTGCACTAACGAGCTGACTCCTCTGTCAAGTTTATAACATTCGGGAAGTGACCTGAGAACAAGACACAGAAGTTTCTGAGGTGCATAATGTAACCAGTAAATAATTTGAAAAGTAGGTCAGTCGGTAGTTGGCACTTACAGAAAACATTTAAACAGCACTGAAGAAAATTGGCTGAATTGTAGGAGTAAAAAATACGCTAAACTCTGGAACTCAGCAAATTAGCAGAAAAGGCTTAGAAATTCCCAGGATATAAAATCAAATAGGATGTCGAGATAAATTGAATCAACGTAAATTGGCTAAAGAGAGAGTTTTCAGGCAATACAGAAATGAGGGTGGAGCCAAAAAGCTATTCAAAAGCTATAGAAGCAAACACTTATTTAATACTATATCCTGATGTCTTGAGCAGAGGAAGTGAAGAAACGTTTTGAGTGGACTCATGTAGCACTGTAGAATTCATAACAAAATTTGGCTTGAGGTTTGAACTGTCCCAGAGTTTGGTACTATTCAAGCCTGCAGGTTTTGGCTCAGGGCTAATATAAACAGAGATGGACTGTTCAAATGAGGACCATCTCAAGTGAAGAGTCTACTGCTTCCTATGTAAAATCTAGTCAATGATTCTCAGACTGAGGCTTGCAAGCTGCAGGTGGCTCTTTAATGTGTGTCCTGCAGCTCTTTGCAGGACATGATATTGAAAACACTGATTTAATTATTAACCAATCTAAGTTATTAACCAATTGTGGGGGATAAAATGTTGCTGTGGGAATAACAGATAGATAGATATAGATATCGTAAATGAAACAATAAATTCATGCTACTGTGGCTCTTTTGAGTAATGTTGATTGCTAATTTGGCTCCTGAACCACTGAGATCTGAATATCACTGATCTAGACTGTGACTTTAGACACAGCTGCAGTCAATTTATGACTTCCCAGGGTGCCAATTAGATTTTAAAACTGAAGCCTAACAAACTAAGTTTGTTGGGATATAACAGAATTCAACAGGATAACCCCATTTTTATAGAGTCCTGGAAGCATTAGCTTACTAGTTTTAAAGCTGGGTTCTTTTCAGGTCAACTTTTAATTTGAGCAGTATTTTTTTAGATCAAGACACTTCCTTATTCTTAACCAATCAATTAATTCTCCCAGCACCACATTAGTATACAATCAACTGTTCACAATTCAAGTATAGACACAACCAATGTTCTAGGTGTGTACTGCACACACAATATAGTCTTGCAAGCAGTTATCCCAAACTACAGTTGAGACTAGCAGTTATATCTTAGCAATTTGCAATGTTCCTTGATTTCTGATTACTATTAACTTATGATCATCGAGTCTTAATTCCCAACACATTTATTACAATTCCAAGGATGCATTTGTTCTTAAGGCATTTTGAAGAGTGTGGTTAGTACAGTTGGAATTGCTTAAGGCCATTGTTTTCAATGTCTCTTAGGCCAAGTTGCTAGGATTTATAAAGGAGTTAGAATCTAACTCAGTAGAGAATGTAGACTTAGCAAGATAAACTACAGGTATTTATATTAAAGAAACAGAAGGGGAAATGCAATCTCTGAAATGAAATATCACCACTTATCCTCTCAACGCTGAGATGCGAAGAAGTGTCCATTCCACGCAGTTGGTCCAGGTGTCTGTCACACTTAGGATTCTTCAGTTTCTTGTGAGGGGTTCAGTCAACTCTCATTACCCCATGGTGACTTCAGTTTATATACCCCAGTTTCAGGGCTAGTAAGAGGGGGGCCATCCTCTTATTCCCATTGGACACATGCCAACAAGTGCTTTGGGTTTAGATCTTTCAGTTTCTTTGCAGCCTCCATTGGTATCCAGTTATATACTGGTGTATATCTTTTAACATTTCTTTTTCAATTCCTATCACTTCTAGAGTGCAGTGATTATTTATAGTTGAAAACCAACAGCATCCTTATAACCTTCAAAATTTGGAGGACGCACTCCATACATTCTTTGATTGTACAGAAGCATTTCACTGTATTTAGGACTAACAGAAGAACAAGAGACGTTATCCACCTATAGGAGGATGTAGATCTGATTCACAAATCAAGCATATGTGAAGATTTCAATGTGGGGTGAAAGGCGAACTATTCACAGTATATTTGATTTACAAGGAACACAATATATAGTTTGTCCTTTAAGGGGAAAACACTTTGTGCAAAAAAGCAGGTTGACTCTTGCTTGGTAACCTGGAGTTCTTTTTAGCTAGGTTGGGTGGGAGAAGGAGGTTTTATCCATATGCAAATTATGAGAGTTTCTTGTGTAGGTGATTGTGATGTTCATCCCACACGTTCCCCAAAGGGGTTAATAGAGGCCAGATGGGCCAATTAACCTATTAAGCTACAAACTGGGAGAATGAGGCTGAGAGGAAAACCTTAATGAGGGGAATTTCACCTGGACAGGAAGAGGTGGGGTTTATGAAGACAGAAGTTGGAGTAATGAGAGAGGGCTGTAGTTACTGCCAGGGAGAAAGAGGTGTGTTTGGAGGCTACAGAATTAGGGTAGCCTACTGTTACTTCCCTGGAAGGAGGGAGTTGTCAGGTTGCCAATCCCAGAGAAGCAGAAAGAGCCAGAAGGAAAGGAAAGGGCTCAGGTAAACAGCAGTAAGGTCCAGGAGGGAACAGACCTCAGCTGGGCTGGAACCTGGAGCAGAGATGGGCCTACGTTCCCTTGCCAGCCACTATGGAAGTGGTACCATAGGGCAGTGAATGGGAAGACTGCATGAGACTACTGCAAGGAAAGACTGATACCTTGGAAGGGAGAAACCACATGTAGTGGCCTAGCAGGGGAGGGACAAGTCATGAAGACGGAGCACCAGTAGTTGCAGAGACAGAGAGAGCAGCAGCAGTAGGGTGGGCCATGGGCAGCAGAAAGGAGCCCCAGACCTGGAAGGAGCTAATCCCCAGATGGGCCAGTAGGAGGAACCTCTTGTGATGAATGGACCCCATGCCAGTGATTAACAATATTCTCATTTAGAGATTTTAGTTTCTATTCTTGGGGTTTGGAACCTTGGCTGATTGGTGTGTCCTTAGACAAAGCGTCTCACATAACGTTAACCATTTTCTTATTGTCTTTACTTCTTAGGTGGATCCTCTTTTGGGATAAACAGAGGTTTTCTAATTTTATTGGGGGACAGAAGGAATCCATATTAATTAATCATTCAATGCATATCTGTTCCCTATAGCCCTTACACTTCTCTGTTGGTATGGCTACACTGCAGGCTTGATGCATGTTGTGCCATGCACCTTTGCACAAACACTCTTATGATCCACATGGGCCTTACAAAAAAAACAACAAAAAACAAACCACCACTCTGAAACAAACAGTAAATTACTACCCCCCATCCTGGTGCTGGCTCAGCTAGTCAGATCGGTGAGACTGGGGGGCCTATTCCTCACCCCTGCTCCTTTGAGGAATTAAGCAATCTCACTTGTACCTTTGCATCCAAACCAAAGATCCAGATTTTCTGCATAGGGTCCAAGTATAAAGCTAGGGAATTTCTTTTCCCTAGTCCAAGTCACAATAGGGCTTTAATGATGATGCTTTCCTTTTGAAAACATCTGACCACTTTCAAACAGCTGGCTCTGAAAATAAAAAAAAACACATTCTTTTGGAGCATCCATTAAAAGTCTTGTGAGTCTCATGCATTTGTTCTACCTATGGTGAAGTTATGTGAGGGGAAACATGTCATGACTTCGCTTCTGCTAGAGCAAAAATAATTTCTATTATGACAATGCTCCTGTACTTTTATCCTGAGACAGGTCACAAATTCAAGATGCCAAATAAGATATGGCTCAACAACTTGGTCTTCATTTCCTTTGGACTGGGGGGGGGAAATAAATAAATAAAAGGAACCATATACACTGCAATGGATGGAGCAATAAATGGACTGAATGGTGAAATAAACATCAGTAGAGAACATAAAGATGCCATGAAACATTTCCACCAAAATAGTTGCAATCTCGCTTCCTTGACAAATCCATGGAGAGACATTTTCATTCCCCTCTATTTTGTAAAACTAAGGTTATTCTGAACAATGGGAAAAGAGATCATTAAGAGATTAAAAACAAAAGGAGTTTTAGCTTTACACATTACATGTCTTTCAGTTATGCTATTAGGGAAATTAATGAAAGCCATTTTCTTTACTCTGGGGCTCTAGAAGAGTCATTAGATTCAAATGAATATATAACACTACATCAATCTAATTTCAAGAGAGGGAATCAGCAAACCAATGAGCAGATGCAGCTTCAAAGAAATTCACCTTAATGGCTATAATGCGAGTTTCATGAGTTACAGTAGAAAGCAAATTACAAACAACACATAGACACAATGATTCAGTGGAGCACAAACACAATAATTAAGTGCATCTGTCTATTCAGTATTATCTTGACAATTAACAATACAGTTTACTAATCTTGGTATTTGCCTCTACTTATTTATCTTTATGGTTTCTTTCCAATGCAGTCCTTGGAGCGCAGAGTGAGACTGCATTTCTTTAAATACCATGCATTTGCCAACTGCTTTGAAGTTTCATTTGGAGACATGCATTTGGGGTGGAAAATATCAATGGATTTTCTCGTAGGGGTTTTTAAAGTACTGTACCTACTTTCAAACATTTATCTAAACTTGTAAAATACACACTTTCGCTTTGAATGTACACATTTTGTGTGCTTTCAATTAATTTTTTTTTTGGCTAGTCTATTTTACCTTTTAAGAATCACTCAAACCAAATAATTATAAAATTAACACTGTTAATTTAAAACCATACTAAGGATCTGTCTTAAACCAACAGAATAATGGAAATTCAGAGTAGAGAACATGGTCCAAAGTTTCCAAACTCTGGCAAATAAAATTACTGCCTACATTCATGTTTGCAGACACGAGTGAGTGGTCTGTTTTGCAAATATTCTGAACACTCAAAACTCATCCCATTTTTCCAAAGGAGTTTTGAACACTGGGGAGTATTTTATACCATGGAGAATAAGCTCCTCTCCCCATCTGCATGGTGGAGCTCCACTATAATATCCTGCTCTCCTTATAGGCCTGAACTAAAGCCCAATCATGAGTCTTTCCATTGACTTCAACAGGCTTTGGATAAGAGGTTATGAGGCTGCTGCTGCTTCTGGCTAATGGGTTTAGTATATTAATCCAATCACTAGAGCTTTGTGTTTTTAGAGTGAAAGATCCAGGATCCAATCATTGCTGAGAACCAACCCAATCAGGGAGTTGTTATATCTACATGAGTAGAATTCCCCGTAACCTTAAGAGGTACATGTCTGGTGGGGTGTACTATCAGAGACAGGATTAGGACACAGTCTAAAGAGGAGACAGTTGCCCCATATGCCCTATACTTGCCTGGGCACAATGAGGTGAATTAAATACAGTGAACTCCTTTTATAAGAATTATATCCGTCCTGAATGATTTGATTGTTCTAATTGTTACGATTTGTTATAAGATTTGATTGTTACAAGTGGAGTGTTTAGTTAATATAGGAATGATTTTGCACCAGTGGTTTTGCTTACTATATGCGGTTGATCCTTATATCGATGATTTGTATAAATAGAGAGCACTGTACAATGTGACAGCTTTGACTCTAAAATCCCTGGGCTAAATTCTACTCACAGCTACACCCATGAGTTGCAGTCAATGGGATTTTGTCACTAGCAACATAATTTCTCAGACCACTTCATCTTTTTGTTAGCTTACCCCAAATGCTTAATATTTCATTATGGTAAAGATAATTTCTGATAGATTTATATTAATTTAGTGCTGGTTAAGAGAGCTGCATTGACAGTCCTGGACCTGCTAAGTAATAGTGATCATAATATAGTTCAATTTCATCAAACTTCAGGCAGAAGGCATCATACCAAACCCTAGTGCTGCGACGCTAAATTTTAGAATGGGAGAGTTTTATAATTTTTTTTAATTTAATTTAAAGGCAGCAAGTCCGAAGGCAGCAAATTAAAAGCGCGGGGATTGACATCTTTCAATTCAGCATGGAGCCTTCCTTCTTAAGCACCATAACAGACTCATAGAAAGTGTACTTGACCCTAACTAACAAAAAAGGAAGCAGGAACGAAAGGGGGAAAATACTAGAATGGTGAAATGGAAAGGTTCCAGAAATTATTCGATGTGTCTTTACAAAAATGAAATTCCAGCCCAAGCAAATCAAATAGAACCCCCCTCCCCATAAAATATAAGGCGGAATTTGATGAGCAAATAGCCAAAGATATAAACACAGTAACAAGGATTTTTTACACATGTAAGAAGCTGAAAGCCTGGGAGACAAATGGTAAATCTTCTAGATTACCAGGGAGAAAAGAGAACAATCAAGGAGGATTAGGAACAGATAATGCAGAGAAGCAAACTGATTTTTTTTCTTTAGATTTCAGCACAGTGTCTGAGTTCCAGGCAATAGAGATGAAGCACTGTCAGAAATGGAAGTGTCAGAGGAGGAAGAACTGGAACAACCTGATAAGGGAAGAATTACATATCATCCAAGCCACATGGTATATATTTATATTTATATATCCTAGAGTTCTGAAAGGACTGGAGAATGACATGGCCGTGGTGCTAGGGAAAAAAAATGCAATTTCTCATTAAAAAAATGCTGTGGGGGATGATGGAAGAGTAGCCAACACGTTGCCTTTCAATAAACAAAACACCTTTTTTCCACCACCAAATCAACTAACTGAAGAGATAATTGAAGAGAAAATTATGAAGCTCGTGTATGACTGTGCTGTGCAAAGGGACAAGACGGCTCGGCTGCTGCAAAGGAGTATAATACCTCATAAAACAGCGAATAAAGGAGAACTGGTTGATAGAGTTCATGAGGAGAAAGTTAAAAGCCACTGACAAAGCTCCTCACAAGAGGCTACTTAGGAAACTCTGTAGTCATGGGATGAAAGGGGAAGTACGGTCATTGATTAGGCACTGGCTAAGAAATAGAAATTGAAGAGCCACAAATTGAAAGCGGAAAAAGGACGTATTTATTATTTTCTCATAACACATAATTAACCTTATTTGTTGCTTCTCAATTTCACTGAATACTCTTTTGATCTGGGAGCATACCCAATTTATCTTAATTATACTGTTTATTGTATTACATTCCTCTATCACCTCCCCTCTTATTTCCTCCCCCTCTCTCCTCCTACGGAAGTTTTTCCATGCCCCTGTGTTTAATGTATGGTGACAACTTTTGTCACTACCAATTTGAGGTGAAAACCTAGCACCGTTGAAACAAATGAGAGCTTTGCCATGGACTTCAGGGGAACAAGGACTTGCACCTGACCCTGCAGATTGTGAGCTTGTGCTCTTAATTTCCTTCCTATATGAATCTGTTAAAAAGAGACTTAACCCCCTCCCCCCAACTTCCAACTGTTCCTACATGGCCAAAGTACTTTATAAGCACTAATTAATTAATTCAAATTAGATGTACAAATGGGGGAAAAATTGCCAAAGTATTGAACTTTGAGAATTGTGTCTGTGGTTACTGGACCCTGAGGTCACATAGCTAAGGTGATTGCTGTCCATGATTCCAAATACTGCTCTCACTTATATTCACTTCATAGTCACACAGGTGCAACTCAGAGCAGTATTTGGTCCATGTTGTCCAAATGAAGAACTTCTCCATGCTGGCTGGAATTTATCCTGTATAGTGAACTGAAATAGGGCAACTAGGATGAGCAGCTTTAAAAGTATAAAGCTAGCTGAATGCTCAGAAACAGTGTTCACAGACTTATGTTTGGATTTTAAATGCAGTTCAGTTCAGCCATGCACTTCTTTTATTTCCTTTTTGCAGTTACAACCTACTGTTCAGAGATGATCAGGCACCATGGTGATGGACATGAAATAAATAATAGAAAAGGGTTTCATTTCATCTGCCTCTTTGCATCTGATCATCAAAGAATATGAGTCTGCTACAGCTCCCACTTCAGAGACAGCTCTTCAGCTCAAAAGTTTAGAAGATCAAGCTCTTAGTTCTGGAGGTCACTGATTTAATCCCTAGTGAGGGCCAAGATGTCTATACGTGTGCCAACAACATTTTGTTCACACTAATATTTGGAGAATGGCTGTTCTTCATCTCAGTCTCTGCATATGAATGGGAGTATTCATTATTCATCATTTACTATTTGTTGTTCACTATTCAGCCTGGATGATTTGTCATCTTTCTAATTTAAGAAATTCCAGGAGTAAAATACCATGTGACTAAAGAGGTCACTCAAACACCAGGAATAATGAATAACAAATCATCAAAGGAAATGGTTTATGAGCAACCCATGAAAATTGATGGTCCCAAGTCTTTCCTGTGGTGGATAACTCAACCATTGCCGTTGAGTGTCAGTGCATAACGCCCACTGGGAGAACTACTGACTCAAAGCACTGACCTCCAACCGGCCACTGACAGGTGGGATACCTGGGTCTGCATAACATGTGTAAAGGAGCACAAATCTCATATACTAGCCTTAACCACCAATGCAATCACTGAAACTGATATTCTCTAACAAGCGCCTGTGTCAACAAAAGTGAGCAGTAGCTCACAAAAGCTTATGCTCAAATAAATTTGTTAGTCTCTAAGGTGCCACAAGTCCTCCTGTTCTTTTTGCGGATACAGACTAACACAGCTGCTACTCTTGAGGAAAAAAAAAAAAGACTGCAGTATCCAGCACCTTTCCAACAAATATGATTTTACCAACAATGTTCATCAATCCCCAGTTAAGATTTAGCGTGACAACTGCCTGACTTTCCACAATAAACAGGCTCAAAAATGCCATGTGTTATATCTTCCCTTGAAAAATATAACATTTCTCAGTGTGGTAACTGTCACTCCACTAAATTTAATGAAAGTCAAGTATACAGAGGAGATTTACAAGCCTGTGGCTTTATTGCGGCTGCTACAACAATGTTTTTGTAATCAACAAAACAACTATACTGTAAACATGCTTTATACTTTTCCTGGCAGAAAGTTTTATGACATTTTATAAATGTCAAGAAAGGTGGGAGGGCAGTGAGAGGGAGTGGGCGGGGGGAACGTGATCTTGTCTTATTTGTTTATTTATTTATGGATTTGTCTCTTGCCGACTGCATTTAAAAAGCCTGGGATGCTATTTGTGAGTAAATGGCATGGCTGCAAGAGCGAATAAATTCCACCATGATAGAGAGACTTGAACAATTTGGTGCTAAAGAAGAGTTATGGTAATTGTGAAACAAAAAAGAGCTCCTGCATTCCGCTTCGAAACAGGCACCGGAGAAGCTCATAAGAGGTTTAGTTTTCAGTAAAACCTTTCAGAATTTTTCTTCCCACAGCAGAGGTGTTTTGAACCAGGTTCTAACTTGAACCATGGGTCTACACGAGGCAGTGAGACCTTCCTAGCAAGGGCTATCCAGAACCTGGGGCTGGGTGCATGTGCTTAAGCAGGGCAGCTCAGCCACTCATTCCTTCCCTAGAACGGGCTGGCAGGGAATGGGCAGATCTTTGGCTCCACTTTGCCTGCTTGCTGGCCATCATAACTTAACCAACGTGGCTATGGGGTGGCAACTCATTACTGGTATAGCCCAGCAGTCTACCTTTCCAGGAGCAGAGAAGGAATCGTGAGTCAGAGGGGTCTCTCTGAAGCATGCTGGCTCCTTCTGGGGTTCTTCCTCACCTGGTGCAGCTTACATATAACCTGTTGCCAAGGTTTTGCCTCAGATTCCAATCTAGTTCTTTTAGATAAAGGTATCTAGCAAAATGACTCCTATTTAGACAACAACATGTAATTGTATTGTCTCATGATATATTGTGCTGTGTAGCTCATAGCACTGGTCAGAGTATGGGGTGAGGGAGTCATGGAAAAATTACCAAAAAAAGTCATAAAATCATCTGAATTTTCAACAGAAAATTTCAACTTTTCATTGAAAACCTGGCAACTGAAAACTATTTTGTTTGTGGCTGAACCAGGGGAAAAAAAAATCTGAGCTTTCCGTTTTCTGGTGAAAAAAATTGAAATTGTTCAGTGAAGCAGATTTTTATTTTTGTGTAACCGCCAATCACACTGACTTATCTGTGGTTGGTGGTTGTTAAACTAATCTGGACTCAAGAGAATCCCTTTTGAGAAATGTATAATTGTGGTTAAATTTTTTGTCCATTATGTATTATCAATCAATTGGTTATTGATTCTTGACAGATTAATAATTATCCATTATTAGTTATCAATAGGCCCAGTTCACACCTGGAACACATTTACCCAGTTGTGCTGGCTTTACCATAGTTGCACTCACTTATGCATGTGTTTGACCTTCTACTATTTGGGCTGGAATCCTTCTGCTCATAACATTTTGTTCCTCCTTGAACACATATTCTAGTAAGGAACGTAAAATAAGTTTAGAATTTGAACTCGGACTTACTTTAAACTCAACTATTTTCATAAACGGGTTTGTTCTGCCAGTAATGGCCAAGTGATCTGAAAAGTTCAGGCTGTATTATTGCCATACAAAGCCACACTGCTTACAACACAGCCGAAGACATGAGCTAGAATAACAGTGGAGTTTTGACAGGTGAATTTGAAAAAATGCAATTTCATTTCTAATTACAGAAGATGCTCTAAAATAACAAGCTGCATCATGCTCACTGTTGGAATTAATTACATCCACAACTCCAGTTACCCCAACCCCAGCAAGCAATTTTATGGTCATGTGCTTACCGTATATTTAAAACTATAGCAACATTATGCTGAGATGTTACAGAAGATCATCACCAGCTTTACTCTGCCCACTCTGAGATAAAGGTTTAATCACAGTCGCACAAATCTTCTTAGTCCTACATCAAAACTTGACCCTGTTATCAGTCTGTATCTCTATCTTAGTCACTGGTGGCTTGGTCTACACATACCATGTATTGGTCTCTGTTCTTTAACCAGCACAGTCCATCTTTCTTAATTTATTCTAGAAGCATGCCCAGCTCACTACTATTTTAGCTTTTCCTCCAGTCTTCAGGAATATATCCCTTGCCTTGATTTGCATTATTACTTTTGTGTTCTTCTCCAGGATTTGATTCCATTTAGAGCTGAAAAGAAAATGGCAAAGATATTTCCTGGACATTTTTTGGAAATTTTTCATGAAAAAATTCCATGAGAATTTCAGGATTTAAAAAAAAACAACCTATCACTTCTTTCAGATGGTTGGAATTTTATTTGACAAGTTTTCATTTCAATATTAGGCATCTATCCAACAAAGTGCTGAAATACATTATCTATTCTAAAATATTTTGCTGGATCAGGGTTTTAGATAATTTCTCTCTCTCTTGATCCATGTTTACCTCCTGTTCCACCTTTTGATCAATTGTACCTTTTTCTGCCCCACCTATCATGACTAAGGCTACGTTTTAGTCATGGGTATTTTTAGTAAAAGTCATGACAGGTCACTGTCAGTAAACAAAAATTCATGGCCTGTGACCTGTCCATGACTTGTAATATATACCCCAAACTAAAACTTGGACAAGGGGACTGCGGGTGCTCGGTGCATGACCCAGGGGCAAAAGCACGCGGCCCGGACCCCCTGATGGGGGGGAGGGTTGGCGTGGATGACAGGATCCCTACCCAGCTCTGTGCAGCCCCCTGGAAGCGGCCAGCATGTCCGTGCAGCTCCTAGGAGGAGAGACCAGGGGGCTCCACGTGCTGCCCCCCACCACTAGCTCCACATTGGATCTGCAGCTCCCACTGGCCAGGAACTGCAGCCAATGGGAACTGCAGGGGCGGTGCCCGCAGGAACCCCCTGGCCCCTCCACCTAGGAGCCGCAAGGACATGCCAGCAGCTTCCAGGGTTGTCCCCCCCAGGTAAATGCCGTCCTGCACCCCAAACCCCTGCTCCAGTCCTGAGCCCCCTCCCACACCCAAACTACTGCTACTGCTGGGGAAGGAGGGGAGGCATGGTGACCTGAGACTGCCCCAGCAGCGGCCGGTACAGCTGGCCCAGGGGCTGCCCTAGCTGCTCAGGCAGCCTGCACCGGCTGCTGCAGGAGTCACGGAAAGTCATGGAATCTGACCTCTGTGACAGCCTTAATCATAACTACTAGTGGTGAAAGTTTGTACACTCATGTTCACCTCTTTTACATGACTATGGTAAATCTTGTACAAAGTATGTCTTTTTGGGTATCATTTGAAAACTCATAATTTGCTGATCGTTATTGTCCTAGTAAAATGTCTGTGGCAACATTGTATGTAAAGTTATAAAATTCTACTGTATGATATTACAAGACATATTCCAAATCTGGAGAACAGGCACAAACCAGTCCCTGAGACACAAAAGGGAAGCTGAAGTGAGCTGTAGCTCACGAAAGCTTATGCTCTAATAAATTTGTTAGTCTCTAAGGTGCCACAAGTACTCCTTTTCTTTTTGCGAATACAGACTAACACGGCTGCTACTCTAAAAAAAGGGAAGCTGATACCTCAGCCAGGTGTCAGCTTAATCAAATGGACCAACACCTAGTTAAGTGGCTATTCTTTGGCACGAAAGAGAGTGAAGAGCTACATGTTGACAAAGAAGCAGCTTGAGGTTCCCATCCACACAGACTGTCTCCTGAACCTCAGCTGGACATGATTCTCAAAGAAGAGGAAAAACTATAAGAGGGGAGAGTAGCCACCCCAAATAATCTCTCTCTCTAACCATGGCATCAACAATACCCGAAGAATAAAGGAAGCAGCACTGGACTGGGGAGAGATCCTAACTGAAAGAGATTGAGCCGGTAAGACTAGTGGAACATATGGTGAGAGAGTAAATGTAAGGGTCTCCCAAGAATCTGTACTGGACCTGTGCTGTTAAACATATTCCTAAATGATGTGGAAAAGGGGATGAATAATGATGTGGCAAGTTTGCAGATTGGATTTAACTATTTTAAGTAATTTAGTATCAACTTGACTGTAAAGAGTTACAAAAGGATATCACAAAACTGGGTGCCTGGACGACAAAATGGCTGATGAAATTCAGTGCTGATAAATGCAAAATAATGCACTTACATATAAAATGATGGAATCTAAATTAGCTGTCACCACTCAAGAAAGATCCTGGAGTCATTGTGGATAGTTCTCTGAAAACATCTGCTCAATGTGCAGCTGCAGTCAGAAAGGTGAACAGAATGTTTGGAACCATTAGGAAAGGGATAGATAATAAGACAGAAAATACCATAATGCCAACATATAAATACCTGGTACTCCCACACCTTGAATACTGAGTGCAGTTCTGGTTGCCCCATCTCAAAAAATATATATTAGAATTGGAAAAGGTCCTGCGAAGGGCAACAGAAATAATTAGGGGGATGGAACACCACCACCACCACAAGTATGTGTTAGGAGGTGAATGTGAAAGACAGAGTGTGTGTGTGTGTGTGTGTGTGTGTGTGTGTGTGTGTGTGTGAGAGACAGAGACACAGAATGAGTGTGTGTGTGTGTGTCTCTCTCTCTCTTTCTCACACACACACACAGCTCCTTTAAGTAGATTGGCACTCACCAGTCTGAAGCCTGCTTGTTCAGACACAGCAGCAGCCGCCAGCAAGTTACATCCCATGTCCCACTCCTGAGCCCTGTCGTGTCATCCCGCCCTCACTTTGCATTGATGGGGTACAGGGGTGGGGGGAAGGAACACCCTGACATCACTGTCCCCTTTCCCTCCACCCTCCTCCCCCGCACAGCAAGCAGGAGGCTCCTGGGAGCTGCTGGCCAGGGGCTCCAAGGCAGAGGGCAGGAGCAGTGTGGGGAGGGGCACCTGAAGTACATGGCACTTGATAGACGGATGGGTGGCTGCACAGCTTAGAGGAAACTTAGCAGTCAACCTGTAGAACTCGTTGCCAGGGGATGTTGTGAAGGCCAAACGAATCACTGGGTTTAAAAAAAAAAGTTAGATACATTCATGGAGGATAGGTCCATCAGTGGCTATTATCCAAGATGGTCAGAGATGCAGCCCTATTATTCTCTGGGTGCCTTATGCCTCTGTCTGATGGGATGGATTACTCAATAATTGCCCTGTTCTGTTCTTTCCCTTTGAAGCACCTGGCACTGGCCATTGTTGGAAGAGAGGATACTGGGCTAGATGGACTATTTGCCTGACCCTGTATGGCCATTCTTATGTTCTTACATCCTTCTCCGAATCACATGGTCTTCTTTATAACCAACGTGATTTGGGATACAGACTGAAGACAGTCAGTCTGTGCCCTTCATAGCTTGCAGCCTAAATTCTGTAAGGGAGCTAAAAATCACTCTCTGTTATCCAATGCCCCTAGCATTTGTTGGATATACATCTGCTTGCAATGGGGAAAACTCTGGTGTCCAAACTTAGCATTATTTGTTTATTTTGTTCAAGGAAGAAAACTTACCTTTTGGCCTTATGCTCTTTTGTCTTCTAGCTATATCACCACTCTGTATAAAACCATCTTCTCAACACACTAAATAAAAAAAGTCCAGACTCAAAGACAGAGCTAAAGGAAAAAAAAAGGCACTAATAATGCTGAGAAAGGAAAAAAAGTGGGGTTTGACCCAACTGCTGTCCTGCCTCTCTGCTTTATGTCACAGCTCAGTGTGCTGCAATATGGAGCCATCTCACTACACAGGAGACGATGGGCCTTGAAGGGCCGTTTAAAACACTTTACATTTTTCAGAGTGCATCACAATTAACAAAACACCTGTTCTGAACAATAGTGCTAATTTTTACTGTAATAATCCAAAGAGCCCTCTATATAATCCTCACCAGTTCTTAGTTCTTTAACTGTTGGGGTGTTGTCTGCTAGTTGCACATTTGGCTTCACTGCCTAACAAATTGGGCAATGGTTCAAAACTCCTTTTAGGGAACCTTATTTACTATCCCTGGAGTGGCCAATGTCAATTGTTTATTCTGAGCTCAACTGTGACCTGGACTATGGACCATAAAAGGGAGAGAGAAATGACCCCTCCCTCTGCCTTCCACATCCCCATAAGCTGCCCAGATCTTGGGTCCAGTGCATGTAGGGGAACATAGGGCTGCCCACCCACTGACTCTCTTCCCCAGAGCAGGGGCATGCATGTGAGGGAACAGGGATGTGCTGGGGGAGCAATGGATGGGCCAAGCCCTGGCTCCACCTTCCTGCCACCATGAGATAATGTTGCTGAAGCAGCATAGAATGGATAGTTACTTACTATTGTTACAGACCAGCACTATGTCTCCACTCCCCATGAGCAAGGTGTATGTGAGACATGATGCCTCCCTGGGCTACTCCAAGGATGATGCAGCTTAGAGACTATACCTTATTCAGGGCTGTACTTAAAGACAGTCTTGCCCTATGTCATGTGCCTCATGACATGGCGGTCATAGAGAGCAATCTGGATCACTTGGTGAGCTTGGACTATTCAAGCAAAATGTGTTTTAATAGAGCAAAATTCATCATCATATATGTAGAGATAATGAATGCAGGCCATGCCTACAGAACTGGGGACAATACCCTGGAAAGCTGTGACTCTGAAAAGCATTTAGGGGTCATCGTGGATAAGCAACTCAGCATGAGCTATCAGTGCAATGTCGTGGCAAAAAGGGTGAATGTGATCCTTAGATGGATAAACAGAGGAGTTGGGCATAGGAATCGGGAGGTGGGTTCCACCTCTTTATCCGCCATGGGTGAGTCCGATACTGGAACAGTGCATCCAGTTTCAATATCCACCTCTTAAAAGGGATACGGAAAAATTGGAGAGGCTGTAGAAAAAAGCCACAAAACTTATTTGAGAGCTGGAGAAAAAAGCCTTACAGTGAGAAACTTAAAGCACTCGTCTGCTCAGTTATCAGAAAGAAGGCTGAGAGGTGGCTTGGTTATGGGGTCTAAGTACCTTCCTGGGGAGCAAATACTGAGTTTTAATTTAGCAGAGAATGGCATAACAAGAGCCAATGGCTGGAAGTTGAAGCCAGACAAAATAAAATTAGAAATAACGTGCACATATTTAATAGTCAAGGTGATTAACCATTGGAACAAACCAAGGGAACTGGTGGATTCTCCATCTCTGACTGTCTTCAGATCAAGACTGGGTGCCTTTCTGGAAGAAATGCTTTTGCCAAACACAAGTTTCTGTAGTGAGTACAGGAGTAACTGGGTGAGATGCTAAAGCCTGTGCTGTGCAGGTCTAATTAGATGATCTATGCATTCAATTACCAGAGTAATAATGATACTTGTATTAGCACCCCTGACAAGTCAACAGTTGTGTTTACACTATCTGTGGGTGTTTTGTATTGCCAGGCAGCAGCAGCTCCACCTCACCAGGAAAGCCACCATTTGCACCAGTGGTGCTTAACATGGCTACAAGCAGAAGCATGCTGCAGGGGTGCATTGTCTGGATGTCCTTCTCTCCATGAAGTGTTTGGCTGGGTTGCGGTTATACTGCTGGATGGGCACCCACATATGGAATCATGGCAAATCCCCTTTTAGACACAGCCTAAGATTCAGACTGCTGGGGACTTTTCAGACTACTGGCTCCCTCAGAACCTTTTGGTGGTTCCAGTCTCAAAAATGGTGGCTGAGGCTGTAGGTACTCTCAAGGTTACAGTGATATTGAGTAGAGTAGCTCAGGAATCTAGAGATGGAAAAAAACATCTGCAGTACAATACTACTTCAATATCAGGAATTCAAATAAATCCAGGGAACAATGATGATCAGGAGCCATAATTCAAACCCATGTTTTCTATCACTTCTCTGGCAGTGGGAACTTGTGCTAATTGCCTCACAAGGAAAAGGTGGCAAATGCAAAGCCCTGAGTTTTGAAGAGCTGTAAAGCTAACCCATTGGGCACTCTGAGGGATGGGTGAACCTCATAGCATAGAGAGACCTGCACAAAGCTCAATTATTTGGGTTCTTAAAATAATATAATATTAATTATGATTATTAATTACATCTCTAAAATAGTTTTTTTTCTTCAACAGTAGATCTCAAAATTCTCAAATAAAACCCCTTGTCCTAGGAAAAAGCTAATCCAGAACAAGAGGACATCCAGTGTCCTGATTTATGTTATAACAAATCCAGCAAGGGTTTCAGGATTGGCCCTACGCTGCACCCCATGGCCAACTGCAATTTCCTGGCACCAGTAGCACTCAGGTAGTCCTTCCCCTAAAGCACAGTTTCCCACAGGCTCCTTCTGGTGGAGTCAAAGGTGGTGGAATCTCTGCGAGGTGATAGTAGTACAAGGCTTATGACACACAGTTGATTGGCTTTGATTCAATCAACTCGAGGACAGCAACACATAAATACTAACCAGTTCTTTGACCAATTTCCATTAGAATTTGTCTCCCTCTGCTACTTCACGCCCAGAACTTTTGTATTTGTTTTTCCACTCTGCTGCTTTCTAACTTTTCACTAGATATTTTTGTCTCTACCCCCAGGGGGGAGGGTTTACAAAAGCAAATATCCCATAGAAAAATGTCATTTGTTTTCCTTTGTAAAAGCAGGAAAAAAAAAAAGACTAAAATGGTCCATGTTCACTCTGTAAATGAGAGTTTTCATCATAGTGCCCCTTTCCTGGCAGACAACTGATTCCTGCACCCATCTCTGCCCTGCTGCCCCATTCAGAACTCTTCTCAACTTACGTAACCCCCGACCAGCAGACATAATTACAGGCTGCATCATTAATCAAATTGCACGCCCAGGCAAAACATTAATATCTCAAGTGAAAGAGAGAGTCTAAAAGCACATATTTCCATTCTAAATAGGAAAATGTACAGTCTTAATATGGGGATCGGATTGTGGGCTTCTGACACTCCCTCCGTTATTAAAAACATTAAGCACATACAAACGAACATTGGCAATAATGGCAAGTTGTCTTCTACAACAATCAAGTTTAATTGTTCATTCTGACATGCTCCAGCACTCTATTAAACACAGATTACTCAGAACAGAATAAATGAATATAAAGTAAGTTGGTCGGCCAGTCTGCACACATCAGTGGAAATAATGAATTACATCATCTCATGAAAATGCATAAAGAGCCAGGGAAGGTCAAGAGCTTGTATAATTTCACGTTGTCCATTTCAGCTCCAATTTTCCAAAACAGAATATGTTATGGGGATGGCTTATTTCTTGCCTAAGAGGTCATTTTATTTTTATATATTTTTTAAGATAGCATTTGAGTATAAAATTCAGTAAGTAGCTAGGATATTTACCTTTAATTTTTTGTTTTCAACCTACATTATATATTCTTATTAGTCAGTAACTTTTATAAAGTGATATCTTTGTTATTATTGTTGTTGTTGTTACAACAATCTATTTAATTAAAAAATGCACGAAAGAGAACAAGCATCTATCAGCAGAGGGCATGGATTAGACTGATTATTATTATTCTTTGCATTACCAGCAGCACTTAAGTATCCCAACTAAGATTAAGGTTCCATTGTGCTAGGCACAAATGCATGGATATAGTAAGAGGCAGTCTCTGCACCAATGAGTTTATACATTTTAATAGACAAGAGAGACGAAGGGTGAAATTCTAGGCTCAGGTGGCTCACTGATTTTGTGTTTTAACATTCTACATTATTTTATAAAAGAAAGACTAATAGAAGAATTGCATCAACAAATAAGGACATTATTGCCTTATATACGAATACAAACTTTATGCAACTATTACATGGCTAATGTTCTGTAAAAGCATATAGTTAGGTTTGGAAGGATTAGATTTTTAAATCGGTAAATGTCAGTAAACATCAATTTCACCATACACATACAAAATGAGGAAAAAATATTTCCAGTGATGATAATTGAAACTTACAGGAAGGCAAAGAAAGAAAAATGCTGCTTGAGATGTAATTAGAGTTTGATCTAAGGATATTTACTTTGTATATTTTAAATTGTTATGTTGACAATTTGTTTGAACTTTTATAAAGTTTTAACTTTTTGAAATCAATATCTACTGTCATTAAATTATTATCTGATCCACCCTGTTGCCTGAACCCACCCCCTCCCAAAATTTCCAGCAACTGTGACTCTTTGAATCGATAAAAATAATAATAAAAAAGCTTTAAAATATCACTACTATTCATTGAAATTATATATATATATATAAAATAGAATTCTGTCAAGCCAAGGGATAGTACACAAAATATTCACATGAACTGCATTCATTTTACTAATCCCATCAATCTTCTTTCTCAGTACAGAGGACAGAACTATATGCTGCGGGATATCTCAGGTCTGTAATTGACTCGATAATGTATCTTTTTCCCTCCCTCACATTTCAACTCCAAGCATTTGATGGTTATGAAATTCTTGGGAAGTGGGAAAGCATAAAAATCTGCTAATGATACTAATACTGCCAGAAATGCTTTTCTATTCACGCAATCACCTTACTGAAAGCACCAGAACAGACAATGGAATATTTTCATGAGGGTGAAAGCAGAACATTTTAATGAGCACCTCTGTATTTACGTCAAATAAAATCAACTGCTTAGACTGTTCTTTGCACAAGAAGTGTGATGTTAGAAACATTGTTCAAAAGTCCATTTGGGATCATAGACATCTTAGAAATATAGGACTGGAAGGGACCTCAATAGGTTATCTAGTCCAGTCACTTGCACACATGGCAGAACTATGTATTAGCTAGCTCACCCCTTTCAGGTGTTTGTCTAACTTGTTCTTAAAAACCTCCAATGATGGAGGTTCAACAAGATCCCTAGGTAATTTGTTCCAGTGCCTAACTACTCTGAAAATGAGGAAGTCTTTTCTAATGTCTAACCTCCCTTGCTGCAATTTAAGCCCATTGCTTCTTGTCCTATTCTGACTGGTTAAGGAGAACAATTTATCACCCTCCTCTTTATAACAACCTTTTACATATTTGAAGACTACTATCATGTTCCCCCTGAGTTTTTTCTTCCTCAGACTGAACAAGCCCGATTTTTTCAATCTTACAGAGGTCATATTTTCTAGACCTTTAATCCTTTGTTGTTCTCCTCTGGATTTTCTCCAATTGGTCCACCTTTCCTGAAGTTTGGTGCCCAGAACTGGACATCATACACCAGCTGAGCTCTTATCAGTGATGGGTGAAGTGAAAAGAATTACTTTTCGCCTCCTGCTTATACATCCCAGAATAATGTTCACTTTTTTTTTTGCAACAATTTCATTTGTGATCCACTATAGCTCCCAGACCCATTTCTGCTGTGCTCCTTCCTAAGCAGTCATTTCCCATTTTGTATCTGTGCAAATGATTATTCCATCTTGAGTGTGGTATTTTGTGTTTGTCCTTATTGGATTTCATTCTATTTATTTCAGACCATTTCTCCAGTTTGTGCTTAAGGGCTGATCCAAAGCCCACTGAAGTCATCAAAGCCCAGGAAAATTAATGGGCATGGTAAGCGTCAAAAATCTCAACCTAATATTATTTGTCTGACAGAAGGAGGTAGAGATCAGAACCCCAGTGTGTCAGGTGCTGTGACACACAACAGGTTCATTTTGAGAAGCCCTTATTCATTGAAATAGTCCCTTTTGTTTCAATGGAACTACTCACATAAGTAAGTATTAAAATCCCTTAATCTACCCCATTGCAAGGGACAATCCCAGCCGCAAAGAGCTTCCACACACTGTTACAAGTTTTCGTGAGCTACAGTATGCATCCAATGAAGTGGGCTGTAGCCCTCAAAAGCTTATGCTCAAATAAATTTGTTAGTCTCTAAGATGCCACAAGTCTTACAAGAAGTGGAAGATTGGACAAATGACCAGGGAAGAGTATAAAAATATTGCTCAGGCATGCAGGAGTGAAATCAGGAAGGCCAAATCACACCTGGAGTTGCAGCTAGCAAGAGACGTTAAGAGAAACAAGAAGGGTTTCTTCAGGTATGTTAGCAACAAGAAGAAAGTCAAGGAAAGTGTGGGCCCCTTACTGAATGAGGGAGGCAACATAGTGACAGAGGATGTGGAAAAAGCTAATGTACTCAATGCTTTTTTTGCTTCTGTCTTCATGAACAAGGTCAGCTCCCAGACTACTGCACTGGACAGCACAGCATGGGGAGGAGGTGACCAGCCCTCTGTGGAGAAAGAAGTGGTTCAGGACTATTTAGAAATGCTGGATGAGCACAAGTCCATGGGGCCAGATGTGCTGCATCCGAGAGTGCTAAAGGAGTTGGTAGATGTGATTGCAGAGCCATTGGCCATTATCTTTGAAAACTCATAGTGATCGGGGGGAAGTCCCGGACGACTGGAAAAAGGCTAATGTAGTGCCCATCTTTTAAAAAGGGAAGAAAGAGGATCCTGGGAACTACAGGCCAGTCAGCCTCACCTCAGTCCCTGGAAAAATCATGGAGCAGGTCCTCAAGGAATCAATTTTGAAGCACTTAGAGGAAAGTGATCAAGAACAGTCAGAATGGATTCACCAAGGGCAAGTCAATCCTGACTAATCTAATTGCCTTCTATGATGAGATAACTGGCTCTGTGGATGAGGGGAAAGCAGGGGACATGTTGTTCCTTGACTTTAGCAAAGCTTTTGACATGGTCTCCCACAGTATTGTTGCCAGCAAGTTAAAGAAGTATGGGCTGGATGAATGGCTAGATTGTCAGGCTGAACGGGTAGTGATCAATGGCCCCATGTCTAGTTGGCAGCCGGTATCAAGTGGAGTGCCCCAAGGGTCGGTCCTTGGGCCAGTTTTGTTCAATATCTTTATAAATGATCTGGAGGATGGTGTGGATTGCACCCTCAGCAAGTTTGCAGATGACACTAAACTGGGAGGAGAGGTAGATATGCTGGAGGGTAGGGATAAGATACATAGGGCCCTAGACAAATTAGAGGATTGGGCCAAAAGAAATCTGATGAGGTGCAACAAGGACAAGTACTAAGATTCTAGTACCTAGAGTGGAAGAATCCCATGCACCGCTACAGATTAGGGAGTGAATGGCTCGGCAACAGTTCTGCAGAAAAGGACCTAGGGGTTACAGTGGACGAGAAGCTGGATATGAGTCAACAGTGTGCCCTTGTTGCCAAAAAGGCCAATGGCATTTTGGGATGTATAAGTAGGGGCATTGCCAGCAGATCGAGGGACGTGATTGTTCCCCTCCATTCGACATTGGTGAGGCCTCATCTGGAGTACTGTGTCCAGTTTTGGGCCCCACACTACAAGAAGGATGTGGAAAAATTGGAAAGAATCCAGCGGAGGGCAACAAAAATGATTAGGGGACTTATGAGGAGAGGCTGAGGGAACTGGGATTGTTTAGTCTGCAGAAGAGAAGAGAGAGGGGGGATTTGATAGCTGCTTTCAACTACCTGAAAGGAGGTTCCAAAGAGGATGGATCTAGACTGTTCTCAATGGCAGCAGATGATAGAACAAGGAGTAATGATCTCAAGTTGCAGTGGGGGAAGTTTAGGTTGGATATTAGGAAAATCCTTTTCACTAGGAGGGTGGTGAAACACTGGACTGTGTTACCTAGGGAGGTGGTGGAATCTCCTTCCTTAGAAGTTTTTAAAGTCAGGCTTGACAAAGCTCTGGCTGGGATGATTTAGTTGGTGTTGGTCCTGCTTTGAGCAGGGGGTTCGGACTAGATGACCTCCTGAGGTCCCTTTCCACCCTGATATTCTATGATTCTATGGTAAGTACTCCTGTTCTTTTTACGGATACAGACTAACACGGCTGCTACTCTGAAACCTGTTATAAGTTTTGTAGTATTAATTATCTTTAAGGCTTATGAAAATTTGACCATCTGCATTTTTCTGAGTTCCCATCTCTAAGAATTGGCAGGCAGCATGGCTTAGTGGATAGAGCACGGGACTGGGTGGCAGAAACCCTGCTTTCTGTTCCTGGCTCTGCCACTAGCCTGCTAGGTGATCTTGGGCAAGTCACTTTACCACTGTTTGCCTCAGCTTCCCCATCTTTAAAATGGAGATAATGATACTGACCCCCTTTGGAAAGCATTTTTGGAGTAGAAGTGAGGTGCCTAAATCCCTTTGTGGCTCTCACCCTGGGTGTCTAGTGGCTAGTGCACTGGAGTGGGACTCAGGAGACATTGGTTCAATTCCCACCTTAACCATGTCTTGTATGACTTGTGTACAAGTCACTAAACCTACCCTATCCCTCAGCTCTCTGGCTGAAAAAATGTGGATAAATTCATTGACAAGCAGGAACTGCTCACCACACTACTAACGTGATATGGGCCATATAAGTATCTTGGAGAGATGAAATGAAGCAAGGCATTTCCAGCTCTGCAAAACAGGTTATTCCCACTGCAGCACTCCCAACTCTTCCTAATGTCCATAACTTACATTTGAAATATTTTCCTCCCTGTCTCGTTTTGAATGCCTGCCCATACAAAGAGAAACCTCAGATGATCCACCACTGAGCTGGATAATATTTATGACCTGAAGCACAGTCAAGTTTCTGGCTAGTATTTATTTTAAATGCTTTGTTTTTCCTGCTACAGAGGAGATTTAAATCAAATTTTTGACCTTTAATTTCAGGTGGTTGGTTTTTGTAAAAGATAGGCAGGGGTGAATCTGTGTGCTTGTGCTGAAGAGCTAGAATATAAAAGAGTGGTAGGAGACTCAGTCTGGCAAAAGCTCCCATTCAGTGCTAGAGAAGCAATTGAAACCTTTGCAGAAGTTGGCTGAGTCGGTGCCTTGGGTGTTTTCATTGTTACTGAGGGATAAACCAGCAAGACTTTGATATGAAGTGGATTGCCCCCTAATTATCACCTCTCCACTGTTGAGTTTAATTTCCCTTTATAACCAAACTGCAGCAAAGGGTATTTAAAAAAAATCAAGTAAAATAATCCTGAAGGTGTTTGAAATCCATGTGACATGCTGCTCCTGGTTACAGTCTCCAAGAGGAAAAATATCTCGAGGCACTTTGACAGCATAGTTAATGGGCTTGTAACTCTGACAATGTGAACAGTGAACACCTGTTCAAAGTCTTTTCTTCAGCTATGGTTCCTGAGCGCTCCCAGTGAGTTCTGAGACACTGAGGCTATGTCTACACTTGAAGCGCTACCGCAACACAGTGGCTGCACTGTAGAATTGCACTGCGCTGCTATAGCGCTTCAATGTGGACACTTATTACAGTGATGGCAGGGATTCTCCAGGTGTTGTAGGTAATCTGCCTGCCTGAGAGGTGGTAACTAGATTGACAGAAGAAGTTTTCCATTGACCTAGTGCTGTATACACCAGGGATTAGGTCAGTTTAACTACGTCTCTCAGGGGTGAGTGGATTTTTCATGTCCCCGAGAGATGTTGCTATGCCAATGTCACTTTTCACTGTAGGCCAGCCCTGAGAATGACTTGCGAATACACCTGCACACAAGTATCGGTGACACATTCTCTTTCCACGAACATTCTTGCATCACAATATTGGTTGGTGCAAATGTTTTCACCAAGCAAGCAGAAGGGGTAGTGAACAGCATCAAAGGACATTCCCGGTTGTTATCTGGATAGATGTTGGCAAAAAAAAAAAAACAAAACAAAAAAAACCCAACACCAGCTTGTCAGCAGTATTTCCATAGCTCTAAACATTACACAGGAGATAAAGAAAGGAGGTGAAGAATTTACTGTTTATCGTTTGCATTAATGTAGTGCCTAGGTGCACTAGTCACAGACTAGGACCTCATTGTGCTAGGCGCTGTAAAAACAGAACAAAGATTATCCCTTTCCTAGGAAGCTTACAAGTGAACTATAAGTTAAGAGGCAAGAGATGGCTACAGATAGGATGACGGGGACTACAAAGAAACACAAAGACAATTATGGCCAGCATGATAAGCAGTGGTTTCAGTATACTAACAGCCTAACCTTGTCACAATGCTATGACTGCAGGGAAGTTTAGGGGTCAGAATAGAACTTTCCAAGTTGGAATCTCACCTGGAAAATGAGGTTAACTCTCCTACTCTTGATGCATGTGCATTGGATCTTTAAAGCCTACAAGGATCTGGCTTTCCACGTTATCCACAATACAGTACACTCCACATAAGTACATGTTGCTTAATTTCTGAATCCATTTACACTCATGAGAAATGTAATATTCTAATAGGGGACAATCTGATGTTAGTTCAGTGTGATATTTTCACTCTAGTTCCAATGACATAACCTGGTTATTCACATAGCAAGCGGAAGCCCAAACGATGTTCTCAACAGTGTAATCAATCTGAGTCAGTCGGTAGTCAGAACACTAATCATATTTTGTCCTTTTCTTAAAAAAAAGAAGAAAAAAAAACAGATCTTAGTAAGTTCTTTCTTTTTCCTTCCTAATATACTTCAATGACCATGAAGCAATGATCCTCATGCACCAACCCCACTGGGCCGGACATTGTGTGTGGATGCCAGACTCTTACCTCCCAAAACAAGTCCTCTATTCTCAGCTCACTCCTAGTCAGAGATCCCATGGTGGTCAGAGGAAATGCTACAAAGACACACTGAAAGTATATCTTAAGAAAACTGATGTGGACAACAAGAGTTGGGAGGAGCAAGCCACCAACTGACCTCAATGGCTCCACATCCTTCAGCAGGGAGTGGCCCACTTCGAGGAGAAACATCTTGCCCTTGAAGCTGAAAAGAGAGAAGGAAGGAAAAAGAAAGAACTTACTCCCAAGCAGGCAGCTGACCTGCCAGGAAATGTCTGTACCTACTGTGGGCACATCTGTGGTTCCAGGATCAGATTCCTGAGTCATTTCAGGACCCATTTGTAAATCTACGGTAGAGATCATCCTCGAATCGAGGGATCGCCGATGATGAGTTGGGAGGAGAAATTAGTGATAGACAGATATTTCTTAGATGCAGTTTTGTTTCTTTACAAAAAATGTACAAAATCTGGTTTTCCTGAACACATGAGGAATTAAACAACAGGACACAGTTCCCTTACTCCCTGGTCTAAGCCTCTTTCAGCCAGTACCCAACACAAAACCTCTCTCTGGGCATTTCCCAGGGGAACACAACCGGCTCGTCCAGGTTGTGGCTGGAGCTTCTTTCCTGCTTTTCTGTCTCTATCTCTGGGCTGGTCTATGCTGAAAAGTTAGGACAACCCAGCTATGTCATTCAGGGGTGTGAGAAATCTACCTCTGTGCAACATAGTTAAGCAACCTAAACCCCAGTGTAGACAGCGTTAGGCTGATGGAGGGATTAATTAAAGTGATGGCAGAAGCCCTGTGATGCAACCGTACCACTGTAGTAGTTTAAGTGTAGACAAGAGCTGCCTTTCTCTCTCAAATACACACCCTTACCCAAAGCAATATACCCAAAATAGCTTTCTTAGAGATTCAACTTAAAAGTTACACACAAACAAAAGCATCAGGGGTTAGCTCAGAGAATATCCACAAGCCAAAATAAGAAATAAACCTGATAGTATCTAACTAAACATTCCCCATCCAAATGATTTCTTCCACATATGGAAAATACTTTTCATACCTGGTTCAAACCTTACACAGCATTTCTGCTTATAGCATTGCTGGTCTATGTCCCTGCAGCCCAGAGAACAACAGACAAAGGGAAAGTTTCTTTCCCCATTTTAAAAAGTTCTAGCCTTCTCATTGGCTCTTTTGGTCAGGTGCCCACTTTTTTTTTAATCTGAGGGATTTTTTAACCCTTTACCGGTAAAGCAAGTAAAGAACAGCCACCAAGAAGAATTTGACAGTTAACTGGTTGGCTGGGTGTCCACCAAAGGGAGCTATCCCTCCACTTTATTTATCAGAGGCTGTCCTTCTGTTCTGTGTTTGTACAGCTGCTAGCACAATGGAGTCATGACTGATGACTCCTAAGTGCTGTGATGATGATAATAATAATAATTAATAATACCCTTAATACCTGGTTAGGTCAATGAACATTGAATGCACCTTGCAGAAGAAGTTCAACACCTTACAACATTGGACCCTGTGAGACTGATCTTATTCCCATTGAAGTCAATGGCAGAGCTCCCACTAATTTCCATGGTGCAGAACTGGGTGCTAAATGAACATGAGAGCAACATAATTTTAGATAAAGCCAGTGATATTCCCAGTTGTGTATTTCACAGAGATGAGTCCAAACCAAAAATCCTTTTATCGGAATCCCTCCCCATTCCCAAAATGCAGTGCTGTGGATAAAATGAAACACGGATTGCAACTGCCCTAGTTTTGCAAGAGGAAAAAATAACTACAACAAAACAAAACAAAACTCACCCAATACAGAGACAGGACAAAACCAAACCTTTTCATCTAAACCCCAAGAACTACAGTAGTTTGGATAAAATAGATCCCAGAGCAAAACGGTGACTGATTAATATATGTACTTTGTAAAGCCAAATCCTTCACAATAAACAAGGTCCTGCACAAACAAAAATGTCCAGTTATGTGCAGTAATGGTGTTGCTTTATGTAGCACTGGTGTAAATTCATTTAAACTATTTCTGTGTGGTACTGGTCTCCATAGCATAGGAAGGACATAGAACGAAAAAGGAAACATATAAAGGAGGGCCACAAAAATGATGCAAGGATTAGAGGATGAGATATATGAGCTGAGATGGAAGGAGCTAAACTAATATACAGCCTTCAGAAGAGCAGACTCAGGAGAGACATGACCACAGTCTATAAATACTTTCACAGTCTACAAACGCCTTCAAGGTAACAATATAAATAGGCCTGGAAGAATTGGATTTTTGTTGGTAAATGTCAATTTCACCGTGCGCACACAAACCAGTGAAAAAATATTTCCAGGAATAATAATCAAAATTTACAGCTAAGCAAAGTAAGAAAAATGTTGCTAAGAACCTTTTAGAGTTTGATTGAAGGATATTTATGTTGTATATTTTGACAGGTGAGATTGACAATTTGTGTTTTGACAGTTATAAAGCTTTAACACTTTTGAATCTTAACATCTGCTGTCATTAACTAATTATTAGCTGGCCCAATTACTGGGTGTCAGAAAACCTTCCAGGCAATCCCTTGTGGCTTATGACCACACTACCGGCAGCCTGCCTCAGTTTCCTCTCTTGGATAGTTCAAATAAACTTTACATCAGGCTTTTTTCTTGGTCACACATACCCCTCCTAAATGGTAAATAAGACTCAAAATCCCAGAATAAAGTCCATACAACCCATACTTCCTCCTCTCAGGCCTTTCTGCCTGGTGCCTTTGCAGTCTCTCTTAAGCATCTGTCTGGGAAGCTTTCCTCTGATCCTGCCATAGCTTCCTGACTTTCCCCCCTTCACTTCAACTTCCTGCTCCTTTTATACGGGAACCACCTGTTTCCTCTCGAGTGGGGTTCGTCCTGTAATAAGGGTTGGCTCAGCCCTAGGGTCAAGCCACTGTTCCCTCCCGTTTTTGTCTGACCTCCCTGTCCTCATCATTTCACACCCCCACTTTGAAAATGTTAATGGATAAAAATTGCTAAAAGTGCCTTAAAGTAATCATCCATTTAATGTATCAACATTATATTTAAAAAAAATCAAATTCTGCCAAGCCTAAACATAAGTAAGGGGAAGGAAGTATTAAGCCGCTGAAGATGGCAGACAAGTAGCAATGGCTTGAACCTAAATATGAAGAAAGTTTAAGTTCAGTGCTCGGGGATGGTTGAATAGATATCCCAAGGGAGGCTGGTAATTCAGTACCATTATGGCAGATATTCCGGAGCAGGCTGTTAAGCATTCCCATTAATATTTTATAGCTAATATTCCTAAAGGTATGCAGGTTGAATGACTGTACGAGCCAACTGGCTTGTTTTGGCCCCACTACAAAGAACTACCCCACCTTGGGGTTTTCTTAAACTACTACTTCCTTCCCCTTGAGTGCCTATTGGTTTCTTTTTCAGATAGTGCTTCCAGGTGTGTCCTGCCAGGCTGCTAGACAACAATAGAAATAACCCAAGTTGCTTCAAACAGCTAATGAGCATGCCCACTGCCTGCCACATCCAATTTCTGGATGATCCTGGCCCATTCATCCATCTCCGGCTATTCTGCAAGATTGCAGAGTCCCTTGATACAAAAAAGAAGAATTCTGTATCCTCCCCACTGTATCTTCCCTTATTCACACCACTAAATGCCACAGTGCAAGTGTGTGGGTTACAATTGCACAGAAAAGTTTGATTCCCCTGTCAACCTAGTTTCTGACTTAGGTACGGAGCTGATCTCTCTGTGTTGGTATCAGCCACTGACCATCTCCTTCTTGTAATGGAGAAAGTAAAGGTATAGTTATAACAACAATATAGCCATTATTAATAATGTACAGAGATGCTGAGCAGAGACAGCTCCTGATGACTTCAGGTGGAGTTGTTGCTCTGTACTTCTGAAATGTAGGCTCTAGGGGCCAGATCTTCAAAGGTATCTACATACCTAACTCCAGTGGGAGTTAGGTGCCTAAATGCCTTTAGAGGGTCGGGGCCTAGATGCCTCAAGCTGAGTACACAAAAATTCAGGCATGCAAAATTAGTGGACACTTTGGCTTTCTGAATAGACCAAGGTCACACAGGTTCCATGTGTCAGGCCCAGGTATGAGTAGCATATCTCCTGGATCCGAGGCCTGTGTGAGCACCACAGGTTCACCTGCCTTCTCTAAAAGAAAACAACTACAACAGCAAAGATGCTATTAACTGAAGGTGAGATGGAAAGGGATTAAAAAGGAGAGAGAGACTCAAACTTCAATGCAAAACAGTCTGTGAATAGCAGAGATGTGAGATCGAAGTGGAAGAAAAAATAGGAAAGAGAGAAAACATAGCCAGACACGTGAAGTGAGATAACATATCAGTCACCAAGAAATAGAGATGAAGCTATTTTAAATTCCGCTCCTACTCTGCGGGGAAAAGAATGGTTCAGTTCTGATTAAACCTTCCTGGTTTTTTCTCAGATTACTTGTCAGAATGCAAATATTTATGCACACATCTATCTTACAATCTTCAATATTATTTTCAGAACAAACATTCCCTGCTGAAAATGAAGGTTAATAATAATCTGTTCTGATTATGACTGAACTCAGAGGTCTGAGAATATCAGCTACTGCCTGAAGACTGCTGCCTTCACCTAACAGGAGATGTGGAAACATAGCAGTGGCCAGCAGATAATGTTTCAGAGCAAGACAAAAAATTCCCAGAATGCAGCCAAAGGGGTTCAAAGCCCTTTTTTTCATAGTGTTACCCAATATTTGGCCACCATCAGTTGGTCCTCCTCAGCTTCCCAGCAGCCTCCCTTACCTTAGGGCCTGCAGCGCCTCAACAGAGATATTGCATGAACGAAGTATGGGAAGCAGCATCCTCTGGTGGTTAGAACAAAGAACAGGGAAAAGCCCTCAATTCTGTTGCTGGTCCTGACACTGCCTCACTGTACAGTCTGCTGAAAGTCACCTATGCCAACATCTTCAAACTTGGATTGCAAACCTAAATGAAAGGGGCCTGAATTTCAAAAGCATTGAACACCCATAACTCCTATTTAATGCAGTGAGATCTACACAATCTCAGAACCATTGAAATGCAGGTCACTCATTTAGATGACCAAATATTGATTTAGATGTCTAACCTTAGGCACCGAAACTGAAAATTGGGTCCTAAATGCCCTCTGCTTCATTCTCAGTTTCTGTAAAATGGGTATAATTATTTTGGCTTAGCTGATTGATGAGTTGTAAGGCTTAATTGATTCATGTTTGTAAAGAGCTTTCATACCCTCAGATAAAAGGGACCCTATTAGATCAAAATATTATTAACATTATCTTAGTAAGACTTGAATGCAACTATGAAAGGTCAAATATAAGAATGTAAGAATGGCCATACTGGGTCAGACCAATGGTCCATCCAGCTCAGGATCCTGTCTTCCAATAGGTTTCAGAGTAGCAGCCGTGTTAGTCTGTATTCGCAAAAAGAAAAGGAGTACTTGTGGCACCTTAGAGACTAACAAATTTATTAGAGCATAAGCTTTCATCGAATGCATCCGATGAAGTGAGCTGTAGCTCACGAAAGCTTATGCTCTAATAAATTTGTTAGTCTCTAAGGTGCCACAAGTACTCCTTTTCTTTTTGTCTTCCAATAGTGGCCACTGCTAGGTGCTTCAGAGGGAATGAACAGAACAGGCAATCATTGAGAGATCCATCTCCTGCCATCCAGTCCCAGCTTCTAGCAGTCAGAGGATAGGGACACTCGCAGCATACGGTTGAATCCCTCACCATCTTAGCTAATAGTCATTGATGGACCTAGTCTCCATGAAACTTTTCTAATTCTTTTTTGATCCCTAGTTCAAACATTCCCTGGCAATGAGTTTCACAGGTTGTCTGTGCATTGTGTGAAGAAAGATGGAGAATGAGTGCAATTCTCTTCCCTCTGGCAAGTATTAGTGACCCTTGACCCCCCCGCCCCCCAAGTGCATGGAAACTCACATATTAAGAATCACTGCTTTAGCTCATTAAAACTGCTCACAAGCTGCGAGTTTATGTAACAAACCATGGCCACATACACAGACATAGTGGTCAGTGGAGCAGTTGACATATGACTCGATTAATAAAGAATTAAAGGGGGTAATATAATTAATGTCAATCAACATGGGTTTAACTTGTCAAATTAACTTGGCATCTTTTTTTAATGGGATTACAAGTGTGCTTGATAAAGGTAATAGTGTTGATCTAATATATACTTAGACTTCTGTAAGGCACTTGACTTAGTACTGGACAAAATTTTGATTAAAAAACTAGAAAGATATAAAATTAACATGGCACACATTAACTGGGTTAAAACCTAGCTAACTGATAGGTATCAAAATGTAATTATAAACAGGGAATCATTATCAAAGAGATGTGTTTTCAGTGGGGTCCTGCAGGGATCAGTTCTTGCCCCTAGGCTATTTAACATTTTTATCAATGACCTGGAATAAAACATAAAATGATCACTAATAAAGTTTGCAGATGACACAAAAATTGGGGGAGTGTTAAATAATGAAGAGGACAGGTCCCTGATTCAGAGTGATCTGGATCACTTGGTAAACTGGGCAGAATCAAATAATATGCACTTTCATATGGCTAAACATAAATGTATAGATCTAGGACCAAAGAATATAGGCCATGCTCTATACACGATGCGGGACTCTATCTTATGAAGCAGTGACTCTGAAGAAGATTTTGGAGTCAAGTTGGATAATCAGATGAACATGAGATCACAGTCAACACTGTGGCCAAAAGAGCTAATGTGATCCTTGGATGAATAAAATGGGAAATCTTTGAGTAGGTGTAGAGAGGTTATTTTACATCTGTATTTGGCACTGGTGCAACTGCTGCTGGGATCTTATGTCCAGTTCTAGTGCCCACAATTCACAAAAGATGTAAAAAAATTAGAGAGGGTTCAGAGAAGTCACAAGAATGATTTAAAGATTAGAAATTATTTTGATAGACTCAAGGAGCTCAATCTGTTTAGTTTAACAAAGAGAAGATTAAGGGGTGACTTGGTTACAGCCTATAAGTATATACCTGGGGAACAAGTATTTAATAATGCACTCTTCAATGTATCTTCGCTGTAGAAGAGAAAGGTATAACATGATCCAATGTCTGGAAGTAGAAGCTAGACACATTCAGACTAGAAGTAAACCATATGTTTTTTAAAGGTGAGAGTAATTAGCTATTGTAACAATTTACCAAGGGTCATGGTGGATTCTCCATCACTGGTAATTTTTAAATCAAGATTGGATGTTTTTCTAAAAGACCTGCTCTAGGAATTATTTTGGGGAAGTTCTATGGCCTGTGTTATATAGGAGGTCAGACTAATGATCACAATGGTTTCATCTGGCCTTATCAATCTATGGTGGGTATCAAACCCTGCACCAAACTCACAAGCCTCTACCACTTGAGATTATTTCTTATCTGTTTAAGATGCCTTTCTGTATGGTGTTCCTCAGAAAACGTTTTGGGCAATGAATCTACAAGGATAAGACTGCAGGTGAACTGCTGTTCTAACAGGATTCCTAATGCATCTGAAGAAGCGGTGTTTACCCATGAAAACTTATGCCCAAATAAATCTGTTAGTCTTTAAGGTGCCACCGGATGCCTCATTGTTTTTGTGGATACAGACCAAGACAGCTACCCCTCTGATACAGGATTCCTGAAAGTTATTCTTTGAGATGAGCAACTCAGACTGGCAGACTCAGTTGTCAATCTCACATTCCACCAGGTTTTATGTCAAATCACAAATTTCACATGGTTTTGACCTGAAACTATCAGTCAGCCTAGCCTTTCTCAAAAGGTTTGTGAGACTGGGCAGAGTTTGAGCTTATAATTATGTTGGAAACCAGGAGTTGTCAGGATTTCAGGTGCTATACTGAAATGTCAAGAGAGCTATGTAGCTGTAACAATTTTGTATAGAAATCAAAATTACATTCAGTGACACTGACACTCAAAAGATGTTATAACTACAGGTAGCTGAAAAACATTTGTGGGAAATTCCAAAATTACTTTCATGTCAGAGGGCTGAAAATGGAGCCATTTTCCATTTTTTGTGAAGATTTCTGTAACATTTTCATCAATATAGTTTAAATCCAATAGTTTTACTGAATTCATGTTCAAAATAATGACAGAACATTTTCATTTACTGAAAACATTATCACCGCTTTGAACACAATTTCCATAAAAATTCAATTTAAAAGACTGATAAAAAGTGTCATAGACACTTTGATGAAAATGGAACATTTTGAGGATGTCAACAATTTTTTGTGAAAAGTTACACAGAAAAACTTTTTGCATGAAAAATTTCATCCAGCTTGAGTCATAAAGAACTCTTGGGTGTCAAACCTTAACTTACATGCATGATAAGGGACAGTGCTTTGATTCTCAGCATGGCTCTATTTCTATGTGTTTTCAGAAATGGGGACATGGATAGCCTACATAGGTTGAAATTCTTCAGATAAAATTTTTTTAACCAAATATGCAGAATTGGCGTGACCAAAACATTTTGTGAATTCATGCTAAGTTTGCATAATTGTTTCAGAAGAAAAACAAATCAACATTTTTGTTCTGACAGTTTCCAAAAAAAAGGTAATCCATTTTTCAATTCAAGATGACTTTTCATTTTGAAATGTACTTTACTTTAATTAAAAAATAATATAAAAAGTGATAACAAATGTCTCATAAACTAAATGAAACATTTTGTTTTGTGTCTAACAAAACATTTCATTTGGCCCCAAACCATTTTTTCCACTTTTTAATTTGCTGAAATTGTTTTAAAAATCATTTTGGGTTTTTATTATTTTATATTTCAGAACAGTGAGAAAAAATAATTATTTGCACAGTTGTAGTCATTCATACATGCCTGTCATCCAACTTTCACTGACTCTTCCTGGGCCTGATTCTCAGAGGTGGTGAACAACTGTAATTGGCAATGATATCAACTCTTCAACTTCTCAAAAGATCAGACACCCTGTGATTGCACTTCCAGCCCACCTGGATTTACTTCCTTCTCTTCTCACTTTTGGTTGTGTGCTTCCAGCTTTACTTCCATCTACTCTATCTAGCTAATATCTTAGGTGTGTCTGCAGAGGTCCATCACTGAGATATCTAAGTGCTGTTACTCTTGGATACAAATATTTTATCATAGCAGTGTGACGCCTCAAATCTCTTCAAGGAGATTTATTCTCATGTGACTATAAAATTCTATTCTATTTTTCATTGGTAACTATGATTAAGTCATTTCTCAAAGTTTCAGTCTCACAGACACATACATACAGGCATTGTCTTCACCAGAAGAAAACATGCATTCTTAACTTGTGTTTACTAATGTGTACTAACTAACATAAGGTAAAATACTAGTGAAGACAAGGCAGTTAGTAGTTGTAATATGAGTTAGAGGGCAAGGTAAACCTGAGGTTCCTCCACAATCTTTATCTGCACCTGTTAGCATGTAATAAAGCTGCTCCACTGGAAGATTTCTGACCAGCACAAAAGGAGACATTAAAATATTAACTTACTCATGTTAATATCCAGCATCTGTTACCTAGACTCAGGTTGCCTCTTAGCTTGACTCTTCAACTGGCTATTTGGTTGATTGCTTTGTTTGGTCCTCATGATCTACAACAAGATTGCCTTTCTAGTTCCACTGCTACCTGCAGCTGGCCTTTCTCACAGAGCTGGCTATTTTAAGAACTTTTTGTTTGGCATGGTTGATTTCATGGGAGGAGCTCCATTTATGTCTGAATGAAACTAGCCTGGCATTTCACTTTGATAGCTGGCATCCTAATGAGAAGCAACACAAGGCCTGTCTTCAACCCTAACCTTGTAGTTAGCCAGAGTGTTTTAGAAGAGAAGAGATCTTTTCAGCTGGATTAAGAGTTCTGATTAAATTTTCTTTGCTCTTTGAGGGGGGCTGCGATTTATTTTCAACTCGTTGTAAGCACTTGCAGTATTATTTATAAACTCTGACATTCTCTCTTTTCCACCTTAGAGCCAAAAGCACAGAATCTTTTTCACTCATGCGGCTGTGACACTAATCTGATGCTTAATGAATTAATTTGTTTCCAGTTAAAATACAAGGCGCAAAGGGCTTATCATGTTGAGACATTTTCTGCACCCTCCATGAAGATTCTGTTCTGTCCTCAAAACCTGCCATCCCTTGGCAAGGCAAGGGTCAGCCTCACAGGATGATTCAGATTTTAATAACTCAGGGATCTAAGTGCCTATCAAAACATATTCTTACCTAAAGCCTGATGGCTGGCAACTCTAACTTCTGCTGAGAGAGATCACAAGGAAGAAAGATGTACAAGAGCCCTTTGATTTCCTTTTGACTTCTTATCTAACATGTTTGTGTCCTAGTTCTTTGTAAAAGACCAAGCCACAGTCCATTCCATTATTACAACTGGAATGGTCCTGAGTACTATAGTTACAACCATAGTTGGGGATCCATACACATCATTCTAACCCCCTCTTTTCAATCCATCATAACTTTCCAAAACTAAGATTTTGAGTTGAAAATAGCATTTTTTTAAATGGAAAGTTTTTACCAAATTATTTAAGCAGTTTTGGAGTAAAGCTACACTTTCTCAGACATGGGTGAGGTTTTTCATAGGAGTGGGTGGGTGAGATTCTGTGGCCTGTGCTGTGCAGGAGGTCAGACTAGATGATCAGAATGGTCCCTTCTGACCTTAGTATCTATGAATCTATGAATCTTTCCCCATCATGAAAAAAATACTTGCAACCGTGTTTTTTAACAGTGCTGGCACTAACATGTTCTAATGTTGAAACTGAATGTATAAAATGGACCAGAAAATGAGACCTCCTTGAGGAGAAATATCACTGAGTGTTAGAGTGAACATTGCTTTTGTGTTACCTCGTTGGAAACTGCATTACAAACTTAATATAAAATGTATATGGAAAGTATACACTTGAAGACCACACTGTCTATGTATTCCTGATTCACTTAGCCACACAGTGAAAATATTGGTGATGTTAGATTTAAAAAAAAATCCGTTTTTTTTTTCAAACTTCAGCAAAATTTTTTCATAGGGCTAGTTGAAGTATTGTGAAAAGTGTCTGCATGGTTCTAATCTCTTTGGGATTGGTTTGCCTGTTGTTACTTATAAGTAGTCATTTGCACTATTGCCATAAAAGGTCTGAAAGTCAGTTTCCAGGCTAATTATAGCATATGCTTGCACTGCAGTATTTCGTGGTGTAAATAAGGGAAGGAATACAGGGGAGAATACATAGCTTCTTGATTTTGTTTTGGGGTATTGGTGTGGCAGCAAATTTAGTAGAGGAAGGTGGGGAAACTGCTGGATAGGCCAGAATCATCCAGAAATTGAATGTGGTAGGCACTGGGCACGTTCATTAGAAGTTTGAAGTGACTTGGGTAATTTCCATTGTGGGCAAGCAACCTGGCCGACCACATCCAGAGCCACTCTTTGAGAGTGGAACCAATAGGAATTCAAAGGCAGAGGAAAGAGTTTATAAATAGGAGGAGTGGGAATGGGCACCACAGTGGAGGTCTCGTGGTGGTGGAGCAGCACAAAGCTCAGACAGGTCTGCTGTAAGAATTATCTTCCCAGGGCCTTGGCCAGTTTTATAGAGTTAGACTGCAGACTCCCTCACACCACTGGAGAAGAAAAGGACTTGAATTTGCTGCACCCTGAAGCCAGTTGTTGCAAAGGTTCAAAGGGAGTTTGAAGGAGCCTGTGGGACAATAATTTATTTTCCTACTTTAAGGCACTGACATGCCCCACAGCGAGCTTGGATACGGTTCCACAGAGACTGGGAAGAGCCCTGTGGCACTGTATGTATGTGCACACACATAACTATATTTTGCATTTGAACATGTGATAGTAACACAAAGTAAAAATTGGGAAAAGCCCCTGGAAGTGTTGCCTATCAACAAGATTTATTATTAATACTATTCTCAACTGTTTCAAGGGTTATAAGTAAACTGCGATGGAGGCAGATGTGTATACTGATTTAGTATTTTAGGTTTCTTTTAGAGATTGTGCTACTTTCCTATTAAATTTAACCCTGTGTGGATCCTGAAAAGACTAAACTTTGTTCTTTACCCAAGCAGAGATGTAGGCTGAAGTACAGGAAAAGGGAAAGAAACATTTTCCCTAGTTTCAGAGTAGCAGCTGTGTTAGTCTGTATTCGCAAAAAGAAAAGGAGTACTTGTGGCACCTTAGTCTCAATTTGTTAGTCTCTAAGGTGCCACAAGTACTCCTTTTCATTTTCCCTAGTATTAGCACAGTGCTGTTCTCAAACCCATTACAGTGGCCCAAGTAATCCCTGATGTTCTTTTTAACTGCTTGAATGTGCCCACTAATTAGGGAGTTAAATTTCCAGATGCAACAACCATGCCTGCAATTGTTTCTGGGAGCAAAATTGAAGTCAGTGGGAGTAATCACGTGCTTACAGTTAGGCACCCCCCCATTTATGACTATATTTGGCAGAATTGTGCTGTAAGATATTTAACCAAGATAGTAACTGCAGAAAACCAGTGTCTTTTATCTGTCAGTCATTATTGTGATGTTAGCTCTGAAGGCAAAGGCTCAGACTGTGCTGAGCAGACATGACAGGTTAGCAAGTAAGGATACTTGCTATAAGGATCTTACTTGAATAAGGATCTTATTCTTGTTCCTTGAGCTTTTTCTTAATTAGATTGTTAGAAAGAAAGGGATGTCCATTGTTAAGCACATCCAATTACCTACATTGCGATTAGTTGGTGATATATTTTCTGCCTTTTAAACGTACTCATTAGTTGTTTTTAAAAAATAGTAAGACCACTCCTTTAGTTTCCATCTCTGGAAATAAAATCCATGGTTGGGTCTTCATTTCTCATCATGACAGCACCTGGTTCCCTGCTCAAGATTATACAGAGGCATAAGTCCTCCCACATCAAGTTCACACATACTGCAAATTAATGGAATGGCATCACAGCAGAAACAATACAGTAATTTTGAATACAATCATATTAGAGCTAACCAGACACTTAGCATTCCAAACGGTTTTGTTTCTCGCTAATCTCTTGTGACACTGATGGTATTAGAAACGACACACAATAGCAGGTTTATAGTCAACCATTAGGGTCCACCTGCTCAGAATTTAGAAAGTACCAGCAGAGCTATCTTGGCAAATAGAAGCCATTAATGTGTCGGTAAACTGATTTTTGAACCTATTTGTGGATATACATTTGCTATTAATAATACATAAAGTGAAACCCCAACTGCAAAAATCTAATTGCATCATTCAGAAGAGAGGAGGACAAAAAACATGGTAGATATCATCAGAGCTATAGCATACAAATACGACTACAATTCAGCAAAATACTGGCTGGCTAGTTACACTAAATAAAATGCAAAAATACATACATTTTTAAAACCCTACTCTTTCTTATTTGATCATGCTACGAAGTAGCCTTTATGGAGTAACCACCAAATCTTATTAATCTTACCCTTATCCTCCTCCTTCACATCCTCTTTCCTGTTACACTGCATTTTATCAGGTGTTAGTGAGTTCCTTGCAGCATCATGTGGCCCTCCTCTCCTGTCTTCCTACACAAATGGCTCTCATACCTCTTGTTTGTAACCACCACTGTATACGTGATTTGCATTACATCACCCACCACCCTTTTACAGACCCATGCAGTAATTCTAGGTACCGTGACATATAGTCATCGTCCCCTCTTGCCAAAGAGAAGAGCTCTCTCCATGCAGAGACCTCCTTCACCCTGGGTGTGTAGACAGGCAACCTCTTTCTCCCCTCTCCCTTGTACTTCCTGTGCTCCCTTCCTACTCTGGCAGTTAATGGGCTTGTTGTCTCCTTAGCTCTCCCAGCTCAGGCTGATATAACAAGCAGTCATTCCTTCCCCCATTCAGGCTTTCCCCTGGGGGAACTGATTGGATTCACAGTGGCCAGAGTGTTGTTTCACCTGCTGGTTCTCAGTGAATCCTGGGTTTAGTGGCTCCTCCACTTAGGCTGGGGGAGAGGCCTTCTGATACAGGCAGGCTTGTGCCCACCTCTTCCCAGAATTCAATAGCTGTTGGTTCTCAGCTCTCTGTCACAGGCAGGTACCATATCTTCCATCTCTTTTGCGGGGTACACAACACACCGTAGAAATAATAAAAGATAATTGCAATGGTGAATCTCCTAACTGCCCTAGCAACAGTTGTGGAAGCTGAACTCTTCAGGCTGGAATGAGAGCTTAGCTAAAGCAGTGTGAATCCAGACAAACTCCAGATTCACCCCAAATTTACACTAGTCTGAGATGAGAATCTGGCTCTTCATTTTGAATCTTGAAATCCTAATTCTCCTTTCCATTCATATACAGAGTTCCCAGTGGAATTATATATGTGCCTTGAGAGAAGATGAATAAGATGAATCCAAGGGCTTGATCCAACATGTACTAAAGTCAATTGGAGTCTTTCCATGGACTTCAATAGTCTTTGGATCAGGCCTTCAGTGTGTTTAGAACTCAGCTGTGTATTAGGTGATTCGTTTGGGGATGAAGCAAGCTTGTTTTTAATAATTTGGAGGAGATAGATTTGAGACAAATTTGAAAACATTTGGTCTAACTTATTAGAAATCTTCCATTAATTCCCAAAAGATGGAAACCCAGAGTTCACTGTCCTTTCTCCTCCCTGTCCCCTCTCTTCCTTTCCCTTCCCTGCCTTTCCATTTGTTTACTTTTTTTTGTTCTTTTGTCTTTTTTTCTAGTCTTCCCATATTCAAAGAAACAAAAACCCCACCACCACCTCCAAAATCTCCAAGGCAAAATTTCATAGATTCATAGATACTAAGGTCAGAAGGGACCATTCTGATCATCTAGTCCGACCTCCTGCACAACGGAGGCCACAGAATCTCACCCACCCACTCCTACGAAAAACCTCACCTATGTCTGAGCTATTGAAGTCCTCAAATCGTGATTTAAAGACTTCAAGGAGCAGAGAATCCTCCTTCAAGTGACCCGTGCCCCATGCTACAGAGGAAGGCGAAAAACCTCCAGGGCCTCTCCAATCTGCCCTGGAAGAAAATCCCTTCCCAACCCCAAATATGGTGATCAGTTAATCCCTGAGCATATGGGCAAGATTCACCAGCCAGATACTACAGAAAATTCTTTCCTGGGTAACTCAGATCCCATCCATCTAATATCCAATCTCAGGGGATTAGGCCTATTTACCCTGAATATTTAAAGATCAATTAATACCAAAATCACATTATCCCATCAGACCATCTCCTCCATAAACTTATCGAGTAGAATCTTAAAGCCAGATAGATCTTTTGCCCCCACTGCTTCCCTTGGAAGGCTATTCCAAAATTTCTGTCTAGACACAGAAACAACTACCCAGCCTTTCTGCGCATTGATCCAGCCCTTTGGAAAACCACATTAAGAAAATAATGTTCTTTCAAGTTTCTCCTGTAATCCCAGAGCATTTGTTCTCATGTTACACTGTGTTTATACTGTTGGAATCAGATTTTATCAAAGGTTGGAAAGAAATGGGTTCTGGTTTTGTGGATACCTAGGACTAAATTCTGTTTGTGGTTTCAAATTACCCTGAAATGCTTGGTTCATTCCAGTCCTTATGTTTTCAAATAGTTTTCTACTTTCTCGCTGATTCGTATATACTGTGAAACTATCTTACATCAGACTTGTTTAAAGACTCTGCATAACGTACATCTTCAGATTGCAATGAACTCTATTTTTATAAGAATAGGTCCCTGTTGCAAAGCTATGGTGATATGTATTAACTATCTGGGACAGATACAGGAATATGAAACTTGGAATGGTTTCTCTTCATCCCCAGGGTCTTAGTTCTCGCTACACTATATAGCATTATGCTTTCTGAATTATGAAGGGAAAAATACCTGATCTGGCATAAATGTTCCATGAAGTTTTTTGAATGGAATCTGTTTCCTGATTCAGAACAATGGGAATCGAGGCCAAGTCCTGCTGTGAACATGCTCAACATTTGAGTAAAGACAAATATAACACAGTGGGTCCAGTTTTCCTCTGGATTCACTGAGTTCAAAGTGGTTGCACTGGTGTAACTAAGAGGAGAATCTGGCCCAATAAACTTCCTAACTCAAATAGTGCTTTTGCTCCAAAGAGCAAACTGGTAGTGTTAGATCAGATGCATCCAATGCATCTCAACTGAGGCACGAAAGTTTTGTGACAAAATCATGGGATGCATTTTTAATACGTTTCTCTGTGATCGATCAGCTGAAAAAAAGAAATGGAACATTTGTCAAGTTGGTAGAGTGTTTACAAATGTCCCTATTTAATTTCTAGCTTTGAAAAGCATGATGAAAGGTGCAAATCTGGTCAGAAGAATCTCTAATCTGTTTTAGCACTGAATCATCAAAATACTCGTAATTGTCTTTCAGTATCTTTCGGTCTGGAAAGAAACAATAGGACTATGTATAGTCTTATTCGTGACTGATTATTCAAGTCCTTTATTAGGCTATCAGTTATGAATATCATGCAAATCATTTCCAGGATCCATATTAAACACAGGTCGAGGTAGACAGAAAAACATACCTTTTTCCTCTATGAAACTGAGTCTAACCGCTTTTATGGGTCTTTCTTTCCTAGCCTAAAAATATTTCATGGAAGAAATATTATTTCTAACCTTTCTGTCCTGACATGTATTTGATTTTTTTTTAAGATTCTCTCTTTTCACTTCATAGTCCGCCGCAGGATTTGTTGTATTTCATGACCAGTTTATATTCAGGCACATTTCAAACTGCAAGTTGTTAGACTTCCTCCAAAATCTTTTTCATCCATTCCTATGCAGTTCCTCTTCTTCTGTATCTTTTCACTGGCTTAATCAAACTTTTCTTCAAAACCAAACTTTTCTGTCAGGGAGAAAGGAAAGAGGCAATGGTTCCATGGAGGTAGTAGCAATTAAAATTTTATTATTCCTCTAAAAGTATGTTTAAAAAAAATAGAAAGTTCAAATGGTAAACCCTGATCCGTGTGATGTGTGTAGTAACATTTTGCACAGATCAAATAGGGCACACGTTCACAATAAGGGATGCAAAGGGAGAGGACTCATGCAGAGAAGTCAAATACAGAGAAAAATCCTGTACTGTAAAAACTTTGTCTGATTTAGTGAAAATCACTATGACATGTGACTCCTGCACCCTAATGTAATATCATGTACAAAGCAGCTTGTCACACTAATCCCTAGGCATGCCTTACGAAGGGTGATCCACGAGTTTAGCAAAAAAGTAGAGCAAAAAAGATATGTTAAATTTGGACAGAAATTAGGATATTGGTGATTTTTTTAAAGCATTAATGAGATCTGAAGGGACTGCCTTCAGCCTGTTGATAACCTTTGTACTACCACCACAACTGGAGTAACTGGCATGTCTGTACAGGCATCAGAAGGATATGCTTTCTCTTTTCAGAGAACATCTCTTCAGATGTGTACACTTGTCATCTGCAGCCATGTCACGTCAGGTATGTCTATACTACAATGAAGCCCAGGGTTAGTAGAACTCGAGTTTGCAGACCTAGGGTTTGTTAACCTAGGCCTTGAGTATCTATTCATATTTGTAACCCCAGGTTAGGAATTATTGAACAATGGGTCCCCACCTGGGGCTCCAGCATCAACTCTGCATTATGCAATCCCAAGTCCAGCCACGTGTATCCCAGACTTCCTAGAGCCCTCCCAAAATGTGGCTGCTCCAGGCTTTGCTCGTGTTACAGTGTGAGAATATATGACTTTCCACCAAACTTGATTGTCTAGAGGACAAAGAAAGTTGGCCCACGGGATTGTAAACTTGAATCCAGTGGGGCTGTATCCACACTGAAAAGCAATAGGGCTTGAATCCTGGGTCCCAGCTAGACTCAGGCTCAGACCCACCACCTGGTGGAGTCCTGGGACCCTGGGTTAAAGTTATTTGTCAGTAGATGGAAGGGGGGTTAGGCTTGAGTCTGAGCTCATGGGCAGCAGGATTAATAGGCATGGGGAGGCTCTGCCTCCCCTGGTGCTGCCGCACCTGCGGCCGCTGGATCCCAGGTTGCAGGGTTTGACAGCGAAGTTTTTGCTTTATTATGCCCCATGCAGGTTCCGGGGTGGCTGAGGAGACGGTATGTGCCTCCTCAGCCACCTCGGAACCTGCATTGGGGCATATCAAAAGTGTCTTCTAACAGACACTTTTCCTCTGCGTGGGTTGGGTTCGGAGAGGGGAGGCATAGTGCGGCTTCGGCCAGCCAAGGGTTCCTCCAGTCAGGGGTGGGGGGGGCTCTTTGGGCTGCGGCCAGCCCGGAGCTCCTCTGGGCAGGTGGAGGGAGGCTTTCTGGGCTGGCGTGGGGGCTTCTGGCTCCAGCCGTGGGGGGGAGGGGGTCTCGGAGTTCCTCTCCAGCTGTGGGTGGGTGCGGGTGGAAAGGGCAGAGCCGGAGGCTTGTCTCCCCAAAGGGGCGCCCTATCTGCCACCCAGGCCTGAGCTCGAACTGTGAGTTTACATTGCAGTGTAGACACATCCTTCCAGGCTGCAGTCTCATCAGATACAACAAACAAAGCAGCAGCGGGTCTAGTCAGAGTCTGAGTGGGACAATTCAAGGGGTTGCTGGTGATTCAGGAGTTGGCGCTTTTCCCTGAGTCCGCATTGAGCCATAGAATCATAGAATTGTAAGATCGGAAGGGATCTCAGGAGGTCAGTCTCATCCAGTCCCCTGTACTTATGGCAGGGCTAGGTATTATCTAGACCATCCCTGACAGGTATTTGTCTAACCTGCTCTTAAAAATCTCCAATAATAGAGATTCCTCAACCTCCCTAGGCAATTTATTACAGTGCTTAACCACCCGGACAGCTAGGAATTTTTTCCTAATGTCCAACCTAGACCACCCTTGCTGCGATTTAAGCCCATTGCTTCTTGTCCTATCCTCAGAGGTTAAGGAGAACATTTTTTCCCTCTCCTCCTTGTAACAGCCTTTTATGTACAAACACCAGCCTGGTGTTTTCTGGCCCTAAGCTGTCATTTAGATGAGATATAAGACAGAGGTCCTGAACCCTCTGTGGTTGTTAAAGATCATGGCACTTCCTGGATGAATAGTGCTGTTAGCAATAGCATCCTGTCCTGGGTAATAACATTCTAGCTAACTATATCCTTCATGGACTGCCATTTGGACACAGCATTCTCTTTCACCTCCTCACCTCAGTGCCATTGTAGCGTTCTGCACCACACTTGGAGGATGAAGCAGTTAAATACTCACCTTACACTGGGAAGATTTCCTGATTTTGATGGCTAGTGACCTGCAGGGGACCTGGTGGCATTTCTGCAACTCTCCTGGCTTCAGGTTCTGCTGCTATTAGTGGAATATTCGACTGATGGGCATTCGACTGGTGGGAATTTAGCATTCGACTGGTGTGAAGTCTTCAGGGAGCCACTGCCGCAGCAGACTTTCTGGTCACCCTGGTCATCATGCCGGCTGGGTCTGCTGCTGATGTTTGGGCTTGCACTGCTCCTTTAAATACTCTTCCCCATAAATAGCATTCGGGATCCTTTAGCTCTCACAACCTAGTCAACGGATAGAGCTCCTGCCTGCAGGCAACTTCTGCCACCCGCCATGCATGCCTATGTAAACCAGTATAAATCCTTTCGGTGTTATTTATACCAGGGCTGCATTTATCCCACAGAAGGAGACATACAGATGCACTAATAAAAACACAGAAGAGCAGAACTGTTATTTGTACAGCTCTTTTTCTTAGCACAAGAAAGTCTGGCTGGATAATTGTGTCATTTACAGGTTCCCTGCTACCCCCAGCACTATGAGAAACAGTCATTATTATTTTTAAATTCACAAATACCGCAACAATTAATTTATGGCAGATATTGCCCCTTCTACCATCTTTCCCTCTGATTCAGGTGAGAACTAGGCACTGGCAGTGGAAATGGACCATTAAAGGTATAAAAGTTCCAGTAACAATGATTGTGAAGCTTATCAGAGAACTGAGCAATGAATATTATCAGGAGCTTGTGAAGAGGTGGGAGGGCTGCGGGGGGAAGAATTGAAAATATAAAGGAGAGCATGTACTTGTGTCATGAAAGTGTCATTGCCGATGCAGAGCAATCTGTATGTGTGTCTCTGTATGCACAAAGCCCTTGTTCTGTCCTAAAATTACTTTGTCAGGAGGCCTGCAAGCAACGTAGAGTCTCAATGAACATCGTGCCACCGAGTTGCCTGTATGGAGCACCAGCTTTTCTTTCATTGTTCTTAGCGGCTCTTTCAAAATTTGTGCTAAGCATCCAGTCCAATTTGCTTGCGGTGCCTTTCCAAATGAAAGGTCAAATCTAACTCCATTGAAGTCAATGGGAGTCTTTCCATTAACTTCAGTGAAAGGCACAGATGGGGCCCCAAGATTGCTTATGGCACGCATTTGCCTGCTTGTGAAATTATCCTTCGGTGCTCAACCTGGTGGAGAAATCCATCTCTCTCCTTTTGTTTTGCTACAGCAACACTTCTTCCACTTCACATGGAATGTGAGAGTCTAGTTCCTGGCAGTTCTGTCTGCCTTTGCCTTTGAAAGCAGATGCCCTGAAGCTTCAGCCCCATGAGCAGCAGAATCAAGGAGCTCAGAGCAGCAGGCTGTGATGGAGCAGTTCTTTTGAAGGATACGGACCGTGCTGCTTCCTGTGCCAATGCAACAAATGCTAGACACTTGGCACGCAGAGAAGACTTTGATGTAGCCCTCTTCAAACAGAACAACTTAATGTGAACAAGGAAGGTTTTAGTTGGAACCCGTAGTGTCCACATGGGGCTGTTACAGTTCAGCACTTTGTTGTGCATTGCTGTTCAGAACCCCAAAGTCTGAACTGTGGGGCTCTGTAGATGTAGCCTGAATACAGAAATGAGCCCAGTCCTCGTGTGGCAAGTACTGTATTCTTATGCCCAAATCTGTTCATGCAATACAATAAAATATAAATAACCTTGGCCATGATAACTGTCCTTTAGTATTTTATACTAAAGATAAAACCATCCCCTGCAAAGCAGGCTGGAAAGGTAACTTTTCATCTTACACTTAAATAGAATAAAGTTCAGGTGTGTACTGTGACCCAGATGACACTTTTGTGTATATGTAGAACTGTTAATAAACAAAGGCAGGTCTTTTAGCTTTTAGCTTTTAGCTTTCTAAGGACTCCTCTGTCTGCAAAGTCAGATAGACACTGAGTTCAGTTCAATTTAGCATGATGCAGTGAAGACACACACGCTGGCTGATTTCTTGAAGAGACTTCACTTTTGTTCTTTCTTGTTTGTTTTTTTCTTGTATTATTGCTAGGGCCTACGCAAAACCCACTGAAGTCAATGGAAAGACTTTTACTGACAGTCACCCTTTGGAGAAACTGTTACTTGTGAAGTGGTGAATTTAAAACTTGTTCTTATCACCTGTAAAAAGTTGTTCTCTTGCCTCAGTTTCCCTCACTAGAACAATTTTTAGGTGCAGAGTAACTGCTTACAGATGTCACTAACAGTACCGCTCTCTCAGTATAAAATACAGGTTATTCTGGCTGAAAGTAAAGGGTTAGTCTTTGTGTACAAAAAAATACAACATGTTTTTTTTTCACACAATTGTCCTTCCACGTGTCAGCTATGTCCATTATTCCATAATTCCTCACTCAGGCCTACACTGCCTTACGAGGGGACATCGTTAGATCAAAGGTTGGTATAGCCTTCTGAGCCTTTACTGAGAAAGCAGAGATGTCTTAAAGCTGAGTGTTTTTTCAATAATCTTTCATTACTCTTGAATAATACTGTTAATTCCTTTGACCCAAGCGATTAGCCAATATTTTGGGATTTAGAGCTGTTTCTGTTAGGAGGGAAAATTGATGATGAAGTCAGGTGTTTCTCTGAGGCAGTCCTGCTCATTTGCAAAAAATGTACGAAGGCCTGTTTCCCCGAACACAGTAGAAATCAAACAACAGGAGACAATTAATTTTCTCCTGGTTCTAAGCCTCTTTCCAGCCAGTGTTCAGCCCAAAAATGCTCTCTTAGCTTTTTCCCAGTGGCACACTACAAGTGCTTCTCTGGCTGTCCGTGGTGCTTCTTTGCTGCCTTCTCTATGTGCTGTGGTATTTCTGCTGCTTCTCTCTCTCACACACACTGCTCCCTCAAACAATACCCAGCTTCCTACATTTGGATTCAGCCTCAAGGACAATCCCTGAAACTGCTCAGCTCAGCTCCTACTCCAGCCTCACATCTGGCCTGTCTTTTGGGCAGTGACTTCTATGGTTTCAATGATCTCATCCATAACTGAGCTTAATTGCTTCTTACATTTGTTCCTGAATGAAGGGCAGCTGTTACGTCCACCAGTGTCAATGACATTTCACTCAACCTCCATCATAACAAGTGTGACCCTAGGCACACCTGCATTCACACCTTACACTACTGCAATGATATCTGTACAAAATATGCCTTTGTGAGGGATTGTGTGGAAGCTAATAATAATCAGGTTACTAATATCATTGAAAAATGCATGTGTTAGCATGTGAAGTTATGAATTCCCTCTGTGTGATATTTAAGGCCTGATAGCCATGTCTAGGTAAAGGTGATAAACAGGTCTGTCCTAGACAAAGAAATGTAGGTTTACCTCAATTTACATATGAGCATTACACAAAGCTATTGAGCTAAACCAACAGGGGTTATCGTGTTCTGCAACTTAAGAAACAGAGACTTTACATGGCTTCTGCACCCCAGAGGAACAAAGGAGACTGAGTCCCCCGAAGGCCTTCCTCACTTGTAAGACAGAGAATCCCTTTGGAAATATAAGGAACAGAAAGAAACTCCATGTTTATCCTTCCATCTTAAGAGACAAAGACACCAAGTTTGATTTCTGTGCTGAGTCCTAGCCAGCAAAAAGCTGGAAAGGACACTGTGGGTACAAAAAATGGTCTTGAACAAAGACTGTATCTTGCTAGATTAAATTTTAGACTTTTAGACTTTTAAACGAGTGTTTTCACTTTCATTTGCTGGTAACTATCTCTACCTTGTCTCTTTTACTTGGGGTATCACTTAATCCATGCTCTTTTCCTAATAAACTTGTTTTACTTTTACTGTAAACCAATTCAGTGCTGTGTTTGAAGAGAAGGGTATATTTACTTTCCAGTTAAATTGACAAGCTTGATTCTTTAATAGAACAGCAAACTTGGATTTTTCTGTGAATGCACTGTGATGAGGGGCGGCGGGGAGGGGGTGGGTGGAGGGGCTGTACATTGCAGAGAAACCTCTCTGAGAAGTTCAGGGGCTGGAGTTCAATGATTGTTACCTGCTACGTGAGGTTTGGGCTGGGAGATCCTTGAGGAGTTTGTTGGTGAGGAAGGTAGACTGGAAGATGCCACACAGTCTAAACCCCAGCAAAGCTCACTCTTGCAGTGGCAAAGAGGTAACACGGTGGTTCCCAGCTCTGGGTGTCCCCAGCAGCATGTTACAACCATACATTTCTATAAAGTTCAGTGAGCCTGATCTGCGACTTCATTCTACGCTTAATAGCATAGACTGGGCATTGGCTTCTGCATATTGACCGCACTGTATCTCACACTTGGCGAGTTGCTCTGTGTGCTTTGTTCACCACACCATTCCCATTTCTTTTCTAGGTTTATTGTTAATTGGTTGGTCTATTGTTAATGTAATAGAGATACCCGTGTAGACAAAGAGCCATGCTTTGCAAAGCCCAGGATACAACCCCCCTATTCCCTCATGGTCATCCAGTTAAATGTTGACTCGGAGTCAGTCAGTTGGTATGAATAACATGCCTACATGGACTTCAAACAGATTCTGCTGTATGGCCTAAAAATACATTTCGGTTTTCTCCATCATCTTGTTTCACCTGGTTTCAGTGGGCGCTTTGCCTGTTTAAAGACTAAGGGCAAGACTCTGCACCTCAGTGCACTGGCTAGGAATGGGATGAGCCACATTGCAACTGCTTCTGGGGGTGCCTGAGTTGTGCATAGCAGAGTGGAAGCTCTGTCATATTTGGAGAAGACTTCTCCCTCCTCCATGCCTGCCCAGTGCTACGCATGTGATTAAGGCTGACTGAAGTTAGTTGAAAGCCTCCCATTGATAAGGGGTTTAATAGGCTTCTTTCATGCATTTCTTATGAAATGACTACACTGCACAAAGCCAGAGCTTTGACTCCAGTTTGAGCCCATGCCCCCCATCCGCCCCCACACAAATCAGTCTGACTTGGCTTAGCTAGCATTCAGGACCCAAGTCCTAGGACCCACCCTAGGGGGCTTGGTCAGAGACCAAGTCCTGCTGAGACTCAGGTCAAAGCCCTGTCATTTTGCAGTTTGAATGCATCTTAAGCTTCAGACGTGATCAGAAGGTCTGTGTAGTGCATCCAGGATGTGTTAGCACAGCTGCGAGACACCAGTCCAGCAACTGTAAGCCCAGGTTGACAATTCAGTGTGGATGCTCAAGTATTGTGTGAAAACACCGAGTCCACAAGCCCAGGTCCCACAGATGGGGGGTTTCAGTGCAAAGTAGACATACCCTCAGAAGCCTGTCAATGGGAGATTTTATTGACATAATGGGCTTTAAATCAGTCCCTGAAAGAGCAGGATCCTGGTCAGCAACTACATAAAGACAATATTTGGGTGTGCAGCTTGGCTTGTGCAGCTACATGGGGCTGGTCAGAGTGTGACCCTAGGTAAGGCTATGGGATTTGGGCCTGTCTCAGACGTTAATGTTTCATGAAACATTACAGCTGCTGGCGAACACATTTCTGTTCAAGTCTAGAACTCAGAATCTCTACCGTGATCTGGCAATTCCTATTTCAAACTGAGACAAGGAGACATGCCAGTTTTTCCTGAGTAGGCCAGGCATAAACTAAAGACAACGGTACCTGTGCAGTTTCTAGCTGGAACCCACACCACGTTGCCAAATGACTTGGAAAAGTGGAGTCGGATGAGTGATTGGCCGATGACTGTTTCAGCAGCTCCTATTAGACCAGACAAAAACAGATCAGAGACAGCTCAGTGAAAGGGAGCAGGAAATGGCAGAGAGAATTTTATTATCTGTATTTAATTTGGAAGAAATCTGAACAGAAGGTGGCCTGTGAGCACCTCAAGGCAACGTCAGGGCTGTTGCAGATCTCACAAATGTAGCACTTTAAATCCAAGCCTGACAGACTTTTCTTCTGACATTTTCCTCATTTACAGAGAACTTGGCATTTCCACACAGGCAGATGATTTCCCCCTCCCCCCCTTCCTGATTCAACAGGTTCTGAAAGCTCAAAAAAAAATAAAAGGTCAATGAAATAGAACAGCTTCAGATACATGTCAGGCTGAAATCCCTCACCAACAGCATTTGGAACAAGGCTTACAATAGGGGGGAAACAGCTGGGACCAGTGACCACAGGGAGGAAACAGCTGAGATAGGACTAGTAGTTTGTCCTTCTTTGTAAATGCCTTTGCTGGTTGCCATTAGATAACTGCATAAATATGCTCCGTGGATCCCCAGATCTTCAGCCATACAAGAATATAGTCTGTTACAGAAACAATTGATTGCTATTATGAGGGAGTCATTACCAGACAGACAAACATTTCCAGTAGGAGAACACTTCAACCTCTCTGGTCACTCAGTAATGGACTTAAAGGTAGAAATTTTGCAACAGAAAAGCTTCAGAAACAGACTCCAACGAGAAACTGCTGAACTTGAATTAATTTGCAAACTAGATACCATTAACTCAGGCTTGAATAGAGACTGGGAGTGGCTGGGTCATTATACTAATTTAATCTATTTCCCCATGTTAAGCATCCTCACAGCTCTTGTCAACTGTCTGAAATGGGCCATCTTGATTATCACTACAAAAGTTTTTTTTCTCCTGCTGATAATAGCCCATCTTAATTAATTAGCCTCTTAGAGTTGGTCTGGCAACTTCCAGCTTTTCATATTTTCTGTATGTATATATATCCTCTTATTATATGTTCCATTCTATGCATCTTATTAAGTGGGCTGTAGCCCATGAAAGCTTATGCTCAAATAAATTTGTTAGTCTCTAAGGTGCCACAAGTACTCCTGTTCTTTTTACAAACATTAAAGTGAGCTGCCTGCTCCCCCTGTTTCTCTCACCTCTTTCCTGACAGGCTATCGATTTTGATTCTTCCTAGGTAGATCTGGGCTGCATCTTGGCAGTTCTGTGTAGTTCTGTGCCAGCATATCACAGCTAGTGCATGTTTTGAAATTCATTTAGGAAAAAACAGCTACCAACTTGTAGAAACAGATTGATGAAAACCTAGAGGTAATTAATTCAGAGACCGACAAGAGACCTCTATCTTGACCATCTTTTTGTTTCATATTTTTAATATTTCTCCCCCATATGAAAACCTTCTTCTCTGCCATATTTTGAAATCTTACCTACTTCATCCCGGAACTTTTAAAACCATTTGATTTAGTAGATTTGTCATGGTGTTGAACCTTATGTCATAAGTTTAGCGTCTTCTGTACTTTACTTTTGTAAAGTATTTTTGCCTTAATGCCCTTACTGCCCCCAACTTTCTAATTTTATGTCATATTATCAAGTTTTTCTCCCAAAGAAAATCATTTTGAGTACAGTGATATCAATTTTCTTTGTGCATTTAAAATGCCATAAAGTATTTTCTTTTGCAGTCCAGACTCCCACGTCTCATGCATTATCTCATTATTTTAGCTTTTGTAGATCTCAAAGAACTAAGCGGAGCTTAGCAGACTTCAAAAGGTTAAGTTTGGATGAGCATTCACACACATGAATGGATGTCCAAAATTAATCAAAATGTGATTTTGAAATGTTGGCAGAAATCTTATGAAGACAGTTATGGGGATATCTCCAGTGCAGTTTGTTTTCATCTGGGTCACATATGATGGGTAAAATTTTCAAAAGCACATAACTGACTTAGGAGACTAAGTTCCTTTGACTTTCAATGTGATTTGGGCACTTACATACTTTGGAAGATCTAGGCCTTAGGGACTGCTGAGAATTTCACCCTGTCATGGCGTATACAAACCCTACACTGGACTAAAAGGAGTTAAGGGATTGCTCTGGGCTCACAAAGCCCTGCCCTGCCAAACCTACAAGGCAGACACAAGGTGCAGGAAGAGCTTAAAAGTAGGACAGGGTGACCAGATAACAAGTGTAAAAAGTCTGCACAGGGCTTGGGGGGGTAATAGGTGCCTATATAAGAAAAAGTCTCAAAAAATGGGACTGTCCTATAAAATCGGGACATCTGGTCACCCTACTTAAAAGGGGAGCAGAGCAGCTCACTTGGTGGCAGACCAGGGAAGAGAACAGACCTTCAGCCCTCAGCTCCTGAGGAAAGGCCTGACGGAAGGCAGCAACTTTCCAGGGAAGGGAAGATTCTGATGCACTGTAGAGGGTGTCATTCCCCTGGATTTCCTATGAACTCAGTTGATTTATGTTAACTCCCCTTGGCTTTTGACTACCCTGGAAGGGGAAAGACTTGGCTGGGAGACCAAGTCACAGGAAGAGGCAGGTCACCACAGAGGCAGAGCTACTGTCCATAAGAGACGATCAGTGGGGAAAGAACTGCTATGCCACTGGCCAGTCACAGGAAGGTGCCAGTGATGAGTCAACCCTGTCACACATTCACTGACTTCTGTTCAAAGTACCAAAAATGGCTTGTCTTGAGTCTTTCCTCTCTCTCTTTTTTCTTTTCTATTTGGCTAAATTACAAGGTAGAAATATGGAGTCTATTTAAAGAAAAGGCGATGATTCATTGAGTGACTAACTTTGCCTCGTACAAGTTTGAAATCTTTTAACATTTCAAATGTCTTTAATAAAGAAAAGAAGATTGAACAATTAATACAGAATAAGATCCTGTAAAGATAACTATAAGTGGAAAGCATGTAAGGGAATAGCTGGGAAATTTGAATGTACAGAAGTCTGAAAGTCCAAATGGTATACCTCTCCTAGGGTATAGCTCACAAACTGATTGCAGGACTGATGATTTGGATGATTTAGTTGATGTTGGTCCTGCTTTGAGCATGGGATTGGACTAGATGACTCCTAAGGTCTCTTCCAACCCTAATATTCTATGATTCTATGACTGAATTATTTGAAAATTAGGGGGAATTGGGGATGTAACGAAAGAATGGGGAAAGGGATTTGTACCAGCTTTTAAAAGAAAAAGCCAGGGATTCTAGCAATTACTATTACCTAAGTCTAATTTACAAAGTAATGGGGGGAAAAAATCACTGCATGTTTTGAGAAGGACACCATCATGAGCAGTAAGAAAACATTGCCAAGCAAAACGTCATTGTCCTTTTTAAAAGTAGAATTACAATGTTATGGGGCGAAGGGAACTGCATCAGGTGGATTATGTTTGCCTATGATTAGAATACTGGATATGTGACATGAAATCTTACTTGAAAGATTTTTTCCAAATTGGCTTTGTCAGGAACACTAACGAGGACTGAAAATTGGCTGAAAGTTCACAGGTTAAAAAATAAAGATTAAATCATAAATGTCAATGTAGCAAGTTGCACAAGTCTATTGGAATAGTGCAGGGATTAGTGTCAGCGTTGGACTCATCTGGGAACTTTATTAAATGAGTTGGAAGAAGGACTAAAAAACAGATTAATGAAAGTGAAAAATAATATTTAGGGCCAAACATGGAAGGCACTGAGTTCTCTTGTTGAGTTGAAGGCACCCACCGACTTGTAGGATCAGGCTCTAAATAGGAAAGACTTGTGGGTCTTGGCTCTAGCTGACCCAGGTCACTAGTATAACTCATCACAGGCCCATTGACAAACACACACACACACACACACACACACACACAGTGTGCTGGGTATATGCAGTCATGAAGCCCTCCTCCCTTGCTTTCAAGTAGAGCTGGCCAGGAAACTGAATTTCAGTTCCATGAAAAAATTCGAGTTGGAATTTTTTTCATCCCAATTTGGGATGAGAAACCAAAAATTTAAAACTTTCCATGGAACTGAAATTCTGCAATACTTGGTTTTGGAAACACCAAAAATGTTCCCCCAGCAGAAATGTTTTGGTGTTTCCAAGAGCAAGGTATGCTCCCCAGGAGTCCCACCCTGTGGCATTGTGCCTGGCAGACTGCCCTGGAAGCCCTGGCTCCCAGCAACCCACCTGGAAGGATGCTGAAGAGCAGGACAGAGACAGAGCTAGGAATTATTTTCTGATTGAAAATAATTTTGGGAGGAGGGGCAAAAATAAAACTTTCCCATGGAAAATTTCGATTTTGCAGAAAGTGAATTTTCTGACAGGAAATTCTTGATCTGCTCTAGTCCTAAATTTGGAAAATTGGCATCTTGAGTGACTATGCATGTGTCTCAGCAGACCCCTTGGCCTTTGAATAGTGAATGGTGCCTGCAAGAAAGTGAATATCTGCTTGCTGAGAAATCGCACAAGAGAGTTTGCCCTTACATGGAACAGCTGCTCACTCCACTTAAGGAGGTCAAATGACCATTCTAATCCAACCTGGCACACACCCAGGACTTCTCAAAGCACCATCTGCATTAGCCCAGGTGGTTACGTGGCCTCCTCCTAGCCCTCCAATCTTTCCCATAACGCTAAATACCTGGCCATAGGATCTGAAATGTTCATAATGTTATTCTAGGTTTCTTCCACCAAATGAGTGATGCTACAGCATCCTTGGAATGTCGGAGCAGAGGAAGGAATGGGTAGTATTACTGGATGGCCTCTTTTCTAAATACCAGTCTTGTGTGCTCAGCTCAGACTTTCAGGCATTGACAACTGGGCTATGCAGAGTTAAAACCTAGTTAAGCAGTGGAATAAATTGCCCAAGGAGATTGTGGAACCTCCATCATTGGAGATTTTTAAGAAGAGGTTAGAAAAACACCTCTCAGGGATAGTCTAGATGATATTTAGTCCTGCCATGAGCACAGGAGACTGCACTAGATGACCTCTCAAGGTCCCTTCCAGTTCTATGATTCTATGAGTGTATGATTTTCAGCCAGACTAGGCAGTGGTGCTGGAACAATTTTTATAGTGGGGATGCTAAGGTAAAAACTATGTATTTGGGTTGTTAGTACAACTTCAGTCCAGGGGTGCAGCAGCAAAACCCCCTGCCTCGCACCTCTAGTTGCAGCACCTATGATCCTAGGTCTCATGTGCATGTCTGAGACTACACATCACTCTGTGTATGCAGCAAAATGAATGCCGGTAAACTCCTCTATATGAATTCATGAGGGTCTGAAATAAAACAAGGTCCAGCCCTGCAAAACCTCATGCAGGGAAGCAGTCCCACTGAAGTCATGTAGGTCTGCAGTAAGGCACGCTGACTCCTGCAGGTTTGCAGGATGTGATTTCCAAGTCTCACAACACCTCCATTCTCCTGCCGATCCATTCAACATTATCAATATTAACTTGAGAACTGGCCAATTGAATATTGTTGTTTCCTTGGGGCAGTAGCTTTTTCTTAGAAGTTGAATTGCAAAAATTAACAGTCCTCTAGATTTATAGCAATAATACTTGGAATTCAGAGCATCATTTAATTAAGGATTTCAGAGCAACCAAGGAACGAATTGAGCCTCTCATTTTGCAGATGAATAAAATAAGGGACAAGGAAAATCAACGAGTTGTCCAAAGGCTCACAGTTAGTAGCAGAGTCACAAATATCACTTAGTGCTCCCGACTTCTAGTGCCCTGCTTTGCTCATTAGACAACGCTGCCTCTCCCACCATTTGAGAGTCATAAAATCTGGCCTAACAGTGCTGGGGTTTATTTGCCATTAGCTGTGCCTGGTTGCTTCTCTTTTATTTTTGGCTCCTCTTTCTGACGCATTCTTTGTATGTGGGACTCCCCAAAGGAGAGAGGAGAAAACTCGTCACAGCTTCACAGACTTGAGTCCTTGTGGAATATGTACGTTTCTGGAAAGGAAAGCAAGGATGTTTATGGCTCTCATTTGTGCTGGAGACAGGTTCAGCATCACAGTCATTGTGGGCTAACAGTAGATGTGTTTCCATTTCTCTGAGTTATCTTCTACAGACTGAAGCTACTAAACCACTTTGCAGAAACTTTTGCAACTCTGACAAAAGCCACTTTTAGAGCAGAAGCAACTCTCCCATGCCCATTACTAACCAAAAAACCTGACCCACGGCTTCTAAGGGAGCTTCTGCTGGATCTCCACTGACAGGTGTTTAATCTTCATTCTCCTTTGCAGTGCATTGTGTTGCACAGTGAGGAAAGTGGACACAAAGATATTCACTTTCTGATGGGGCTTGGGCGCTTTAGAAACCCCTTCCTTGCACAAGGAGCAGCCTTTGAAACAAATTCTGGGCAAATCTCCAGGTCTGATTCTCCTTTTATTTACACAAAGGTCCCTTTGCACTGCTACCCATCTCAAGCCTCCTCTGCTCTGCCATAGTGGTGCACAGAGGCCTTACTGTAAATGAGAATCAGACCTGGTGTAAGTGAGAGGAGACTCAGGCCCTTAGCACTGTCAGTTGTGACTATGAACTGGTGGAATGCTGAGAAGTAGTTTGCAGGACCATACACAGGAATTGCCTCAATGGATCAGACGCTTCCAGTCCAGTGTCCTGTCTCTGATGGTGGTTAGCACCAGGGATGTCCAGGCTTTTCCCAGCTGAGAACCATGCTGGCAAAAGACCAGGAACTTGATCATTGTATAAAGTTGAAGAGATTATAGTCACGTGAATGGTGGAATTCTGCCTTCGTTTGGCTAGGGGCGGGGGGGAGGAGAGGGGCTAAACAGTCCTGAGCAGTTAAACTGGGAATTTCAAATAAACCTAGAGATTTGGTCTCCTAAATCCTTTAGACTCCTTTGAAAATCCTAGCTGGAATCATTAGCACTCTTTATACAGTACTGTAGATGTGCATGACATCTCTCAGAGCAAATACAGGTAGATTCCCTGTGTAAAGAAGCTACAATCTAAAGCCCCATTCAGATATGCTACCTGGGCTCCCTACCCTGCTTCAGTGGGGGCTCTACGAGGATGCCAGGTCCATGCTAGCTGATCTGATTGCATGAGCAGGGCCTATGCAAAGCCACGGATAATGCAGGGAGGGGCAGGAATAGGATGAACACAAAAATTGCCATACAGGATCAGATCAGCAGAGCATCTGCTTCAGTAATTTCTCTCTGTCAGTGGCCAGTACCAGCTGCTTCTGAGAAGGTAGAAGAACCACCATAGTAGGGAAATGTGGGATGATCTTCCTTCCTGCAGGGAAATCTCCACCTAACCCCTAACAATCAGAGATGAGCTTAAACTCTGAAGTCTGAGGTTTTCTATCCCTTCTAAAAGTTTTATTTTAAAATAGTTACTGTTGTAATGCTGGGTGGTCTTGTCCAGATAAATGTCAAGTCCCTTTTTGAACCTTACTAACCTTACTGCCTGGCTTCAATGATATCCAGTGGCAATGAGTCCCACAGTCACTTTTTCCTGATTCAAAACAAGTAGGACTTTAATGCTCTAGAAATACTACAGACTGGGTAAGGAGCAGATGTTCAGACAATGGTAGATAACTAGATGGAACGGCAGTGTCCAAAACGTGAGAGGTTGCTCAAACATCAGATCCCAAGTATAGTTCATCATTGATTACTAGATCTCAGTGTTCCCTCTTTCTCAGTCCCTGAGATCCTGCCATACTTTTCAAATCTCTTGCAGTGGAGCCTACAATGTCATTCAAGAAATTTTTAGCTGGCAGAGTCGCACTAAAATTGGTACTGTTCAGAAAATGTATTTTTTGATTCACCCATCACTAAAGAATGGCCTTCTACGGTCCCGTTGCCATAAATAAACATCCTCACACCTACAGCTTTTATTGCCACTTTCATGTAATCATAGATTTACCCTTTTATTTATTTATTTATTTATTTAGTGAATCAAGACCAGGTGGCATCCGCAGCAAATACAGTGAAATGCAAATGAGAGTTACTGGTGAGGAAAAGAAGGGAAACTACAAACAAATCCACTGGCATTTAGATTGACAGCAACCATCCTGGGAAATGACAAAAGTGAGTTGCTTACTGTATTGAGTGGCAACAAGAAGAGTGGGCTCATACGATCTGGAAATACCATTTGCAGCTCTGCAAAGCGACAGTCAATGGAAACAGAGAGATTTATTGAAGGCACCACCTGGCAAAAACAAATGTTGCTCCTGAGGAGGGCGTTAGAGGATATACATCTCATTTCGCTGTGGACCCTATAGCAGGGTGGCAGGTTATGCACAGTCAGATTATTATCATTCTTTAGAAGGAAAACTTGCTTTTCTGTCAGTCGCTGGCTTTTCTTGTTCCTTTTAAAGGTGAATTCAGCCCTGCCAAAAGGTGTCAGATGGACTGCACAGAACAGGGAAAAGAGAGACAGCAAAATGTTAACGTTTCCTGCAGTGCCTTGCCAAGGAGACTGAACCCTGGTCTACTGGAAAGATCTCACGGGGTAAAAGGGCAATCTCCATGGAGACAATTCGTCTTGTGCCCTTTCTTCTGAGACTGTCAACAAGGCTGCCAATTAGTCCTAGTTGCACAGTGATATGGATATATGCCCTCAGGCAACAGGACTGGCTCCACCCACTCGGTTCACACAGACTATTGCCATCAGCAGAGTTTTCAGTCTTGACCTGAGCTTGGTAGAGGAAGTGCCCGGTAAGCTGAAAGGTTCCACAAACATTCGGTATCCTAGCCTCAGCATTTCTAAGATCTCATTGCTTACTCTGCAAGTGTGGAAGGAAGGTTAAAATATTCTTCCAAAAGAGCCGGGTCCAGTATTTGACTGGACAGGTTAGCCATGAGCAGCAGGAATAAAGTGCATGGGTCATGGAAGACAGAGCTAGAAAAGACCTACTAGATCATTAAGCCCCTGTACATTCAGGATGTAGTCTCCACATGGGGGAATAAGAACAGGAGTACTTGTGGCACCTTAGAGACTAACAAATTTATTTGAGCATAAGCTTTCATGGGCTACAGCCCACTTCATCAGATGCATAGAATGGAACATATAGTAAGAAGAAATCTTTTCATGTTCTCTGTATATATATATAGAGAGAGAACATGAAAAGATGGAAGTTCCCATACCAACTCTAAGAGGCTAATTAATTAAGATGAGTAGGAGCAAAAAAAAACTTTTGTAGTGATAATCAAGAGGGCCCATTTCAGACAGTTGAAAAGAAGGTGTGAGGATACTTAACATGGGGAAATAGATTAAATTTGTGCAATGACCCAGCCACTCCCAGTCTCTATTCAAGCCCAAGTTTGATGGTATCTAGTTTGCAAATTAATTCCAGTTCAGCAGTTTCTTGTTGGAGTCTGTTCTTGAAGCTTTTCTGTTGCAAAATTGCCAACTTTAAGTAACAGAACAATAACAAACAAGAACCCCAAAACAGAGAGAGAGAAAACAGGCTGCTCCCTAAGGCAGAGAGGCACAACTCACCCCACCTTGCTTTCAGCTGGCTCATCCCAGACTGATTCTGCTTGCATGCTTTACTACAGAGCCCTCTAGCCTGCAAGCAGGAAACAGACCCTTCCTCCCCCCAAACCCTGCTCCAAAAGTGACAGCTTGCAACAGAACCCAATACACCACATTTTTGCAAATCTCCCTCTTTATCCGTCAGGCCTTCTGGATGCTCTCCAATACCAACCTGCAAAGTCAGTCTGGAAACTGAAGGTCAAGCTGAGTTCTTTCTGGCTCATACATCATTACCACTAAAATGACTCTGTAAATGGATTCTAACAAATCAAGTAGGAATTCGGTTGGTGATGCAGCAGCCGGACCATCCTGTAGCTCACTCCTCCCCTAGTAGCCTTGGCTCTTCAATGCTAAAAGTAGCAAAATTTATTTTTGTCACCAAAGCCAGCAGATGTGTCTTGAATTTCACCCAGGGAGCAGATCTGTTGAGTAATAAGGTTCTACTCTTAGCAACTTTTGCTTTTACTTTTACTAACTTTTCTGACCATAACCACTCTTGAAAGTATCCCCAGGTACTTTCCAGTACGATACAGCTTGACCTTTACTTAAAAACCCATTTCTGCTAGGTGACCGACTTTTATGTTCCCCTGGGTGGGCACTGAAGGAAGGTTTCCCAGTACTATTTTATTAAATAGTCTTGAGAAATTGCTGAGGAAACAAGAGAAAACAGAAGAAATAGAACAAGAGTGAAAGTAGAGTTTTTCCTTTCATAAGGCTCCCCAGTGGCCTGAAATAGTAGTGTATCTAGGCAGCCACAACTGATTTACTTAGAGTCTTATCTTGCCTCTGTCTTGATGCATCTGAGAAGGGGTTAGAGCTTGCCTTACCTGGGTGGGGAGCTCAGCCTGAGAAAATATTCTCCCTAAATTTGTGCAGCAAGTCCCCCTATTTTCTGCTGCAGATTTTAGGCCCATCCCAACCTGGGTATCGGTCACCAGTGGTGTGGGTGGTGTCCTGACCAACAGGACAGATGGTTTGATAACACAGGACAGTGGTTAAAGGGACAGGTGCACTGAACAAGGCTGGACTTGGAATTTAAGTCAGTTGTCCCCAGTTGGATGATAGTGGGTGTGTTGCTGCGATGGTAAGTGGATGCCCATCACATTTTGACTACCACATGAAATAAGCTAACATTAGCGCTGTAGCCCTTGAGACTGGGAGCTGCAAAAGCACTAATCTCTTGAACTAGTGAACCTGTTCTTTTCATTCCCTCTGAAACACCTGGCCTTGGCTGTTGTCAGAACACAGGCTACTGGGCTGGATGGACCATTGGTCTGACGCAATATGACTGCTCTTATGTTCTTATGTCCTCTGGCCTAACACAGGACCCACTGAAGTCAACAAGAGCATATGCCGGTGGCAGCTCTGAAGCTCTCTGCCATCCTCCATTGGTTAACCAGAGGAAGAGGCAGAATGAGCAGACCTCATTTGCATGTCTATTACCCATTCTCCCAGTGTGAACAGAGGTAGTGAGGAGCAAATCCCTGGTGGCAAAGCCTCTGCTCAAGGATCCTGTTTGTCATTGAACCCCACAGTGCAAAGACAAAGCTGAGTGAATTCTTCTCGGGACATGGATCTGGGGTTGTAGAGACAGTGATGAGGTGCCCCTGCCCAACACCGTGAAAGCTGTACATCGCTATAACAGGATTAGTAGCCTGAGGACGCATATCCAGCATCATGGCTAGAGGCACTGACACAGCAAGAGAGGACACCTAGGCGTTTCTTCACAGAAGCCAGACAGCACTTCCTGTCAGGGGCTGGAGATGATCCTGACTGAGTGCACACCCAGATTCTGGGACTTCACTAACCGTTGACAATGAACCATGAGTGGGCTCCAACAGAGGGAAAGGGGAGAAAGCAGGCATGTGAAAGAGGTATTTGTTCAGTGGATGTTCACATCATTAGATGGGGCAACTGAGGCAAAGAACTACTGCCAAAGATATTGTTGGGGTAGATGTTTTACTTATTATTCATGCAAACATAGTGTTGATTTACTGTTGTTGTGTTTTCCCAAATTAATACTGTGTTCCTTTTCCTCTTGTTTCATACACAGACTCAGTGCTTGTGAGAGGGAAAGTGTTGCCTATTATCAGCCCCCAGAGGAGACACTTAGTGATCCCAGAAATTCTCAAATCAGTTTGTTTGTTTTAAGAGGGACCCCGGGCTGTTTGAACCTGGCCCTTGTTGCTCCCAAGAACACCTAGCAGAAGGGTTGCAGGAGCTTTAGCATTGACTTCCATGATAATGGAGTTAAGGCAATGCTGAGTGCTTTTGAAAAACATCTGCCTTCACTGCAGATTTAACTTGAGTGATCTACACTTGAGTTACTCCTCTCGAGGTAGCCTTGCTTGAGAGAGAAAGCAGCAAGCTGAGCCACAAAACGCATGGGAGGAATTGTGGGAAGGCATTGGAGGACTAGTGGCACTCAAGTGGTGCTAAGTTGCATGGACATTGGAGAGTGTTCATGTTAGCAGCTGACGAGTTGTGCTTTCTCAAGATTTAGTGTATATCCCAGTTTGGTCCACCCAACTTGAGTTTAAACCACCAGCACACTCGAGTTCAGGGTTTTATGAGTAGATGAGTTAAGGGCAGCACTAGAGTTATAACTCAAGTTAACTTTGCAGTGAAGACAAATGTGGAGGCCCAGATCCTTAAAGGTATTTAAGCACCTAACTCGTTGAAATCAATGGGAGTTAGGCATCCTAAATACCACTGAGGATCTGTGACTTATCATCCAGGGCAGCATGTGAACATTTAACCTGGTGGTTTTGATTCCACTGCGCAGTACATAGCACTTCAGAATGTCCCATCTTAAATGAGCTAGGAAAGAGGAGAATAAAAAGGGTCTCAGGTAGAGTATCTTGCACTTGTTTGGGTGGAGGGGTAGTAATTGAATGAAAACCCAGAACTAACTCAGCTGGTCTGAGACTGGATTTTCTATCCAGGTTAAAAGAACAAGAATTAGCTTGTTCTAATGAAAAGTTGCACCCTTTCTGAAGAGGCCAAAAGAAGAGAGAACGGCAGGCTGGTTAGCTGGCACCATGGGAATGTGGAGAGGAGAATCCACTCTTCACTGCTTATTTTGCCTCTAAATATGCAACTAAACTATTTCTCCTTCTTTATGGAGCTTTCACAACACGTCTGGGAGGTCAGTGTTTGTGAAAGTGAAGCATTAATAGGGGAGGGTGAGAGCCAGGTGTCGTGTGAGTGCTTGTTAGGAACCTTCTCCTTCACATGGCAATGCCAATGCGCTCTTTGAATGAGTAACATTCTGTTCCTGGCTCTGCACATGCAGCTCCCATTGGCTACCGTGCTTGCACCACTGTCATCGCTTCCTAGGCCATATCTGCTGTGTGGATGAACAGAAGACTTTGATTTTCTGGCCAGAACAGGCTGGCACCTTTCACCCTGGTGGCTGTCTGCTCGGTATCCCTCTATGGTTCCCTTTTATTAGATCTTTATCCTGACTGTTTTTTCCTGTCAGGTATTTAATTGGCTTCTGGTCTATTTATACCCCCTCCCTTCTCTTGAGGGTGAGGCCATTACTGTTTCTGGGGGAAGTCCCATTGGTCACTCCCTGGCAGAAGCTCATTAGATGGTCACCTTTCACCCTGAAGTTCTCTGCTCAGTGTCCCATTCCAACTCTCTTCTGTGCCAGACAAGACTCTGCCTTGATTCCCATTTTCTTTGTTCAGATTCCCTCTTGCGTGACTCCTGTTCCTGCTTAGTCCCTCCCCTCTGGCTGAAGATCACGTCCCTGAGGTCAGACAGCCCTGCCTGTCACCCTGGGGTCTCTGCACAGAATCCACTCTTCCATTCCATATTGAAATTTGCCTCATCCTTATGGTTTTCTTTATTCTTGTGTGCTTTTTGTTGATGGCCTTGCTTCCTTTTTGCTCTCTCCTGTCTGACTGAGGGACTGGACATTGTTAGCCTTTGGTAAGAGCTGTCTGGGTATGTTATTTAGTAATTTAGTTGGTGTTGATCCTGCATTGAGGAGGGGGTTGGACTAGTTGACCTCTTTCAACCCTAATCTTCTATGATTCCATGATTCTATGTCTACACAGCATTTTGTAACCCGTGGGAGCAAACCTCCCAAACTAGGTCAAGAGACTTGGGTTAACAAGGCTCACACTAGTGCTCTAAAAATAGCTGGATAGTCAGCACTTGGAAGTTGCTACTCTAACTGGATCTTGGGCCCTAAAGCCTAGCCCCTCCCTAGGCTTCAGAGACCAAGCTCCAACCTAAGCCCTAACTTCAAAATGCTGTCTACATGGCTCTTTTCGGAGTGTGAGCCCCACTAGCCCAAGTCTGTTGACCTGGGCTGGCTGGCTTGTTCCCACGGGTTCCAAAATACTGTGTAGACATACCCTCAGGGGCCTTGTCTGTTTCTCTTCACCTACAGTCAGTTAGATTGGCATCTTTCCCCAGCTGTAACATTCACTAGGGCTAGATCCGGGGAGATACTGGTCCTCTTTCCTTTGCCTCCAAGTTGGAGATGCTCTGTGCCTTGCCGGAGGGGCATGTAAAAATGCATTAGTAAGTGAAAGACAGGAAGATGGAATCGCCCCTTTCAAAAAATGGCAGCACTCAACAGAACAGAAGGCTGGGCTGGATGAATGCATTAAGTATGTAGCTCTAAGGAGCGATTCAGCACCTTGGATTTAGTATTAATGGAAAATGCTTGGACTCAGAATACTTTTGAAGCATTTCCGTTTTAAATGCCTCTTACAATTCCATTGCTGCACCCTGCATTTTCATTTCTTTGCCATTTGCTTTCCCAGGGGATATGTGTCTTCTATATTTTAGGTATTTGTTAGACATGGGCAGCTCAAGTGTTTGTGTCCCATTGATCCGTACAGAAATAACATCAAATCAAGGCAGCTGAGTCTGAAACCAAACATGATAACCAAACACATTATGAGCTATTGACTCTTCCAATAGCTCAGGTGCACGATATCCACTTTGTAGATGGCAACATTTATATGGGAAAGTACTGGAAGGCTGTGAGTTACAGCATAAGAATTGTTGGTAAGGTGACTGCTTGGAGCTATTATTTTCTGCTGTTCTGTGAGTGATCTGCATTCTGATGCTTTTTTAATTCCAGGCTGGCCTGACTGAAATGCAGATGCAGAAATGATTGGGGGAGGTTTGTTAGCGGGTGTTGTGCAGGTCAAACTTGAAGATTGGAGTATTCCCTTGTGCCCTTAAAACCTATGAAATTGTATAAACTGTGGTTTTATGACAGAAGCGGACAATGTAATCTCAGTAAAGTCCGCTTTCTTCCCTGCCTTGTTTTCATCTTCCACACTCCATTGCTGTCTGTAACTGAATGCAAATAAGCACTGTCTCAGCTCGTGTCCTTATATACACCTGTGCATTCTCTCCACTGGAATTTGAAGATCCATTGTGAGTTGGGACTAGGTGGAGAGCATCCACCCTGAAAGCTGGCAGTTAGCAAAGGATCTGCAACAGGTGTGTTCTCACTGCAGGGACTGCCCGGGACTCCCGCCATGCACTGAGGGACTGTAGCTAGGCTCAGCTGGTACTAATTGCTCCATGAGCAAAGGGGAGGCACGGAATATAAAAAGGGAGCACATGACACAGAGGCTGCTGCTAGATTCTGATTCAGCCTTGGCTTAGTTTAGGATGAAGGGAGAATGTGGGTGAAAGAACCTCTTTGTTTCTCAGATTCAAACTGTAAAAAGCCTTCTCTTTAAAAAATGGATTAGTTCTCTAGGTCCTACTAGGTGCAGCTGTTTCTTGTACATTTGCCCTTATTTTGCTAGAATTTCTAGTAGCAAATTTTCAGTGCGTTCAGAATGATCAGCAAGAAAATTTAGGGCAGGGACTGTGCCTTCCTATATGCACATAAGTTATCTCCCAGTGCTGTGGGTCTCTGATCAGGGATGCTGGAGGACTTTTTATAATGGGGGTGCTGAGAGCCCTTGAACTGAACTGTAAACCCTGTATATGATGGAAACAGCTTCAAGCTAGGGGGGTGCAGCAGTAGTTCCTGAGCCCCTAATTCCAGCACCTATGTCTCTGCTCTTGCCTAGTACCTTTGGGTGCTACTATACTACAAATGATTAATGGAAGCAGTGTTGTGCTGTGAGTCTATGAATATGGACCTCCCAGAACACTGTTCCTCTCCTTTTGTTAGCTTTTTAATGGACCCACCGCCTGTGCTCTTGAGGATGAGTCAAGGACTGTGAAAGCTATTTAATTAAGCAGAAATGTTTTCTTCTAAACATATGTCAGAAAGCAGTCAGCACCTGTTGGCACACACCATGGAGCAGTCTCGCCTGAGGGAAGAGGTTTATAAAATTAGCTGGTGCTTGGTGCAATTTGATCTATTGCAAAGGCAGAAGAATGTTTTCCTTGGGATTTTTTAATGAGTTTTTTCCAGCTGAGACTATTGGCATGGCAGTAGTGCCTATGAACCCCTAGTCATGTGATTCTATTGTGCTAGGTGCTGCACAAACACACACAAAAAAGATGATTCCTGCCCCAAAGAGCTTCCGATTTAAGCACATTTGTTGTCTTAATACTTAATCAGAGGCAGGGAAATCGTCCCACTTACTTTCAATTTGCTGGCAGAACATCACCTCACATCAATGTAGTTATGGTTTGGAAAAAAGTAATTGGTCTCTGGTTCAAACCATGAGAAAACAGTACAGTAAAGCCCAGATGAAGGATTCTAATGGAGCTAATGTCTCTCAAGGACGTTTCAAATTTCAGAGTTAAAACAAGAAAAATACTAATAGGGCAGGGTGCTCTCCATTTCCACCCTCTCCCCCTGCCAAAGACAGTGGTATTAACAGGAGTGGGTTAGGAGTCCCAATACTGAATCTATTGACTTTCACAACATGTGAAGAGAGAAAACATGAATATAGAGCAAAAGCATGGCCTACACTTCACACCACCTCGTGCAGAGCTCCTGAAAGTGTTACGTTAGCTAGCACAACTCCTTCCTCTCTAACTAGTTGCTCTGATCCTAGAAAATGCACAGCAGGGAGCAATCCCAAATTTGAAAAGGGATAGACTGGATGATTCCCTCCCCCACCCCGTTCCCCATCTCTAGTGTCTGTGATACAAAGAGACAATTAAACAATAATTTGATCTATTTATATTGTACTCGGCTGAAGAGACATCCTTCAGTGTCCACTCATGTTTCATTCTCTGAAGTTCTGAATAGAGCTAAGGTTAACAAAGACTTGGATGGCTAAAGACTCGCTTGATCACTGACTAACATAAAGGGACTTGATAGATGAATGTGGAACTATTGACTCTTAATTTTTGACTCCTGGGGTACGATCAAAAGCCCACTGAATTAGATGGAAAGACTCCTATTGATTTCAATCCACTTTGGATCTTACTTCTGGTCAGCATAATGAAGATGCTTTCTCCAGCAGGGAAGAGGGAGAAGGGGACAAGCAGGGTCATGAAACCACTGAGCAGAGATGGAAAGGATTCAGAACATGAAGACAGTTGTTTTATATATGTAGCATTTTTTACAATGATATTTCAGAAACATGTGTACTGTTTCAATTCATTCAATTTTCTAAGCTGTTTTTAGCTTTGGTGGTAGGCAGTTAAGATTATATGCCTCTATACTTCCACCGCTGCAGTTGAGGGTCAGTAGGACACTCAAGCTACCAGTCCCCATATGTGAACATCAGCAGGAATGCAGTTAGTGGAAGGCCCTCAACTCTGGAATTTGTTCTTCATTTGTTCAACACAGAGTTTGTTCATTTTACTGGTGTGTTGCAAGGCTCAGGGTTTTTCAGAGGAGGGGGGTTATATAGGAAGGAGTTAGCTTGGTTTGTTTTCTCTTGTTTTTAATGGCCAAGTGAATAATTGCTAACAAATAATGTCTCTGTCAAATTTCTCTTCCTTTATCTGTTTGCAAAATATTTGTAAGCAGATCATGAAATTCTTGCACATATTAATTATTCAAAATTATTAGCAAAATTCAGTAGATTTTTTTCCAACATGTCTGGAGCATGAAGTGTTCATTGACAATAGCTGATATTCAGACTTCATAATTGACACTGCATTGGCTAGTCACATTATTCCCCTGGTATCATTTCTGATTCAAATATCTAATTCAGGCAAGCATTCAGGTTTAAATTTCTCTTTTTCAGCTACAGACAGTTCAAGTGTTTCAAAAGTTCACAGAAGCCATCTGTCTCTGCCCCAAAATTTGGTCAAAGGGAATTTCATCTTCAAATGTCAGTGAGATTTGAAAAAAATGTTTCCCACTACTCTTTCAGCTCTGTTTTTTATGGTGGTGACTGGGAAAGGGGTATTTTTACTGTTTTTATATGATTGGCAGTTTTAGTGTTGCAGTTAATTTCTCATACAAACTTTAATAGGCACTTTTACAATTTGAACTACATTTTAAAATCTATCCACAAATCTGATACAGCACAGACAATAACACTGGAAGTTTGCCACACCACTATTGTGTCACACCTGATCTAGAAAGTCCATCATTACTAGACTGTGAGAGAGGATTTAATTCTCCATGGCCTCAGAGATGACTAGCAATGACCATTTATGGTCTGGAGATGTGTGGCTTAATTTTCAGAGGCAATTGAGTTCAGCTATCTTCTGTGGGTGCTCATCACCTCTGAAAATCCAGGCTTATAACTTGAAAAAAATTAGTCTTATTCTAGTTCTTGCGTTTCGCCTACTGAATGTGATTATAAATTCAGTCACACTGACTTGGGCTGGATTTCAACCAGTGACAAATTGGTGACAGGTCTGTATTCTGCACCACTCAGTCTACTTAGTTTATTTTTAGTTAAATAAAAGTAATGTTAGTATGACTGCCTATAAATATGCATTTCAGGGTGATTATGGCATAGGGAAATTAGAGACAAGTCAACCCTTTGGGAGGGAGTTGGGAAACAGTAGATGAAGATACAGAATGCGAGGTAAGAAGCTTCCATTTAATCCAGTGATATTAGCTTTCTAGTGTGTATCTGTTTCAGTTAATCTGAGGCATGCTTAAGTCAAGATGTGATTCAAAACACATTTGCTATAGAAAATCAATATGTTCATTACTAAAAATGGCAAAGTGCAGAACATGTTGCTTATCACAGTTTATTTCCAACACTCTGCCTATGTCATTGCCACAGAACAAGTGTTTGGAGCCAAATTACCTCTTGAGATGACAGGAAGAGAGGAGGAAACTGGGAGGAGAGGTAGATACGCTGGAAGGTAGGGACAGGATAAAGAGGGACCTAGACAAATTAGAGGATTGAGCCAAAAGAAATCTGATGAGGTTCAACAAGGACAAGTCCAGAGTCCTGCACTTAGGATGGAAGAATCCCATGCACCGCTACAGACTAGGGACCGAATGGCTAGGCAGCAGTTCTGCAGAAAAGGACGTAGGGGTTACAGTGGATGAGAAGCTTTGAGTAAGGAGTTAGACTAGATCTCCTGAGATCCCTTCCAACCCTGATATTCTGTTCTATAAAGTGAATTGAGATGGGCAGAGGATGGAAATTTCATTTCACAAAGGATTTCCGGATTTCAAAATTTGGCATCATTCAAAATCAGAGAGCAAAATGTCTAAATTCTCCACAAAGAAAAATTCTGGGGGAAAATCATTTTTGGGGGAGGGATAGCTCAGCGGTTTGAGCATTGGCCTGCTAAACCCAGGGTTGTGAGTTCAATCCTTGAGGGGGCCATTTAGGGATTTGGGGCAAAAATTGGGGATTGGTCCTGCTTTGAGTAGGGGGTTGGATTAGATGACCTCCTGAGGTCCCTTCCAATCCTGATATTCTATGATTCTAGGATAAACTGGATATAAGTCAACAGTGTGCCCTTGTTGCCAAGAAGGCCAATGGCATTTTGGGGATGTATAAGTAGGGGCATTGCCAGCAGATCGAGGGACGTGATCATTCCCCTCTATTTGACATTGGTGAGGCCTCATCTGGAGTACTGTGTCCAGTTTTGGGCCCCACACTACAAGAAGGATGAGAAAAAATTGGAAAACGCCCAGCGGAGTGCAACAAAAATGATTAGGGGACTGGAATACATGACATATGAGGAGAGGCTGAGGGAACTGAGATTGTTTAGTCTGCGGAAGAGAAGAATGAGGGGGGATTTGATAGCTGCTTTCAACTACCTGAAAGGGGGTTCCAAAGAGGATGGATCTAGACTGTTCTCAGTGGTAGCAGATGACAGAATGAGGAGTAATGGTCTCAAGTTGCAGTGGGGGAGGTCTAGTTTGGATATTAGGAAAAACTTTTTCACTAGGAGGGTGGTGAAGCACTGGAATGCATTACCTAGGGAGGTGGTGGAATCTCCTTCCTTAGAAGTTTTTAAGGTCAGGCTTGACAAAGCCTTGGCTGGGATGATTTAGTTGGGGATTTGTCCTGTTTGAGCAGAGGGTTGGACTAGATGACCTCCTGAGGTCCCTTCCAACCCTGATATTCTATGATTCTATGACAGTGCGCCAGAGTTTAAATGACTTCACATCATTTTAGGAGTGCAGAATCTTCTGAGTGATGGTAATCTTTTTTCCAAGGTAAGGAATTTACATGAGGGTGAATATACTAGCTTTGAAGAAACTGAATGGGCAGAGGCCCGGTTTAGAAGGTATTTTCTGGGAAGAGAAATGTGCTACATTGTAGAATTCAGATGCCTTCCAGCAGTTTGAATCCATTTTGATGATTTCATCCAATGTTTGCCTTTCACTTTATAGAAGGCCAGGAATATCTATGTTCATAGGTTTTTGTGGTTTTTTTTCTTCCTTTTATCCGTTAATTAGTCAGGCAGGTTTTGACTAACGGTTTTCTAAAAATATCTGGCCCAAGTATGTATTGATTTATATCTCCTGCAAACCCATTGGCTTCCTTGCAGACTGGTGCAAAGTTTGGCCCCTTATAGAAAAATGTCTTTTGATTTAAGCATATAGCTCTTCATAGATGATCTTTTAATTCTTTCTAAATGATCTCTCTCCAAAACAGAATGAAAATAGAAATGTATATATTGCCTCCTCACCCACATGATCATATAAAAGCATTTGAGAACAGACTATATTAAAAAGAATGAGTGTGTATTTGGTTATTTGATAGAGCCTCAAACTGATTTCATTTAATTGATTCCAGTTTGACTCACTGTGCAATAAGTTACTACCCAGTGCACTGAGGTAGCAAAATCAGTTCCTCCATTTGTAAATGATAATGAAATTATACACAAGTTTGTGATGGGTCACTCACTAATTGATTGACATCTGGTGCTCTCAAACCATATGGGCTGCTAAGTTAGGGGTAGGGGAAATCCAATATTTGACATAATGCTTTTTGGTAGAGCATGACAAAAGTCACAGGTCACTTTAATTGGATTTCAACTGTCCACAAGTCCTTACATGCATTTTAGCAATGAAAATAGACTGACTGTATTGGGTTGAGGCATATCATTTCGAAAAGTGAAGGTTATCTGAGGGTACCAGTTCTATTTTCTTAATTTTAGCCAAGAAAATATCACCAAGAGATCCATTTACCAGGTATTTGGTTTAAAAATGGAATTAATTTAAATATTAGTCTATGCTGCTACCCGATTCTGCTCCGTTGCACTGATGTAAATCAGGAAAAACTCCAGAGAAGTCAATGGAGCTACACCTGTGTAAAAACAATCTAAATGAGATCAGGATCAGGTGCTCATATGTGCTCATAGGCAGCTGGACATTGTATCGCAAGCTAATGTTAGTGTGTCAGAGGTAAAATGTCAGTATAAAGAAATTGACCTTGTCATTCATAGCCTGATGCCAATATAACAATTCATTTCTTTTAAACAACCACTGGCTATGATCCACTCTTGTGATACCAATATTCATGTCACCTGTCTACTGGCTTCCATGACGCTTTAACCCCATTCACATGGAGTTCCCAGAACAAAGCTCTGTGTAAGAAGAGGAAAATGTCATTTTGTGTGACTTTGGGCAGGCAACTTAATCTCTCTGACCTAGACTCCCTCTGTGCTTAGATCCCCTCCATGCAGGAGGGGTGCAAACATCATGGAGCAAGTGACAATTGCCTAATTCACCAGCTGCATGTGCTCTGGCCCCAGCATTAGTCAGAACAATCCTGGACTGGCCTAACTTAGAGCAGCTGGCTATAACTTCCAAGTGACTGTATAGAGAATTGGCAGAACACAGCTATACTCCACCCAGTTACTCTGTCCATTGCCCTAAACTCCTCCTTAGTTGTCCAGAGGGAAGGATGGGTTGGTAGAGGAGCATCTATGGCAGCCTTATGACGGCTGAGAGCTCCTCTGAATGTCTAGGACTAGATCCTGGACCCTTTTCACTTCATACACAGCACCGAGAGGCCCAAATGTGGGAGAAAATTGGGCTCCCTGTGTCTCAATGATCCCATCTCTAAAATGGGCAACTGCATCATATGGGCAGTATAAGACTTAATGAATATGGAACAATTGCTATGAGATCCTTGGATGGCAAATGCTAAAAAGTGCAAAGCAGTATTTACTACCATTCCGTGAGGTAAGAAACTGGAAGTCTGTGACTTGAGTTACATCCCCCAAATGTACCATTAAATAGCAGCTAGTTATTTCAAATCATTGTCTAAAGCATGAGTGAAGTTCCAGTGATTTATTCACCCTGCCTGTCAAAGTGATCAGCAACAGCTTGAACCTATATTAATGTCCTCACTCTGTTTCATGTGACACCTGCTGGAGAAGAAAAGACCTGAAGAACAACAGAACCTTCTTCCTTGGCTACACCAGGGGTCAGGTGCATTCACCGCTGTTCAAATAATGCCAGGCAAAAAGAACTTTGGTATTTTGCATAGCAAAAGTGCCGTTGTTCATGGCGCAAAATGGTCTTCATCACTGAGCTAGATAAACTGTGCAGAACAGAAAGTGCCTGCTGGTAGCTAAAGGAAAGGCACAAAAGAATATTGAACAACTTCAAGAAGATCAAATTTATCGTTTCTACTAAAGACACCAAAGACCTTTTTGCAATTACTGGTTTGGATGAAGTGAATTAGGAACAGTTTGCAGACGCAAAAGCAATGGTAGAATGGTAGCTACTGCTAGAGTCCATGTTACTCTTGAGCATATTTTTATAGTGAGGCAAACATTAGTATGTTAGGGTTATAAAGTCCTAACATTCAGTTAATGACCAAGTAAAGTTTGGACATGCATCCTGAACTCAGCCCCTTGTGTACATACATTACAGTACTGTATTCAATTACATGCTCACATGCTCTTTCTCAGATCACAAACATTGTTTTGTTTAATTTCCTCTACCTTAGATAAACATGGGTAGCCAAATGAAACATCCATCCTGTTTGCTTACACTAACTTAATGGCCATGATGATCCAGTATACCTTTATTGACTAGATTTTTTCTTTTCGCTCAGAAATATATTTTAATAATTTAGTCAGCACCATGCATTATTGGTTTGCCTTTCAACCAACTGCACCATTTTCCTTAGATGCAATTGAGGCAGAGAGACAGTTGGTTACAAATCTACCTAAAATATAAATCAGGAACTAAGGTCATCATAATTACAAAGTTGACTTACCTGCAAACTAAGGTGAGATATATATATATATATAATCAGCAAACTTTTACTGTTACTCTATATTGCACACTTAATATGTAGTCTGCACATAAGTACTTTACTATGTACTTTTCATACAAATGACTCCTATGAATTCTGCTTTCCTATAGTACACAGACAAGTGTGAATCTAATGTTCCAGAAAACATTGGAGGAGATTATATTTTATGGTCTGATCTTCAGAAGTGCTGATGCCAGTGGAGAGCTGAGGCTGCTCAGCCATTCTGAAAATTAGGCTCTTTGATTTGAGAAATAACATATGATCAGTAATTAAGAGTGTATCATAATCCACATGCACAAGGGGGCAGAATTAGGTTACAGTTAAAATGTTGGCATTTCCTGACCTTGGAGTGCATAACTGTAATATACTTTTAACAAAGATTTTTGTATGGAATGTCCTAAACTATATTGTTGGGGGTTGGAGTTAAAGGGAAAAAGAAACATTAAAAGCATTTTCCCTTTCCAATACTTTAAAGCTCTGACTTGCTATAAGTTAGTGTGTGTATGTCTATTTATACATTTAATATTTTCTCCTTGTTCTCTCACTCTATAGTTAACCAAGAAAGTGAAGTTCTATTTCTTCAAAAGATTTCTTGCCAATTCTTGCAGGCCGAAGTGGGACTTATGAATTATTATGGTAATACCTGTGGATCTCAGTCATGGTCCCGACTGTGCTAGGTGTACAAACACCTAACAAAAAGATGGTTCCTGTTCTAAGGGAGGTTACAATCTATAAGACAAGAGATAGATAGAACAGACAGGTGGAGCACAAGGAAACAATAAGTAATGCATAAGCCTATGCTGGCCCTTTTGCAGAAAGGTGAATTTTATCGAGTAGGCAGAAAAATTATGATCTTCATGACGTTAAAATGATTTGCATTTTCTTCAGTACCTTTCAACCAAGGATCTCCAAGTGCTTGGCAAAGGTGGGCATTGTCATCTACTTTTTACATTTGTATGCAACAAGAGATGACGTGACTTGTCCAATCAAGCCAAGGCAGAACGAAGAAGAGAACCCAGGTCTATTGACATACAAGCCCTTCATCTAACCAGTTGGTGAGAGACTTCCTATTGAAAAAAGTTGGGATCTTAGAGGTAACAAGACACAACCGGTGAAAGCTTGAAGGAAAAAAAATGAGCACTCCAAATAAGGCTCAAGTGTAGCATGGCTGTTTATGCTGACTTTCCTTCTCAGGGTATTGTAATTGTGATTTCCATGAATTGTTTTCACAATGTTTTGGAAGAACAATGCTGAGAGTTTTAAATAAAATAATATAAAATTATTCCACTTTATCATGTAAGACTTTGGATAAATGAATTTTTAATAGGTGAGATTTATTTAAAGTATTATATTTCCAATTACATTGGCCAATTTATTTCAAGTCACTTTGCCACATATGTTCATCCTTCTCAATAAGGTTGTCACATGCAAAACTATGAAGAACATCTTGCATGCTGATTGCTTAAGTGTCTTTGATTTTGTCGATAAGAGACAAATTATCCCATATCAGGCAAATTCTGACTTCATATTTGGATTAATCTGGTACTCCATCTTGTCTGAAATATTCATATAAATGTTTAAGAATTACAGCAAGTGGTCAGAGAGACTGGAATACATATTAATTTTCTGCTTATTTGCAATTTATAGTAAAATTCATCTTGGAGGCTTAATCAAGAAGAATACATGGATGATCAGTTAATTTTATTTGATTTGCAGTATTCACTGAATAGCTAGAGTGGTAATTTAAAAAAATGTTACTGGAAAAAGATGAATAGAAAAGAGTTGAAAAATAAAACCTGGAACTAACTTCTTATTTATTACCATATATAGTGACATGAATAAAAGCAACCAGGTGGTTGGACAATGCGCCAGATAAAACATCTATTTAAGGCAATCGAGAATCTTTCTATTACCTTCAATGGACACTACATCAAGTCCAATATTATTTAACATGCATAAGTCACACTTTCCAACCATTCATAAAGGTTGCCTAATCCAAAGAAACCAATCCATCCCTCAAACAGACAAAACCCACCCCAAACCACCCTATCCAACCCCCATGAAATAAAATAAGACAGTCAGAAGCTTGTCAGACCAAAATGAGCCTGATGCTTCAACCAATTCAGGCTCTGATGGTCATACTGAGACAAATCTCAAGGCCAAGGGCATGCAACTGAGAACATTCTACTGCCAGCATTGGAGAGCAGAACATAGAATTATAGAAGATTAGGGTTGGAAGAAACCTTAGGAGGTCATCTAGTCCAACCTCCTGCTCAAGCAGGACCAGCCCCAACCAGCCAGGGCATTGTCAAGCCGGGCCTTAAAAATCTCTAAGGATGGAGATTCCACCACCTCCCTAGGTAACCCATTCCAGTGCTTCACCATCCTCCTAGTGAAATAGTTTTTACTAATATCCAACCTAGACCTCCCACACTGCAACTTGAGACCACTGCTCTTTGTCCTGTCATTTGCCACCACTGAGAATAGTCTAGCTCCATCCTCTTTGGAACCCCCTTCAGGTAGTTGAAGGCTGCTATCAAATCCCCCCTCACTCTTCTCATCTTCAGACTAAATAAGCCCAGTTTTCTCAGCCTCTTATCATAAGTCATGTGCCCCAGACCCCTAATAATTATTGTTGCCCTCCACTGGACTTTCTCCAATTTGTCCACATCCTTCTATAGTGGGTGGCCCAAAACTGGAAGCAATACTCCAAATGTGGCCTCACCAGTGCTGAATAGAGGGGAATAATCACTTCCCTCAATCTGCTGGCAATGCTCCTACTAATGTAGCCCAATATGCCGTTAGCCTTCTTGGCAATAAGGTCACACTGTTGACTCATATCCAGCTTCTCGTCCACTATAATCCTCAGGTCCTTTTCTGCAGAACTACTGCCTAGCCAGTCAGTCCCCAGCCTGTAGCGGTGCATGGGATTCTTCCGTCCTAAGTGCAGGACTCTGCACTTGTCCTTGTTGAATCTCAACAGATTTCTTTTGGCCCAATCCTCCAATTTGTCTAGGTCATTCTGGACCCTATCTCTACCCTCCAACGTATCTACCTCTCCCCACAGCTTAGTGTCATCTATGAACTTGCTGAGGGTGCAATCCATCCCATCATCCAGATAATTAATGAAGTTGTTGAACAAAACAGCCCCAGGACTGAGACCTGTGGCACTCTGCTTGATACCGGCTGCCAACTAGACATCGAGTCATTGATCACTACCCATCGAGCCTATCTACCTTTCTATCCACCTTATAGTCTATTTATCCAATCCATATTTTTTTTAATTTGCTGGCAAGAATACTGTGGGACGCTGTATCAAAAGCTTTGCTAAAGTCAAGATATATCTTGTCCACCTCTTTCCCCATATCCACAGAGCCAGTTATGTCATCATAGAAGCAATCAGGTTGATCAGGCATGACTTGCCCTTGGTGAATCCATGTGGACTGTTCCTGATCACCTTCCTCTCCTCCAAGTGCTTCAAAATGGATTCCTTGAGGACCTGCTCCATGATTTTTCCAGGGACTGAGGTGAGGCTGACCAGTCTGTAGTTCCCCAGATTCTCCCTCTTCCCTTTTTTAAAGATGGGCACTATATTTGCCTTTTTCCAATCGTCTGGGACCTCCACTGATCACCACAAGTTCTCAAAGATAATGGCCAATAGCTCTGCAGTCACATCCACCAATTCCCTCAGCATGCTCACCCAGGGCGAACAATATAGCAGCGCACAGACAATCCAGGAAGTTTTTGGAGAGTGTTGGGGAAAATTCCTGGTGCAAGTGCTGGACAAACCAACTAGGGGACGTGGTCCCCTTGACCTGCTGCTCGCAAATAAAAAAGAATTGGTATGGGAAGTAGAAGTGGCTGGCAATCTGGGCAGCAGTGACCATGAGATTGTTGAGTTCAGGATTCTGACAAAAGGAAGAAAGAGCAGCAGAATACGGACCCTGGACTTCAGAAAAGCAGGCTTTGACTCCCTTAGGGAAATAATGGGCAGGATCCCCTGGGAGGCTAATATGAGGGAGAAAAGAGTCCAGGAGAGCTGGCTGTATTTTAAAGAATCCTTGTTGAGGGCACAGGAACAAACCATCCTGATGTGCAGAAAGAATAGCAAATATGGCAGGCAACCAGCGTGGCTTAACCGGAAAATCTTTAGTGAGCTTAAACAAAAAGAAAGCTTACAAGAAGTGGAAACTTGGACAGATGACTAGTGTGGAGTATAAAAATATTGCTTGAGCATGCAAGAGTGTCATCAGGAAAGCCAAAGCACAATTGAAGTTACAGCTAACAAGGGATGTGAAGGGTAATACAAAGGGTTTCTACAGGTATTTTAGCAACAAGAAGGTCAAGTAAAGTGTGGGACCCTTACTGAATGAGGGAGACAACCTCCTGACAGGAGATGTGGAAAAAGCTGAAGTACTCAATGCTTTTTTTTCCTTGATCTTCACAGACACTGTGAGCTCCCAGACTGCTGCACTGGGCAGCACAGTATGGGGAGGAGGTGGGCAGCCTCAGTGGTGAAAGAACATGTTAAGGACTATTTAGAAAAGTTGGATGTGCACAAGTCCCTGGGGCCGGATCTGAGGGATGGTGAGCATCAGTTCTAACAGCTGAGACCTCAAATGCCACAACAGGACAGAGGGTGGCATCTGGATAAACAGATGACAGAATGTGTAGGGTTTTGGGTCTCAGTCGGGCAGAGCACCAAACCTATTCGTAATGTTAAGTAAATGAACAGCCTTTTTGACCTCAGTGGGGCTATTAACTTGATTATAGTTATCCGTATGCTTATGTGCTTTGCTTGATGGGGCCCTCGACGATGATCATCAGCCCTAGAATGGCCACTGGAAGTGAATGGTTAACCGTGGAGGGTGTAGTGCATGCAAGTAGGTGCTCTAGGTGACCCCACCCAGTCTGAAATTGGACTAGTTTGCTAAGGTCTACCCCAAGCAGTGCTCCAATTACAGGTTGGCTTGGGAGGGCCCTTGCTACTTTGAGGGGCTTACCTCACTTCTGTCTTATTCAAGGGGCATGCTTTGGCTCCCATACATCCAACGTTCCCTGTAAACTAAAATCCTGAGGACGAAGCATCTGCCAACTGCCCACCCAGCCTGGCAGTGTGCACGGCAAGCCAGCCAGGGCAAGAGCGTAGGAGCACATTCAAATCCCACCACTGCCCAGTGTCAGCAGGGAGCAGCTGCACACTTTCAAGCCAGTCTAGAAAGGTGTCTAGCCTATCTGCTAAGGCAGGGAGGCATCAAATTCCCAGTGTACTCTGTGTGTGCGCACAACTGCCTCACACTGGTGCAGAGCATCAACACATTTCCAATATCGTCAGACTCGTTGCAAACTGTTAGTAGTGTCGGGGAGCGTGTACAGCAATGTAGCCAAGAAAGGAACATCTGCAAAATACAAGGTCCCCTTTCCTTTCCCTCTCATCATTCAAGCACTGACCACAAGCGGACTAAAATACACTGGTCACCATGATGGGTGTCTTGAAAATGTTGGCTTTCAGGGTTTTCAGAAGGGTCTGGATTAATAGCCCTGGAAAATTAATAATCTACATAGCAGACACATCACAGGCAAGAAGCAATGCGAGCTTTCCTCGTCCACGGGGTGAGGCCATCTCTGGGGGCAGGAGGCTTTTCTGCTAGAACTGCTCAAACCAGTGCCAATGGTGTGTGTGGTGGGTTTGGGATCTGAGAGATCATCAATTCATATCAAACAAGCTTCCAGTTAGCCAGGGTGGGGGATTGATTATTCTACCAGGCTGTATTTTAGCAGGAGAGCTAAGGTTTCAAAGACTTCCGCTGGGTTGATGGTGGAGAGTTCCCCACACACAAAGCACTGTGCTCAGTTGGGTGAGGGCTTTGTGCTATCTCCCCTTGGACATACGCTAAATCACCTGTGGACACGGAGAAAGGAAAGCATGGACACCCCAGCCCTAGACAAAGATAAGTGTGTGTGTGTGTGTGTGTGTGTGTGTGTGTGTGTGGAGGGGGTGGGGAGGCAGTCCAGCTCTTATGTGGCATGTAGCATACTGCTGCCACTGCAAGGTGGGAGTGGGGGTCATGTGATGGTATGGCCAGGTCCCCAGATTACCTTCATTGAGTTGAAAAGGCATGAGTATCCCCCCTTATCTGACACAAGTGTGACTTTATTTCTGTGCAGAAAAAAAGCACAAGCACCTAATATTTATTTTTCCATGTCTCCCATGTGTCTATTGGATTTTACTGGCAATAATTTAGGTCCAGCTTTAAGAGTCCAAGGTGCTGGTTTTCCTTGTCTCCTCAGGGTGAAGAACATCTCAGGGCTTCTTTGCCCAGTGTTTAGTCCAGTGAACCTTTGAAATGTATTTTTCTGATATTGATTCATGCTGTGAGGAAAGGAGCTGGGGAATCAGGTGGTGAAGTGTCCATACTGGTTTCAACTCCACTGGTGATTTCTACTCTGCAAATTGGTCTGCTCCTGCAATCTCCGATATGCCAGTGGATAGACAATTGACTGTAACTGTACCTGGAGGGAGGTGTCAGCCTTTCCTTCATCTGGAATAAAACCCAGAGTTGTCTTTTTTAAACACATTTTAGTCCCATATTTCCTGCACATCTGCGCAATCCTTTAGGGGTTTGCCATACATGTAACATGTGAGAATATCTATGTGATTAGTTTTCCAATGATACCTTACACAACACCTGTTAGATACAGATTATGACAACAGTGTGTTAGATGTAGTAAGTATGGCCAACCTGATAAAAGCTGATGACAAAGAATAGTGAATGACCAATGGTCCTCTGTGTCACAGAAGGGTTTGAAGGACTGTCACTTACGAGAGCCCTTTTTGGAGTTGGGAGAGGGAAGGGTGATCTCTGATAAGCTGATATGCATGCATGTAAGTTCTTTTATTGGCTTTATATGTTTTCACTGCAATGCTTTCACTTTAAGAATAAATGTGCTTGCTCAGAAAGAGCTGAGTGGTAACTTATAATGGTGGGCAATTATGCTTTTTATAGCCTCTGAGGAGAAAGCCAAGCAGGCCTGCTTAGGCAATCAGACTTGCTGGCATTAACATAACGTAGAAAGGGGACTGTGCATCTTTGAAATACCCTGGTTGTGAGGAAGAGAGGTGCCTGTCTCTACCCAAGAGAGGTGATGGCTCAGGCGCCTGCAGCCCAGAATGGGTGTCCTTGCTGGATCACGGATGGGGAAATACGACAGACCCCAATCTCCATGACAGCTAGGCTGGCATCTTTCCTAAGTGCTAACCCTATTTAAAGGACATTGTAATTGAGGGGAAATGCAGAAGGCAAGATATACATTACATCACAAAGCCACAGACAAACATGCAGCATGCACATGCAAGCACATGACAATGTGCATATGCTAGAAATAGCACAAATACTTTAGGAATTCATAGCTACAAGAAAGTATAGCTACATCTATTTCCGATGCTTGATTTCAAACAAGTGCCAGATTAGCTATTAGCAACTGAAAGCCTTCAAGAGCAGCAGACACCTAAGGTTTCGTGCTACAGCCAATTTGCTTCATGCATTCTTGAGTCAGGTTACAATATTCCATTCTTTTTTATATGTCTTATTTTCACATCTTGTTCTATGATGTGATCACTTTCATTTTCTTCCAGCACAAGCAATTGCACTCCAGTGTTCATAAATTTATACTGGATTCTTCCTACAAAAACACATTGTGTTGCAAACCCTTCAAGCAAGGTTTTCAAGGCCAAAGTTACATCTAATTTTTGTACTTATAAATTTGCATTATTATAGGCAAAGTAAACTGCAGGAGCAAAAGATAGAAATAGATGTCTTGCACCTGAAAATTTGATAATTAATGTCCTTTGATCTTCTCTGTTCTGCACTACATATCTCTATTGTGTATTTTATTCATTATTAATGTGATGATATGCAATCATAAGGCACTCGTTGAGTTGGTGTGCACATGGATTTCATTTGAACCTCTAATTTTCCCAGGAGGAGAAGCAAACAAACCAAATTTTGCATGTGCTCTACGAATGGGCCTCTGTAATTCTGTTCACTCGCCTCCAGAGCGCGAGCGCACCCTGGGCTTAGGACAGTCCTTACTCTCTAGAATGGTCCTTATTCTCTAGCACCTCCTTGTGTTTTGGTTCTGTAATGGTTTGTCACTTCTGTGGGCCTCTTGGCAGGCCAGTTCTCAGTCCATTCCCCTTTTAGGGTTAACAGAAAACAAATCTCAACTCAAGATAGCTATCTTGGTATTGAAGCCTATAATATTAAAACACTACTCCTTCCTAGATATCCAGGGTCATTGTTGTCAAGATTAGGCTGATACCTTCCTTCCAAGCCCTGGCTTCACCCAGAACTAGCTGCATTAGAAGTAGCCAGTGCTTTTTATCTGGCCTTCTGAGTCCCGATTGGCCCCTGCCTAGTCCCAGCCCTTCCAGCCACGGGAGGACTAAATCTCATTGGTTCCACCAGCAGTTGACGCTGGGAGGACTTTCAAGGCAACTCGTTGAAGTTCAAACTTGCTGCTTTTTTCTTTTCTTTTCTTTTCTTTTCTTTTCTTTTCTTTTCTTTTCTTTTCTTTTCTTTTCTTTTCTTTTCTTTAAAGGGCAGCTTCCTGGGGCAGGGTGCACTAAGGCAGTTGGGCTCTCTGGCGGGGACAGCAATGTGTGGCACACCCTGTTACGGATGCTCACTGTCATTAGTGGAAATTCCATGCTTTTCCAGTGCAATAGATAAGAACATGGATGGTGGACCGCAGAGAACTTTGTTTTTAATGTAGGCTGTTACATTTCCCCTTTGTTCACCGTGGCTATACAAATTTCCTGCAGTCTTGATAAAGACAGAATGATGATCACTAAACCAGATTGTTATTATAGATGGGCCCAAATAAAGATGGTAGATCCTAAATCCAGTTCTCCAAAATTTGAGGCAGGTAGGTTTGGATTCCAAATACAGATATACTTCAGATTTTGACAGCTGTTATCTCTTTCTGCAACAGGCCAAACTGGATTTCTGGAGTCCTGAACTTTGTTGGAGGGAAGTGTGCTTGAAGTCTAAATCTGCATCCAGTTTGGAATGTTGTATCTCAGGCCCATCTAAACCCATTATGCCACAGTACGGATTTGTTCTCTATGTTGTTCCAAGTCTGGCAACACTCCAAGAGATGCAACCTGAAGACAAGAGGGCAGACATCTGTATTGTGGTGACAGTGGAAGGACACATGACATTACTTCAAATGTCACTTTTGTTCTGGTTTTATTTTTTTTTCTTTTATTTCATTTCACCTTATTTGGTTATGAAAGGTTGTGGGGGGGAAGACTCAAATAAATGGGCCTCTTTATGTGTCGCTGAATAACACAAAGCAGGACTATTTTCCCTCAGGTAATCACCATCTTTTCATAGAGACAAAGGAAGATCATTTGCTATATCGGTCTTTGAATATTTGTGTGCCAGTTCACACTGGCTGAAAGTTAACCCCTTCGTTAAGCAGAAACAAACTTGTTCTGGGAGGCTGTTAAGAAATGAGTTTATAATTAAAACATGGCCATTTTAATAGTGTTATTATTTCTAACCATCATGATACATTTATGCTTCTGCTTTGTAATCTCATTGCCCTTTTCTGTTTCCTTCCTCTGCTATCCCCTCCCTACTGTTAAAAATTTGCCTGTGCTTGATTCATCAATTTGTGGCCAGTTTCAAACCTGACTACTCCTGACTAGCTCAACTGGGGCTTGATCAAGGCCCACTGTAGTAAATGGGAAGAGTGCAATTAACTTCACTGCATTGGTGCAGCCACACGGATTGCAGAATCTGGGCTATTCCAGAGTGTAGATAGAACCTAAATTAGCTCTTTGGTCACAAAAATCTTGTCATCTTACATGTAATTAGCCATGCACAGTAATAAATCTTGTTAAAGCTGTATATAAAGGGCTGCAAATAACTTCGGGTGTGCGATGCTCAACGCCAAATTTTACTAGTCATACAAAACCTGGGAACAATATTCTTGTGTGCCATCTACTGGCATGTGATCTATTCACTGTCCATCTACATATATAGAGGGTTCTTGTAACATTTTTCTTCTATCGTGGCCATTGAACATGTGATTGAATAACTGCTAGTAAAACTACATGAGAGATGAGTTGAGCCACTGGAGTAAATGAGTGGCATATCCTGTAATTAGCCCTCCCGGTTTCATTCTATGTAGAATCTTTTTTTCTCACACAACAAATTGTTTTGTATTTAAAGTTTTGTCTTAACTGAGGACAGTCATAAAAAGCCCATGTCAAATTTCAGTGTTGACTGACTTCTGATCAGCTACCCTTATGGAGAAAGTGAACATGCCTTTGTGCTTTCTGTTGATCTCTTTCGTCTTTGATTCATCATCCCACCATAGCTACCATATCCATGATCCTTTCTTTCCAAGGATAATTGTTTTACTCAGCAAGAAGAGGTTGGTTGTGTCCTACACTGCTGGAAATATTTGAATGTATCTATTACCTAGAACTAGAACTCAAAGTCTATGTCAGTGGACTGGTTCCTCTTTCCTCATTACCCACCAATGATTCTGTGGTACTTAGAAATGTCACAACTGATTTCAACTGTCCTTTAAAACTAAAGTGAGTTTCTCTTCATGTTCTTCCCAAAGACATCCTCGAAAATGGAGACCAACATTAGCTGATATACATCACATAGGATGAAAGAATGGCATTGATTTCCCCCCATGGATTAATCTCCCTTGGGGTCTGTGTAAGCTATGTGCCCCTTCATGGTTTGGAGCACCCTGCAGACCCATTGAAAGATAGTGGGAGCAGTGCCACAAAGTTTGTGCTGGTAGTATTATAGTCACCATATGCTCCCTCCCATCTCATTTCCGTCAGCTGGGCTGGATCTCCTGCTGAGAAGCTAGTGTGACTACTGGCCACAAGGAGAGGTGCAAAGCATTAGTATGCAATGGATCTAATTGAGTTAGTTGGGGATTGGTCCTGCATTGAGCAGGGGGTTGGACTAGATGACCTCCTGAGGTCCCTTCCAACCCTGATATTCTATGAGTGTACTAAGCACAGCAAATGTTACCCTGTTGCTAGAATTCCAAGACAAATGGATTTTGTCCATGACCACCATCAGTGTTTTTCTCTGGAATGAGAAGCTGGAAATGGCGAGGAGAGGCAGAGTAATCACAGGTTTCAGAGTAGCAGCCGTGTTAGTCTGTATTCGCAAAAAGAAAAGGAGGACTTGTGGCACCTTAGAGACTAACAAATTTATTTGAGCATAAGCTTTTGTGAGCTACAGCTCATTTTATCGGATGCATTTGGTAGAAAATACAGTGGGGAGATTTATATACACACACAGAGAACATGAAACAATGGGTTTTATCATACACTCTGTAAGGAGAGTGATCAGTTAAGATGAGCCATCACCAGCAGCGGGGGGGGGAGGGAAAGGAGGAAAACCTTTCATGGTGACAAGCAAGGTAGGTTATTTCCAGCAGTTAACAAGAACATCTGAGGAACAGTGGGGGGTGGGGTGGGGGGGAGAAATAACATGGGGAAATAGTTTTACTTTGTGTAATGACCCATCCATTCCCAGACTCTATACAAGCCTAAGTTAATTGTATCCAGTTTGCAAATTAATTCCAATTCAGCAGTCTCTCGTTGGAGTCTGTTTTTGAAGTTTTTTTGTTGAAGGATAGCCACTCTCAGGTCTGTAATCGTGTGACTGGAGAGGTTGAAGTGTTCTCCTACTGGTTTTTGAATGTTATAATTCTTGACGTCTGATTTGTGTCCATTTATTCTTTTATGTAGAGACTGTCCAGTTTGACCAATGTACATGGCAGAGGGGCATTGCTGGCACATGATGGCATATATCACATTGGTAGATGCGCAGGTGAACGAGCCTCTGATAGTGTGGCTGATGTGATTAGGCCCTATGATGGTATCCCCTGAATAGATATGTGGACAGAGTTGGTAACGGGCTTTGTTGAAAGGATAGGTTCCTGGATTAGTGGTTCTGTTGTGTGGTGTGTGGTTGTTGGTGAGTATTTGCTTCAGATTGGGGGGCTGTCTGTAAGCAAGGACTAGTCTGTCTCCCAAGATCTGTGAGAGCGATGGCTCCTCCTTCAGGATACGTTGTAGATCCTTGATGATGCGTTGGAGAGGTTTTAGTTGGGGGCTGAAGGTGATGGCTAGTGGCGTTCTGTTATTTTCTTTGTTGGGCCTGTCCTGTAGTAGGTGACTTCTGGGTACTCTTCTGACTCTGTCAATCTGTTTCTTCACTTCAGCAGGTGGGCATTGTAGTTGTAAGAATGCATGATAGAGATCTTGTAGGTGTTTGTCTCTGTCTGAGGGGTTGGAGCAAATGCGCTTATATTGTAAAGCTTGGCTGTAGACAATGGATCGTGTGGTATGATCTGGATGAAAGCTAGAGGCATGTAGGTAGGAATAGCGGTCAGTAGGTTTCCGATATAGGGTGGTGTTTATGTGACCATCACGTATTAGCACTGTAGTGTCCAGGAAGTGGATCTCTTCTGTGGACTGGTCCAGGCTGAGGTTGATGGTGGGATGGAAATTCTTGAAATCATGGTTGAATTCCTCAAGGGCTTCTTTTCCAGGGGTCCAGATGATGAAGATGTCATCAATGTAGCGCAAGTAGAGTAGGGGCATTAGGGGACAAGAGCTGAGGAAGCGTTGTTCTAAGTCAGCCATAAAAATGTTGGCATACTGTGGGGCCATGCGGGTACCCATCGCAGTGCCGCTGATTTGAAGGTATACATTGTCCCCAAATGTGAAATAGTTATGGGTGAGGACAAAGTCACAAAGTTCAGCCACCAGGTTAGCCATGACATTATCGGGGATACTGTTCTGACGGCTTGTAGTCCATCTTTGTGTGGAATGTTGGTGTAGAGGCTTCTACATCCATAGTGGCCAGGATGGTGTTTTTAGGAAGATCACCGATGGATTGTAGTTTCCTCAGGAAGTCAGTGGTGTCTCGTAGATAGCTGGGAGTGCTGGTAACGTAGGGCCTGAGGAGGGAGTCTACATAGCCAGACAATCCTGCTGTCAGGGATTACCAGTAATCACCCTGATCCTAGGGACCATTGTTCACATTTGAGCCTATTTGTCATGGCTCATTGTATCATGAGAAAGTTGCCAAACTGTTCCTGGTTTGGACTTCTTCTGGGGCAGTGCAAAGGACATCAAGGTCTATGACTCTCCATTACTAACTGTTGATAAACTGGATAGACAATTGCTTGACCACACTTTGGTTTGGAATGAAATATATTCAAGAGATCAAATAGCCAATATCACTCAGGTTTAGTGCTAAAAGCCAATAATATAGTACAGGAAGATCTTCTATATGATGCCACGGTCTGCGAAGCCGCCTTGTGCAGTGTTCTTAAATTCACCTTACACAGAAGATGTGCTCCCAAAGTTACATATTTCAATTTGGAGTATTTATAGGAGGATTTTATAAATTATATAACAATTTACACATCACTAAAATCCATCCCACCAGTTTGTCCCAGTTCCTTAACTTGTGGCTCTGTTCCTGTCCTTAGGTTTTAGATATTATAATTCCAGGTACAATCTATGAAAGTACCTCCCCAGCTTCTACTGGTGTAGAACATTAATGTATTTTGCCTCTGACAAGTTTGTTTTCTAATGGCAAAGCTGACTTCAGCTTTCCCAAGTGTTACGGGATTCCAACAAGTGTATAGGATTATAAAAAGACATAGACCAATTCAGGCCATGTAACTGCTAGAAATATACATATAATATAATGTTATATTGATATTGTGTACGTAATATATGCATTAAGTACACAATATCAATACATATTGGATAATGTGATCCACATGTATTAGCCCAGCATATATTGGACAACACAAAATTAATAAAGTTTACAAATAGCATTAACTGGCAAGTGTATGTGATTTGATATCATTCCTTTGGTACCCGCAGGCATGCTTCAGATAAGAGAAACATCTAAGCAATCCTTGTGCTTATATTGAAATAAACGGCTGTTTGTGGTTTGGCTGTTTGATTCTCCATGCATTCCATATATGGGATGATCTTGTTAAGCGCCTATGGAAATTGGAAAGGGACTATATACTTGTTATGAAGATATTCTTTCTGAAAGTCCGGAAAGTATACTAACGTGGCTTTCCTTTGGTTATTAAATGTAGAGGAAACAAATACAAATCTACTGCACTTCTAAAGGCTTATCAAGTAGGTTCCCTCTTTATTTTGAAAAGCAGAAAACAAACAGAAATGGTGTTCAGGCTTGGGCAGCATTCCGAGTGATTAACAGCCCAGAGGTATTGACTTCTCAGCACGGAATGTTTCTCTGATCATGGGAACAAGGCAAAAGTAAAAAAGAAAATAAAACAGATGTAAGGAGCAAAGGAAAACTTACAATTAAGACCATAAAAAGTGGATGAGAGAGTAAACCACAAGTAATGAATTGCTCATGTTAGACTAAGCCTGGCCCTGCAGATTTGATATATTAATTTCAGTTTCAGGCTCCCACCTTAAGCTCACATTCATAAATAAAATATTCATAAAGATGGAGACTTTTCTCCTGTGGTGTGAGAGGGAGTCAAATCAAGGAGAAACTATGGAAAATGCATTGGCTCAGCTCAAGAAGAAGAGTGAGGTGACTGTTATATGTTAGGTCCACTACTTTTCCATTGGCACTACCATGGATCTTTGATCCTCACAGCCGAAAGGGGCCTGGCTTTGTATGGGGAAGGAGTCATAAGAATAGCTACTCAGCTGAGCAGCATTATTGTCCTCTCCATTGCTTTGATACACCATGGAGCAGGTATGAATGTTTCGATGGGATGAGTGGTATAAGCCAGTGCAGTGGGGTGAGGTGTGGGCCAGCTGAATCATGTAATGATGGTCTGGTAACATAGAAGGCCTGGGATCCATGGAGTGTATATATATTTTTTTTGATCTGTTGAAGTTTAGTCCAGCCATGAATTCATGACACAGTTAGACAAATCACGGGGAATACTTGTTCCTAATGTCCATGCTTGCCGACTTTTTTAGATCACTATTGGGGAGCTCAGCTGAGAAGAACTACCTGATGGAACAGTTATTCTTTCATAACACACCGGACATTCCTGATGGCTCAGTGGAAACGCTTCATGTGACCATGCTGCTGGTAGGGGTTTATTTGTCAAATGATGTCTATAGTTACATGAGCTCCTGGGCTGGGAACCATCATCCTGATGAATAGGTAGGGCAGAAAAATGAGAATTATAAAGTTATATGGCTACCCATTTGAAAACAATAAGGGTAGGCTGGGGAGAAAGCCATTTTTTTTCAATAGATGATATTGCTATACTTGCAGACCTAGTTTTTCAGGAAGAATTCTTGGCCAGGGCAAGCAGGATAAAAATTGCAGCAATATAAATGAATATCCTGAGTAACCACCTGTTGTATTGTTAAAGGAGGAAGGCTGACTGGATAAGGTGTTAGGCTGAGACTTAAAGAGACCTGGTTCATTTTCTAGCTCAGCTACAGACCTCCTGTGTAACACTAGGCAAATCACTTAATCTCTAGTTCCTTTTTAATACCCTTTCTTTAGTTTCCCACCTGCAACATGGGGGAATTAGCTCTCTACCCCACAGGGGCTTTATGAAGATAAATTCCATATTACAGCGAGGAGGGCTATATATGTGTATAGATAGTCATATGCTCTTGTTTTCAAGTTCAAAGAGACAAGAGTTGTGCCTCTGAAATGATGTAGATCAACCACTGACAAGACAAAAGATATACGTGAAGATTTGTCACCATAAAGCTTTAAAAGCCCATCGTTACACTTTACAACATAGTTGTTTATTTGTATTTGCTGACAATGATTTGATTTTTAAAATATATTTATCCTTTGTCTGTTTAGGCAGCAGTGTTCTTGCTTTTTTATTTATTTAACATGTCTTTGTCAGTAAATATTACTGCCCTTAGTAAAACTGGAAAATAAGTGTCATTTTCCTCAGGAATTTGACCTAGACAATCAATACTTGTTTCTTTTCTGTGTCTTGAAAAACAGAGTGTTTGTCATCATAATATGCACAATTTAATTTGTTGGATCAATAAATACTTTTTCTATTTTCAGTTTTTTTGTCAATATGTTGTCGGGAAGATTGAAACTGACATAGCAATAAACGAGCTTGTAAATGGAAAATCTGGATTCCCATCTGTCTTTGGAAAGTAGCCATGGTTTTTGTTAAATAACTCCAATCAGGTCTTAAGCACAGGTATGCACAGCAGTATGTGTGCATTGCACAAAGAGACAGCTTGTTTTTCCGAGTACTGGTTTGAAAATAGAATTGAGGACAGTTAGCCGTCACAGTTTTTAAGCAGCCAGGTTTAATGGGGAGTTTTAAACCACTTTTAAAGACCCCATTGGCTTTAGATCTGACCAGCCTTCCTAAAACTTTATTATTTTGTATTGCAGTCATGTCTAGACACCCCAATCATAGATCAGGGCTTTGTTATGCTAGGAAATGAATAAGTGAATGATGAAGGGAACTTACACTCTAACGTGTTGGTCTTGATTATAATCTACCCACAGGGAGCCCTGCTCTTCACAGGGGCAGCAGCCCATGTCCATGGATCACAATGCAGGATCAGGGCAGTAGTGCAACTTAAAATAACCAGGTTGTCCTTTTCAGTTAGTCTCAAAGTACAAGTAAACCAAAGAATGACCTTTTCATGAAAATCTCCCCATAAATCCACCTATCTGATTGAACTTGTTTAGACAGTTGCCCTATAGATCTTGACTGCAGTGGACAGTTTCTCCTATTTCATCCTAAGGCCTTGTCTACGCTTGAAGAGCTACATTGGTGCAGATGTAGCACTTCAGTGGAGACTCTTCCTACACTAATGGAATAAGTTCTCCCATTTGGTGCAGGGAATCCACCTCCCAAAGAGGCAGCAGCCTGGTTGATGGAAGAATTCTTCCACTGATCTAGTGCTGTCTACACTGGGGATTAGGTCAGCTTAACTTCATTGCTCAAAGGAGTGGATTTTTCATACCTCTAGGCAACTTAGCTGGGTCAATCTAACCTTTAGTGTAGATCAGGCCTTAGACACTTGATTTCTGAAGAGCAGGTGAAAACGATAAGTGAAATCCTGGCTCCACTGAGCCAGTGTGAGGTAAATTATTGACTTTAATCAAACCAAGATTTCATCTTAAACATATGGTTAGGTCCAAGCCATAGTGCAAGCACACTGTTATGCAAAACTGCCCACACAGCTCCAGCACTGAACCTCAGATGCAAAGAGCAGAACCCATGTTAGACTCGTGGGACTCTCTATCAGAGACTAACAGACATATCAGGCTGTGTGGCAACTTTACAACATAGCAATTGAAGATTAAGGGGATGCCACCAAACTTATTCCCACATTGGGCCTGATTTACAGCTCGACCCCAGGTCTGCACAACACATTGAATCTTTTTGAAAGGGACTGTTCAATGCAACAAGACTGATTGGATAGGATAGAAAATGAAATTTTCCAGTATTAAATTTTTAAATGATATTTCCATTGACATTTTGAAAACAAAATGAACAAGAAAAATATGCTGATGACCTTTTATGATTTCCCATCCCCTCCATTTTTCACCATGGAGTTGTTTAAAACTTTTTTGAATTTCAATGGAAATTCCAACTTGGGATGGGGAAAAAATGGGAAAAATCTCTGATTTTCTTTGCAAAATTTTTTTCCACATTTTTTGACAAGCTCTAAAAAGTGAGCACAATTACTCATTATTTGGAAGAGGATGGAAAATTTTGAATTTGCCCAGTCAGTGGTGTTAGGATATAGATATTCAGGCCTGTCTGTCAAGGCCTATACTCTAAGAATTTAGGTGTATTCTTATCACTTGGCTAGTTAGAGGTATAAAAGAATCATAGAGTATCAGGGTTGGAAGGGACCTCAGGAGGTCATCTAGTCCAACTCCCTGCTCAAAGCAGGACCAATCCCCAATTTTTGCCCCAGATCCCTAAATGGCCCCCTCAAGGATTGAACTCACAACCCTGGGTTTAGCAAGCCAATGCTCAAATCACTGAGCTATCCCTCCCCCACTCCCACTTATAGAACTTATGTGCACTCCCACTTATAGAAGTGGGAGTGCACATAACTCAGTGGTCAGGGCATGATTAAAAGAGAGAATAAAAATCACTGTCTGCCAGTGTAAGGTCCTTCTCTTACTGTGACAGTCTGAGGCCCTGTTCTTAGGCTAATGCCTTTGGCTAAGCAACAGAGGCAGCCATAAGCTGGGAAGCGACCGGTCACCTCCTCCCATCCCAAACTAGTCACATTGAAATAAGGTGCTATTGGGCTGTTAGGATACAATCCTGTCCTGATAATGCCTATCGCCTCCAGAGAAAGGGAAGTGCCTAGAAGATGTAAAAGGAAACTTCGTTTGATAGCATCCTGTCTGGCAAGAACTCACTTATCAATAGCTGGGATGTGAAATCCTCATTTCTGTATTGTTTTATCATTATAGTTCCCACTTTGCTATTGTTTGTCTGTATAATCTCTGTCTGGTTCTGTAATTGTTCCTGTCTGCTGTATAATTAATTTTGCTGAGTGTAAACTAATTAAGGTGGTGGGATATAATTGGTTACATAATCATGTTACAATATGTTAGGATTGGTTAGTTAAATTTCAGGAAAATGATTGGTTAAGGAATAGCTAAGCAGAACTCAAGTTTTACTATATAGTCTGCAGTCAGTCAGGAGGTGGGTGGGTGTGTGTGTTGGGGGAAATGGGAACAGGGAATGGGGGTAGGGAAATTGGAATCATGTTTGGCTAAGGGCAGGAATGGGAACAGGGACACAGGTAAGGCTCTGTGGTGTCAGAGCTAGGAAGGGGGACACTAAGGAAGGAAACTGGAATCATGCTTGCTGGAAGTTCACCCCAATAAACATCGAATTGTTTGCACTTTTGGACTTCGGGTATTGTTGCTCTCTGTTCATGCGAGAAGGACCAGGGAAGTAAGTGGGTGAAGAAATAAACCCCCTAATAGGTGGCATGAAGGATTTGAGAACACTGAATTTGTAATAAAGTAGTCCCGTAGGGTTAACTGGGTTACCCAGAGTATAATGCAATGGAGCCATGTGCCATCCCTTCCTCACTTCCTTTTTAGTCAGGGGGAGTTCTTTTCCCTGCCACACTCTATTATGATCACACTGTTTATAGATTCATAGATTCATAGATACTAAGGTCAGAAGGGACCACTCTGATCATCTAGTCCGACCTCCTGCACAGCGCAGGCCACAGAATGTCACCCACCAGTCCTATGAAAAACCTCACCCATGTCTGAGCTATTGGAGTCCTCAAATCATGGTTCAAAACTTCAAGGAGCAGAGAAGCCTCCCTCCAGTCAACCATGCCCCATGCTACAGAGGAAGGCGAAAAACCTCCAGGGCCTCTCCAATCTGCCCTGGAGGAAAATTCCTTCCCGACCCCAAATATGGCAATCAGCTAAACCCTGAGCATATGGGCAAGATTCACCAGCCAGATACCCAGGAAAGAATTTTCTATAGTAACTCAGATCCCATCCATCTAATATCCCATCTCAGGGGATTTGGCCTATTTACCCTGAATATTTAAAGATCAGTTACTTACCAAAATCCCATTATCCCATCATACCATCTCCTCCATAAACTTATCGAGTAGAATCTTAAAACCAGATAGATCTTTTGCCCCCACTGCTTCCCTTGGAAGGTTATTCCAAAACTTCACTCCTCTGATGGTTAAAAACCTTCGTCTGATTTCAAGTCTAAACTTCCTGGTGGCCAGTTTATACCCATTTGTTCTTGTGTCCACATTGGTGCTGAGCTTAAATAATTCCTCTCCCTCTCCTATATTTATCCCTCTGATATATTTATAGAGAGCAATCATATCTCCCCTCAACCTTCTTTTAGTTAGGCTAAACAAGCCAAGCTCCTTGAGTCTCCTTTCATAAGACAAGTTTTCCATTCCTCGGATCATCCTAGTAGCCCTTCTCTGTACCTGCTCCAGTTTGAATTCATCCTTTTTAAACATGGGAGACCAGAACTGCACACAGTATTCTAGGTGAGGTCTCACCAGTGCCTTGTATAACGGTACTAAAACCTCCTTATCCCTACTGGAAATGCCTCTCCTGATGCATCCCAAAACCGCATTCGCTTTTTTCACAGCCATATCACATTGGCAGCTCATAGTCATCCTATGATCAACCAATACTCCAAGGTCCTTCTCCTCTTCCGTTACTTCTAATTGATGCGTCCCCAGCTTATAACTAAAATTCTTGTTATTAATCCCTAAATGCATAACCTTACACTTCTCACTATTAAATTTCATCCTATTACTATTACTCCAGTTTACAAGGTCATCCAGATCCTCCTGTATAATATCCCGATCCTTCTCCGAATTTGCAATACCTCCCAGCTTTGTATCATCTGCAAACTTTATTAGCACACTCCCACTTTTTGTGCCAAGGTCAGTAACAAAAAGATTAAATAAGATTGGTCCCAAAACCGATCCCTGAGGAACACCACTGGTAACCTCCCTCCAACCTGACAGTTCGCCTTTCAGTAGGACCCGTTGCAGTTTCCCCTTTAACCAATTCCTTATCCACCTTCTGATGTTCATATTGATCCCCATCTTCTCCAATTTAACTAATAATTCCCCATGTGGCACGGTATCAAATGCCTTACTGAAATCTAGGTAAATTAGATCCACTGCATTTCCTTTATCTATCTGTTAATTAAAGCAGCAAATTCCCAGCCTGGAATCCTGTAAGCAGACTTATTCTTGTTGCACTGAGTGGTCCCTTTCGAAAAGACTCAATGTGCTGTGGAGACCTGGGGTCAAGTAGTAGATCAGGCCCAATGTGGGAATAAGTTTGGTGGCATCCCCTTAATCTTCAATTGCTATGTTGCAAAGTTGCCACACAGCCTGATATGACGGTCTCTCTCTGATAGAGAGTCCCACAGGTCTAACACGGGTTTTGCTCTTTGCATTTGAGGTTTAGTGCCGGAGCTGCAGGGGGAGTTTGGCATACAGTGTGCTTGCACTATGGCTGACTCAGGCCAGTGTGACTGATTAACCCCTTTCATGAGCACTAAATTCTCTCTCTCTCTCTCACTCACTCACTCACTCACTCACACACCCCACCAGCTAAAAACCACCAACCCCACAGCCTATGTGATTCCTGAGAATAATGGGTAGAGCCCACCAGGCCAGAAATCCCATCCCCTCAAACAAGGGAAGTGCCCCCATCAAATTTACAGCACAGCAATCATAAATGCTTCTGGAGACATGTCTTTATGGCAATACATGGGGTGGTCATTATAGTGAATACACACAGGGAACTGGATGAGGAAATTACATAAAAGTAACTATACAGTTTTAAGGTCTTTATGTACTGTATATTACCTTACTATGTAATTATGAGTGTCACTGTATAACTGAGTGTTCAGTTTCTCTCATAGCAAGTTTTATAGCATACTTCCTTTAATGAAAAAGGTTTCTGTACACCTATTTGGGTATGATTGTTGTATTATGACAGCACCTAACGGGGCCCATTGTGCTAGCTGCTGTACATATGCATAATACATACCTATATTAAGAGAGAGCCTACAACCCAAAGAGCTTACAGTCTTAGTAGGCAAGATAGATGAAGAGTGGGAGAGAGGACATATTATTAGCCCCATTTTACAGATGGGGAATCGTAGCACATACAGATGACCTGGCTTGGATCATCTAGTCCTATCCCCTGCTCAAAGCAGGACCAACACCAACTAAATCATCCCAAATCAGGTACTTAAGAATGCACTTAACATTAAACAAATGAGTAGTCTCATATGGGACCTTACCCGCAAAATTATTTAATCATGGTTCCATAACTATATCTTTTGGTTTAAAAAATTGGAATTTTTTTTGGCAATAGAGGGGAAAGAGTAAATCACCAAATCACCACTCTGGAGTACCATAGCACTTTCAAATGCTGTGTTCTGTGTAGCAGGAGTCGTTATTTATGCAAATAATATAGGCTGCATGTGTCGTAGTATAGCCTCTGGGAAGCAAGAGGTTGCTATTAAACTGGATCTACTGTATCTTAGATTATAAAAATTCAGGGGGAAATAATTTACTCTTCAAAATTAGGGGTTGGGGTTTCATGTAGCCTGGGCAGTGGGAATTGAAAAATCAGTTTCACTTTTATACAGATCATTTTCATTTTCTGGCTCTAGTGCACCTGCGCAGTATTCCAATGTTTGGCTTTCCAACACTGAAGGGATATTCTCTCTTCCCCCTCAGCCCCCCGCCAAAAAAAATCTCACAACAACAAAAACCAACCCTGTTTAATATATATATTTCTATTAAGAACGCATTTTGTACAAACATGGCAGTATCACTTTAAACTATTAAGGACACTACCCTTCACTCTCAGGCATGCATGGAAAAGTATGTTACAAAGGTCTGAGTAGCAGCTGTGTTAGTCTGTATCAGCGAAAAGAACAGGAGTACTTGTGGCACTAACCCAGGAACCTATCCTTGCAACAAAGCCTGATGCCAATTCTGTCCACATATCTATTCAAGTGACGCCATCATAGGACCTAATCACATTAGCCATGCCATCAGGGGCTCGTTCACCTGCACATCTACCAATGTGATAGATGCCATCATGTGCCAGCAATGCCCCTCTGGCATGTACATTGGCCAAACTGGACAGTCTCTATGCAAAAGGATAAATGGACATAAATCTGACATCAGGAATAATAACATTCAAAAACCAGTTGGAGAACACTTCAACCTCTCTAATCACTCAATGACAGACTTAAAGGTGGCAATTTTGCAACAGAAAAGCTTCAAAAAAGACTCCAATGAGAATGCTGAACTTGAATTAATATGCAAACTAGATACCATTAACTTAGGTTTGAACAGAGACTGGAAATGGCTCAGTTATTACACTAATGGAATCTATTTCCCCATGTTAAGTATCCTCACACCTTCGTGTCAACTGTCCGAAATGGGCCATCTTGATTATCACTTCAGAAGTTTTTTTCCCCCTGCTGATAATAGCTCCTCTTAATTAATTAGCCTCTTACAGTTGGTATGGGTACTTCCACCTTTTCATGTTCTCTGTATGTATAAATATCTTCTTACTATATGTTCCATTCTATGCATCCGATGAAGTGGGCTGTAGCCCACGAAAGCTTATGCTCAAATAAATTTGTTAGTCTCTAAGGTGCCACAAGTACTCCTTTTATATGTTAGAAAGAGCCTATATTAAACCTTAATACATTTCCTCTATTTTAGTCCCTGTCTTTGCTAAGTACTGTGGCCCTTGCTTTTCTCTCTTGTACTTCGTCTAGCCTTCCTGTCTGACTTGTTCAGTGGCTGACATATGTATTAAGATCATTGTATTATCAGAGACACTGGTGTTTTGCCTGACAGCGAGTGAGCTAGATCAGCAAGCTATAGACATTACTTAGAGCTCCCCCATCTAGAGGCTAGACTTGTGTGTCCAGAGCTAGGTCTCTTGTTGTTTATAGGCAGAAGTATTACCATATGAACCAAAAAGTAGCCTCCTTCTAGGCCCACGGAACAGCAGTTATTGCTGAAGAAATTAGAGGCACCAACATGGTAAGAACTGGTCTTTAAGAAAAATTTTCAGCTTGGTGGAATTGTGATTTCAATTAGCTGAGCTTCCTGTTTGGTCCTTCCATCTCCTCTTCACCCTATGCCATTTAGCTAATCTATGGGTTTACATAATGTACCAATGTGGTGTCTGAGTGCAAACGGGATTTATAAAAGTAACACAAACAGGCAGAAAAGTCATGTACTCCAGCCCCCTATTAATATATGTACTGATTAAATGTGTGATTTAATTTTTAAGGTTAGTGCATAGAGATGGGTTTTCTGTCTCTCTCTGACAGTAGTGACATCCAGTGTCACTCTGATGTCCAATGGAAGGGAGTTCCCGTGTGCTGGGACAGCTGCTGAGTAGGTATTTTCATACTCTCTTGTTCCTGTTGTGAGTGGTCATTGTCCTAGAGAGAGGGGTGGTCCAGGAGATAGGCAGAAAAACTTGGAATTTCCATGGAAAAACTTGAACATCACAGTCAGGGTCTAAATTTAGCCCTTCATGTGAATATGGAGTCAGTGCAGCATATGAAGCTCCAGAGTGAGATGCTCTCCTTGAATAGTCTTGCTTAGAAAATGGGCCTCCGTACCTGGAGATGAAATTGCCTTGGAGACTTCCAGAGGGTCCAGCACACAATGTACTGCAGCAACTGAGCCTGGAGATAGTGATTGTGTGGATCTCCTTCAACAGGACAGTAACGTGGGGAGTCTTTAGCCATCCAAAGACTTTATGGAAGGTGCTTGGGGATCCAGGAGCAGCAAGGAATTCACAGAGCTGATTTAAGAGCAGCTTAGAGGATTATCGGGGTTATTCACCCCTCCTGTCATCTTCTCTCTTCATCCCCGAATTTAGTGTATTTGCATACCACAGTTTTGAGGTGAAAATATGGTCCTCCAAAGAGGAACATATGAGTTTATCACCTTCATTTCTGACTGCATAAAATAACCATCACCCCCACCCATGTCATAATTCACTACTGGCTAAAAGCTTTACCCTTTCTTTCTGGAGATGATGTCAAGCTATTGTCAGTATAAGTAAGAAGTGGAGTTATATCAAAGCTGTCTCTGCCTCTCAACTGTCCTTGACCCAAAGAGAAACCTCACACCAACAGTTCTCAAAATTGTGCACACACTTTATAATGCTGGTGGTTTAAAGTGAAGCCTTGACGGTGAAAAAGTCCATCTCAGGAAAGCTATTTGGAAAGCTTCTTGGATTGGATGGCCATTCAAAACTGAAAGTCTGGCAGCTCCAGTGAGATACACTGAATGAAAAGGAAAAGTTGGAAAGAAATGCATTAAGAAAGCTCACCAATTGCTATCACAATGCAGATTTTTTTCTCCAAAAAATAAAATAGGTATGGAAATCTCATCACCTGCAGCAGAGTGGACTGCTGCTTTAGCAAGGTGAGTCAGTGAGACCACCAATACAGCTGGGAGGCACATGCTGCTGCTCATATTGCAGTGAGCTAATTTATATTATGAAGGGCTGATCAAAAATTTCCTCCAAAACTGCATTCCCATGCTGCACCACTTATCCTTCCCAAGAGGGGAGACAATGGTGTATTATGGGAGTTGTAGTCCAATTAGAGGGCCTGGCCTCTAGAAGTGAATGGGAACATGATGGACTGAACTATAATTCCGAGGAGTCACCACGGCAGAATAACAGTATTCTGATTTTTCAGCTGAAATAGTTCAGGTTTTGATTTTTTGCCCCAAAATCAGAATTTTCAACGTTGGGGGTGTGAGGTGAAATTCCCATTTTTAAACCAGCCCTAGTCATTATTATGGTTGTCTTTTCTCTCTCTCTCTCTGCACAATATTTGTCTTCATATCAAAAGCTCTTGAGACTAAAAGGTTGCAACTTTCATCAGAGCAAAAATATAGCACAGCCATGGAGACAAGCACTGTTTTCAGAACTTTGGAGATCTGCAGGTGCTAATTACACTTTACTTAATGCACACGAAGGACTCTAAAAAGCCATTAACATATGCAGAGCTTCATCTTCATATACAATCTTCTCTGAAAGGAAACGATGAGCCAAGCGGGGATGGTAAAAGGTCTCCTGGGATCAAATCTCTGATGGTTTATTGACCTCATTTGATGATTTTTAGTGTCATTAAAGTAACCTTTCTTTTGTCATTAAATCGTAGGGAGTACATTGAACATTATGATCATGTAGGTCACTGAACATTTTACAGAGGTTTATTCAAACAAATGGAGCAATGTTTCCCTCCTAACTGACTGGAGCGATGAGGGTATCAGAGGAGAGGAAAGATTGTTAAAGTGAAACAAAGCACTGTTTGCTTTGGAATGAGCTCCTCTTGAAAAGCACAGGAGTTAATTACTTAGATTTCATATTTCCTTCTTTGTCAAAGTCCTTGTCTAATAAAAAAGCTAACAGTAAACACCACTGTTCATTTTTACACTATGGGCAGGGGGAAAGACTCATCTTCCTGAGGCAAACTGCTGCATTAAAACAGCATTCAGCATAAAACATTCACCAAAGAGATTATTCTAGGAAAATGAGAGAGAGTAAAATCAGAAAAGGCATCTTTCTCCTGGGAGGAACTGAATGATGAAGAGCACTGAGTGAAGCCGAAACAGCTGCTGAATTACGACCCTTTCAAAAAAAGCCTGATGGGATCACATCTGGATGCAGAATATTGCTCTTGCTTCCCCCACACCCCATCCCATGAAGCAGCAAAACACATACTTTGAAGCGTGTTAATAAAGCATGTTGTAAGTGACAAAGCAGATAACGTCATGCAAGCTAATTGAAAGGATTTCTCTGTTCACTTTTCCATACTTGGCAGCAAACCTGCTACAATAGCTGTAGATTTACACCTAGAAGGCTTTGCTGTCATATTGCCGCATGATGCCAACAACAGGAACTTTTCATTGCACTCTGGTGCAATTTACTCAACAATTCAGATCATACTTTCTGATTATAGCTTCTTGGTTTTTGCTTTTTTAAATCAGAGTAAGACGTTACACCAATGCCACTCTGCCTGCCTCTGAACATACACCAGGGGCATGTTGTGTTCTCTGAATTATTTTTTGCGAACATAACTATGATTTTGCAGTCTGGCATGTGTTGTAGTCTTCAGTTGTCTTAATCCCCCTCCCCCTCCCACACACATTTCATGGCATGCTGAATGGAGCCTATGTAACTCACTAGTTAGTGTTTATTATAGGTCCCTCCCTGCAGTCTACAAAGGAGAGCAGCCTGTTACAGCCCTAGTGTTTAGCATCTTTTCCTTTGAACCCTGGAAGTCCCCAGGTCAATCTCTGGTGTATTATCTGTGATTGTCATAAATATAAAGGGAAGGGTAAACACCTTTAAAATCCCTCCTGGCCAGAGGAAAAACCCTATAAAGGGTTAAGAAGCTAGGATAACCTCGCTGGCACCTGACCACAATGACCAATGAGGAGACAAGATACTTTCAAAGCTGGAGGGAGGGAGAAACAAAGGGTCTGTCTGTGTGATGCTTTTGCCAGGGACAGAACAGGAATGAAGTCTTAGAACTTAGTAAGTAATCTAGCTAGATATGTGTTAGATTCTGATTTCTTTAAATGGCTGAGAAATTAGACTGTGCTGAATAGAATGAATATTCTTGTCTTTGTGTCTTTCTTGTAACTTAAGGTTTTGCCTAGAGGGATTCTCTATGTTTTGAATCTAATTACCCTGTAAGGTATTTACCATCCTGATTTTACAGAGGTGATTCTTTTTACCTTTTCTTATATTAAAATTCTTCTAGTAAGAAATTGAATGCTTTTTTTCATTGTTCTTAAGATCCAAGGGTTTGGGTCTGTGGTCACCTATGCAAATTGGTGAGGATTTTTATCAAGCCTTCTCCAGGCAGAGGGGTGCAAGGTTTTGGTGAGGATTTTGGGTGGAAAGACTTCCCAAACAACGTTTTCCCAATAAACCCAGTTGAACGTTTGGTGGTGGCAGTGGAAGTCCAAGGGCAAAGGGTAAAATAGTTTGTACCTTGGGGAAGTTTTAACCTAAGCTGGTAAAAGTAAGTTTAGGAGGTTTTCATGCAGGTCCCCACATCTGTACCCTAGAGTTCAGAGTGGGGAAGGAACCTTGACAGTCATACCTACATGAATGCATTTCTTACTCACTGCAGTATGTAACGGGTTGACTTGTTTGTTTGGTTTTTGTGTTTTGGGCTGAAAATAGCTTTTGGATCAAAATTTAAATGTTCATTTTGGTAGAAATTTTCCCGTTTTTCAAAAACTGAAGACTTCCAGTTTTCACTTTCATTTTTTTCATTGAAAAAAAAAAGAATTTTGGGAGGGGATTAATTTTTAATTATTTTTAAAAATATTAAGAACTGGACACTTTTTGACCAGTGACTTAGGCTTGCAAACAAATTAGAAATTTTGAAATGGGTTTTGTTTGGAAGTATCCAATGCACATATTTCTTTTGAAAAATTTCACAATTTTTTTAAAAAAAGCTAAGCGGCTATTGATTTTTTTAAACCAGTTTTTCAATAAGCAAAGACATTAAATAAGTATTTTAATATTTTTGTAAAAATTGTGGGAAAATAGGCACATTATTTTGAAGGTATGATTTTTTTTAAATGTAGTTAATTTCTTGTGAATTTTTCTTTTTGAAAAAGGCTAATTTTTGACTCCAAAAACCTCTCTTCCTTCAAAAAATTTCAACCATCTCTATTAATAACATTCTTGGTGCTTGACTCAGCTTGTTATATGTTTGTGTACAAATGAGCCTGATTCAACAGAGTCAATCTCACTCTCCTTTTCCCTCCCCCAACTTTGGAGAAGTTAAGAAATGGATTCAAACTTCTCTGATTGCACTTGCCTGCACAAAGGCCTGATCCATAGCTCTGGATCCGATTTCCCCAAATCTGGGGAAGTTGGGTTCCAGATTAGAATTTTATAATTCCAGAAATTGGAAAATCTCATATGAGTTTCTATAAAATCTATGTGTATCTCTACCTTGCACGAGCCTGCCACACACTAACTATCCATGTGGACCCTGCTTTGGCACACAAACAGTTCTGTGGTGTGCTTTAATGTATTCCTGTTTCAAAGTGTACTATGGAACTTTCTATGCATAGCAGCAGGCCACATGGAGAGTTAAATATACAACAGGCTAATATGGGATAGATTTGTGCCCCAGATTGTCATGGACTAAGCATTTATATAGCCATGCCTTCAATGAAAATTCTCTCCACTGGTGGCAGGACTTTCTGTGTTTACCCTAAAAAGAAAAGGAGTACTTGTGGCACCTTAGAGACTAACAAATTTATTTGAGCATAAGCTTTCGTGAGCTACAGCTCACTTCATGTCACAGCAGCTGTACCTGAAACTGGAATCTGTACGTAGTTGATCTCCCAAGAGGTTAAAAATGAGGAGTAGATTTTTCAAGAGATCCTGATCCATAAGAAGTGATCTACTAAGTGAACACACACACACACACACACACACACAAACACACACAAATCCCTTAGCCACAAATCATGCTCCTATTGCCTCAATAACTCACCTGTATGAAATAATGTTTTTAACATTCTTCTGATTCTCTGTCATTCTGACACCCAGCACCTTGCGGTTTTAAGTGGAGGTGTTGGCAATTGACATACCACTTACTCTGAGCTTAATCGTTTTATGGTACAAGGGACCTGTCACTTGTTAGTACAGCTGGGAAATTGCTGGTAGCTTGACAGAGATTACTTTTGTTTTACTTCGCTTTATGTTCCTTTCTTAGCCATCCCTATTCCCTCATTTTCCTTCAGGTAGGGGTTCTCTGTCATGAAATGGTTGGTGTGATCACTTGATCATGGGGCTATCACGACAGCACTAAGCTACCCAGCAGAGAAAGTGGCTGGTGGCTGGTATCTCAAAATGTTTTCAAATGAGGGAGAGGGTTTGCCTCTGAATTTGAACCTCTGAAACACTACAAACATTTCTGATAACTTTAAATTGTTCCAGTCTATCTAGGAATAGGAAATAATGGGTTAAAAGATTTGTTCTTGAAGGGACAGTTCTGTGACCCACAACAAAGTTTTTTTTACATTGCCTGTTTAAAAAAATACCATCCATGTTTGTTGTAAAGAGGTGACACTGGAGTAAAGGATGAAAAGGTCTCTTCTCAGATAATTTCAATCCAGTTTCTTTGGCTGGGGATGATATAACAGATTAAAATCCTAAAACACTGTTGTAAAAGTGGTACTCTCTTGCCTAGCTGTTCAGTAGACATTGTCTAAAGACGTGCAGCTGGGAGCCAATTCTGAATTACTACAATGGCTGGAATAAATACCTTAATACTACAGGAATGGTGCTTAAGAATCCACCAGGTGTGTTACAGAATTTTTCATGCATTTATAGATCCCAAGAGCGGAAGGGAACACTGTGTTCATCTACTCTGACTGCCAGGACAACACAGACCATAGAACTTCCCCAAAATAACTCCTCTTTGAACTACACCATATTTTAGAACAAATCCAAGCTTGATTTAAAAATTGTCACTAATGGAGAATCTACCACGACCCTTAGCAATAGTTTCCATGGTTAATTACCCTCACTGTTAAAAATTAATTTGAATTTTTGAATTAATCTGAATTTGTCTCATTTCACCTTCCAGCCACTGGATTTTGTTATACCTTTGTCTGCTAGCCTGAAGAGCTGCACCCAAGTCCCAGTTCTGACTCCACTGTGATGCACAAAACTGCTGTACTCCTGTAGGTGCCTAAACTCACTCAGTGCCTACATTTTCAGAGTAAAAGTTCCTTCAGCACCTATGTTTGTGCCTTCGAGCATGCACATTGCTGCCTCCCTGTAGACACTTCAATGCCTTTCTCCTACCTAAGTCCCAGAGCGATTTGCAAACTGGCAAAGTCAGGCATTCAGCTGCCTTTGTCACGTGCAGCACTGGATCTGATAGGTGTGTTCAGAGGCTACCTACCAGATTGGGGCCCATTCAAAATCCAGCCAGAAAAGGCAGAGGTGGTAGTAGTGGCAGTGGCAGTGGCCATATTACCATGTTTAGCCCAGTGGTTAAAACACTTACCTAAGATGGAGGAGACTAAATTCAATCCATTCCTGCCACCCCACCAGAGGAGAAGAAAGGATTTGAAGAGGAGAAGTGCACTGAGCTATGGGATATTCTGATGTGGGGTTCTCTTAATCTCTCCTAGTGAAAGCTGTCCCAAATAATGAAAGACTGGTTGGAGCACAGGGACTAGATCCAAGGTCTCCCACATCCCCAGTGGTGCCCTAACCACTAAATGGCAGAATCATTCTCTTACTCCCTTTCTTTCTCTGGCCCAATGACTGGTCCATTGTGGATAAATGCTTAAATAGTCCTGGGGACAGAGAAAGGGAGAGAAGAAGATAATGCCTCTGTAGAGAATGAGGCTCTGACCCAAAACTCTGTTTGCAGCAGGGGAAAAATGACTTCTTTATGGTTGTAACACAATTAAACAAGATTATAATACTTGTTCAGAGGACAGTGAATAGCAAGAGGTCACTAAAACTTGTATCCTACCAGATGACAGCTTTAGAAATACAGATGGTATTTTAGACAGAAAAAATCTGAAATTTTATACTACAAATCCCCATTCATTGAACTCTCTTTTCCTCAAGGAAAAATCTTGCTGTAATGATATAAGATATAAAAGCCGCAATTTAAATGAATTTTTTTTTTGCTACACTAACATAACATTCAGTGCTAGTGACAGTGCCTCAAACTACTGCAAAATATTCTGTAATGCTACCTATGGGTTTAGCTTTGTTACAATTTGCTACCCAAAACAAGCCTTCATTCATGAGTGGAGCTCTGGATTAATATGCATTTATTTGTAAAGGTTTCTTTTTCCAGAAAACAATATATCAAATACAATAAATGGAAGAAAAGATTAGAACTCACTCTACAGTGAAGGTCTAATTTATTAGCAGAAATGTATAGATATACGAGTAGCAAATAAGAACTGTACAAAAAATGATAAAAAGATAAATCACAATCTGTTAATCAGACTGTATGGCTGTGTGCTGGTTTGTAGTCTATGAGCCATGCATTTAATCCATATTTATAAACATAGATTGACCATATCTGAATTGTGCTGCTTAGGCTGGTAAATATAAAGGATCAGATTTAGCCCAGGTGTAAACACCCTTGATGAACACCCCAGTGGAGCTTACACCACCAGACTAAAGAGGAATTTTGTTTCAAAGTAAATATCTTCTTGAATGTATAGGGATATGTATAACTGAGATGACAAAGCAAGCATAAGGGGCATTAGCAATCAGGGCATTAGCCAAGGCAGAAACATAAGAACATAAAAATGGCCCTACTGGGTCAGACCAAAGGTCCATCTAATCCAGTATCCTGTCTTCCAACAGTGGCCAGTGGCCAGTGCCCAGAGGGAATGAACAGAACAGGTAATGATCAAGTGATCCATCCCCTGTCGCCCATTCCCAGCTTCTGGCAAACAAAGGCTAGGGACACCATTCCTGCCCATCCTGGCTAATAGCCATTGATGGACATATCCTCCGTGAATTTATCTAGTTCTTTTTTGAAACCTGTTGTGGTCTTGGCCTTCATAACATCTTTTGGCAAGGAGTTTCACAGGTTGACTGTGTGTTGTGTGAAGAACTTCCTTTTATATGTTTTAAACCTGCTGCCTATTAATTTCATTTGGTGACCCCTAGTTCCTGTGTATTGTGAAGCACCTCACCAAAGCACTGTTTCATAAGTGGAGAGGCTAGAGTACAAGATACAGTGCTGATGTAAGACACATATGTCTATTAAGACTGTGGGCCAGACCCTGGTACACGGTAAAGTTCCGTTGTGTCACTATGGCCACACAAAGCGATCTTAAAACTGGCTTAAATGGGCAACTGTGGGGCAATTCTCTCCCAACACAGATCTGGTGTAAGGATGCATATTGGGCGTGCAACCTGAGCGGGAAGGGATGTGGTGCTACCTACAAGCCATGAGGCTGTTTTAAACTTTGATGGGGCAGTGATGGTGGAATTTCAAGGTCAAGGAACCCATAACAACACCTTGGCAGCTCCTCTTATCACCTGCACCCCAACTTCCAATGTATAGTTGAATTCACACCCCCCCCCCGCTGGCTTTAGCCAAGTGTTACAGAATTAAATGGCTGCAAAGCAGGCTCTGTGACATATAATTATAATTAAAGGTGAATCCTAAGCGTGGTCTGTGTGTTTTCTAAGGAATAACTAGGCTGATTAGAGATTTCATGCACAGACAGAACTCCATGGGAGCTCTAAATTAATATCTGCTGCAAGAAAGATAACATTATGGGATGAATATCGCAGTGGAAGGATAATGAAATAGGTTGGTGTTTAACTGCTAATTATTGTAAAACATAAGTGGCACCATTCCCCTAACAGAAGTACAAAACAACAGAGTTTGATGGAAAACATTTTGATGCAGCGCAGTTCCAGTGTGCTCGTTTTCATTAGCAGTGGTCCCAAGTGCTTTCTTATAGCTCATCATTTTCTCATCTGCAGCACTTATCACCCCCCCCCCAGCTTTGAATTATTAGTCGGCACTTCAGATGGGCATCAACATTACCAGCTTTATCAAGCATGACATCTCCTCGGAGTCTCTAATATTCCTTACAGATGGTGTTTCTCAACATGAACTACTTTGTCAAACATGACATTTACTCACAAGGTTGTAGATGTGGATTACCGGCTATCTCCCTCTGTACGTGATTATCTAGTATTTGGCAATGACTCAAAAGCTCTGTGCCATTTTTACATAGTCACATACAATAAAGTTCTTGGTCTCGTTCAACTGAATATCTCCCAGCTACATTTCCTGAGCTGTCTTTCAGTGCTGCCATAGAACTCCAGTGATTCTTTTTCTTTTCTTTGAAAAAGACTTCAAACTCCATAGAATTTCTACTTCCAAAGAGAAGGTTTGGTCTCAATTTTAAATCAGTAGATAGGGATTCAGAAGTGCTAGGTCCAGTTCCTAGATCTGCCACAGGCTTCCTGTGTTACCTTAAGCAAGTCACATAATCTCTCTGTGATTCAGTTTCCCACCTGTAAAATGGGAATGATACTTCCTTTTCCCACCTTTTTTCAGTTGTCTATTTAGACTACTGAGATCCTTAGGTGAGGGACTGTCTCTTGATATGTGTGTGTACAGCACCTTGCACAATAGGGGCCTGATATTGGTTGGTGCCTCTAGGGTGTTAGAGATGCTACTGTTGTTGCCCTGGATTTGACAGGTTCTGTGCCCCAGATTTTGATCAAGCTAATTGCAACCATATTATGTGCATTCAGCCACCATGAATTAATAAAATTAATACAATGGTTTCTGCTAATCAGAATGGGAGGAGGGGAGAAAAAGCATCAACAATTTCAGACAGAAAGAAAATAAGTGGATGACCTTGAGTTTTGGGTGCCTTTGATATAGAAGCTTATTGTGACTAATTATTAGGAATGTTTGCTAATAATAATGTCAGCATAGTTTACTGATGTTAGGAGGCATGATGATCCAGTAAAAGTCACTGTGATCTATGTGTTTTGTAAAAGTCAGTTATAAAAAGTACTAAATAAGAGAGTGTACTTTGGAGCAGTACTCTGAAGCTATTCTGAGAGAGGTTTTTCCTGACACCTTATTCCCTGGTGGGGAAGCAACCAGCCATGGCTGAACTGCCGCCAGGGCCGTCCTTAGGATTTATGGGGTCTTATGCAGTATTATTGAACTGGTGCCCCTATGCCCAATGGCAGCCCGGGCTCATGTGTGTATTTTAGATAAGGGTGGTCTTTTGAAGGATTTATTTAAAAAACTATATGTCTGAAGATCCAAGCACTTAAGGCTAAAGATTAATACTGAGATGGTGTATCTAAAAATCTATGCAAGGATTTTTTATAGATGTGATTTTATAATCTTCAGCAACACACTAATGAAATATTTTTAAAGCAAATTTTAAACTAAGGTCCTGTAAACTAACATGTTCTGAGTAAATATTACAATAATGCATAACTGTTTTGTCAGTAAATTCAGAAACTGACAGTATATACCTGGGGGTTGGCAAATGCCTGTTAAATGGCTTCATTACCACTTGAATGGCTCTTTAATAGTTTCAATGTTGTGCTAATCGGTCTGGCAGGCTGGAAGGCTTTTTCACTTTTAAGTACTAGATCCCCTCCAGAGGAACTCTCACCAGGCAGCTGTGGTGGGAGCCTGCAGGAAGGGTCAGAACAGGGATAGGAAGAGGCAGAAGTGTGGACACTAAAACCCAGGGGTACCCCAAATTTTTGGGTGCCCTATGCAGCCACATATGCTGCATATGCCTAAGGACAGCCCTGACTGCCACAATGTACTCAGTACCATCCCAGATTTTAGGTAAATATTGGAGATGTCCTAAACCTATTGTTTGGTCTTTGTGTGCTTAAATCTAATAAAACTGTAGTTTTAGATAAGAGCACGCTTTTGTATTAATCTTTCATCAGCTGGAGTGCTGTGTTCCCATTGATTTATTCCTGACATCGCCTGGAATTAAACAGTTAAGTTACCACTGCTGTGGGATCTGAAAACCCTGGTTAACACCATGATACAATGGATAGATACCATTATTTTTGCTAACTTGTTGAGCTGATAGGGAATTTTCCATCAAAAAATTGTCTCCCAGCTCCCTGACCTGCCCAGGCTGCTGCGGGAAAGACTACACCGCAGTGGCACAGGGAAAACACTGAAGCTATGCCACTCTAATGCCTTAGTGTAGACGCTTCCTACATTGATGGAAGGGGCTTTTCCATCACTGTAGTGAATCCACCTGGCTGAGAGGTGGTTGCTAGGTTGAGGGAAGAATTCAGTGTCTACAAAGGTTGACTTAACTACACCACAGAGGGCGTAAAATTTTTCATAGCCCTGAGCAACATAGCTAGGTGGATCTTATTTTTAGGTGTAGAACAGGCCCCAGGCTCTGGGTATCTTGAAGAGCCTTGGAAATTTTCCAAAATGGTCAAAGCAAAGTGCTGTTTTGGCTTTTTCAAAATGAAATTTCAGAATTCCTGTTCTGTGGGAAATTTTTGATATATTTGGTTCCATTTCAGAACTTTTTTTTTAATTCAGAATTTCTCAGAGAATCCAAGTCAACTCTACTATTTTAACGTTCCCTCAATCCTTGCTGGCATGTGACAATGGGAAGAATGACAAGAGTTGCTTTCTTCCGACACTGACAGGAATTTTTGTAAGAATAAGGAATACAGTGTTCCTTAACAGGTTTCAGAGGGGTAGCCGTGTTAGTCTGTATCAGCAAAAACAATGATGAGTCCTTGTGGCACCTTAGAGACTAACAAATTTATTTGTCCATAAGCTTTCATGGGCTAAAACCCACTTCATCAGATACTTCCTTAAAGTTATTCTGACTAAATCTTCCTCACCTAGCGCTTCTGCCTGACAGCTTCCCTTGCTTTACTCTGCCTAGCTTTCTTCCACAGATTTATTCTCATGCTTTTCATGGTTAAGGGAGCGAGTTCTCCTTTAGTTCAAGTGTTCAAACCCCATGTTTCTGGTGATGAAAGTCTTCGGTTCAGTCCCTACTGACACCCTAGTATCACTGTGTGTGTTTGGTTGGCCATTGTTCGTTACAGAATATCACTCCACATGGGAATTAAACTGTGGTGGACCTCTGATGCTCTGGATGAACTTGTCTGCTAGAGGGGTTGCTGCCAAATATGATTGTTTCACTGTGACCTTGTCCTCCCTTTTATGTCTCATCCTGTGTTTAGATGTTGGGGAAAGGACTTTTTATTCCACTCAGGTGCAGTACATAGCACAATGGAACCTCAGTCCCTGCCCTGGATGCTACCACATTACAAATAATTAATAAAAGCAATTAAATGAAGAGGGACACTGTAAGACAAAGGTCTGGTGTTTGTGATCATGCTTCCCTCTAATGGTGGGTCCAATTGATTACACTCTCCCCAACAAAAGACCCTTTTCTGTAGCCCGTGGGAGTATGAGGCCTATATTTTGGTTGCTGAAGACCCTGGCTTTGATTGCTGTTGATGACCAGGATGTCCGTATGTGTAGTTGTAGCCAGGTTTCATTGCACTTTTAAAAACATCAAGAGAACCCCGTAAGAAAAGTTTTATGTCATTTTACAGATCAGTAAAGTCAGGCATAGAAAGGTTAAGACCAATTTCATGTGGACAAATCATCACACTATCTTTAGTGGCGTTACTCCTGGTTTACACAACTTTCACTAAGAATGAAATAATTTTTTTAACAAATTCACTTCTGGTTTTAGGTGCATCCATTTTGAGGAACCCAACCTGTGCACCCACAACTCCAGTTTTGGTCCAAGTGTTTGGATCAGGGTCACACAGCAAATCAGTGCTAGTCAGGAGTAGAACCCAGGAGTCCCAACCCTCTATCATCTCATCCATCATCTGTTTGGTGTCTGATCATGTTATAAGCAGTTCCTGCAGTGAGACAGAAAAGATGGCAGTTCTGACAGAAGAACAGTCAGTTACATCTTTGCCAGTGCAATTGTGTTTACATTTAGTGAGGCTCGGAGCCAGATGGTAAAGGAAGAACCTGAGAATAAATAAACAAACTCTGTCACTCTATCACATTAGCACTAATAATTTAATCTCAATACTTTGAGAGAGGATTTTTAATAATTTCATAAATTAAATTAGTCATTTAACTACAATTTTCTACGCTCATAATAACTCTATGGAATGGGGAGTTGGGATTTCCCAATGCTTATTGTTCATTCATCCTTCATCTGCAGCAAGTGCTATCAAATTCCAAGTCCTGGCACTGGCGATTGTTATCCTATTGTAGCTCCCATCTCATCACTTCCTGATGGCAGGTGAACACAGTGATGATAATAATTTTATTTATTCCCAGACATTTCCACGATGTGCCAGGCACTGTATAAGCATCAAAGAAACAAGGGTTCCTCTTCTTCCCAGCCCAAAGAATTCACAAACTAAAAGAGAACAAAGCAGACAGACAGATGAAGGTTATCAAACAAGTAGAGTGTGGTCAAGGTGGTGATTGGCCACATATTGACAGTACGTTTGCTAATACAGATTCGTTTTCTGTTAAGATATCACAACTATCCTTGGTTACCCACTGGATCTTGCCATTATAGGTGGACTAGTTCATGCAGGTATCATGATAGAAGTGGGTCTTCAGGAGAAATTTGGATGAGGAGATGGTAGTAGCTTTGTGGACCATTCTTATTTAGTGTGCGGCATGGCAGAGGCCACTGAGATGGTTGTTGAAGAAGATGGATAAACAGCAGGTCGTGGCTAGTGTCATTGGTAGAAGGGATTGGTCAGAGGACAATGCAGACTACACTTGGGAAGGAAGAATACAGTCAGTAATTGGCCCCTTTATTGTTTTAGACTGGGATTTTGAAGGGCAGAACTTACTGACTTTCTATGGAAGTTGGCCATCTCGGTTCTTAGGTTCCTTTGAAATTCCCACCAATACACTCAATAAAGTGGTGCAGTTGCCAAGTTCAAATGACTGTAAATAGCTCTCTTTCTCCTATTCAAACATTAATTCCATTAGGTTTGAAACTAATTAGACATGCCTGAGTTGTCTTATATTTCTTACATATCAATCATATTTAATAATAGCCATTTAAAATCAGGGTCGTTTCACTGCAAGTAGAATACAATGTCAGATCTCTCAGAACGCAAAATTCCCCATGCTCATGAAAAATAAAAAACAGCTTAGAACAAACAGATTGACATCTGGCTCTGAAAACACATCTGACCAGCTCTGCTGTTTGCTTGCTAGGAGAGATTAAAAGACAAGAAATATAAAAACCTGGCCAATTCTTCCCCTCGTGCTCTGTAACTGAATGGTTTTTCATGTAATGCATACAGCAAACATTCTATGCAATGTAAGAAAAGGAGTACTTGTGGCACCTTAGAGACTAACAAATTTATTTGAGCATAAGCTTTCGTGAGTACAGCTCACTTCTTCAGATGAATCATTATGCATCCGATGAAGTGAGCTGTAGCTCACGAAAGGTTATGCTCATATAAATTTGTTAGTCTCTAAGGTGCCACAAGTACTCCTTCTCTTTTTTGCGAATACAGACTAACACGGCTGCTACTCTGAAATCTATGCAATGTGTACTTTTTTGCTATTCCAAAGCAATATATAATATTACCCTTAAAAGATGAACCAGGACCTGATAACAAGCAGCATTCTCCCTCATTTTGGGTACTGAGGTTTTATTTATCAAACTGCTGCTGTTTCAGACCTTGAAAGACACGATGATCTTTTATCACAGGACTGACAGATTAAGTGTGTATTCTTCAAAAATTCCCTTACTACTGGATCTTCTGTGATAGGGTATACCAACTGCACACTAAGCCAGTAAGGGTTAATGAACTGCTGGGGGCCCACTCAGGCCCTCCGAATTATACATGCACTCACTGTCAGCTAATGAAGGTGTCACAATGTCTGGAGTAGCTCACCTCTGTGAGTGCCTGTCTCAGGGCATACAGTCAAAAAAACAAGGGCAGACACCCCAACCTGGTGGTATGTTCTATGATTAGATTTCACCTCATCAGTAACAAATGGGAGCTCCTGGATCACTCCACCAGTCTTACCATGGAGTCACAGACAATCCCCTTAGACTCTCCAACCTATCTTGCCACCCAGACAAACTGAACTTTCTGATAATGGTCACTTAAACCAAAAATCACATCACATCAGGTTTCTCCAAGTCCCAAGAGATGAGTCACTTACCACAAATCAATTAGAAAAGGAGTACTTGTGGCACCTTAGAGACTAACAAATTTATTAGAGCCTAAGCTTTCGTAAGCTACAGCTCACTTCATCGGATGCAACCGATCAACAAATCAATTGGTATTCTGGAGCTACACCAAAGACAACGCTGGCAGCCAGTTCTATAGTAAACTAACTAAAGATTTATTAGCTAAGAAAAGAAATGAAAGTTATTGAAAGGTTAAAGCAGATAAAATACCTGTACAGGTAAGACACAGTCTATAATTCCAAATGGTAACAGAGATGATATACTCTGCCAGTTTCCTAAAAGTCTCTCAGGGCTATCCAAAATAACTCTAAGGATCTGCATCTTCTCATTCAGTTATTTTGCCCTGTTAGAATCCAAACAGTCCAGAAATTAAGGCTTTTTCCTTGAACCTATATTTATAGCTTCTTCTGATAGAACATAAGTTGAAAGTGTCTCTCCCCATCTGGGATTTTCCTTTGATGCTGATGGGTGAGGAATTCATTTTGAGTCTCTGACCTCAGGTCATCACCACAATGGCCATTTGCTTTGGAATTAGCACCTTTTCTGATAAAGTCCTTCATTAGCATTCCTCAAGGCTTCTTTGATGTCCGATGAGTTATTTAGTTACGGGGTATATGCAGTTTAAGTGTTTACTATTACATTACAACAGATAAGTCAAAACAACAAGTAACATTCCACAACTTCTACAAAGTTTAAACACCCAAAACACTAATCAGTTTGATCTATACTAATATACAAGTAACCTGACTGAATACACTCTAGCATGACTTCCTCACCCAGCATCACAGAAGGAGTGTTTAAAAGGGAAGAAGGAGAGCCTGGTTGCTAACTGACCAGGAGGAAAAAGGAGCTCTTACTCCTTGAGGGAAAGGACCTGTCCAGGGTCTCTACAGAGGCTTCAGATTGTCAGAGGGATGTAGGTGTGCTCCAGGATTCCTGAGTTTGTTTGGGGACTATTTTTCTTTGTGTGTTTATAAATGGGTTGTTGGCCCATGCTGGGCTGCCTGGGAGAAGCAACGATTGTTGCAGGAGAACCCTGCCCAGTAGAGGTGTGGGGAACTGCCTCAAAAAACTCTGGATTTCTTCCACCCTACTTGAGCCTACCCTGTGGTTGGTCTGGGACGCTGATGAGCATGTGTTCAAACCTTCATTTTAAGTTAAACTGGTGTCTGTGTGGTGATGGAAGTCATTGTCCCTTCTTATCTATGACCTTTAAATACCACTGTATATTCTCTCCATTTCTGTTCATTCACCATTAACTCAGTGCACTTATATATCCCTGCCCTATGTGATGGAAAATGTTGAACAAATATTTAGTCCCCAGGTAATTTCCTAGCAAAATCTCACTAGGATTTATGGCCCTCATTATAGATTGATTTTCCAATCTGGCCTATTATAATGGGAATTCCATGTATGAAACATTTGCAGATGAGGCCTAAATATTGACCCCAATAACTGACAACTAACTCATTGCTTTTATGGGATTATTGGTTTGAAATCTTTTTAAAAAAATTATTCAGATTTTAAAAATCTTTGCAGAAAGGAAAGTGTCTTTGAAGGTGTGTGCATAGCATCTGGGAGCTTCTGGGTAATCCAGAAACAATCATTAGAGCTGGATGAAAATAGGGTTATTTTTCATAACAATTGTAATAAAATATTTCCTCTGTCTTCATTGAAAATTTCAATATTTTATCACATTTGAGAAGCTCTAATAAAATTAAGAATTAGTATCAATAATCATGTTTCGTGATTTATCTATTATTGATTGTTACACTTTTTGGCCCCTTTATGCTTCCTCCCTTGGACATTGCTTGAAGAATGGGACATTACAGTCTAAAATAACACTGTATTCTCTGACATAATGATTCCCTGGTTTCAAATATCCTGGGTCAAATTCCATTGGGATCCTGGAAATTGTTTGGCTGTGAGCTGACTCTGGCCTGTGTCGTACGTGGTGAGTAGACTCTAGATTAGATGATTACAGACATTGATTTCGCAATGCAATCTTCAAAGGTAAAAACTCAATGGTAATAAAAAGCCTGACGTGATCTCCTCCTGAAAGGACTTACGGAGACCTGGCCATTTTAATCTGCTGCCATGACCTGTGTGATTAACTCATTGATTGTCTCTGATTTTCTGCAGAGCTAGATGATGACAGAGAAACCCGTTGTGGTTGCTTTAATAAAGAGCAGTTAATCTTTTATTTTAATTTCTTTTAGTGAGTTTGCTATATCTTTTTACTGTGTTACGCCACATGGTTGCCTTTTAAGAGAGAAGGAACAGCCATTGTAGGGGAGCACACAGGAATTATCCTTGTTACTTCTGGAGGGATTTCTGGATTAAGTTGAGGAGCTGCTAACAGCAATCTCTCATTTAAAATCAGCTGCTCTGCCAATGAATAGGATTGTGCCTGCTGACCCAGCCCCTTGGAAGGTGCTAGAACTATACAGGATGCTGCTGATGGATATCTCACTGCAGCAATAGGAGTCTCAATTCTAACATAAAGGAGGTGGGAATGGCTTTCTGGGCAAAAACAGTTGTCTTCTCTGAGGCCAGTACAAGTTACTCTAGGAGCAGCCAAGCTGAGATGGAAAGTTTGGGCTGGAATTTGTTACATAATTAATCAATTGATAAATAAAGCCAAACCCTAGCTAGAGGCAGAATCTTAACCCTATAGACCATGTGTTGGCTGTTTTACAGTAGGGTAGGAAAGCCACTAGCACAAAGAAAGTTCTTCCATATTGTCTATTATTGAGTCTCTTGTGCCTTGCTCTGAAGTAGCTGTTACTGGCCACTGTTCAAGAGAGGATACTGGACTTGATAAACTACTGCTCTGATCTGATGTGGCAATTCCTACATCCCCCTGAGACTGGCTCAAGGCAGGGTATTGCAAATCATTATTAAATGTAACAGAGAAGGTACGTTTTAACCAGGGACAAAGTTTGTTTACTCGGGAGCAATTCCCTATCACTGGCTAGTTCACGGACATGTTTGTTAGTTTCATGCTTAGTTGTTTATGAAATTCACTCACTTACTCAATCCCTTTTTGGCTTTTTTTATCTGTGGTTAGATTGCATCTGACATCTTATTGAGGACTGGATACACGCTCAGATGCTATTCTGCAGCTATCTCTGATTTCTGTTTTCAAGAAGCTCATTCTTATTGTCTCCAGTTCAGAGTAGCAACACTTGGCTGCTTATTATTGATAATAATAATACTTTACACTTGTATGGCATTTTTCCTCTCTGATGGGTCATTCAAACAACAGAAACAGGGCAAATCTCAATCAATTTACTCACAAGTGCTTCAAAAAGGAGAGGCTATTTTTCCTCAGGGATTACTAGCATGAAAAAGGCAAGCAAGATTTAGCCCAGATATAAGCCCTAATTCAGGAAAGCAATAATTTAATGTTCTCCTGAGTAAAGATAATTTTAGGCTTATGCCTAGATCCTTCTCTGAGCAGAGTCTGAATGTTGTGGTGAGGACTGATTGAGAAGTTTCCATCGACCCTGATTTTCAATGGAAAAATGGGTTTGGGCCTAAATTAATCATTTGTGGAAGGTGTCTGCTTTCTGCAGAAAACTGAGGTTTTGGCCTAAACTGAAAACTTCTAGCTTTTGGCTGAATTTTTGGTTTTCATTTTTTTTTAAATGACAATTCATGGTTTTCCCAAGGAAAATTTTACCACTCTCCAACCAGCTGGTGTTCAGATGTCTTCACTTTCTGTGGGCTCCAACACTGAGTTCTGTATGAGGAGCAAAATAACCAACAACTTCTTCCCTTAAAATATATACACTGCTCTAGTCTAGAGTAATCACTCAAAACACTACAATATTGTTATAGTCAGACGTACTGTCTTACAGTAAGATGCTGTTTCTTAGAAAAGGGTTATTTATTCCCTAGGAATAAATACAGTGGTGACTGAACTTGTGGGAAGGGGGTAAAAATCTTGCTACTTCCAAAACAGATTAAAAATTTCTGGTTTTACTTCTAATTATTCATTTTTTCATTAAGACGAAAAACTGTTTCAAAAGCACAAACTGCCATTCACCTTCAGTTGTTGCTGTCCCCAAAAGATCTTCTTTATGTCTAAAAAGGAATGCAACAAAAAGCAGTATATCTAATAAAATGTCTTGTAAATTGAATTTTTCAATGTAGACATAACTTTACAAATCCCCTTGAAGTGAATGTGAAAATCCAGACCCCCTTGGATCAGCCCATACTTTTACGGTGTCTCAAATTGGGCAACCAAAAATGAAAGCTCCCAGAATCACTAGTCACTTTTAAAAAATCTTGGCCTCTAGATACAATCATGTACTGGGCAATTTTGGGTTCAATGGGTGTCTGTTAAATCACTTATATACGTTTGAAGAAAATTGTGCTTATTTTAAATTGCATTTGTCAACTTTTGATTATATGTTACGCGTTTATATAAAGAACAAAAGTATTCTTGGAAATGTCAGTGCTTGTTAACAATGTCTCTGTACATAGCTTCAACTTTGGTAGCCCTTGCTAGCTTTTGTATCATGAAGCAATTAATAATATATCATGCCGTATTTCCGATGGCTAGTGACTAAATTTGCAATGTGGAAGGTGGTTTTTCATACACTATTACAATTAACAGTAATTTTTTGAGTTGTTTGATTTTTCATCTTCAGTTCACCGACGCCTGGAGAAGATATCTGAGCACACCCCAAACCACCATAGCACTGGTGGTGATAAGTCCAAGGATGGTGCCTTAGGAAAAACACCAACCTCCGGTCTGGAGGGAGTGAGGAGCTCTGATGGTTTAGCACAAGAAGAGACTATGATGCATCAAAGGAGATGCAGTCCAGCGGAGGAGCAAGTCCCATAGGGGAAAATTAGGGCTCCAAGAACCCAAAACTACAACTTTGAAACCATCTTCCCTCAACTTATGTGGAAGCCTGAAAAGACATCTCCACAATTCACACACAACTGAGTGGGCAGAAGGAACCACCAAGACCCCTTTCTAGCTTTGCCATGACAATGCAGAGGAAGCAGAGCAGCCAAAAAGGAGGGAAATTGTGAGCTAGGAAGCTGGAATGTATTATCCAAACTCTGCCTCTCAGCACCCAGGGATGTAGACACTGAGAGGAAGAATTTGGGGAGGAGAGACTTTTGATGGGCAGGAAGCAATAGCAAAGCTTGTCCCCATACCATGCTAATCCTCCATTTTTCATGTCGTGCTGTCTGGAGTGGCTCACAACCATGAGTAATGTCAGGCCAGACTGTTGAGAAGCAGGGCAGAGACACCAAACTGACTGCATGTTCTATAATTAGATTTTCCCCAACCCAGTAACAAATATGAACTCCAGAAGCACCATACCAGTCTTACTGTGGAGTCACAGACAGTCCCCTGAGTCTGTCTTTCCACCCAGACAAGCTGGACTTAATGTCAGATGGTTGCTATATATAGCAGAGATCACAAAAAAATCAGGTTGCTCCCAGTCCCAAGACACCAATCACTTATTCCCAGTCAATTTGTACCTGAGATCTCTCAGTAAAGACAATACTTGTAGACAATCCTGTAATAAATTAAGTAAAGATTTATTAACTAGGAAAACGAAATGAGAGTTGTTACAAGGTTAAAGCAGGCAAGCATATCTATACAAATGAGTTGCAGTCTATGGTTTTAAAAGGTGACAGCTGTAATTCTCTGCCAGCTCTGAATGTCTTTTAGGGCTAACCCAGGTTGACCCTGGCAATTTCTGCTCCAGTTTCATAGCTCCAGCCCTGTGAGAGACCAAACAGGGAGTGAGATGATAAAAATTTCTTAAAAAAAGAAAAGGAGTACCGGTGGCACCTTAGAGACTAACAAATTTATTAGAGCATAAGCTTTCATGAGCTACAGCTCACTTCATCGGATGCATTTGGTGGAAAATTTCTTGTCAGCTATTTTTATTTCCTTCTTCCAGCATTCAAGTGGCTGGGATGAGCCCTTTTGTATGTAGCCTTTTCATGGGTGTGAAGGCGCAATTAACAAAGCAGTTGTATTGTGGTGTCCCATAATGGCCCATTTAGTTTTGATAGGCTTTCTTGATGCTCAGCAGAGGATCCTTCCTGACTTGGGTCATAGTTTCAGAGCAAACATTTTTACAGTTATAATGTGAAAGCTTAACTTCTATCTTATAGCATGCAGAGAGATATTCTAAGTGAGATGGATGCAGGCAGCAACTTACGAGCATTTCATACAGTCTAAATGCTAAACATATTGTTATAAGTTTAATACCCACCTTAACCATGCTAACACACTGGTGAAACAAAGTGGTTCCCAGCAATGAATTTGTCACCACTCAGCTGAAGCCTAAAGCCTTGGCAACAGCTGGTACTGATCTGCTAGCATCACAGCTCATATTAGTAGCTGTGGGCAGTTGTCTCTTTGGTGAATGTTTTAGAAAGTTTTGGTGGTAGGGGATAGGGGAGAGTGAGTCCTTTTCTGAAGGATTTAAAACCTCCAAGGGATGATTGTTTTGATGAAATGCTCAAACTGTATTATACTGTTCAGCACTAGATGGCACCATGTGTACCATACCATACCTGCGCTAATCTCTCTTGATCTCTCTCCATGATGGAAACTCTGTCCATATCTGGTACAGATGGCTGACCTGCTAATGGGAGCCCTGCAGCCTACTACAAGGAGTACATGACAGTTGTGAGGGATGGCTTGGGAGGTAGGCTATTTCCCATTTGAATAGAACCTATTTGCCTGCCCCAGCTGGAGCAGAACTTAGTTCATTGTGACATATTGAATTTTGCTTGTCAGTAAGTGGGCGAACACAATAAAAGCAAGAGAGATATACTTTGTGCATTTGCTTTGAATAGTAGTGGCTGCACCATTTGCAGCTCGATTACAAACAGGCCAAAATTTGGTGGTGGTTGCAACTAGGGGAAAGGTGGGTCAATTCAGGCCCATCTGTAAGTTTGTCAATTGGGGCATTTCCTCATTCTCCCCACCTCTGTTTGTTGTACGCACAGCAGTTTTTCATCTTCTACTAGGTCCCCTTCCTCCACTGTGTGGCATGCAGACAGATTTTAACACCTGCACAAAGCTCCATCAAAGTCAGTAGGGCACCATCCAGGGACAAGACTATGAAGTGCCAACAGTCGTAGAAACCTTCCTCCGCACTACACAATGCAGGAACAGGGCCAGAGACTGTAACCACTAGGGGCAAGAACTGTCTTTTTCTTATGTGTATGTAAAGTCCCTAATACTGGGACCCAATCACTGACTGAGTCCTTAGGCCCTGCAGCAACATAAATAAGTTGTATTATTCATGATAATACTTCACAATCCATTATTGATATGGTGTGCTATAGTTAGAAAAAACAATGCTCTGACTCACCCTATAACATCTGGCTATTAAATCTATGCTGGGAAGTGAATAGAGACCAACATTTTTTGTTACTGGTTCTCAACTGAGGTTTGGAGCTGGTCAAAATAGGTGCCAGAAATGTCACACGTTTGCCCATCTGTGGAAATTCGAAAACCAGCAAGAATTTTTTTTTCACTGCATTTTTGAAATTAGAGGAAACCTGGAGGTAATTGTTCAAAAAGGTCATAGAAATTTTAAAAAATTAAATCAAATTGGGATCAGTGCTAGACCCCTTGTCCGCAGCAAAGTTCCTGCTTCACTTAAAGCCTGTGCAGGTCTCATTTGCTTAAGAGCTTTGCTGGATTAGGGTCCTAGTGCAGACTAATGATGCTTTATTGTGTGTCAGTCTTCCTGACTTAATTACTTTGCTTCTGTCACTTGGTGTCTGAACATTAATGCTCTTAAACTTCCACAGGTGAACGTGTGTAACGGAAGACTGCAGAGATGCACACATATCGTAAAAAGAACAGAAGTACTTGTGACACCTTAGAGACTAACAAATTTATTAGAGCATAAGCTTTGATTGGATACAGCCCACTTCATTGGATGCATAGAATGGAACATATAGTAAGAAGATATATCTATATATATATCTATATCTATCTATATATATAGAGAGAGAGATATAGATATATATATATGTATATACACACATACAGAGAAGGTAGAAGTTGCCATACAAACTATAAGAGGCTAATTAATTAAGATGAGCTAACAACACATATCGTAGATTCTCCCTTTTCACTCAGGGTGAAGATGTATTTTTCAAGCCCAGCTAGTAGTGTGATTTATTATTCAGCAGCAGCTGAATAATACACTAGAAAGGTTTCCGAAAATAACATTAATGTGAATGATAACTCCAGGGTCCTGCCCCTGTACACGTTTCATTTTGTCATTATTTTAACAAAGTCATTTTGCTAATAACTGTCAGGAAAGGTGGGCATTAATAGGCACAATTACTGGACTATCAAAAGCTATGATGCTGCTCAACAAGGAGTCCATAGTGAGGCCCAGACCTGATCTGTAAGGAATGCATGTGCAAGAATGAAACAATTTTGTCTAATTCCTTCCAAAGACACCATGAGGGCACCATGAACACATAAAACCTGTGCTCCTCTGGCTCCCACTCGCCTTACACTGCCACTTTAAGGATTGCAAAAGGGGAGGGACAATGGGAAGTATTTATATGGGATGGGGCTACCTGCTTCCATCCACTTAGTGCTAGAAGGAGGCCACTCTATTATTCAAATTGTGGTAAGGCTTAATTCTTCTGTTCAAGGATTGTGGTGGGTGCTGTACAAACACAGAGGACCGCTACAATCTGACCACATTTAGATTAGGAAGCTGGGGCAACAAGACTATTTTCAAGAAAGAAACTTTATTTAACCAACTTTGTCATGTCAACATTTGCACAAATGCATTGCACGTGCTGAGCATTTGTCTGAGTAGAGATTTGGCTAAGAGCTTCAGGCTTTGGCCTTCCGTGACAGTTTTTCTAGCTGTGCCTGTCTTGCCCAATGTGTTTACAATATTATACATGTACGAGCGATAAGCAAATAAAAGTGTTTGTTGCTGAGTCCTGTAAATGCAGTTAAGGATCATAGCAAAACCGTGTTTTGATTTTGTTTTATTTCTAAGCCGCGGGATGTAACAGAAGAATTTAAAACTGTTAACTGTAAGAAGCGCCTTGCGAGCAACTAAGAAGATCAGATAGAATTACAGGACACGGTGAATGCCAAGAAGAGAAGGCATTTGTCAAAGATTGAGTTTTCCCTTAAGCTAAAAAGAAAGAAAATTGTTTTGACAATAGCAATGCAGGCAGTGCCTTGTACCTTAAGAAGTGAAGAAGAGAGAGGAATTTCTTCCTCTGTTGTCAGAGGGAAAAACAAGCATTCAGAATAAACATTAGACCAGATCTTTATCAGGTGTAAGTGTTGAAGTCAATGGCGCTATGCCAGTTCACACCAGCTGAAGATCTGGGCCATAATGTTCAACTCGCAGTAATTGAAAACAAACCTCTCTCCTGAACCCATTGAGCTTCCTTCTGTGGAGCAGGGCTAGATGAATTCCCGAGGTTATAGCCTGACTGAGCAGTTGCCTGTAGCCTTTCCTCCATGCCCCATTTCAAGAACCCTTCCAGCTCCTGCAGCTAGTGGGCACAGAAGCACTCTGGGGCCTCTGCTGCCCTTTTGTGTGCACGCCAGCAGAACATGGTCTCATGCATGTAACTCCTCCCTCTGCCACCTCACATAGGAGAACAGCTCCTTAGCTTGCCACCCCACTCCCCAGCTTCCAGGGTCAGGAATGGCCAGTCTCATTCTGAAGGATGGGATCCTGGCGAGATGCTGTGGGTTGCCGCTGAAGAAGAAGGGGCTGGGGAGCCAGCCTGATGTTGCAATAGGTGGTAGGTGGCTGCCAGCTCTGGGGTAGGGCCCATCACCTCAGGTTGCCTCCTGTGGATGTGACGCCACAGGGTACTAGTTCCAGACTGCCTCCCCCTTGGTACATGGAAGCGCCCTTCTTTACAATGGTGGCAGATGGCTCCTTTTGTCTGTGCTGCCATCCCGAAAGATGTGCCTCCGATTACTGGAGAATCTCCTTCTGGCCTGATGAGGACATGCACCTGCTCCTCCCCCCTCAATCCCCCATCATACTATTCCCTCTAGGAAGTTTTAATTTTGTGTATCAGTCCTACTCTCTCAGCAACCTTCATGGACAAGTTGTCACTGTGCCAGGCTCTGTTCCCAGTGCCTACTCTCAGACAGGAGGTGAAGGTTGGTCAGTGCAATATATGGGAAATGCAAACGTACCTTTAAAAGCCACCTGAACTCCCTCGTCCCCTGCTCTCCTTTCATACCACAATGCAAGAACAAAGAGACAGAACATAGTTGCTGGTGCTGGTGCTCATTACGGCCAGTGCTTTGGTGTACCAAATTCAGAGACATTTTGGAAACTTAGAGCCTGGGCATCATCGTCCTTTTAATCAAGCCTGAGTCTGAGAAGCAATGGGCTGCCAACACTGTATACTCTTCCTCTACCACTCTCTCTCCAGTAGCTTGGCACTTCTACAGTGCTTCCTGAGTACTGCTGCTGCCTGGCACGCCTAATGCCGAAAAACAACAGACACTGCGGTTCTTTCACTTTTCCTCTCTACTCTACAAGTTGCTCCAAAGCTAACTTCAGAAATTTCCATTGTCCTTAAGCTGAAACCCAGCGACAGGACTTTCCACTGGTGGGAGCCCTACTTGTACCCATTTTGTTCCAGGTCAAATAATTTGCCACCAGACAGAGGAGAACAAGTCAGTGAATGACTCAGTGCAACAAAGCCCAGTAGCTAACACATTTAAGGAGTTCCACTTGTCTTAATGGCTGCTCATCCTGGTATTTTGAATTGTCTTGGTCACAACACTAAGCTTCCAAAGACCTTCTGGGCTTCCTGGCTAATTGCATCACACCCTTATGCTCTGAACCTCTGACTGCTAACAACTTTATTTCCACTACGACATTCAGAGTGAGGTGGCTGGAGAGGGAAAGAAATATGTCCCTGAATCGAGACTGAGAAGAGGATGTTGGTGAGTATATTGGGTATAAGGTCTAGTATGGTTAATGGGTTTTTTCCCCCTCTCTCTGAAATAATGGTGGGGATTCCAATTATTTGGCTACTAACTATGTGTTTGGACTTCCAGAATTCTGGTGGCTCACAAACTATTCACCTCTTTGTGTTGTGTAGCTGGTTCACAAAGTATTGTTTCTGCTTCCTGGATAGGCTTTTAAAAGGAGCAGAACAAATAATGTCCTTCTGGTATGATGACACAAGTAAAGAATAATTTGTATTAAATTTCAGAGACTTTTTAAGGCCACAGGGACCATTAGATCTTCTGTTGTGGATCTCCTGTATAATAAGCCATACGGTTTAATCCAGTTACTTCTGTATCAAGCCCTACAATGTATGTTTGACTAAAGCTTATCTTCCAGACAGGCATCCATCTGGTCTTCAAGTTTCATGAAACTCTCCTGATGTTGGGGCGTTTTCTCTTTGTCATAGATTCATAGATCATCTGAACTGACCTGCTGTATAATAGAGACCATAGGAGTTCCCAGAATTAATTCCTGTTTAACTAGAGCTTTGTTTCTGGGATTCTGGCCTATTTTATATGCATGAAAAGAGATTTGTTTTTCTTTAATGCTTAAATGTGACTATTTGCAATAAAAACCTGATAGGAAGAATTACTCACCCAATCCGGAAAAAGAAAACAGTAACGTGACTTATGTGCCAAATCAAATCAAACTAACACAACCTGAATTTTGGGTGACAGATATTCACAATGAGCTGTGTATGTAGGCCACAAATGATTAAAATACCTTGGTGAATAATGCTGAATAACAAATTCAGTAGTTAATTAAGTGATTGTCTGCAGATGATTTGCTCCCCTCTCTTTCTCTCTCAAAAAAGATTTTCAGAAGCCACTTAAGTGACTTTAAATTTAGCTTAGGTCCCTAACTCATTTCGGTGACTTCTGAAAATTGTGTCCCATAGACATATTCACTGGTTCTGGTGGAAATACTTGTAAAAAAAAATTTTGAGATGGGGAGGAAAAAAGATCCTGAGATTGTTGTTGTTGTTGTCGTCTTAAGCTGAAGAAACCAGAGGACAAGTATTATATTGCTTTTGCCCTAGAGAACATTGCTCTATTATTATTTATTTATTTTACACTACTGACTAGATGCTCCTATCAAGATCAGAACTAGAGGTTGATGGGAAACGATTTTCCAGTTCCGCAAAATTTCCCCTGTCTCAAAGCAGAATGAAAAGTTGAAATCTCAAACCTTTGCAAAGCAAAAAGCTGGGGGGAAAAATCAGTTTGAACCCATCAATGTGTATCATTTTTATAATTTCAAAATGCTGTGATTTTGAACACTTAATTAATTTTACTATAATTAGCTTACTTTTCTAACAGAAAAATAATTTCAAACTTTTTCTAACAGAAAAATTTCAAATCATTTCGAAAGTGTCACTGAAACTTTGACCATTTCAAAAAACAATTTCCAAACTGCTTTCAAATCAAAAAAATTTGTAATTGACTCTTTTTTCCACAACAAGTTTCAGTTTTGATGAATCAACATTCTCCAATTTAGAAAACAAAAGTTGTTGCCAAAAAATTCTGACCAGCTCTCATCAGGGCCCATAGTGCTAGACACCAGACCCATAGTATGAGACAGCCCTTGCTCACAAGAGCTCATATAGTTCTAAATAGAAAAGACAGACAAAGGGTGGGAAACAGAGGCACAGAAAGATGATTTGTCAAGGTCACCCAGCAGCTCAAGAGCAGATCTCAGGTCTTCATAGAACCAGGTTCTGAGAGTCTCAGTCCAGTGCCCTATCTTCTGGACCATGCTTTAAGTCATGACAAAAGTAAGGTCCTCAGAGCATAAAAATGAGTGAGTGAGAGGCACTGGGGCCACATAGTCCTCTCCCCTGAGAGAGTCAATCAACTCATCTGCCCTGTGACACTGAAGCAAATAGCTTGCTCCACTCCCCAGCTAATTTACTTGTGAGCAATGGATTGACTCTAGAAATCCGCAGGGTTAATAGACTGTATGTGAAAATAGGGTTGTTTCAGCAGTTAAGCATGTGACTCCCAGGCATGCCATTATAGCTAGAACAGACAAGTTGCAGCACCTTATCTTGCAGCCACAGAATATTAACCTAAGTGAATAGCACATTTAAATCTGGTCTTTAAAACTGAAGAACATCCATTGGACTCTGTAGCCTTTAATGTCTCATCACTCTCTGCAAGGCACTAGTTACATAAGAGTTATTACAGGTAACCTTTAAGTTCAATATGTATTTAAAATTCTTATGCCTAATGAACACTCCTAGCTCAAGGTATTTGAAACTGCTCTGGAATAGCTGGAGAGGCAGAAAAATGGACCCTTGGAGGGTGATTTGACAACAAAATATGGCATGCTGTTTTGATATGTATTTAAGAAACACTTTTGATGCCTTAATATGCCCTACATAAATGAGGGAAATAGATCAGGGTTATAACAAAGGGGATTTCTTCTGGTCTCTTTTGTCACCTCATCTTAGGAGGGTAGAATTCCCTAGAAAACAGAACATTGCTACAGTAGAAGTACCATAAGGACCATTGGAATAAAACGGTTAATACTGTTTTACAGAATTGGTGGGCTTTGAAAACATAGACTCTGTCTTTTCCTATCAGGGAAGTAGTTCATCCTATGGTAGATGAAATATTAGGGCCAGATTCCATTTATTTCAAGTTAGGCCCCTAGGTGATTCTGAAAATCTCATGAGACACCTATTTGCATCTTTAGGCACTTAAATACCTTTAAAACTCTTGGCCCTTAGTTGCTACGGTGAGAAGAGTGTAATGAATCTTATGACCTGTGTGATATGGTGACAGGTGTGTTAGAAATTCCTATCTAGCTAGGTAGATTTGCAAGCTAGCCAGCCCCCTGGCTGATGAAACAGGCATGGAACATGGAGGAGGGGGAGGTAGAACACAAGAAATGAGGGGGATCCTCAGGGACCTCTTTGAAGTCTGTAGAACAACCTCCTCAGAAAAAAAAACAAAGAGGTTCATTCAGGTACCCCAGGTACTTCAGGATGTACAGCCCCTGGGCAAAAGCATCTCAGTAACTTCACTCTGCTGACGTCACAATGCAGTCATGCCAGCCAAGACTTTGGCTCACGTTTGATTTACCAACATCTTCTTGTGATATCTCTAAGTGCTAAAGGAAATTTCTTCCATAGCTAACCATGCCCCATATGTAACACTCAGATATTTGAACCTGCTGAAGATGGGAGCTTGGGAGGGGGGCTCACCTCCCTCTGCAGCATGGGGTGTGCCTTGCCTGTTAGGATCATCTGGGCACATATCACCTAATCAATTCCTTGCCATTGCAGTGGCTTCAGGCACTGGTGGCATCTCAGTCTCTCTTATTCTCTGCCTGAAGTTTAGTCTCCAGAGGACAAGGATGCTTCAATTTAACTGAAGCCTTTGGGCTCAATGTAGAGGTGTTTGGGTTGAATGTAATGGCCTGTGATATACAGGGGGGTCAGACTAGATGATCTAAAGGTCTATTCTGGCCTGAAGTTCTATGAACGTGGTCCACAAGCCAACCTCTGTTGTTAACTATACTGTTGACAGTTTGTATTACAAGGGGGCTTGGAAGTCCCAGCGAGGATTGTGCTAGGGCCTGTACAAACGGAACCCCCACCTCAGTGTATGTTACACATCTCCCATCTGTGGCTGAGCCACTGAAAAGAACCATGCTCCCAGGATAGGGACTTACTCTGTCAGCTCTAGTGATACAGACTTAGGCTGCAGATCCCAAGCCCTGGGTTAGAATCCTGCTGCAGACTCACTAAAAATATAGATTACAAAATGGTCCTTGCCCCCAAAGTGTTTACAGTTTAAAGACAAGACATAGGAAGAGGTTTAACAAACTGAGGAGGGCAATAATCACAAGATAATGCAGGATAGCCATGTGGTCTGGAAAAGTTTGTCTGGTCTCTGGGCTAGAGTAGTCTGGATTCATCCTGTCTTGTCATTAATTTGTACACAAAATTAATTGTGCTATAGAAGGGGGGGTGTTATCCACACAGAGTATGTCTGGAGCCTAAAACAGCAAGAGTTAAGGCATGGTTTTTACTAACACCAGCATGCTACTTATAGATTCTGAGTACCCACCATTTTCAGGAGTGTTTGTATTCAACAGACCTAAGCCATGCCATCACTGCCCATGCTACCACAGCTACATTATTATTTACTCAGGTGCTAGAACTCAGAGAGTAGCATAAAGAATACACTTTTATAAAGTTTGTGAATGACACCAAGCTGGGAAGGGTTGCAAGCGCTTTGGAGGACAGGATTAGAATTCAAAATGATCTTGACAAACTGGAGAAGTGGTGTGATATAAATAGGATGCAATTCCATAAGGACAAATGCAAAGTACCACATTAAGGAAGTAATAATCAATTGCACAAATACCAACATGGGAAATTGTCTAGGAAAGAAAACTGAGGAAAAGGATCGGGGGGGGGGGGGTATAATGGATCACAAACTAAATATGAGTTGACAATGTAATGCTGTTGCAAAAAAAGCTTGCATCATTCTGGGATGTATTAGCAGGAGTGTTGTAAGCAAGACACCAGAAGTAATTCTTCCACTCTATTCAGCACCGATAAGGCCTCAGCTGGAGTATTGTGTCCAGTTCGGGGCACCACATTTCAGGAAAGATGTGGACAAATTGGAGAAAGTCCAGAGGAGAGCAACAAAAATGATTAAAGATCTAGAAAACATGACCTACAAGGAAAGGTTGAAAAAGAAATGTGTTTGTTTAGTCTGGAGAGAAGACTGAGTGGATACATGATAGCAGTCTTCAAGTACATAAAAGGTTTTTATAAATGGGAGGGTGATACATTGTTCTCATCCACTGAGGACAGGCCAAGAAGTTCCTGCTTAAATTGCAGGAACCACTATTTATGTCAGACATTAGGGGAAAACTTCCTAACTGTAAGAGTAGTTAAGCACAGCAACAAATAACCTAGGGAGGTTGTGGAATCTCAATTTGTGGAGGTTTTTAGACAAACACCTGTCAGGGATGGTCTAGATAAAACTTAGTCCTGACTCAGTGCAGGGGACTGGGTAAGATGACCTGTCAAGGTCCCTTCCATTCCTACATTTCTGTGATTCACTGAGATACCTCGAGTATGTATACATGAGAAGGGCATTCATACCCCTAGCTTGTAGTGTAGACATAGACTGAAAGGAGTAATGACAGCTTTACTGCACCACGCCAAATACCACAAAGCTGGTCTATATAGAACTGGGAATAGAATCAGAATCTCCTGATACCTAGCCCAGTACCTTATTCACTGCACCATGCTGCCTTCCCATTCTAAGATGTGAATAATGTATTATAATGCAGGAGGCTATATTTAAGTTTTCAGACCAGTTCTCATGACAGTGTCTCATTTTCACACTCTTATAACTTAGTGAAAATTTCTCCTTTGGGGAGGACACTTTCTGGGATTTGGTCTCAGCCCACATGTGAAGGATTTTGGAGAAAAATGTAACCATGTAATAGTGAAAGATCAAGGATTGTTGGTTAAAAGGGCAAGGAAAATCAAAAGTTAAGCTACCTACATCAGTATCAGCTCAGCCACCTTGTGCATAGGGGTATGCTGATTTACAAGAGGTGAGAATTCTGAATGATTTATGGTATACGTTTAACAACACAAAGAAACATATATTCAGTTGCATATATAGCAAGAAATAACAGAGTGGAATGCACAGTGCATGTGCAAATGGCCTAGTTAATATTGCTTTAGGAGCCTTACATTCTTCATTACCTGTTTTTTTTTAAATGTATTTTAATGGAGATGCTTTGCAATTGAATTGACAGGGAGGGTTTTATTGCATTTAATACAGCATGATGTAAATACACCACTACTGAATCATTCAGAGGACATCTGAAATGCAAAATCCTGTTGCTACTTGCTCTGTCTTGACAGAGATATAAATAATCATGATTTACTGTGTTACTAAATTAGATAATGATCCAGCCATGATGGATCACAACTGATAGCAAAGCACGAGCAAGTCTTCTTGAAATAAGTGTGGAGCTGTTAGGTTGTTTCATAGCAAATAAAACTATCCAAATAACTTTTTATGCTCTCATTTAAAAAGAAGACTAGCAGTTTCTCACTATGGTTACCATTCATGGAAAATATTGAGTCCTTCCTGCATCCACACACTCCCCAGTACTGATGGACCTGATTTTTCTCTTGCTTACACTGCTGTAATTAAACTAACTTCCATGGTGTTACTCCTAATTTATATTGGCATAGTTGAGAGGAGAATGAAGCCTGATATCTTGTTAAGATATTCGGGACACGTCCTCAGCATAGCTCCATTGACTTCCAGCTTGCATCAGATAAGGGCCAGATCCGTTCAAATCAATCAGGCCCACTGGAGTCAGTGGAGTTACATTGATTTACACCAGTGGAAGTTCTGGCCCCTATGGCGAGCATCTCAAGCAACTGTGTAATCTTACTGTTCTCTCACATAATTTCAAGCTACCTTGTGGCAGAGAGTTTCACAGGCTACCACTGACACAGGAAGCTCACCAGGATTCACAATGGGATTAGGCATTTATATGTTGGGTCATCGTATGTCCGGGTTTCCCCTGGCATAGCCTCTGTTTTGAACCTGCTTTCTCTGTCTGGGAGGGGTTTTCAAATAACAAAAAAAGTCAGGAGTTTTTGCAGATCAGATAAGCTGCAGCTCAGAAACAGCCCTTATTGGTCCGTTTCCTGATTGGTCCCTGTCCTGCATCTTCAACTGATTGACCCATTCCCCTGGATCCGCAGCTGATTGGTCCATTCCCCTGCAAGCCACAGCTGCCGGATCCTGCCCACCCAGGCCTCCCCCACTCTTAGCCCTGGTGAAGGGGTCCTTCATGGAGGCGCTGACTGACGGCTGTTGCTGTGTCTTAGGCTTGTGCCAGCCGCCCTGCCACCGTGACAGGGAATGACGCTGCCCCCCACCTCCATTGAGTATCCACAGTCCATCCACTGCCCCAACTGTGCCCCTGTACAACTCCCTCCCCCCAACTGTACCCCCTCTTCTCCCCCCCCGCTTCCCCTCTATTCCCCCTCCCCCTCTGCTTTCCTTTCCCCCACCTAGTTCCTCCTGGGTTCTCTTTTGGGAAATTGAAATGTGGTTGTGACCCATGCCTAGGATTGACCACACTGAGATGCCATTTCAGGGCAAACTGCAAGGAACAGGGCTGACAATCCCTTAAAGCTAGTGGTTTAGTCTAGTGCTTTAGAGTCACCAAAGCAGTAACATAAGAGCTTATGCAGCACCACATGGTTAACAAGAAACCAAACTCAGCCAGCCAGTCATTCATTATAAGAGGGCTAGATAAGCTGAATACAATGTAGATGATATTATTAGTTTCCTGCAGTGTCTCACATCTTTGATCTTCAGGTTAACTGAACTCAGTCACATATATAATGTAAGGTAATTAAGACATGAAAAGGATATAGCATCTAAAAGCTAATTTGGTTACATCGGTAAACTTCTAACAGGATTCAGGTACACAAACACATTTAGCACCTACTCTTGATTTATATTACTACAAATGAATGGGTTAGTTATATGTTTGCTGGTCTAGTACATCCCTTTGATATTCACATACAAGTGAATTTTCCTGATGTTACCTGCGGTTTTCAGAACCCCCAACAGGGGCAACTTAACTATTTCACTCCAGGCGGTGTAAAGAATAAATCCACAGGAATACAGCACTTCCATCTGATAAGATTCATGATGTGCTCTGTCTAAAACTGCAGATTATTAGATTTAAGCACACACAAACATAAGCAATAGGTTTAGAACATCACAGATATTTACCTAACATCTGGAAGGGTATTAAGTAATTAACAGCAGGTTCGCAGTGGCCAGTTGCTCACCCACTGGGGAGAAAGGGTGTCAGGAAAAACGTCTCTCAAGATGACTTTAGAGGACTGCTCCCAAGTACGCTCTATTAGCTAATTTTTTAGAACTAACTTCTACAAAACACATAGGTGATAATAACCCCGACTGGATCATCACTCTTCTAACTTTCAATAAACTTTTAATATCAGAGGTGTCTAGAATCAAGGTTTCCGAACCACCAAGGTTTTTAGTCTCAGTTGTTTACCTGTTTGTCCCCTCCTCCCATTCTGATTAGCAGAAACTGTAGCTTGTTTTGACCTTGCTTCTGAAAGCTACACCTACAAGATCTCTATCAAGCATTCTTAAAACTACAATACCCACCTGCTGAAGTGAAAAAACAGATTAACAGAGCCAGAAGAGTACCCAGAAGTCACCTACTACAAGACAGGCCCAACAAAGAAAATAACAGAAAGCCACTAGCTGTCACCTTCAGCGCCCAACTAAAACCTCTCCAGCGCATCATCAAAGATCTACAGCCTATCCTGAAAAATGATCCCTCACTCTCACAGATCTTGGGAGACAGACCAGTCCTCGCTTATAGACAGCTCCCGAACCTGAAGCAAATATTCTCCAGCAACCGCACACCACACAACAAAAACGCTAACCCAGGAACCTATCCTTGCAACAAAGCCCAATGCCAACTCTGTCCACATATTTATTCAAGTGACACCATCATAGGACCTAATCACATTAGCCACACCATCAGGGGCTCGTTCACCTGCACATCTACCAATGTGATATATGCCATCATGTGCCAGCAATGCCCTTCTACCGTGTACATTGGCCAGACTGGACAGTCTCTATGCAAAAGAATAAATGGACACAAATCTGACATCAGGAATCATAACATTCAAAAACCTGTAGGAGAACACTTCAACCTCTCTGGTTGCTCAGTAACAGACTTAAAGGTGGCAATTTTGCAACAGAAAAGCTTCAAAAACAGACTCTAATGAGAAACTGCTGAGCTTGAATTAATATGCAAACTAGAAACCATTAACTTGGGTTTGAATAGAGACTGGGAGTGACTGGGTCATTACACATATTGAATCTATTTCCCCATGTTAAGTATCCTCACACCTTCTTGTCAACTGTCTAAATGGGCCATTTTGATTATCACTACAAAAGTTTTTTTTCTCCTGCTGATATTAGCTCATCTTAATTAATTAGCCTCTTACAGTTGGTATGGCTACTTCCACATTTTCATGTTCTTTGTATTGTGATACAGCATGGCCAGAGGACAGCAGGAGAGTACTAGAAGGGAGCCTTATTCCCTGTAGATGGAAGAAAGTTTGCTATAGACTAATTAAAACACCTGAAGCCAATTAAAGCACCTAAAGCCAATTAGAAAAGGAGTACTTGTGGCACCTTAGAGACTAACAAATTTATTAGAGCATAAGCTTTCGTGAGCTACAGCTCACTTCATCGGATGCATTTGGTGGAAAAAACCAAAGCCAACTAAAGCCAATTAGAGCACCTGAAGCCAGTCACATGATAAAACCCCCCTGCTTCAATCAGAGCAGGAGGAGTTAGAGCAGAGAGGTTTGAAGTTGGAGCAGAGAGCAGTTTGGAGGAGTTGAAGTAGAGGAGAGTTTGGAGAAGTCCCGTGGCTGGCTAGAAGACCAAGACCCTAGGTAAAGAGACACCTGGCTTGTAGAGAGAGAGGGCAGGAAGTCCCACAAGCTGAAGAGCAGGAGAGAGAAGTAGACCAGGGGAAGAAAGCACTAGTTCAAGTGGTTTACCACTATCCATAGGGCCCTTGGGCTGGGACCCGGAGTAGAGAGTGGGCCCAGGTCCCTCGCTCTCCACTACCCTTCTCTGGGTTACTAGTGGGACAGTAGATACCCTAGTTCAGGGGCAGGAAACTGTGCCCTGAACCCCCCCCGCAAGAAGAGGAAGCATGGGACCCATCATAATCGTACTGGCAATTTGCCACAGTATGTATATATATATATCTTCTTACTATATAGTCCATCCTATGCATCCAATGAAGTGGGCTGTAGCCCACGAAAGCTTATGCTCAAATAATTTGTTAGCCTCTAAGGTGCCACAGGTACTCCTGTTCTTTTTTCTGTCTCCAAATTAACCCTTAACTCTATATGGTGTTCTATTTCATTACTTCAGGGTGGCTGAATGCACTTATTATGATTGCAATTAGCTTGGTCACATTCTGGACACATCCCTCAAATCCAGGGCAACATTGATACAATTGCAATGCCTCTTGTTAAATTGTTATGGGTCATACACAGGTTAGCTGGTTTGCCAGTGCCACAGCAATAATCCTATTTACATGGGCAACAAGAATATCCAAATTTCAACAAAATAAGAGCTTGGGAAGGGATAGGAGCCCTCCAGTTTTAAGGCCTAGGCTAAGCTCTAATTCTTAGGGAGGTTATAAGGAAACCTATCTGGTACCGGGTGCGGTCCCTCACCCTGGATTTCTCTTTGTAAGCAGTCATAGAATCATAGAATATCAGGGTTGGAAGGGACCTCAGGAGGTCATCTAGTCCAACCTCCTGCTCAAAGCAATCCCCAACTAAATCATCCCAGCCAGGGCTTTGTCAAGCCTGACCTTAAAAACTTCTCAGGAAGGAGATTCCACCACCTCCCTACATAACGCATTCCAGTGTTTCACCACCCTTCTAGTGAAAAAGGTTTTCCTAATATCCAACCTAAACCTCCCCCACTGCAACTTGTGACCATTACTCCTCGTTCTGTCATCTGCTACCACTGAGAACAGTCTAGATCCATCCTCTTTGGAACCCCCTTTCAGGTAGTTGAAAGCAGCTATCAAATCCCCCCTCATTCTTCTCTTCTGCAGACTAAACATTCCCAGTTCCCTCAGCCTCTCCACATAAGTCATGTGTTCCAGTCCCCTAATCATTTTTTTTTGCCCTCTGCTGGATGCTTTCCAATTTTTCCACATCCTTGTTGTAGTGTGGGGCCCAAAACTGGACACAGTACTCCAGATGAGGCCTCACCAATGTCGAATAGAGGGGAACGATCACGTCCCTCGATCTGCTGGCAATGCCCCTACTTATACAGCCCAAAATGCCATTGGCCTTCTTGGCAAAAAGGGCACACTGTTTACTCATATCCAGTTTCTCGTCCACTGTAACCCCAGGTCCTTTTCTGCAGAACTACTGCCTAGCCATTTGGTCCCTAGTCTGTAGCGGTGCATTGGATTCTTCCGTCCTAAGTGCAGGACTCTGCACTTGTCCTTGTTGAACCTCATCAGATTTCTTTTGGCCCAATCCTCTAATTTGTCTAGGCCCCTCTATATCCTATCCCTACCCTCTAGCGTATCTACCTCTCCTCCCAGTTTAATGTCATCTGCAAACTTGCTGAGGGTGCAATCCACAACATCCTCCAGATCATTTATGAAGATATTGAACAAAACTGGCCCCAGGACCGACCCTTGGGGCACTCCACTTGCTACCAGCTGCCAACTAGACATGGAGTCATTGATCACTACCCGTTGAGCCCAACAATCTAGCCAGCTTTCTATCCACCTTATAGTTCACACACTCTTATGTAAGTTCGCCACAGTGTACTTTATGTACAATGACTTATGCAGCTTCATGTCCCATCGCCATAAGGCTTATCCCAAGCTTCAGTGTACCCCCTTAGACATAGGATGAGAGGGTAGGGAAAGGGTCTACGATCCTGCGTTTTTTCCTTCCCAACCCTCTTTTCTTTCTTGTCTGCCATTTAATAGTCTCCAGCTGATGAGTCGAATCCCCTCATTAACTGGTTAATCCCCCGGTCCTAATCAATCATCTCCCCATTTGGCCCATGCAGAGATGCTTACAAATTGCGCAGAGTGCTGAGCCAGCCAAAGGCTACTCCCATCTGACACCCTGCCGTAATGAGTGTTCTCATAACTGTACCTACTGCAGGGTCTTTTGCACCTTCTCCCAAAGTGGCTGGTACTGGCCACTGTCAGAGACAGTATACTGGACTTGATGGCTCACTGGTTTGATCCGGCATGGCTACTCCTGTGTTTAGCCCACTCCTCTGCCCTGTGTGGGCCTATCTCTGAACAGGCTTTGATCATGCAATTAGATCAGCTAGTATGGATCAAGCTCTATGCATATATACAGTACTGTAAATACAGGGCTAATGATTAAGGCATGGGTGTTCAATGAAGTCTAAAAGATTTCTAGTTGAAAATCCCAGCCTAACTGCACAAGAAAGCCTTATCCCTCCAATCAAGAGAGGGAGAATTGCATGCTAAGATGTTTCCTCTATGCCTATAAAACATGGCTATTCTATTACCATTTTTTTTTCATTGATCAGCTCCTGGCATCTTGTCAGCATGGGAAAAGTTTGGGCACCCCAGTGTAGAATACAGTAACCAACTAAACCAGTCTCACCAACAGAAAAATTCCTCCTCCATCCAGGGTTCAGCATGACATATCTTTGTCTCTCTTGGTAGCATGGCACAATCTAATTCCAATTGCCTTTTCTACACCATTTGTTGTTCTACTATTTTATTACTTACAATAGATAAGAAACTCTATTCAGATGCAGTGTGTGTGACATTATTGCAGGAATGACAATGACAATCTGGGGGATGTCAGAAAGCTGTCAGCTCTCACGGAATCAAACCATTCCCAACACACACCAGCCGGAAAAGGCCCATGAATGATTCAATACATTTCACCAGCGATACTTACCCAGGAAAGGAAATGTTGTCAGATCTCATTGCTATCTGTCTCATGCATTCATGATCATGTGAAAAAAATATGTATTGCCAAAAAGGAGGAGGAAGTTGCTTCCAGGCTTTTTTGTGGAAACCCAAAATCTTCCCCCTTTGTGTCAAATGCAGTGTGGTGGGCACATTGTTGCAAAACAACTGTGCCAAGGTGTGCAACATAGTCTTGGTAATGAAAAGCTCTGTATAATGAATTCTTACTAGATTCCCATTATAATCAGGGTAAAGAGCAACTCCAATGTACGTGTGTGTGATATAGACCTCAGATCTCCTGTAGGCACCTAAATGAGGGCCAGATTTCAAAAAATACTCCGTATGGAAATGGTCCAAACCCGCCCCCCCCATTTTATTTTTCACACATACATTTTCATCTAAATTTTTTTGGATTTTTGTGGGCAAAACCCAAACTCTAAAATGTTTCTTTTTTGGAAGACCAAAAATGTATTTTTTGGTTTTCATTTATTCTGTGAAAGTTTGAAAAGTTCCCAAAAAGGTTCCTGTGTTGACATTTTTCATGGGAAATGGACTGTTCCCAACTGGCTGTAGTTCAGTCCTCCAGCAGTTCCCCATTTTGACACTAATGGCTCGATTTCTCGAAGAGCTCAGCAGCACCCAAGTTGCTGAGTAAACAGACCAGTGCACCTCATCCCTACAGAGGATGCAGAGGCTGGATGGGTAGAGGCTGAAGTGTAATTTTTCTCCCTCCAACATTACTGAGCCGCAGTTGATTCAGCTAGTGTGGAGAGAGTCTGTGTCACGGGTCGGTGTGTATATATGTCCCCTTCTGAGCGTGATCCACAGAGAATATGAATCTGTTACAGGTCCCACCTACAGCACTTGGCTTTTCAGCTCAATGCCTAGGGACACAGTTGTGGAGGTCCCTGGCTCAATCATTAGTGTTAGCAGAGATAGAAATTGTCACAATTACACAGGAGCTTGCAAGAAATAGATAGTTCTTGTTTAAGTAAGTTGGTCTAGAGCAGCAGTGTCCCTAAGGGACAGAATGATGAGCCTGAAATCAAGTAAACATCAGTATTTTTGTAAAGGTGACAATTCAGAGTGTCTGTGATCAATCTCTATCCTTTTGTAAACTGGATCTAACCTATTTCCGTTGCACCATAATTGCAGTATGCAGGCACCACGGTGCAACCCTGACCCCATGAAAGTCAATACCAAAATTCCCTTTGACTTCAAATAAGGGCCAGGATTTCATTTCAGATCTGGAGTTGGATGTGGAAGACTGGGTTGAAAAATATGAGCTGGAAGTTAACTAATCCATAGGTTTTAATCAGGTGAATTATGATCTGATTAATGACCGGAGTGACAAAGTTCCTGCTCTACCTTGGTGGGTCTTGCGCTTATTGGCGGATTTGCTCACCTTGGAGCTTCACGGCAGCCCTCAGCTTGGCCGTTTTTCTGAACCCACAGTCCAGGTTGACTCTTCCTGTGTCTGACCAGGAGTTGGGAGGATTTGGGGGGAATCCGGGCCCGTCCTCTATTCTGGGTTCCAGCCCTGGGCCCTGTGGAATGCAGCTGTCTAAAGTGCCTCCTGGAACAGCTGTGCGACAGCTACAACTCCCTGGGCTACTCCTCCCAACACTTTCTTTATCCTCACCATAGGACCTTCCTCCTGGTGTCCAATAATGCTTGTACACCTCAGTCCTCCAACAGTCCGCGTTCTCACTCTCAGCTCCTCGCGCCTCTTGCTCCCAGCTCCTCACACGCACACCACAAACTGAAGTGAGCTCCTTTTTGAAACCCAGGTGCCCTGATTAGCCTGCCTTAATTGATTCTAGCAGCTTCTTGATTGGCTGCAGGTGTTCTAATCAGCCTGTCTTAATTGTCTCCAGAAGGTTCCTGATTGTTCTGGAACTTTCCCTGTTACCTTACCCAGGGAAAAGGGACCTACTGAGCCTGGGGCTAATATGTCTGCCCTCTGTTTCTCTCCTATAGCCATCTGGCCTGATCCTGTCACACCGGTCAAAAGATTGTTTGTGGTTTTCTTAATTGCAAACTAATTAGCAGCTGATGTGTGCCCTGTGTAAAGGGGACTGGATGAGTTCCCCATTGTTATTGCCAAGTAAATCTTCCTACGTATTTACCTTATTTTTGTCATGCTCTGAACTGTTAGAGTGAAACATCTGTAGTTACGGTGCATGTCACCTGCAGGTCAGCATACAGTGCTATCGTCTTCAGTTTCCAGCTGTGTTTCTGGAAGGAGGTTTATTTTCTATAGGAACTCAATGTTACTTAGTGGAGCTTGCCCATCAGCAGAACTGATCTTCTGGCATCTGCAAAGCCTCTGATCATAGACCCTGTTTTATCAGAGCCAGATTCTGATATATTCACTCACAGTTAGTGGCACCTTGTTCTGGGACTAATTCCAGTGAAATCACTGTTTCTACACTATCTCTTGCAAAGATAGCTTTAAAATTAGGAGCATAGCCATCCTGGGTCAGACAGATGATATATATAGTATCCTGTTTCTGACACTGGTTAGTACCAGATGCATTAGAGGAAGTGCAGAAATGCATGAACACTGATTTAAAGCAATCTCAAGGTTTGAAAGCTTGTCACCAGTTCCTGGAGCTCACAGGTTATTTGCAGGCTCATCACAGCAACACAGGGCTGGCCTGTGGGATTCTGGAAAAAACGGTATGCACAAGTCCATTGGATGCCTGCAAAAACGAAGATTTTGATGGAAGAGAGGGTGGGGGTGTCTCAAACTGATTCAGGGATGGGACTCCAGCAGGTGACAGATGCTATAATCACGATCCACTAACTAATTCATGTAGCTGGCATAGCGCAAAGGAGAGAGGGGGGAGCAAAAGGCTTTGTGAGCAGAGAGATGCTGTGAGCAAGAGCTAAGCTGAAGGCCTTAGAGGTAGGGACAATGACCTTATGTTTGATGTGGATGGTGAATCTGAGGAAACAAACACTCACGGCTTCATGAAAACTTTATGCACCAACCATTTCGCTTTCTTCTACAAAAGTGAATGTGCTGTGCTTTTCTTAGAAATCTCCTTTCTTTTAATAATTCCCTGCTGCTGATACTAGTCCTTATGACAGGGCTGCTGTCCCCGCAAGAGAGAGTTCATGGCCCTGCCTGATGGGTTGAAATAAAGTTCACGATACTTATATGCCTGCGAGGTTGAAATTCTCCTGTGGCTTTGATTGTGGTTGCACAAGATCCCATGGGGATTTCTACACATGGCCTAAAAGCTCTAAAACTCTGCTTGTCTGAAAGGCATTTGAGAGTCCTGTGCTGTGAAACACTGATGCTGTTGTAATTCTTATGGATAAAGATTCCCCTCCCCACTCATTTGGACTACCTAGTGGTAATAGTACAATTCCTTCCTCACACTGTATGGGCTGGTAAATTACATGTCTGGGCTGAGCCTTCAATGCTGTTCATGAGCCACTATCACATCCCACTTTAAAGCTACCACTTAAAGGTGAAAAAGCAGGAAAACTGAGCACTGCCAGAGAGACTCACAAGTCCAAAAAGAAACCATGCAATTCAAAGGTGAAGCGGGAAGGTGTTGTTGGGTTTCCTGCCAGGCAAATGGGCAGCTATAAATTGAGCCGTGAAACACTTCAGAATGTCTGCAATTTGTGAGTAACTTTCATTGCTCCGGATTTCAACAGTGACTTTTTGTATGGGAACAGGCGTGGGTCACTCTGCGTGGCTCATGCACTTCCTGGCTTCTCTGCTGAGTTGGACAATTGGACCGAAACCTAGTGGTGAGTTTGTGATGTGGGAGCTGGAACTGAGACCCATCAAACTCATCTCACATAGGCGCCACAAAACAACCATTAGTTGGGAACAACTTTCAGCCCCAGTTGAGCTGAGCTGGTGATTTATAAGTGAAAGCTGAATAAGGTAACATATTAGCAATTCCCTGAGGTATCTGGTCCTCCAATAAGTAGTGATGTGCTTAGGCATGAATCCAGCACTTTCACATCTACCCAGATTTCTATCAGTCATGAAAAAAAGAGTAGCTGATAGCAGTTATAGGTTGTTATCCACTTTTTTGACTAGACAGCAGAGGTGTATAGTACACACACTTTGCCAATGGGTTTTATTACTATTTGCAAGACTGCAATGGAAATTTGGGTATGAGGATTCCTGGTTTCTATTCCCGACTTTTGGTGAAGAGCATGATATAGAGGTCAGAACTGATTACAGACAAAATAACCAAGCACATAGATGTGGCACACTCAGTCTGAAAGGCAGTGAAGCTAAGTGGGTGAGGTTTACGTCGGCCATGTTATATATTCTTTTCTTAGTTCTGCCAGAAGTGACCTTGGGCAACCTTTCTCTTATACCTTATTTGTCAAATGGAGGCAATGATCCTTGCCTCTCATCCAGGCTAGAGATACAATGCCTTAGTCAATAAAGGTTTGCAAAGAAATGTTAACTGTTAGTGGAAGAGGTGAGATCAGAACTTGCGGTCTTCTGGCTCCTACCCCAATGCATTTTCTTTGTACATCGGCTCTTAACCAATCCTGTATAACACTGAGGGATGCAGGACAGCCCTTTCAGTTTAGTGATTGCCCCATGAACACTGGCATGTATGAAAACTCTAATCCCAGCAAAACTGTGTGGGGTCAAATATTTCGCATTTGACCCTAACGTAAGACTAGGTAGATGACATGCACAAGATAATCGTTTAAAGGTTTTAGTTGTTACAGTTCTTCCCTTTCCTTCTAAACAGTATGGGATTCTTTATTGCCCCTTTAACTTATTGACTTCCAAGACATGAGTTGAACAATTTTTGTCACATTCCAGGCCACTCAACCCTTTGTATCTATTGTCATGTCAGTCACAGAGCCATCTCCTCCAGGCTTTTCACTGCCCTCTTGCTGGAGAGTGGTAGGCTATAGCTCATCATGCTTGGTATATTGGACAAATCCATCATGGAGTTAGACAGGAGCCTGAAACTGCAGAGTATATGGAGAAACATAGTTTCTTGCTGTAATAATTGCTTGCAATTTCTCTGCTGCTGTGAAATAGTCTTAAAAACTGGGGAAATAGGCAGGACCAGCTGCAGCACCCCATCAAAACCCTAAACTTCTACTATCTGGCAAGAAAAGATTAGATTTTTATAATATGGTAATTTACAATTGACTCTGACCTAGAAAAGAAGATGATACACAACTAATCACTCTCAATTCAAGGCCAGGCCTTTGCTAGTTCTGAAACCAATTCAGGCCAGACATCTATGATGGTAGAAAATGAGTGTCCTGTTCGGAATGTTTACTGGAATAAGAGAGGAATTCTACCAATTGTCATAACAACTCTGTAATACTGAATATGGTTTACTATCCAAGGGGGAACAAAATTATCACATTTACTGACCCTCTTCACTCCAGTTCTGGTCATCAATCCTTTTTTTCCCATTGCAAGAATCCCCAGTGTACATATCTGTCTATTTTAGGTATTTATATAGCTCCTATCACAATAGTATCTGAGCACCTCACAACCACCCTGTTAGGAAGGGAAGTACTGTTTTCCCTAGCTGGGTAATTAATTGATGCATGCATTGTCAGATTTTTAAAGGTCTTTAGGCAATTAAAATGGCAGATAAGTGCCTAGTGGGATTTTCAGAAATACATATCTGCCTCTTTAGGTGCCTAAGGGCAAGTCTACACTTAAAAACTCCATCAGGACATTGCAAGGAGAAGCTCTCCTGCTGACATAGCACTGTCTATATGGGGTGCGGCGGTTTTAGGTCACTATAATTATGTCGCTTAGGGATGTGGATGTAGTTATATCGATATAGGTCTGTAATGTAGACCAGACCTAACTGTCTATGCAACTTTTGCTCAGAGAAACTAAGAACCAGATTTACAAAGATATTTGGACACCTAAAGATGCGGAAAGACATGGAGTGGAATTTACCAGAGGGGCCATGGAAAGTATTTTACTGCCAGTTTAGGGTTTTACAGACCCCACCAGGCGCCCATCTTCTACTTTAGGTGTCCAAATACCTTTGGGCAAGTCACAGAGGGCCACATTTACAAGCTCACAAAGGAAGTCTGCGACAGAGGAGAGAATTGAACCTCTCACACTGGACAATCCGGGAAAAATGAATATTAAAAATAAAGTTGTGGTTGAGATTCTCCAGGTATTTCTCAGTGGCTCTCCTTTCACATGGAGCTGCCCACTATCCAGCATGTCCAAGCAGCATGTCCATCACACAAAGAACCCTACTCAACTCTCACTCTCTTTGTAATATGAACCTGGAAACCGTTTGGGGGATACCTCTGCTCCTTGAATGTATCTAGCCAAGCATGGCACTGACCCCGGAGGCAGCAAGGGTGATAAATGTAGTCACTAATGTAGGCGCTAATGTAGTTACTACTCACTTGCTTTATGTGAAATTAATGAGTCTCTCTGATCCCCTTCCCCGCAAAATATGACAGCTGTTCAGCCACAGTGGCAAACTTTTGTGTGAACAATTGCATACTCTTCCTGTCATTCTTGATCAGTTGCATAAGGAATCATGTGTCATTTGGGTAGCTTAGACCGCCTGTCAATTGGGAATACTTCAATTAAGAAATGTCCGGAGAACCATCAAGAAATATTTTTACTCCTTCACATTCTTCTGTTTTAATCTCATAGACTAGATTTCCACATAGCTTCTCTTTCATAGAATTATAGAAGATTAGGGGTGGAAGAGACCTCAGGAGGTCATCTAGTCCAACCCCCTCCTCAAAGCAGGACCAACACCAACTAAATCATCCCAGCCAGGGCTTTGTCAAGCCGGGCCTTAAAAACTTCTAAGGATGGAGATTCCACCACCTCCCTAGGTAACCCATTCCAGTGCTTCACCACTCTCCCAGTGAAATAGTGTTTCCTAATATCCAACCTCCCCCACTGCAACTTGAGACCATTACTTCTTGTTCTGTCATCTGAGTTATTGGCTGATTTATCTTTAAATGTCATTCTGTTTTTCTCAGTGTGCCTTTGCATAAGGGTCAAGGGGAATGGAAGTGTGGTCTAGTGGTTAGGAAATCGTGAGAGGGAGTCAGGACTCCTGGGTTCTCTTTCTAGATCTGCAATTGAATTAGTGCATGGTTTTAGGCATGCCTCACTTGACTCTTTTTAAAATGGGGGTGATGATACACATCCCTCAGTGGGTGACAATTAATCTACTTTAATGAAGTATTTTGAGATCCTCAGATAAAAGTTCTTAGAATAGCACATGGCATTATTTTTAGAAACAGGACCATATCTATAGGACAGCTTTCAGAGTAGCAGCCGCGTTAGTCTGTATTTGCAAAAAGAAAAGGAGTACTTGTGGCACCTTAGAGACTAACAAATTTATTTGAGCAGAAGCTTTTGTGAGCTACAGCTCACTTCATTGGATGCATCCGATGAAGTGAGCTGTAGCTCACAAAAGCTTCTGCTCAAATAAATTTGTTAGTCTCTAAGGTGCCACAAGTACTCCTTTTCTATCTGTAGGAAGTGAGGCTTGATAGCTCTTAGGCAGATTTTCCTGAAGTGTAAAGCACACATGGATTCTGTTTTCTTCTAAGAAATGCAGGTCAGGGTTGGAAGCTCATGTCCTGGGTTAATTCAGATTTTAGTTAATTCAGAATTTAATTATATGTTTAGATTTCAGACTAAAGGATAATGCAGCCCATGAAATTAGACTGACACGTAATTTGTGGGTGCTAAATGTATCACAGAATCTGAGACCACAAATTAAATCTTTATGATGGGTACAGTGGCTGAATCAGAGAGAGAGAACAGAATAGTCTCTGAGATAATTGGAATGGAAGCTGTGGAATAGGTGAAATGAAAATAATTTGCTTCATTTAAACAACTTATTAATATTTACTTTGCAGCTCCCTAAAGGAAAAATGACACAGATCTGAAACTGCATTTAATTTTTGCTGTACAGGTCATTACACCTCTACCTCTGAATTGCAGCATGCCATACCTATTCATTCTGTGTTTTACCAGATTAAGCTACTGTGAAGTGTTCAATCAATAACTGGTTATCAGTGTTAATAAGGGACCAGAGTAAACTGGTCTGCAGTTCTGATTTCCTTAATGTGATCTTGTAAATATAATTATTAATCTGTGAAGAGAGTTAAATATAGCCCTGATTAAGAGTTTGCCTCATCCTGAAACTAAATATCATTGGCATTTGCTAATATCTCCATGGATCTATTTGATCTTTAAAAGTTTCAGAGCTCATTCTCCAAACTTTTTCGTCTACTTGGAGTCAGGATGTTCATCCCAGCCAACAGGCAGCACCATAGCTTTTCCGCATCCAGTTGTGAGATGCACTATGGACCTATGGTTCCTAGGGCATCCAGCATGAAGTGGGGCCAATGCTCCATCTGGTTAAATACAGTTCTTAACTGGATTGTCTTAGTAGATGTTGTGCTACTTCCATCACCTCTACCCCCACAAACCCATTGGATATGGAGGAAAGGGGGGACGCATTTGCAATTGGTAAAGTGAGTATATTTGCTCATCTCTCAACAACACTGCTCAAGTTGCACATTAAAGAACCAGGACATTGATTAGCGAAAATGAAAACACATGGATCATCTGGAACATCTCCCACAATTAGGAGAAAAAAATAATTTCTTGGCTAGCTCTAACTGTGGCTAAATCAAACCATGTCTCATTGATGCACATGTGCATGCACAGCTTGCAATACTGGTTGTGATTGGTTTTAATAGCCTTGATTCTTCTCCAGTAGTTATAAAGAAATTGCATCCAAAGGACAGTGCACTCAACAGGGCTGGAGTAAAGCTGTATATTAATGAAATGTACTTAGATGAAAATGAGAGAAAATCTTGAAGTTCCATCAGAAATTTAGCTTTATTACAAGATGGGCCAAATGCAGAGCCTCCAATCATGAATCCTTCCCCATTCTAGGGGGATGGTTGAGTTCTCATCTCCAGATCTAAACCTGCCATTAGTTTTTAGTTCTGTCAGACAACAAAATGGAAAGGGCCCATCTTTTGAAAACTGTTTGAAAATGAGAAAAATCTCACAAGCATATCTGATTTTATAAGATTTCCACTCTCTGGGGACAACATCTCATAGCCCAGATCTTTGGCCAGTGTGAAGTGATGAAACAACATGGAAGTTAACTAAGCTACCCCACATTAGCCCAGCTGAGAATCTAGACTCATCAGAATAACTTGCAAGATTTGTTGCTTTTGAACCCAAACCCTGGACTGCTTACCCACCTCTCTAACTTTATCACACTTAACCCTGTAGTGTAGACCAGGGCTAAGTCGAATTTAGCCACGTTAGGTCAATTTAAAAATGACTGCAAACACACAACCAACCCCGTTCCGTTGACCTAAAGAGCTCTTAAAATCAACTTCTGTACTCCTCCCCAACGAGGGAAGTAGTGCTAAAATTGACCTTGCTGGGTCGAATTTGGGGTAGGATGGATGCAAATCGACGGTATTGGCCTCCGGGAGCCATCCCAGAGTGCTCCATTGTGACTGCTCTGGACAGCACTTTCAACTCAGATGCACTAGCCAGGTACACAGGAAAAGCTCTGGGAACTTTTGAATTTCGTTTCCTGTTTGATCAGTGTGGCAAACTCATCAGCACTCAGCAGCCCCCCAGAATCGTAGAGTGTAGAATGTTTCTACGCTCGCCCTATCATCTCCATCCCTGAAGTCATCACAGATTAGAAGGCGAAAAAACCGCACTCAGCTGACATGTTTTCTGAGCTCATGCAGTCCTCCCACACTGATAGGGCACAGCTTAATGCATGGAGGCATTCAGTGGCAGAGACCAGGAAAGAATAAAGTGAGTGCAAAGAGGGGAGGCAGGACGTGATGCTGAGGCTAATGGGGGAGCAAACGGACATGATGAAGCATCTGTTGGAACTGCAGGAAAGCCAACATGAGCACAGACCCCTGCTGCATCCACTGTATAACCGCCTACCCTTCTCCCCATGTTCCACATCCTCCTCACCCAGATGCTCAAGAACGCGGGTGGGAGGGAGGCTCCAGGCACCCAGCCACTCTACTCCAGAGGATAGTCCAAGCAACAGAAGGCTGTCATTCAGATAGTTTGATTTCTAGTGTGGCTACAATAAGCAATGTAGCTTTGTCCTTCCCTCCTCCCGCACCCGCCCCCACCCAGGCTACCTTGTCCGTTCTCTCTCTTTTTTTTTTAAATTTAAGAAAGAATGCATGGTTTCAAAACAATAGTTACTTTATTTCGAGGGGGGAGGGTGATTGGTTTACAGGGAATTAAAATCAACAAAGGGGACAGGTTTCATCAAGGAGAAATGCACACAACTGTCACACTGAAGCCTGGCCAGTCATGAAACTGGTTTTCAAAGCCTCTCTGATGCGCAGTGCATCTTGCTGTGCTCTTCTAATCGCCCTGGTGTCTGGCTGCTCAAAATTGGATTGTCAAATCTTGGGATCAGAGACTGTGGATAAAATTGTTGAAAGCATATCAGGGATTAGGAGTTTAACTTTATTTTCAGAAGTGATTTAGGCACCTAGGAATTTAAAGTTTTATTTTCCAAAAAATATCCAAGTTTTGAACCTGCATTGATTGTGAAATTTGTTTCTGTGTTTTCTAATCCTCCATGGCTCAGAAAAGCAAAACAAGATTCACCATGCCATACATGAAATCAGTCAACTAGATATTGCAAGGACAGGAGAGTGCTGATTGTATTTATCTTTAGATTGTAGCTATGACAAATAACGTAACTGTCTATTAACTTCACGGATTTTCTTTTAACAGCCTGAATTAGAAAGCAAATTGCAATTTCAGCATTGATTGAAATAAGGTGCAAAACATGATTTTGGATCTCTGTTTTTGAATAGCTTTGCTCTTCTCTGAACTCTCTCCAGCTTTTCATTATCTTTCTGGCAACATGGTATGCAAAATTGAAGACAATATGCTAGATGTGCTTGCATAATAGCTGCATATTTATTTCTTTAAATTTAATCTAATCTTTGGCTTGTGATGGGGCTTAAAGTACCACCAGGACTTATGTCCTAAAAAACAAGTCAACCCAAATGCTAAGACTTAAACTTTGCCACATAGCCCAAATATTAATATAACACTATATTTAATTTTATAAGTAAAGCTGGTTGGAAAATGAATGGGTTTTTTTTCCCCAATGGAAAATTTCAAGGAGAATAAAGAAAAAAATAGAAAAAAATAAAACATTTGTACTTTTGAAGTGAAAAGTCAGTTTTCTGCAGCAGACTGATACTCTGTGTGTGTGTGTGTCTGTGTGTGTCTGTGTGTGTGTGTGTACACAAGAAAAAAAATTAAAAACCAATTTCCATAAAAAATTGTTCTGATGGAAATGTTTTGACCTGCTTTAATTATAAGACCACAGTCATCAGCAAATAATAAGCTATAACATAGCATACACATGAGCTAGTGAACAGGGGACAGCAAACAGGGGAGTTTGAGAGGGAGTTGGAAAAAGGGAGTCGTAATGTAATCACTATGGTTAGGAAGAACTGCATCACCAGTGCCCGTGCTGCTTCTGTCTCCTCCACCTGCACCTGTGTCCAGACAGACAACCTACCCGTTGATGCCTCTACCCAGATCCTGGGGTGGATTTGCAGAGACTGTGGCCTGCATTTCCCACTTTCAGAAAGCAAGGCTGGGGGGACTGTTCAGTGTGAAAAGTGCCTTCTGGTGGTATCTCTCAGGAAGCAGGTGGGAGAACAACAAGAGGAGGTGGCTGGGCCGGGGAGCATCTGTGCCCAGGAGGAATTCATTGAGATTCTTCATACAGAGACATCCAAGGATGAGAAAGCTATCTAGCTACAGAGGACTTCTATCACATCCTTGGGGGAGGCGGATATGGCTCTGTCACAGGGAGGACACTGGCTGCTGGTTACTTCTGGCATGAAGAACCATTATGATGTCCTGGCAACCAGTGATGAGGAATCACCCCCAAAGGTGCAGGAGGAGAAGCCATCTACCCCCAAGACTGGGAGATTGCAGCCACCACTCTCAGGTGGAAACACAGGGTAGTGGTGGGTCATGACTCTCTTCAGATGGGGACAGAGGCACCCATCTGTTGGCCTGACATGGCATCCTGGGAGGTATGGTGCCTGCCAGGAGCCTATATCTGAGACATTATGGAGGGATTTTCAAGGATCATCCAGCCCTCTGTAGTACACCTTGCTACTCATCCATGTGGGCACTAATGATACCATGAGATATGACCCTGAGCAGATCAGAAGTGACTACAGAGATTTGGGAGTAAGGGTGAATGAGTTGGTGGCACAAGTGGTGTTCCCTTCAATTTTTCCAGTCAAGGGTAGGGGCCCAAGGGAAGACAGATGCATCCTGGAGGTGAATGACTGGCTGCTAGGAGGGCTTTATCTTCCTTGACCACAGGATGCTGTTTCAGGAAGCAGAGCTGTTAATCAGACATGGGTCCACCTATCAAGGAAGGGGAAGAGCATATTTGGATGCAGACTGGCTAACCTGCTGAGGAAGGCTTTAAATTAGGTTCAATGAGGACAGGAAACAAAAGCTCATAGGTAAGTAAAAAACATGGAGAACTGGGAAAAGGGTCAGAATCTTTGGCGCAGGAGGAGGGAAGCATGAGCTGTTATAGTAGGGGTAAGGGAGAGACAAGAGAGAACACAGAGGGGAAATCAAATCAGTATCTTAGATATCTGTATACTAATGTGAGAAGTATGGGGAATAAGCAGGAAGAAATAAAAATGCTATATAATAAACAACTATAACATAGTTGGCATCACAGGCAGGATAATACGCATGGCTGGAATATTCATATGGAAGGGTACAGCTTGCGCAGGAAGGACAGGCTGGGAGAAAAGGGAGGAGGTGTTGCTTTATATATCAAATGATGTCTACACTTGGGTTGAGGATGAGATGGAAATAGGAGACAGACTTGTTGAAAGTCTCTGTGTAAGGATATAAGGGGTAAAAACAAAACAAAACAAAAAACTAGATGCTTCTTGGAGTAGCTAGTCCTGGAACCCACAAGAAGAGAGGCAATTCTTGATTTAGTCCTAAGTGGAGCGCTGGATTAGGTCCAAGAGGTGAATGTAGCTGGACTGCTTGATAATAGTGACCATAATATAATTAAATTTAACATCCCTGAGGTGGGGAAAACACCACAGCAGCCAAACACGGTAGCATTTAATTTTAGAAAGGGGAACGACACAGAAATGAGGTTAGTTAAACAGAAATTAAAAGGTACCGCACCAAAAGTAAAATCTCTGAAAACTGTATGGAAACTTTTTAAAGACATTGTAATAGAGGCTCAACTTAAATGTATACCCAAATTAAAAAACATAGTAAGAGAACCAAAAACAGCCACCGTGGCTAAATAACAAAGAAAGAGAAGCAGTGAGGCAAAAAGGCATCCTTTAAAAAGTGGAAGTTAAATTCTAATGAGGAAAATAGAAAGGAGCATAAATTCTCTGGCAAACGAAGTGTAAAAATATAATTAGGAAGGCCAAAAAATAATTTGAGGAACAGCTAGCTAAAGACTCAAAAGGTAATAACAAAATGTTTTTTAAGTACATCAGAAGCAGGAATCCTGCTGAACAACCACTGGGGCCACTGGAGGATTGAGATGCTAAAGGAGCACTCAAGGACGATAAGGCCATTGCAGAGAAACTAAATGATTTCATTGCATCGGTCTTCATGGTTGAGGACGTGATGCAGATTCCCTAACCTGAGCCATTCTTTTTAGGTGACAAATCTGAGGAACTGTCCCAGATTGAGGTGTCGTTAGAGGGGATATTGGAACAAATTAATATTACTGTTTAGTTTAAGTCACCTAAGAGTTCTGAAGGAACTCAAATGTGAAATTGCAGGACTACTAACTGTCATCTGTAAACTATCATTTAAATCAACTTCTGTACCAAATGACTGGAGGATAGCTAATGTGATGCCAATTTATAAATAAGGGCTCCAGACGTGACCCCAGCAATTACAGGCTGATAAGCCTGACTTTAGTACCGGGCAAACTGGTTGAAACTATAGTAAAGAACAAAATTGACAGACACATAGATGAACATAATTTGTTGGGGAATAGTCAACATGGGTTTTGTAAAGGGAAATCATGGCTCACCAATCTACTGGAATTCTTTGAGGGGGTCAACAAGCATGTGGACAAGGGAGATCCAGTGGATATAGAGTATTTAGATTTTCAGAAAGCCTTTGACAAGGTCCCTCACCAAAGGCTCTTAAGCAAAGTAAGTAGTCATGGGATAAGAGGGAAGGTTCTCTCATGGATTGGTAACTGGTTAAAAGATAGGAAACAAAGGGTAGGAATAAATGGTCAGTTTTCAGAATGGAGAGTGGTAAGTAGTGGTGTCCCCCAAGGGTGTGTACTGGGCCCAGTCCTATTCAACATATTCATAAATGGTCTGGAAAAGGGGGTAAACAGTAAGGTGGCAAAATTTGCAGATGACACAAAACTACTCAAGATAGTTAAGTCCCAGGCAGACTGCGAACAGCTACAAAAGGATCTCTCAAAACTGGGTGACTGGGCAACAAAATGGAAGATGAAATTCAGTGTTGATAAATGCAAAGTAGTGCACATTGAAAAACAATCCCAACTAAACATATAAAATGATGGGGTCTAAATTAGCGGTTACCACTCAAGAAAGAGATCTTGGAGTCACTGTGGATAATTCTCTGAACACTCTGAACACTTTGACTGCAGCAGCAGTCAAAAAAGCAAACAGAATGTTGGGAATCATTAAGAAAGGGATCGATAATAAGACAGAAAGTATCATATTGCCACTATATAAATCCATGGTACACCCACATCTTGAATATTGTATGCAGATGTGGTTGCCCTATCTCAAAAATGATATATTGGACTTGAAAAGGTTCAGAAAAGGGCAACAAAAATGATTAGGGGTATGGAACGGCTTCCATATAAGGAGAGATTAATAAGACTGGAACTTTTCAGCTTGGAAAAGAGACGACTAATGGGGGTATAATAGATGACTATAAAATCATGACTGGTGTGGAGAAAGTAAATAAGGAAGTGTTATATACTCCTTCTCATAACACAAGAACTAGGGGCCACCAAATAAAATTAATAGGCAGCAGGTTAAAAAAAAAGTATTTTTTCACACAATGCAAAGTGAACCTGTGGAATTCCTTGCCAGAGGATGTTGTGAAGGCCAAGACTATAACAGGGTTCAAAAAAGAACTAGATGCATTCATGAGGATAGGTCCATCAATGGCTATTAACCAGAATGGGCAGGGATGGTGTCCCTAGCCTCTGTTTGCCAGAAGCTGGGAATGGGACACAGGGCATGGATCACTTGATGATTACCTGTTCTGTTCATTCCCTCTGGGGCACCTGGCATTGGCCACTGTCAGAAGAGAGGATACTGGGCTAGATGGACCTTTGGTCTGACCCAGTATGGTCGTTCTTATGTTCTTAAAGGTGATGTCATAGTAAGGGTAAACTACAGGCAACCTAACCAGGAAGAAGAGGTGGGTGAGGCTTTTTATAAACAAACTAACAAAATCATCCAAAGGACAGGACTTGGTGGTGATGGGGCACTTCAACTACCCAGAAATCTTTTGGGAAAACACCACAGTAGGGAACAGATTATGCAACAAATCATTGAAATGTATTGGAGACATTTTTTTTATTTCAGAATGTGGAGAACGCCACTGGGGAGAGGCTTTCTAGATTTTATTTTGACAAGTAAGGAGGAACTGGTTGAGAATTTGAAAGTGGAAGGAAGCTTGGGTGAAAGAGATCATGAAATGATAAAGTTCATGATTCTAAGGAATGGTAGGAGGGGAAACTTCACAATAAAGATAATGGATTTCAAGAAGACAGACTTTAGCAAACTCAGGGATTTGGTAGGTAAGATCCCATGGGAACAAATCTAAGGGGAAAAACTGTTCAGGAGAGTTGGCAGTTTTTAAAAGAGACATTATTACAGCCACAAGAGCAAACTATCCCACTACGTAGAAAAAATAGGAAGAATGGCAAGAGATCACCCTGGCTTAACCAGGAGATCTTCAATGATCTGAAGCTTAAAAAGGGGTCCTAAAAAAGTGGAAACTAGGTCAAATTACAAAGGATGAATAAAAACAAATAACACAAGTGTGTAGGAACAAAATGAGAAAAGCCAAAATGAGACCAAACTAGCTAAAGGCATAAAGAATAACAAGAAAACATTCTACAAATACATTAGAAACAAGAGGATAGAGTAGGCCCATTACTCAACTATGATGGAAAAACAATAACAGAAAACGTGGAAGTGGAAGAAGTGCTAAATTATTTTGTTTGTTTTCACCAAAAAGTTTAGTAGCAACTGGACATCTAACATAATAAGTGCCAGTGAAAATGAGGTAGGATCAGAGGGCAACATGGGGAAAGAACAAATTAAAAAATAGTTAGACAAGTTAGATATCTTCAGGTCACCAATGCCTGACAAAATACATGCTAGAATACTCAAGGACCTGACAGAGGAGATATCTGAGCTATTCGTAATCATCTTCAAAAAGTCATGGAATATGGGTGAGATTCCAGAGGACTAGTGAAGGGCAAATAGAGTGCCAATCTATAAAAACGGGAATAAGGATAACCCGGGGAATTACAGAAGAGTCAGATTAACTTCAGCACCTGGAAAGATAATGGAGCAAATAATTATGCAATCAATTTGCAGATACCTAGAAGATAATAAGGTGATAAGTAGCAATCAGCATGGATTTGTCAAGAACAAATCAAGTCAAAGCCACCTAATAGTTTTCTTTGACAGGGTAACAAGCCTTGTGGATAGGGGGAAGTGTAGATGTGGTATATCTTGACTTTAGGAAGACTTTTGATACTCTCACATGACCTTCTCATAAACAAACTAGGGAAATGCAATCTAGATGGAACTACTATAAGGTGGGTGCATAACTTGTTGGAAAACTGTTCCCAGATAGTAATTACCAATGGTTCACAGTCAAGTTGGAAGGGCATATCAAGTGGGGTACCACAGGGATCAGTTCTGGATTCTGTTCTGTTCAATATCTTCATCAATGATTTAGATAATGGCTTAGAGAGTACACTTACAAAGAAATGCATCCGATGAAGTGAGCTGTAGTTCACGAAAGCTTATGCTCTAATAAATTTGTTAGTCTCTAAGGTGCCACAAGTACTCCTTTTCTTTTTGCGAATACAGACTAACACGGCTGCTACTCTGAAACTTACAAAGTTAGTAGATGATACTAAGTTGGAAAGGGTTGCAAGTGCTTTGGAGGATAGGATTAAAATTCAAAATGATCTGTACAAACTGGAGAAATGATCTGAAATAAATAGGATGACATTTCAATAAGGACAAATGCAAAGTACTCCATTTAGGGAGGAACAATCAGTTGCACACATACAAAATGAGAAATGACTGCCTAGGAAGGAATACTGCAGAAAGAGATCTGGGGGCCATAGTAAATCACAAGCTGAATATGAGTCAACACTGTTGCAAAAAAAGGAATCATCATTCTGAGATGCATTAGCAGGAGTGTTGTAAGCAAGACACAAAAAGTAATTCTTCCACTTTGCTCTGTGCTGATTAGGCTTCAACCGGAGTACTGTGTCCAGTTCTGGGAGCCACATTTTGGGACAGATGCGGACAAATTGGAGAAAGTTCAGAGAAAAGCAACAAAAATGATTAAAGGCCTAGAAAACATGACCAATGAAGGACAACTGGGAAAATTGTTTTTGTTTAGTCTGGAGAAGATTATGGGTGAGACATAACATTTTTCAAAGACATAAAAAGTTGTTAGAAGGAGATGGGAGAAAAATTGTTCTCTTTAACCTCTGAGGATAGTACAAGCAAGTGGCTTAAACTGAAGCAAGGGTGCTTTATGTTGGACATTAGGAAAAACTTCCTAACTGTCAGGGTGGTTAAGCACTGGAATAAATTGCCTAGAGAGGTTGTGGAATCTCTATCTAACCTGCTCTCAAAAACTTCCAATGACAAACACCAATGACAAAAGGGTCTAGATAATACTCAGTCGTACCTCGAGTGCAGGGGACTGAACTAGATGGTCTCCGCAGTCCCTTCTGGTCCTATGATTCTATTCTATAAAAATATATCCCAACATAAAAATTAAGACTTCACAGCCAGTCACTTGGGTCCCACCTATTCTTTGCCTGTGGCACATGATATGCTAGTCTCCTAAGGGCTGTAATACTTTGGTCTAATTTTGGTCGTTGGGTTTAGGGTGCAGGTGCTGGTTGGTGTTGGAGGCCTGTGATCGACAGGAGGTCAGAGTACATGATCAGGTGGTCCCTTCTGCCCTTAAATTCTATGGTTCTTTGACCATAAAATTGTCACTCGGCTCCTTCTGGAAGACTGAGTGGGAGAGTTCCAGGATATTGCAATATGCACTGAAGTTTGCTAATCCAAGCTCTGTGTGGACTAACATAGGACTAACATAGGATGCAAATTTGAAAATCAAGGACAGATTGCCAGAAGGCCTACCTATCCTTTAAATGACAGACCCCCTCAGTAGATTTTAATTGTCCCCATTTGCAAACAGATAACTGGAGCACAGTGAGAACAAGTGATTTGTCTTTTTATTGCCAGTGCTGCACTTGTACCCAATACGTGGCGCTTTCCTGACTTGCATTTAGTAAAACTTGTGGCTGTTAGAAATAGAGCAGAATGGAATGCTATAATGAGATGTAATTAATTGAACAATGTAAACAGAAAACAAGACTAATTATGGAATGTTTTCCAAAAAGAATTGAGCTGGAAAAAGAAAGAAAGAAGTAGAGAAATTATTTTTAAAAAGGAAAGAGGAAGGATACATCGATTTATAGATCAGTGTAGACTAGCTCTGTGCACTATAAGTCTTCATGATCTATGTTTGCTGTATGCCTACTCCCATGTCAGACCATTGCTTATAAAGAGTTTACTCCTAATTCAATGAAGCCATAGGGTGCCCATTGCCATAATGGGCTCCTACAGCAGAGATGACAACAATATTTATATGGAACAGGCCTTTCTGATTTTCAGTGAGAAAGGGGTCAGATCTTCATCAAAGCTCCACTGACTTCAATGGCGTTACTCCCATTTACACCAGTTGAGAATTTGGCCCCAGGTGTGCATTCCATGTGTGTGTCCCTTATAATACATGCTGGACAGGCTAAGATACAGGTGTTAAATAATCAACATTTGAGACGTGTAGGAAATGGAACATTGTGTATTTGCCAGTCTAGGCTCCACCTTTAATCATCTTCTTTATAGTACATCACCCCAATATCCTGATAGTGCTCATTTGTCAGCTCTTTTGACATTGTTCATAAGTTGGTGATGTAGTTTAGAGATGTTCAAAGCTATGAGTTCTTGAATTTGACAGGATGGGCCACAGTCTCAAGCAGGTCTACAACTGCATTTAGTTAAAGAGCTTTCTGATCAAATAACAGGATTTGTGCATGTAATTCTCATGTATGAGGGTATGAATTTTCCAAAAATGGGTATTCGTTGTGATCATGTGTGCTGAGAAAATCTTCACCAATTTTTCTGGCTCCCACTTTCAGTGACAAAATTGCCCTGTCATTGGGATTGATCTTCAACCAGTTTGCCCTCATTCAGACTGCAGTTGCATGCAGATACTGGTGGGTTCATGCACTTCAGGGTACGGCTGGGTGAGTCAGTATGGAAAGAGAGCTGGATGTTATCGGGTGCTTAAATAATTTAGTAACGGGCACAGTATAAAAAGCCTTGATAGACATAATGATACCATGACTCTTTACTCACCCAGTAATGGTTTCATAATCATGTTGAAGAGCAGGGATGACAAAATGGAGATTTGGGATATTTTTTGAGACATTATTATTGTTAATTAGTTATGGTCGTGGAGAGAAGCCCAACCGAGATCAGTGTCCTACTGCAGTAGGTGCTATTTAAACACATAGTGAGAGAGAGTCATTGCCCAAAGAGTTGGCAGAGAGAGGAAAAGTGGTTTCCCAATGTCACCTAGAAAGTCAGTGGCAAAACTGGGCCGAGAACCCAGTTGCCCTTAGTTCTAGTAGAATGCCCTAACCACTGGACTTCACTGCCTCTGAAGACTGAAAACTAAACTGAAAAATTAAAACAAGAAAGCCAGTGTTTATGTGATAGAAAGATCTATATGTAAAGGATTGCTTAGATTTCCATAAGAATGCTTGGGACCTTCATGAAAGCTACAGAGAGATTATGTAAGCCTGAAGTTATAGACATCATTAAAAGTATTAAAAAACTACAGGCTGGATTGATAATCATTACTAGAGTAATGTGATATTAGAGCCTTAACAGAGTAACAATTTCCCCATATGTCAACATTTGTAGCCTCATACGGTATCTTATTAATATTTCAAGTCTAGCGTACTTTATCTACTGCTACATGACTTCCTCTGTGACGTGCATAATGTAGACAAATAAATATACAGCATGGAATGCAGAAGACACAGCACATACAAAACTATCCCATCTGGAGCCCTCCCCCAACAAATATTGAAGTCTAATCAAGTATAGGCAGACCCAAATAATTAAATCACAAGTATTTGCAGGCTATCTTAGGAAAACCAACTAATTTTCAGTCAAATTCATCATCTAATCAGATATATTTTATGTCCATTCTTCACAAGATTAAATCCCTGTGCTATCCTCGCATGGCTTTCTGTGTTTCTTAAATAATAAGATCTCCCTCCAGATTGGGGTGGTAAAGACCTATACAGTCCGAGGAGAAATTCCAGCAGGCATTGCTAAGTAGGGTTGAGGATGGGAGGATTCCAAGAAAATATCATAGTGCTGCAGGAAATAATATTAATGATTCAGTTGGTGGCCTTCTGCATCAAGAGTGAACCAATGCTCCAGAACTTGTTCTAGAGTCCCTCATGATGGTATCTAAAGAAAGTGACACTTTGCAAAAATATAGTGATGTGAAGCTCTCAGCATCCTGACTAAATTCCAGATGGGTAACTGCCACTTGCTTCTAGTCTATTTCAAATCTCCCTGAAGTTTCAACTGGACATTGCCCTTTTCTTCTTGTCTTATCCCAAACTGCAACATAGTATTACTCTGAGTTGTTAAACAGCTGACGTACCACATGAGAGGTGGCTGCATTTTGTGGATGATGAAGTGAATCTTACATATGTCATTTTTGAAGTACGGTGCAGTTTTCTGAGATTAAAAAATTTTGTATTGAAAGTTATTCTCTCTTGTTCTTACATTGAAAAATATATAGTATAAAAATTCACCTCTGCTGAATTTATTGATCCATTTCAGGATAATAGTTTTATTATTACTCTGAAATGTATCGGTAAACTCAGATATTTTTAATACTTTTTACAATATATATAGGATACAATATAATTTAAAAAAACAAACAGTGTCCTCTGAATTTTCCCTGACTGGTCTTAACTGTGGTTTTCTTTGACTTTTTATTACTTGTTACCCGTGCAGTTCTGCTGGAAACTGGTTGCTGCCTTAGCCGTGTTATTACTTTGCCAGGCAGAATAATGGATCAATAAACTCAGCAAAGACAATTTTTATTTTTATTTTTACAATACATAAACTCTTAAAAATTAGAGGGCACCACCTATACGTCAGAAACCTCAGAGTAAATAAGAACTCAGGCTGAGAGAATTCATGTCTGAGCTAATAGCACAGACGGGGCTTTGCAAGAAAGCAAAGGGATTTAGGTGTCCAAATCTCACTGAATTTCACAGAGAGTTGGACACCTGCTTTGCAAATCCCAGACATATGGACTAAGAATCAGTGGTATAACTCCCATTGAGTTCTGTGATGATTTGAGGAATCTGTCTGAACAATTTATGAATGTTTGATTTTTATCAACTATTTGTATTCTTATGCTCTATGATAGTCTTTTACTGTCCATTTCATGCACTTGGTGCTAAAGATAGGGGTGTCTACCAGTCTGTCTTTGAAAGAGACAGTAATTAAGAACTATCAACTAGTCAACAGATCTGTCTCAGACAGAGATATGGGAAGTCTGAAGTCTGGGAAGAGCCAGTTTTTTCCAAATTCCCTGCATGGGGTTGGGGTTTGGAGCAGTAGAATTTTCCCAGCAACAGAACAAAGGAACCAGGTATAAGTGGTAGGAGTTTTAAACTCAAAGGGCTCACATACCAAGAGAGAAGAAGCCTAGGGCATGGGGCGTGCTTTCATAGCACAAGGGACTGTTTCTGACTGCACAACCAGCCAAGTGCTGGTTGCTTTTCTTTCCAAGGGGACCCTATCTACCCTTCTCTGAGTTTGTTAAAGTCTGCTTTCTGGCACTCCGTTGTCCCTGTATTGCTGCTCTGACTCCTTCCTCTCTTTGTCTACACCTAAAACTTAGGTCATACCCTGTGCAACATACTGAGGTTGATCCAACCCTCAGTGGAGAAATGGAAGAATCCTTCTATTGACCTAGCTACTGCCTCTCGAGAGGATGGATTTACTGCAGTGATGGAAAAATCACTGTTCTCGCTGTAGAGGTACCTACACAACCGCAGTACAGCGGCATATCTTCAGCACTGTACGTGTACTGCTCTAGATCTTGTTGTGTAGCCATAGATTCCATGATCACTTTCACCCAAGTTCCCTTCCACTGTCAGATTTGCAACCAATTCTTCCCGGTTAGTCAGAATACATGTAGGGTTTTATTATTTTTGGATTGGCTCTGTATCTTCTGTGCTATTTAAAGTAGAGCGCTTGTGTTTTAGAAACCTTTGCTTTTGCCATTATGCGTCACTGGCGCAAAAGAAAACTGTAAATCCAGATTCCCCACAAGTTTGGAGCTCCGGTATAGGGTGTGCTTAAACTACTGGGAAGTCTGTGGGGAGGGTCAGCACTGGGCTCAGGGACTTGGGGCAGCTGGGATACATGATCCCATCTCCATGAAGGGGTAACAGACAGACAGAGTGCCCAGGAGGTGTGCCGGAGAGGCCAGGCGGGGAGATAGTGGCTGAGCCTACTCAGACCCAGGGAAGCTTAAGAGTATGCAGGCCCAAACCTAGCAGTCGGGTGAGTGTTCAGCCAGGGGAAGCTCCGGTAGGGCTTTGAGAAACTTAACTTAGAGTAAGATAATGCACGGAGGGTGACATTTCACTGCACCGGTACTTTGTATGCAGTTCCTTGCTCTAGTGCAGTGTGAGGAGTAGGGGGGAAAAGACAAAGTCACATCATCCCAATTCAGGGCTCAGGCTGCCACATAGGCTCCCCTCCACCCAACTTCCTTGTGGCTACTGCTCCAGTCTAGGGGCTGCAACAGAAGCCATGACCCCTTCTACTTAGGTTGCACGGTTTACTGAAGCTGCTGGGTCTACAGAGATGCAGGTGCTCAGCCCTTCCCCATCCCAGTCATATCACCCATGAGTTACTTTTATGCTTTCTCTGGGTGCCCAGGACTGGTAGTCACTTTGTTACTCCCCTGCCTCCAGCAAGAAGCTCCCTGTCAACACCAGCCTGTAAGCCATCCGACAAATTTCCTCAGGGGAATGCTAACCTTTGCTTTGTTTGCAGGTTAACAACAGGTGCACCCCCATCACCAAGTCCTTTTGACGCATTTCTCTGTGATATCCAGCCCCTGTCACTGGCTACTCACAGAAATACCAGTTTTGCTATCCCCAAGGGGACAGTGCACACACCAGCTTGTTTGATTCAGCTGAGGATCACCTCCTATAGAATATCTCAGCACTGAGTTATATGTATAGTGAGAACAATCATAAATGCTAATGGTTGATAACAAACTTGAGAGATAATAAGTGAGGCTAATGGAAACAGGTTACATATAAAGCAAAATCATAATAAGAGAAACTTAATTTGGTAGGCTCACCTTTTGTCTTAGGAAGATTTACACCCCAAATGTCTTTTGCAGCATTTCCAACCAGGACAGGTTGGGATCCTGATTACATGAATGTAATTGCACTGCTCAATTACTTTCTTGGGTTCAGGATAAAGCGGTGTCTCTTCTCCTTCCCTTTGTATTCCCCAAAGACATTGTTCGTCCCCAGATTCAAGATGATCCCTTTGCACCCATGGTTTATTCCCTGGTGTGCTGACTCCATGTGGACCTCACATCATGGTGCTGACTTCGTATGCAAACAGGGTTTCCATTGTGCTGGTTTAGAATGCTTAACTTACATGTGAACTAATGCAGACAGGTCATCCTTTGTCTAGCAGAAACCTATTTGTCAACTGTGCCTTGACTCAGAGTTTTAGGACCATATTTTCTGTATGTCTCTGCGTTTGTAGATGTAGGGGTGTGTGTGTGTGTGTGTGTGTGTGTGTGTGTGTGTGTGTGTATTACATCTGCTTACATGGTATTGGTACCTAAGCTTCACAATGATCTTAAATGACCAGTGTGACACTGGCTTTTACTGAAGCCCTCACATAGCATTCTTTATGGATGAATACTACGAAAGCTAGGTGTAGTGAGTTTGTCAGGCCTGTTAAGAGCTGCTGTTACAAAACAGTCAACCCTTTGTGACTTGGCATTCAGGGGCTCTTAGGGTCACACAAGCTAGACAAATATACCTGGACCATCCAGTCAGGGATAGTCCATATATATATATTTAATCCTGCCTGAGCACAGGGTGATGGACCAATGACATAAATTCCCTTCCAGCACTACATTTCTATGATTCTGTAACAAATAATGTCTCTTATAACAGGAGAAGCAAGCTAGGCTATTATTATTATTATCTGAACACTGTAGCATGACAAGTGATAAAGTCTGCATTCTTACATTCATCCAGTAACACATGTAGTGGGATGAGAAAAATACTATCAAAACACAAAAATCCTATATGAAATCACATTAGTTCCACCATGTTCATTTCATCTCAGATGAATTCTTACCGATTCTAGGTACATCATTTTGAATAGATTTTAGGCTTTAATGCAGTTATATTTCTAGCTTTAACTAATTTTTCATTGTTCAGATAGTTAAACCTTCAGAGCTTCAACAGAGCTGCAACTAACCGGTATCTTGGGATGCCGTGTATCCAAATGTTGACATTTTGTAGCAAAACTTGTTAGATCCTTTGCCAGGAAACTAAATTCTACAGCATTTTAGACTGGCTGACTGCTCTTAAGACCCTTGGCAGTTATGTTATTCTTTGCGAACATTTTCAGAGTTGGATGTGGATCTAGCTGCAGTGGCCAGGGATTCTGGCCATCAAACCTAACAGTTTCAGCAGTGGCAGAGAGGAACAGTCACTCTCCATTTGCTAATAGTTTAGTTTGGTAATACTCAGACTGAGGCTTAGGAGCCACAAGTGGCTCTTTAATGCGTCTCCTGTGGCTCTTTGCAGCACATGGTATTAAAACACTGGGTGGTTTAATTATTAACGGATCTACATTATTAACCAATCAGGGTGCTTTTATTATGTTAACCAATTGTAGTTGATAAAATAATAATATTCGGTTAGTCATTTTGCTGTGAGAATAATATATACATATATATATATACACACACACATTAAATATGTCCTGTCATACTGTTTAAATATGAATATATAATCTAATAAATGAAACAATGAATTCATAATAATGTAGCTCTTTTGGATAATGTTGATCACTAATTTGGCTCCTGAGCCACTGAGCTTTGAGTATCACTGGTTTAGTTCTTTTGTGATAGTTCATTTTTCAATGCCCATTAAAGTAAATAGAAGTCACGTGGCTGGAACTGCATACATGCTCCCCAAAATATATTTTTAATAGCATTTTGCAATATTCATTGGCTTTTTTCATTCAAGGATCTCACATATTAACAGGTAACTAAGCCTCAAAATACACAAATACACATGAGAAATTGATGAGAATTATTATGCCAATCTGATGGATGGATTATTATGCCCATCTGATGCAGTGAGAGCTTAGTGTCTTGTCTAAGGGCACATTGCAAGTTCCTGCAGAGCCAGGAATAGAACAAAGGAGGCCTGTTGTTATTATGATTAGTAAATTTAATGAGGTCCCTGTTGTGCTAGGAGCTGTACAAACTGTGAAAGACAGTTTCTACGCCCAAAGAGTCTGTGGAACTCTTTGCCAGAGAATGTTGTGAAGGCCAAGACTATAACAGGACTCAAAAAAAAAAAACTAGACAAGTTAATGGAGGATAAGTCCATCAATGACTATTAGCCAGGATGGGCAGGGATGGTGTCCCTAGCCTCTGTTTGCCAGAAGCTGGGAATGGGACACAGGGCATGGATCACTTGATGATTACCTGTTCTGTTCATTCCCTCTGGGGCACCTGGCATTGGCCACTGTCAGAAGAGAGGATACTGGGCTAGATGGACCTTTGGTCTGACCCAATATGGCCACTCTTATATTCTTAACGCTTACATTCTAGTTAAGTTGGTTAACATGGTTAAACTGATGCTTTCAAAATAAAGAATATAGATTTATAGAGCTGCTCAGAAAACAGAATTTCTCTCGCAAAATACTGATATTTCAACATTTGTTTTAGTCCTGGATTGGGACAAATGAAATATAAAAAATATTCCTGGAATAAAAAGTTCTAAAATATTTCAAATTAGAAGTGTCAAAATGAAAAGTGGTGATAGTATTATCTGAAATGAAATATTTAGATTTTGAAATGCTGATTTGAACCAAAATGTTTGTGTCGAAATGTTGATTTGAAACCAACCATTTCATTTTGAATTAACATTTAGTTCCAAAATATTTAAGTTCAAGTTGACATTTTGGAAGGAAATATTTTAATTAGTTTTTAAGAGTCACTTCAGAAAGAAAGGAAAAAAAAACAACCCTCTATTAGCATTGACTTTTTTTTGTGTAGAAAATTTCAATTTCAATGTAACAACATATATACCCTCTAATTCTAATAGTAATATGGATTAATATCACTGTGATTTCAGAAATCTCAAACTGAAACATTTAGAAGGGATGAAAGAAACTACTGAGAGAAAGATGGGCATTGGAAAATAGTGAAATAAGGATGAATATAGATACAGGAGAATGAGAGACAAATTCATCCACATTAAAAGTTATCCTAAGACTTACTTCTTACATGATGTCCACAAGAAACCCCAATCTTCAGATTCAGTGTTAATCTTTTCTGTAATCTTCCCAATGTGCTCTGTCTTCCCTGCTTCCTTTTTCTTATTATTACTGTGATATCACCAAGAAGCCCCAGTCATGGACTGGTGCCACTGTGCTAGGTGCGGTACAAACATATAAGAGAAAGCAATCCCTGCTCCCAAAGAGCTTTACAATCTAAGTATAAGACAATAGACAACAGCTGGATATACCAGACAGACAGGGGGAATGCAAGGTAGCAATGAGACAATACTGGTCAACGTGATAGTTAGGCAGCTGGTGTGCTGTGACTACTATCTGTTATCCTATAGACCAAACAAGCCATTCTTTTGTACAGCATATTGTGCATACTAGCATGAGCAGAGCCATGAAATTCAATACTCACATTAGTCAGTGGAAGATTGAACCCTCAGCTTCAATTTTGTGGAGGGACTATATTCACCTTGTGTCTCCTACAGCTTCAAGCCACCACTTAGATAACAAATAACAGGGAAAACATGGAGATGTTCATTTTTTTCCCCATTGTATAGCAAGTTTGCTTGTCTAGTTAAATGTTTCACCAATTTAGAAGTTTATACTGTGACAGATAGGGCAACTTCCTGCAATACATTTGGGAGATCATATTGCATTAAGTGTGTGAATGGTTTATGGATCACTGTAGGCCAGGGAGTGTATGCACTACACAGGGGGAGTGTTACCACAGCTCCTCCAGGAAGTACATTTAATAGGAGATGATCAAGGCAAATGACTCAGGTTATAACACCTCCAGAGAGGTGCCACCTCATATATTCTGGTTCATCCTAGATTCTCCAGAGTCTAATACAAAGAAAGGACTTTGGGATAAATTACCTGATCTTAAACTGATTCGGAGCCTTTGTTCTGTTTCTTGATCTGAAGACTCATGAACTAGTACTCACAGAGAAAACTCATTTGTGGGGTATAAAAGACTGACACTACTAGAGCCTGAGGTTGGAGTTGGCATGGTCTCCGTTAAGATTTTTAGCATGCGTGTAGGTTCTTTTATTGTTTTTATATGCTTTCTCTCTAATGCTTTCACCTTAAAAATAAATATGCTTGCTTAGAAAGAGCTGGGAGGTAACTTGCAACTACTGACAATCACATTGGCTATAGTCCTTGGAAAGAAAGCAAAGCATGGCTCTTTAGGCAGGTTGGTTTGCCAGGGATATCATAGAATATTAGGGTTGGAAGAGACTTCAGGAGGTCATCTAGTCCAATTCCCTGCTCAAAGCAGGACCAACCCCAACTAAATCATCCCAGCCAGGGCTTTGTCAAGCCGGGCCTTAAAAACCTCTAAGGATGGAGATTCCACCACCTCCCTAGGTAACCCATTCCATGCTTCACCACCCTCCTCGTGAAATAGTGTTTTCTAATATCCAACCTAGACCTCCCCTACTGCAACTTATATCACAGTGTAGATATCTCAGTGTAGATCAGGGAGCTGTGCAGCCTTAAGACCTCCAGTCAAAGGGGAGTGGGACATTGTCCCTTCCTAGGAAAGGTGATGGCTAGGAGCTGAAACCTTGAAGTGTGTGCCCTCAAAGTACCACAGAGGGGGGCAATACAAATGCAGTTACCCTGAAACTGTGTCATGAACGATTTCCAGGATGGGGATCATTGCTATCTTTTTGCAGGACTCCCATTTTCTGAACATTGTGGACACTTCTGAACAGCTTGTTAAACAAAGGGGAGAATATCTCTTTAGGCAAAAATGGGACACTATTTGTGAGATAAACCTATGGGGCAAGATTTTCAGACTTGGTTAGGGATATTGAGTGCCCCACATGTTGAGCGCCCAACTTGAGACACCTTAAAGGGCCCTAGTTTTCAGAGGGTCACTGCTCAGGGTGGGCACCCAGACTTGAGGAACTGGCTTTTGAGAACCTTGGCCTTGAAATCTCTTTGAGAGACTCGGAATTAATGTGAAAGAAGAGACTGACTGATATTTACAGAATGCATATGTAATGCCGACAGACCCTGGTCGTCAGGATTGAATCTGGGACTTCTGGAGCTGAGTGCATGAGCCTTTACTGCATGAGCTAAAAGCCAACTGGTTGTTAGCTGAGGTTATAGAGCAGACTAATTTTATCTCTCTCTCAAGGTGGTCTCAGTGCCACTAGATGGGACAGAACACCACACCTGGAAGGTGTGTGGGTTACACATACATGCAGGTAAAATCAATACTGCAAAGCACGGAAGGTACCTAAGAGATCAAACTCATTGAACTGAACACCTCAGCTGTGTTTACTGTTTTTCGGAGCTAAGAGACACCTTCAATTAAAACTTTGTGCACTTGAGTAACATGAAGAAGGTGGGGAAAATGGCAAATCAGACATCCATAGCTGATAATCTAATTCTCCCCCCAAAACAAGAAGCACGAAAGATTTGCGTATTGTGGATAAAGAACCTGTGATATTCCTGTGTTGTAACAAACATGACAACAGTTAAGGTTTTGAGCACTAAAACATTAATTTATTAATAGTCCACAAGATAAGTTCTGTCGCTGGCTGCATACAGCACAGTTATATGCTGTTTACCCACAACACTCTTACCCATAGTTTCTAATCAAAATCTGGATTATGTCGTTCACTGGTCTGGAGTCACAAACTCTGGAGTGGATTATTTTGTTCATTGGACTGGAGTCACATACACTTGAAAATGGATTATGCAGTTCAGTGGACTGGAAGCACTGCCTTACAGTGCAGGATCCTATTATCCCATAAACTACAGACAGGCCCATGGAACTCCGCACAGTGTGGCTGTGAATTTCTAATGGAGTGGAGAACCTTCTCATCTCTGTTCACAGAGTTTTACATTGCCTCCTTTCTGAGCAAAGTGTGTCTGGGACAGTTAAGAAAGGTTGGTGAGTGTGTGTGGTTGGAATTGTTTTCAGATGGCATTAGGAAGTGCATTATAGTTTGTGTTAGATGCTTTAATTGAGGTGAAACTCTGATCTGGTGCTGGGAGGGCTGGTTTTCTCCAATAAACCTCCTGTTCCCACCATGGTTTAACTCCCCTTGACTCCAGTAGCTCCCTGATCTCCCCTGAGAGGGTAAGTTTCTCAAGGCAAGGGAGTTTATCTTTTATTTGACTGTGAACCAACTTCCCAACCTTTGATGTAGAAATAGGGCTGGTTTCCAAAACTTCACACTTACGCGGCAACGTTTCCAAAGAGCGTAGGGCCAGATTGACGAAGGTGTGCGGGTGCCTAGAGATGTGCCAAGGCACCTGAATGGGATTTACTAAAGAACTTTAAACTGGCTCTTGGCCAGATTTATAGAATATGTAGGCACTTAATATAACGGGTGTTCTTTTGAGATGCTGACCACAAGTGTCGCAGTGGGAGCTTCCGACTGATGAGCACTTCTGAAAATCTGGCCTCAGTTGTGGGTTGCTGAGCACTTAATCATGTCTGTTCAGATATTCATCATTTGTAATTATAATAGCATTAGGGTGATAGGCACAGTATTGTATACTCGTACCATCCATTTGTGGCAGTGGAAACACCTACAATTCCAGACCATTAACCCTGATTTTTTTCCCCTTAACTCTATGGTCTAAAAACAATCCCTTAGTGGACCTGGGAATTCATTTAACTCTTGTCGCACACTTGGCTGCAAGTGTACTGTGTGCACTTCATGCTAAAAACCAGCTAGAACTCACACTCTCAAGCTGAGGCCTTAGCATGACTCCTTGGGCAGTAGGAACTACAGGCTCTACTAACATAGTAGGCAGTCCTTTACTTCTGGATATTCTTCTCAGTTACACTGGCGTAAATCAAAAGTACCACCAAGGTAATCAGTTGCCTTACACAACCGTGAACAAGGTCTGAGTGAGAGGAGAATAAATTCTTTAGTGAAATGTAAAGTTACATGTGGGGAATGTATCTAAATGTCACTTGCAGTAACATGGCTGCTTCTATTCATGTTTAATCTATTTGGTGTCACTCTAATCTAATGTAAAGTGTGGCAGCATATCTCTCATTGAAAGTATGCAATGTATATAGTTTTTATTAGAGATACAGTAAACAGATAGAAATATACCCACTTGCATGAAAAATTACCCAGGATTAAACCAGCCAACCAATTGCCCACGAAGATTTAAGATGCAGAAAAACAGTGCTTTGTTTTGTCTGTTTTTGCTTTCACTTTTGGAACAGGTAAATTACACATTACCTGTCAAACAATAAAATACTAGTATTATTATCTGAGGTGTAAAACTTTCACTGGGAAAGCACTGAAACCAGAGTTCTGCCTCCACCAGCTGCTGGGAACTGAATTGCTGCAAGGCATAACAAACAAACAAAATATGCATTATTTGTTTTCTTTAAGCCACTTGGAAGACAGGATAGATGAAGGCAAACCAGAGCCTTAGACACACCCAAAATTGGGTCCTTCATAGGCCCACTCCCACATGAGAGCGTCGCCCTTCCTTGGGTTGGTTGGGGCCATCCACGCAAGTGATGTTCTGGGCTGGTGGGCGGTAGTCAATGATTTTTCTTTGGGTTCCCTCCTTAGATTACCATTTTTTGTCTTTAGACAGGTTGAGCTCTGTCCTAGAGGAAGGACAATTTATCACTCACCCAGATGAACAAGGGTCTCTCTATGTGAAGGATTCTACTGACATCACCTCCCAACAGAATCATGATGTGTCAGTGGCAGCAAAGGCCCACAAGAAAACACAGAGTTTGCATAATCCTCTGCTGGGATTATGTCATTAGTGGCCCCCTGAGAATGGTAGGTTTCAGAGTTAACAACCAATTGAGATGAATAGGACATTTCACACGTCTCAGAGCTATTGTTTCAGATAGTCTGCAGGCATCACTGCTTTGGTTATGTTCAGGTCATATTTTCCAGATTTTCTTTGCAAACATGAGCACTAGAGACATTTGGAAATGAAAAATCAAGATTCTGAAGCCATCACATGACACCAGAAGCTGGCGCCTAAGTCAAAATCTATAGCCCACACACTAAAACTATTTTACATGTTTTATTTTCATTCCAATGAGGAATTAAAACATATTTTGAAATCTCAAACACTGGAATTGTCAGCTCTAGGAAAACATTTGATAGGACTTAGAGACCTCACTCTGTTCAGAAGACCAACAGAACATCTGTAGGGCCTGATCTTGAAAGCCCTTGCTTGTGTGAGTGGGTTCTCATTGAAGACAATGGAGCTTGGATGTACTCAGATGAGTAAAGGTATTCAGGATCAGGCGCTTACTCTGTCCATAAATAGGGTATGGCTTATTTACCCCCGGGATGATTTCTGGGCGGTTGAGATCTAAATGAAGTGGAGAGGCATTGCCAGTGATTTACTTAGCACAATGTTAAAAAGTTGTTTAGCATCATTTGTTCAATGTCTGTATCTCTGATCCATGCACCTGTTTGTTTGTGCTTTCCACTAGAAAAGCGCACTTCTCCGTGTTGTTGTGTTCACAACACATACTCAGAGACATTAGATCAGTTCATAAATACTCTTTCTGGAAGATTGCACAAAGGGGCTTGCAAGAATATACCGTTCCTCTCTCCAAGAAAATTTCATATCCCTCTATCCCTACCTTGTTTTCAACTAGTGAGTGAGATGCATATCAACGAACAGCCTAACTTTCCATCAGCTGATTGGACAAACAGCCCCTTCAAAAAGCCTCCATTTGAACTCTTCGTTATCCTCATTAACATCTAACTTTCCATCTCTAATGCATGGAGAGGGTTTATTACTGTCTTGTTTGTGCAAATCCTTTGTTTATTTGAATGGATCCTTCATAGGAGGCTCTCTAAAATAAATATTAAATCCAAATTTCAAAGTGGTGTGTGTGTGTGTGCACGCACGCGCGCACACGGACGAGGAGGGGGAAGTCTGCCTGTCATTTGTATCCTTAAAGCTACTATCTAGCAACTTGCAGCATGAAACCTAGTAAAAATTATTTAAAGCACATTAATTCAAATCAGCGGAGCCTACCTTGCTGCAAAAGTTGTCGCATAAAGGGAAACAGTTCCTCTAATTAAATCTAAAAGCTCTACAGCTGTGGAACTATAAATTTTGATCCATACCAGCGGTAGTTGTAAAGCTGAGTCTTTTTCGCCTCCGCTCCGCATAGACTTGCACCAAATTGATGTCCTCATCTTAGCCTTTCCAGCTGTATATTGCCTCTGAGATTTCAGCATGTTCTTCCCAATAGAAGCTCACAGTTTGTACTCTTTCCAGTAAAGCCTTCTTTGGGGGGGGAGGGTTTTGCCTGTCCTATTCTCTACAATTCTTCACCTTTTATGGATTTTTTTTTCGCTCCTGGTATGCCAGATGCAGCATACGACAACATCTAGTGTGCTGATACTTACAGCTCCTGCTCTGGCTCCATTAAAAAAAGTATGTGGCAGATCCTCAGCTTCTGCAACTTGTCATCATGTCAGTCATGGAGCCAGGATTGCTCACATCAGCTAAGGATCTCCAACAGTTATTGAAGATTGGCCCCTGGGCAGGGCTGGATCTCCAGTTAGGCACAGTAAGCACGTCCCTAGGGCCACCGGTGTTCTAGGGGCGTCTAAACGCTAAAAGTTTCCTTTTTCTTTTTCTTTTTTTTTTAAAAACAGAAAACATGAAGGTCGGCTGTAGGCAGGGGAGGCACTGATGATGCTGTGCCTAGGGGCACATAAGGTGTAAATCCAGCATTGCCCCTGCGCTTGAATCCTGAAGGGTGAATTTTTTTACTTGTATCAAAACCTGGTAGTCTAGGAACTGCATGTTCATGTATTTTTATGTACAAGTACATTTTATACCCTGAGAAACAATAGGCCTGTGTCCCGTCTTGCAGCAACGTAACTCCACTGAGTTACTCCTGACTTACACCACTGTCAGTTACAGGGGAAGGCAGCCCTCTAGGTATGATCCAAAGGGAAGAAAGATTTTTATTGACTTCAGCGGCTTTGACTCAGGCCCTGTATATCACAAAGAGGAGGAAAATGTGACTGTGCACTAGAGTAAATTCCAGATTTGCTCTACACTAGTTGACTTGACATAGTTTCCTTTCCTTTTTCTGTGTTACTGTTTGATTTACTATTGTTGGGCATTCTGGACTTCGTTCTGCTTCCCCAGGGCATGCTGCTCTCCATCCTTGTGTCCTTTTGAATGCTGGGTATAGCACCTGTAGAACCTCTTGTTTTCTAAAGCCACAGTGAGAGATGGATTTGAGTTGCAAAGTTTGGATCTGGATTGTAAACATTGCAAAGCTCGAGCCTGGTCACACTTAGGGTTCCAGGCCAATCTCCTGTAAAAATGGGTCTGACTGTGGCATATTCTCTTAACACCACTCTGCTACAACTGCATTTTGAGGTTCTTTGACAAGAATCTAGCCTCCAATACTCAATCCTTTTGTAGCAAAGGAAGCTTCCATGACTTGGCCCCGAAGCATGTGCATATGGGGTGGGCCCCGTGCCTACTAGCTATATGGCATGTCAATTTCAACAGGGAATAGATGCCAGCAAAATGAAGACTTAACCTGAAAAAATTCAGTGAAGTAGCATGAATCTTATGCAAGATCTTTGCAGCAACGGTGCTATTAGGCACATGTTTTAATTTGGAAGGATCAGACCTGCTACATGTTTTTGACATCACATAGTATTATCATTGAATTACAGTAGCGCCTAGAGGCCCCAAATAAGATCAGGCCTAAGTGTTGTAAAAACAGAGGAGACAGTGTCTGCCCCGAAGAGCTCACAATCTTCATACACAAGACAGAAGGTGGAAGAAAGAGCTTATTTTGCAGATAATTGAGGCACCAAGCGATTGAGTGATTTGACTAAGGTCGTACAGACAGTCTATGCCAGCATTATGGAACTGAATGCAGATTTTCTGTAGGTCAGTTCAGTGTCTTAACCACAAGACTATCCTTCAGTTCGAAGTAGTATTCTCATTTAACATTTTATGTTGTCACCCCACTACTGAGTGGTAGCCAGTATAAGGGCCTTGAAGGTATGTTTCTCATGGAAGAGGAAATCAGTGACTTGGAGTCGTGTAGAGTTTTCTTTATGTGGCTTATTTATTTATACTATATACATCAGTCCTTGAACAGAGGCGGTCACAAAGGGCATGCAGGCAAACCCCTTCTTCAGGAATCCGAGCCCAAACACTAATGCCCAGTTTCCAGGAAGCAAATCTGCACCAAGAAAGACTAAGGAGGAAAGCAAACCATCTTGCTGTTTACCACAGCTCTCCCCACAGAACCTGAATCATAAATCTAACAAAGTGCAGTGTTTCTTCAAAGACGGTACACTGCTTTCTTGTGTAATAAAAGAACTTGTATGACAATGTGCAACAGTGCCATCTAGTGACTCTCCATAACAATGATTGTAGTAGCCTACAGAGGCCCTAGTCAGAATTTGGACTCCATTCTGCTAATTGCTGTACAGACACATAGTAAAAGACAGTGCCTTCCCTGAAGAGCTCACCGTTTTCCTCTAGTTCTTCAGTCTGCCTGGAGGCTGGGGATTCTGTAGGTGGACCAGTAAATGAATGTGTCCCTTGGAAACTAATGATTATATTCTGACAAGTTTCCAGAGCTTGAGTCTTTCCTTTATTGAAGCTTACACTAGAAACTGATATACATTCATGCCATGGCGCTGCTGAAGCTCACAAGCAAAACTTTGTCAATTTGATAGCTTGTTTTATCTTTTTTAGAAAGACCAGGGAGTAGGCATGTCATCAGATGATCGGTTTTAACTTCCCAGAATAGGTCAAAGTGCAAGGCAGCATGGTGGGATTCCATGTTTATTGTGTCGTCCTGATTCATATCAAATTTGCTCAACTTGCAAATAAAAGGATGGGTGGTTTTTTTCCCCCCAGCTAGCAGCTGTGAAAGAATTTTGCAATTAGCAATGAGACATGAGGGAAGGAAAGAGTGCAAATGCATGCTGAGAATCCAGGTTAAGTCCTGGTTGATCCAGAAGCACATGAGTTCCATATTTATCATTAGGACACTATCTTGGGCCAGACAATTCTGGCTGTGATCATGTAAACTTTGGTCTGTTCTGGGATACCACCAATGAAAACCCAAATGGTGTTGTTGGATCCCTCTGAGTCAGACAACGGGGTTAATCCTCCAGCATGGAGAAGTGATACCTTTCAGATGAGCTGTCTAAACAAGGTCCTATGTGGTCATTAAATGTTTCAGTGCACTTTTCACCATAATAGACATCCTGGCCTGACTCCAATTTTGATAGCTGTACTCTGCCTCTCTATATTCCCCCAGCAGTTTCAATTAGACATAGCATTTTATGTCCTATTCTAAAACATGTCACGTTCCACCCTAGAGGCAGTTGCATTTCAGTGGTGGCTGAAGTTTGTAAAGGTGTTTGGAACTCTTTGGTACATAAAGCACTGTAAAAATATAAACTATTCTCTCCTGACAATTTTTTTTATTATGGTCCTACTGCCTCTGACATGTATTACCCGGGTGTTCATGAATAGGTAAAATGAAGGGAAAAAAATAACTGCAATAGAAAGTTCATTGGGGAGGAGAGACTGTCTTGAGGGTACTGAATTGAGATGCAGATGTTCTGAGTTAAATTCCCAGCTGTGTCACAGACTTTCTGTGTGATCTTGGGATCATGTACCTTAACCTTACTGCCTCCACTCCCAAATCATCAATAAGAATATTTTCCTTCTTCTACCCTTTGTCTATTTGCCCAGAACTGCTTATAGTCTAAATACTCAGACTATATGTTATGATGAGTATGTACAGCATTTAGCATAGTTCTTGATCCTGATTCAAGCCTCAAGGTGTTACTGCTATTCAAATAAATAATAATGCTTAGAATTATAACAGAATCTGCCTGACCAACTAATTGAAATTTACCTCCTGCTCTGGTTTACTAGAATTATGATGCAAACGTATTCATATCTCTAGCCACCGTTATATAGTGTTGCCATCTCAATGGATCTGCGTTTTTTTAGATTACTTCCTTACATAATTCTTTCATATCGTAAGAATCAAACTCTGTATCATTTGAAAGAACATAATAAATGTGCTTTTCACAGTAAATCATAGTAACATTTGTCCCCACTGAGGACTTTCATCCAGTTATTCTGGACTGATGCGATTTATTTTGTTAAAAACCAAGTTTTTAAAAAAAAAACAACACACCAAAATAATTGTTAAGACTACAGCATTTGAACAGTTCTTTTTCACATCTGGTGTGCAGGGCATTATGTCTGATCTAGAGCAGAGGACTGAAGTTGGAAGCATGTCTATCTACCTTATCTTTCTAGGTCTTTATATCACAGTGGCATCTGAGGATTTCATTTCTCTCTCTGCCACAGTTTTCCTGTGTGACTTTTGTTAGGTCACTTAACCTGTCTTTGCCACTGTATTCCCATCTGTAAATGGGGAATAATCATACTTTCTTCTGTATTTCTACAACAGTTTGGATGGGAAGACAATATAAAAGTGCAAAGTACTGTTTTTAACTATAAAGATGCCTCGGAGTTAGGGCTTTTCCCATTAAGGGACACTTTTTGAACATAGCTTATAAATTTTTGTGACATTCTGTATTCCAAAGTAAAACCGTGGCACCTCCATATTCCCCAGTGTTATATGATTGCAACAAATCTTGTACAAACTATGTCATGTAAGGTGTCAATGGAAAAGTTATGGTTTGCTGAATGTGATTATCCTATTTGTAGGCATCTCTTCATCCATTCATTTGTGGACTCTTCATCCATTATATGGGTAATGGCTGCTATGACTCAAAGCATGCACAGTCACGAGACTAGATCATCTGACACTGGACTCCATCTTGTGTCTGTACTTTTCCACGAACTGTGTTGAGGGCTTTGTTTGGGACAATGAAATTCCTTCCACATGGCAGAAGCTATAAAAGGGGAAAGTGACATCAGCCCACAACTCAACACCTGGAAACAACTTAGGAACAAAGACTGAACTGGGAAGGGGGTCCCAGGTGGGACAGGAGAGTTCCAGCCTGTGTGAGCAAAAGCTGTGACCTAATTGTACTAACAGGGTGAGACTTGGCTTGATTCAAATCTTGTCTAGTTCATAGAACTTAGGTTTTAAGTGTTTATAAGTGATAGCGTACAGATCAAAGTAGATTACCATAAGAAATAAAACAAAAATGCAGTCTATCTTTTTGTAGTTAATAAATCTGTTTTATTTTTATTTTATGTAAAAACAAGGTGTTGTTTGAAGTGTAAAGGAAAATCTGCTGAGGAACAGGGGCTGGTGCATTGTCCTCTCCCCATTGAGGGAGGGGCAGACTAGGAAATAAACTTATACTGGTCATGCTTTTGATCAGGGCAAGATAGTTCAGCTCTGCAATCCTAGGCTGGGGAACTGGCTGGAGCCTTTCTATTGTTACTTCATAAGTGGCTAGGAGAAGCATTCATGTAACTGCAGCTGGGTGTGTCCCTGCTTGTGTATGGCCGTGTAAGTGCAAGACCTGGAGAGGATTACAGCTTGTAACAGCCTCATAGCTTGAGAGGGGGCTGAGACTGGTATGCCAGAGGGCTCAGCGGTACCCCAGTTCCAGGGTGTACCCCAGGGAAGTCTATCACAGTTATGAATACGTAAAAGGATGTCCATTGAGAAGTCTTTGGATCAACAAAAATTGGATGTCTTAAAAATCTGCACCGTCTCAAACTCTATCTCTTTCAAATTTTAAGATTTAAAACTATAGATCTGGTTTTCTTCAAATATGGCTTGTTTAATAGATCTCACTGAGACTTAAAAATCAAATCAAGTCTAAAGACTGTACTGTACCTTACTGTGCATAGGTTATATTAGAAATTCCAGTTAATACGGTATGATATTAATAGACAAATACTGAGTGATATCAAGTAAGACCAAATTTTTCACCAAAGCACAAAGTTCTGTGTTCCCTTCCCTGCCCCCCTAAAAAAAAAAAAAACCTCAACATGGCCTTAATTCTAGATTCAGATAATCATAATACAATGTAATGGTGGTTACGTGCATTAGGTGTTTTTGGCATTGAATATAATAGTACAAGTTATTAAAATGTAATAATGCTAGATATGAGCAAATATGCATAGACAGCTCTCTACTGAATCTTTAAAAAGCCTCATTGTTTGTCACTGATGTATGCTGGGGTGCTAAATCTGTAGTAATCATCACCTATGTTTATTTTGTCACAAAAGGTATTTCTCTAGGAATTGCATTTTGGAGATTGGAACTGCTATTTCGCTCTCCTTATGTGTTTGCTAGTAAGCTACCTCGCAATATTTGAAATGACATTTTTAATGCAGAGAACAAAGTCTTGTTGCAGAACTATAATATCTCATTAGATGCACGCAAAAACAAATATCAACAGAAGCAATTTTAAAATGTATTGGCAAATTGACTTAAAAATAGATACAGAAAGAAACTAGTTTGATCTCTTTAACTATCATCTGTGCTGGACTGCATTTTTTTCCTCTGAATTATTTGTGCATGGGAATGAGACAAAAGAAAGAAAATATCTAAAACAGCAAAAATGCTAATATCTCATTACATTGTGGACTATTTTTGGAACCAACAAAGTAAAACAAATTACATTGCTGGTTTAAGCCAGGTGTACTGTATTTTAAATAAACTTGTGTAAATGGCTCAGATACTGCAGTGATGAACACGCTATAAGAACCTGAATAGAATCAAATGGAACTTGACAACAGTTAGGCTATTGGTGCTACCATGTTGACCAATATTATCTTATTGTTCACTTATATTCCCTGGTCGGTCTGTATCCAGTCCTGCAGACAGCAATTCCAGGCCCCAATGCAGAACAGTCAATGGGCCCCTGTGTCGGGGTTTGACTCACCACTGCGGCGTCTGCTGCTGGCCGTCCTGGGAATTAGCTCGGGGTTGCCAGTGCACCCTCCTCAGGTGGTGTCTCGCCCGTCATCACTCCTGTCTCCACGTCCATGACCTGCGTTGCTTCCCAAACTATATCATCCTGTTCTGGGCACAGCTGGAGGGCTTTGTTTGGGCTCGGTTCTTTGCCCCCTTCTGCGGGGACCGGCAGTCCTCAGTCCAACCACTTGCCTCAATGGCAATCTGCAGTCCAGGTTCTAGCCACTTGTCTCAGTGACAGTCTGCAGTTCATGCACTGGCCAGTGGCCAAAAGGGGGAGGGGAGCGAGGGGCCCACCCGCTACTCCAGACCCCAAACCAGGGACTCTATAGCCAGCAGTCACATACTGCCCCTCCTCCAACTCCACCATCTCCTTCCCTTGGCCACTTCCCTGCAGCCCCAGCACCTCTCCTGTGCCCTTGTATCAGGGCCTCAGTTTGGCAATGTTCAGCCTCGAGCTTCCTCATACCCTGCTAACCCTGCCCAGCACTGCTCTGTGCATGATGCTCCGGCCCTCTGAGCAGCCGGTCCTCCTCCCTCAAACTCCAGGGAAGGACTGCCCCAGCTCTGCTCTGCTCAACAGCCCCTTCTTATATTCTTTTTGTGGGCCCAGTTCCAAACATATTTTTGGGCCCCCATGGGGGCAGTGGGGCATGGCACAGAGGGGAAGGCCCTGCTCTGCCCCGCCCAGTGGGAGGGCACTGTTTACACACCGGCAACCACCAGAGGCACACTGGCCTGCCCAGATCTGTGCTGCCATCGTGCCCCTTCCCCTCTGGGGTGGTCCCATGCTCTGCCCCCCCCGCCCAACACCCACATACTACCTATGCCCAGCTTGCCCTGGACCGGCTATGCGGCGCGCACCCCCACCCACAGCCTCACCACAACTGCCCAGTGACCTGCACACCACCATCCCTGCCCAGAACTCTCCCCGCCCACAGCCTCACCACAACTGCCCAGCACTCACACAGATCCCCCACTGCCCAGCGCCCCAGCACACACAGGCCACCCGCTCTGCCCAGCACCCTCCAACAACTTCCCCACACACACTGCCTAGCACTCCAAAACACACAAATATTCCCCACCAGCACGGCCACCAGGGTGGCTGGTGGAGCGGTGTGGCAAGTGGCCAGCAGGGTGGCTGGCGGGGAGGCACAGTGAGCAGGCAGCAGGGTGGCTGGCCGAGTGTGCCGGAGCAGAGCCCCACAGAGAGTGACGGCGAATGAGTACCTGAGCATCACAGCGAGTAAGGTGCCTCCTTATCTCCCCCCACTCCACCCAGGATGGGAGGTGGACTCTGCAGATGCACCTCTGAACAATGGATCTGCACTTACCAAGGATAGCAACTGTGAGTGGGGTGCAGAGAAGAGATGGGCACATTGAAGGGATTTTTGGGTTACTGGACTTAAGAACCTGAGGGGAAAAGGACACTGCCCAGCTTACTTTTGGTGGGTCTTTTGCTCATGGTTTATGTTTATATACCCTGTTTGCGATGTTTCTCCAAATGAGTGCTGCTTTATTTCCCTCCTTGTCTTAAAATGTTTTTGCTGGACTCAGACTCTGTCCTTGCAAGAGGGGAAGTATTGCCTCTTAGAGGCACCCAGGGGGTGGTGTGTAATTGTCCCAGTTCACTGGATGGTGGCTCAAGATGGTTCTGTGTTGTATTGTTGAAAAGGAACCCCTAGATACTGAACCCGGCCCTTGTTGATGCCAACTCTGACTGGCTATTTTTAGCCCCCAGAATCCGAGCCAATTGACCCAGGCTCTGAGACATGCTGCTCTGGGATTTTTTTTATTTTTTTTTTCTGTATAGATATTATCAAACTTATACTGATGGACAACTTCTACTCAATCAGGGAGCTTAGCTGTGGGGTAGATTTGTGTTTAAAACAGAAAGGACACTGATTGATGAGACATAAGAACAAATTAATGTTTCTATGCTTAACTGCTTAATATTCTCAACATGTACAAGTTCGTGGAAGCAGCTGATGGGTAAATATGGTGAGAAACCAGGACCTGAAGCTGAAAGTCACTAAGGCCAGCTGTTAATTGAATTTAAATTAAAAAGGGAGAAGAAATTATAGGATCTAACACACTCAAAATCAGTGCCTGAAGAAAGAGAAAATAATCTTTAAATACCAAGAACGACCTCTAAAACATCTCTTGTGAACATAATTCTTAGTGTTACCATTCTAGGAATCCTTATGATTAACTATAGCCTGAATCAGGTTGTGCCTGTATCAGAATTGAGTCAGAGGCCGTATAAAAAGGTAATTTAAAATTGGAATCTCAAGACCCCTATCAGCTTTGCTCCAAGTTGGCTGTCTGTCCTGAGTGATTCTGGGCAACCAATGGAAGTCAAATGTAGGTACCTGGTATGACATAAAGCAGTTGCTTAGATATCCAAAATGATATGGTGTTCAGACAATAAGGCAAAATAATGAATGCTTATTTGACCACTTGAACCATTAAGAGGTCTAACGGAAGCTGAAAAATTTCCTTCAGCTGATGACCTGGAAAGGAGAAGAGGGAAAATTTCCCCTTTGTTATTTCTTTGGCATATAGAAAGCCTGAATTTTTGCCTTCATCTCCCCCCCCGGCCCTGTTTTGCTAGAGGTTTTTCTTGGAGAATCCATTCCTACAGCGGAAGGTCTCTGAGCATGAAATCACCCATGTACACAGGTCTACATACCACTAGAGTTCCACTTAAGCACTCAAAATAGATCTTAAACATAACATAAGCAGTGCATTTGCAAGGGGGTAAATGTTAGCATTATCACTTAATTGGAGAGGAGTGGCCACGCTAAATCTTTCACACATGAGATTTGCTTCCAACTGGTTGTTTAAGGCATTTGAGTTATTTAGCTTTTAAAAACCAGAGCTTTATAGAGTCTGAAGAATAATGATCCCTTTTCTCAATGAATCAGGATTATATTTCCTTGATGTAATAATTCTGGTTAGATCTCCAAATGTGCATCATTTTCCAGCGGATGTGCAGGACTTAACTTTCTAATTTTTTTTAAAGCAGAAAACAAAAATCCTTTAAAAATATCAATTTTTTTTTAAAGTTCAGTCTCCCTTGTAGTCAGAAAGAAACAAAAAAGGGGCAAGAGATTATTTTATCTTTCTTTCTCTACAAATAAGCACCTTGAAAGTTGTTTCTTTAATGGTATAATTCACAAAAACACTTACATATGAGCGAGAAGGAATGGTAACAATGTAATTACATCTAGTGAGAAAATGGAATTTCTGTTCCACGGGGAATTCCAAAATTTGGGAGGAATTGGCCCAAATCAGGGGGAGAAAAATCAGAACTTCCTGAGTAATGGAAAATCTCCCAAAATTGATTCAGAAACATTGAAATGATTCAATAAGAAATAAGTGTGGGGTTTTTTAGATAATACTAAACATTATAATATGTTGTTACTGAATATGTAGTTAAATATGAAATAGTCATGATTTATAAATAAAATATTACAACAATAATTATTTTGAAAATACTTTTAAAATAGTTACTTCATATATAAAAATGTAATAAAAGTCAAAACAAAATTCAAGGAAGTGATAGTCTAAATGAAACATTTTGACATTAACAAAACATTTCAGTGTTCCAAATCAAAACAAGAAAGTTGAAACATATAATTTCAAAGATTTCCAGCAAAAAAAAAATTAATCAAATACATGTTCCTGCCACACATTTCAATTTTGGCAAAACAATGTTTTCTGATGGAAAACTATTTTGCTAAAATATTGTTGACCAACTCGAAATGTAATGTTGTTAATAAAGTGGGAAATCAAATACTGACATGCAATAAGCATAACAAATTTGTAAAGAGATGCCAAGTAAAGTCCTCTTCAGAGTCCGAACATGTAAGAGGAAGGATGGTCTTCAGGTTAAGACACTGGATTGGGAATCAGGAAACCTGAGTTCAATTTATTTCTGTGTCGCAAACATCCTGGATCCAGTCCTACCCCAAATGAAGCTTTGCTGACTAATATATGTAGAAGCAGGTTTGGACTTCCTTTTATATTGCTGTGCATTAATAAAAGTGAGATAATCATACTTCCTGACCTCTCAGACTTATACTGAGGATAAATTCACTAATGTAGGTGAGATGTTCACATACTATGATAGGATTTACACTTTGACATTAGGTTGCACTATTTAAAGAATTTTACAAAAGCTACATTTTGTATTATAAATTTTAGGTAACTAGTAACTTTCAGAGAATGATGAGACATTACTAGCTGCCGAATTCAAATGGGTGTTCTTCAGTTTAAAGAAACCATTTAAGTGTGCTGTTTATTTAGGTTCACACTCTGTGCGCTGAAATACATGGTGCCATGACTTGTCTGTTCTAACTAATATGGCAGGACTGAGATCCATTGATTAAGGCACTAAAATAACTCTAGAATTTTTATATCCTTATATTAACCCTGTGGTGATGGAGGTGGGGTGGATGGAAGTTATGGCAACTCATCTTTATTGAATATCATACACTAGTATCTTCCTATTGATCCTTCCTTATAATCCACTCTCCATTTTAAACTAACTGCCCAGTCTGTATTGAGCCAATCAAACTAAAGTTCTTCACATACCCTTCTAGGGAAATATTTCCCACCTCTGTGATAAACGCAAACTCAATCACTAACAGTAGCATTGTTCCTCTCCTGCTGGCATGTGTAATACATTATGACACTATATCTATAGTTATGTTTGATGAAGCACTTCCTCTGTTTTCATAACTTCTTGTAAAATAGTTACTCTCTGGACTGAGATTTTTCACACTTGCTATGAGCCTAAAGGTGAAGGGTGGTGTTTTTGTTGTTTTTGGGGGGATACTTCATAAAATGTCATTTGGGCATTTTATGAGTGATCCAAGCATGAAAAAAAAATGTTTTTCACCAGTCAAGAAACATTTTCCTTGCTTTATTTGTGCTCAGATGAGTCAAGACCAGCTTCTTTTTTAAAATCTGGCCCATATTCCTAACTGTGCCTTTGACATATCAGAAGAGATTTTATTTACAAATAAAAAGCATTGAAAATGGCATGCAGGTCGTGTGTTGACTACCAATTCCGCCTCCTATTTAATTATCTTGAAATACAATGCACAGTGGATTGAGTTCCAAAGTTTCCCCTGCATAGAGGATGAGCACAAGGTCTGAGGATTACTTAAGTCTCATTCAGGCCCTGTCCTCCACCTTCAAATCTCTCCTCCAAACTCACCTTTGCCATGATGCCTATGAAACACTTGACAATGGTTCTGGGAAGTTAAACCAAGGGCACTCAGAAAGCAAATAGAAAGAACTCATCACTCATTATTTTTAAGCCAGTTTCATGATTTTTTGAGGCCTCACTAGTCTTTTTCGATCCATTGAGGTTGGCAGTAATATGTCCATGTATTTAGATGTGTCTGTATTTAGACTGGAAGCTCTTCAGTGCAGGGACTGTCATTTTGTTATATTTATAGAGTGCCTAGCACCCTGTGTGGCTGGTGACCTGGCTGGTTGGGAAGGTTAGCCCATGCCCCTCCACAGCCCCAGCACCAGCTGCCCTGAGCTCCCGCAGCCTATGATACCCACCACCCAGGCCTAGCACAATGGGATCTCTGATTCCTGATCAGAGCTTCTAGTCATTAGACCAACAATATATAATAACTTAAGTGTAGTACTGGCCTCATGCAGGTACTCTGCACCGGGTTGAGATTTCAGCCAAACAAAATCCTGGACACAAATAGGTGACTTTCATAGAGCCTAAGTAGCTTTTAAGTGATGCATAGATTTTCTCTACATGTTACTGTCTGCATCTCTTGTCCATATGTTACTGGATCCAAGAAGCACTAAAACCTGCCTACGGTCAAACACTGGCAAAATAGGAAAGCAGAGTTGCACGGCGTGCACCCTAAAAATCAAATGGGAAATCACTTGAACCAATGCAGTAGGCTGCCTTGGAAATGTTACATGGTCAACCAGGCTTGGTGGTATAAAAAAATTGTCATTCCATTGCTAGCCACAACTTCCCAGCACTTTCTAGGCAAGTCAGTTTCCATTCCATAGAAATCACAGCTAGTTCCACAAAGAAAATAACCATTGGTTTTGATTTTTATAATGAGATCCGTCCATACATAGGCCACTATAATGGTCTAGAGTGAAGTTATAGGCGACTATAGTGGAGCTATAGTCAGTTCCTGAGAAGGACATTTTGGGCTAAGACCTTTCTTCTGATTTGTTGAAAGAGGGATTTTTTTTTCAAAAAAAGGGCTAGACAAAATTTCTGTAAAAACTGTTTTTGATGGAAAATTAGGTTTCAGATACTTTTTTTGTGTGTGTGAAAAGTGTTTGCTTTTTACTGAATTTTTTGACTATTCACTGAAAAAGTAACTCACAAGAAGTGAAATATTTTGACCAAAATCCAAAATATTGTGATTCAAATATCCTGTCCTAGTGCTTCATGGAAGTTGTAATTCAGTTTTCTTTTATCCCCGTTCTCTGATATGGGCTGGGATCTCAGCCCGATGGTGTCCCCATGATGCACTGGTGGCCATGGACTCGCATGATGCAGTTGCCTGCCCTCACCATGATGGGGTATTGTAATGCATCGTGGGAGTTGTAGTCTGAGCAGGGAGTCCAGCCAAGGAGAATAGGAGCATGTGGCACCTAAACCAGAACTCCCATGGGGCACCATGGCAGCATTTCTGAAATTAAATATTTTGGTTTTCGGCTGAAAATTTTGATTTTTTGTTCAAATTGTCCATGGGGGAAAAAAAACCCTTTTCTGACAAAATCTAATGAAAACAAATTTTTTAAACTATTGGGAAGCCAGAGTCCTTTTTACCCTTGATGTTACTATATTTTAAGGAATGAAGCAAGATTTTACATGCAAGTCATTGCAGGAAATCTTATCTTGTTTAAATGTTCTTAACTGTGAGGATTCATTGCATACAGAAAGGAGACTAGCGAGCAATATGATACTGCTGAAAGGGATGTGGGAGTTATAGTGGATCATAAATTGAATATGAATCAACAATGTGATGTATTTGCAATAAAGGCTAGTATCATTCTGGGATGTATTAAGAGGAATGGCATATGTAATTGTCCCACTCGGCTTTGTACTGGTGGGGCCTCAGCTGGCATACTGCATCCAGTTCTGGGTGCCCCACTTTAGGAAATATGGACAAATTGGAAAGAGTCCAGAGGAGAGCGACAAAACTGACAAAAGATTTAGACAGCCTGACCTATGAGAAAAAGGCAAAAAAACCTGATCATGTTCAGTCTTGAGAGGAGATCTGATAACAGTCTTAAAAGATGCTAAGGGCTAATAAAAAGAAAAAAGTGATCAATTGTTCTCCATGTCCACTAAAGATAGGACAAGAAGTAATGGGCTTAATCTGCAGCAAGATAGATTTAGGTTAGATATTGGGGAAAAGTTGCTAACTATAAGGGTAGGTAACCGCTGGAATAGGCTTCCAAGGGATGTAGTGAAATCCCCGTCATTGGAGGTTTTAAGAACAGGTTGGACAAACACCTTTCAGGGATGGTCTGGGTTTATTTGATCCTGCTTCAGTGCAGGGGGGGTGGACTTGATGACCTCTTCAGGTCCCTTCCAGCCTTACATTTCTATGATTCTATGAACAGCTAGAAGGCAGATTTGTGGAAGTGGTAAGGAAACAACCATGCTTATACAAAGACAACAAAGATGTTTCCTCTTTGTTGTATTTATCCTTCTTTTGTGTCTCTGGTAACAACTGGATGTTTCCAGGACATTTTTATAACTAATAAAACAAACAAACAAACAAACAAACAAAAAAGAGAAAGAGAGAAAGAAATTGAATTCACCCTCCAGGCTGGCCAGAAAATTGTCCTTTGGGAAAAAGGTAATAGCTTGCTAGATTATTGAAGAGTTCACATCATATCCTTAAAACAAAGTATCAACATGTAATTAGACCTTCCATGAATGGAATCTGAATAGATAAAATTAAAACTACTTCATCCTCTTAGGCTGGCAGTTGTTTTCATGCATTGCTAATATTGGACCAGTTCCTCAGCTAGTGTGAATTGAAGTAGCTCTATTGAAGTCTACTTTTGGGCTCGTGGACTGAGACTTAAGCATAGACATTTTCATCCCCTACGGAATGTATTATATGAAGAAAACACCAAGGAACTGAAATTAGGGGCATGACAAAGCGCGAATGGAGATTATATTTAAATTTATTGGACCAGAATTTCAGCTAGTGTAAATCAGTCTAGCTCCATCAAAGTCAATGGCACACTGCTGAAATATGCCAGCTGAGGATCTTTGACTTATTAGCAGTCTAAAATTACAAAAACATTCAGGAGTCAGAAAAAGGTTACATTTCCAAAGTGTTGTGTAAGTTTCAAGCCACACAACTCTCATCAATGTTAATGGTTGTCTCATGGCTACAGTTATATGGGCCCATTCTGAATACGTAGAAGGGCATGTCTAATACTCAAGGTGGGGTGTAAAGGAAAGCATTTCTCCAAGGGTTATTGATGATGATTGGATACTTCTTGCTGAAAATCATGGCACAATTGTTGAGTGTCACCCAGGCAGTGCAGTCATGGCCAGTCAAGTGTTACATTGCACATCACCGCCACTCAAAGAATAAACTGGTCAATTTAGCTCTTTGTTGTTGTTCATCAGCAAAATGGAAAAGCATTCCGCTTGTGTTAAATGCAGTGGAAAAACGAGAAACTTGGAACAAGTAAAATTCATCTGAACTCTTGACCTGACTAAGAGGCACTAGCAAGCTGTAGCATAGCAAAATAATGGGAACTCCAAGTGTAGGACAGCTGATTGACCTGGCTTATTTCAGTTCAGTCTTTCAGCTTCCTCCTTGTTATTTCAGAATTGCATAAACACAATGGTCTGATTTCCTATTTCCACCCTATATCGGAAACCTACTGACCGCTATTCCTACCTACATGCCTCTAGCTTTCATCCAGATCATACCACTCGATCCATTGTCTACAGCCAAGCGCTACGATATAACCGCATTTGCTCCAACCCCTCAGACAGAGACAAACACCTACAAGATCTCTATCATGCATTCCTACAACTACAGTACCCACCTGCTGAAGTGAAGAAACAGATTGACAGAGCCAGAAGAGTACCCAGAAGTCACCTACTACAGGACAGGCCCAACAAAGAAAACAACAGAACGCCACTAGCCATCACCTTCAGCCCCCAACTAAAACCCCTCCAACGCATCATCAAGGATCTACAACCTATCCTGAAGGACGAGCCATCGCTCTCTCAGATCTTGGGAGACAGACCAGTCCTTGCTTACAGACAGCCCCCCAATCTGAAGCAAATACTCACCAGCAACCACACACCACACAACAGAACCAATAACCCAGGAACCTATCCTTGCAACAAAGCCCGTTGCCAACTCTGTCCACATATCTATTCAGGGGATAGCATCATAGGGCCTAATCACATCAGCCACACTATCAGAGGCTCGTTCACCTGCGCATCTACCAATGTGATATATGCCATCATGTGCCAGCAATGCCCCTCTGCCATGTACATTGGCCAAACTGGACAGTCTCTACGTAAAAGAATGAATGGACACAAATCAGACGTCAAGAATTATAACATTCAAAAACCAGTTGGAGAACACTTCAATCTCTCTGGTCACTCGATCACAGACCTAAGAGTGGCTATACTTCAACAAAAAAGCTTCAAAAACAGACTCCAAGGAGAGACTGCTGAATTGGAATTAATTTGCAAACTGGATACAATTAACTTAGGCTTGAATAGAGACTGGGAATGGATGAGTCATTACACAAAGTAAAACTATTTCCCCATGGTATTTCTCCCTCCCACCCCACCCCCCACTGTTCCTCTGATATTCTTGTTAACTGCTGGAATTAGCCTACCTGCTTGTCACCATGAAAGGTTTTCCTCCTTCCCCCCCCTGCTGTTGGTGATGGCTTATCTTAAGTGATCACTCTCCTTACAGTGTGTATGATAAACCCATTGTTTCATGTTCTCTGTGTGTGTATATATAAATCTCTCCTCTGTTTTTTCCACCAAATGCATCCGATGAAGTGAGCTGTAGCTCACGAAAGCTTATGCTCTAATAAATTTGTTAGTCTCTAAGGTGCCACAAGTACTCCTTTTCTTTTTGCGAATACAGACTAACACGGCTGCTACTCTGAAACCTGATTTCCTATTGAGATAGTTTGGGTTTACACCACTGCAACTGGGCCGATTTCAAAATAAGCTGAAGTAATGCACAGGGGAGTCAGACCCAGAACTGGCAGTGAGACCAATCTCTGTACCCCACAGGATGGGTGCTAATAGCTTTGTCATTGTTCCAACTAGCTTTGCCAAAGTTTCCTGATATGTCTGTACTGCACAGCCTTATTAAGCGCAGGAAATGTATGAGTTCTGTGAAAATAACCTGCTGTAAAAAATAGACACCCTGTGGAACTATAAATATGTTGTAGAATTCCTACATCCGTCCAGCTCTGCCAGCAGCTAGGGTGGTTGGCATCCTCCAGGTAGCTTATTACTCTATTCTGTAAGCTGGACAAACCCCTAGTTATACTAGACAAGGAGTGTCTGCTGTTCACCCAGGAAGAACATCATTGGAGGCATTTTTAAAGTCTTCTAAACCTTCTCCTTCGTGTGCCCGAATACTTACAGCACGATGATGATAGTGGAGCAGCTGTAATACAGAAAAGATGAAGATGGGGCATGCATTTATCTCTTGTCAGTAGCACCCTGAGATAATGAGGGTGCCAGTGCTCTGATAGTAAGAAAATATGTCAGCTGTCATCCATTGCAGGGCTTTTGCCCTCCTGGAACTTACATTGTATTCTTGATAAGGAGGGAAAAATACAGAACAAAATGTAGGTTAGTTTATTATTCTTTTCCTAAAATAAATCCTTTCGGTCCCTGAGGCTAAAGAGAAGCCACAATTTGACAATCCCTGGATGGAAAACGTTCCGTGGTGCAGTTTTTGTGGGTTCTCTTAATTGGCAGTTTCTTAGGAGTGAAGCCCATTGAGAAGTTCTTTGCACGTTGCTGGTCGCTTTGAAAAAGCTTGAGACCCTCAGGGAGACAATAACAGTGAAGCTCACTCCATCCAGATATAAACGAGGAACCCAAGCATCAGTCTTCATGTGAAAGTTTAACTAATAAAACATTATGACGGGCGAAGACTGTCTGGAATCTCATTTGTCATCTGCCCATTAAGAGAGACTTAGAAGAAGAAAAGAAAAGAGAGAATCACAGAGAAGATGCCACTGCTGGAACCAGGTGTTCTGTACCCCATAGGAGGTTCCATAAAAAAAATTATTCCGCCCATTTCTGCCACTTTTACTCACTGGTCTTCAGCAGTATATTATGGCATGTAAGTAGCATCTCAGTGGTGCACAGGCCTTGAGCATGTACCACACTGGTGAATTGCACTTAGTTAGGGTTCCATATTTGTACCTTCAAAAAAAAGGACACTCCATGGGGTGGAGGGGATATTTGCTTGCGCCCCCAGCCCCACCCCAACTCTGCACCCTCCCTACCCCGTTGAATCCTTTCCCCAAATCCCCGCCCCGGCCCTGCCTCCTCCCCCCTCCCTCCCAGCCACGCGAAACAGCTGTTTTGTGGCGCAAGTGCTGGGAGCTAGGGGGAAAAAGCTGGCACTCTCTTGAGTGATCAACATTCACTTTCTTTCTTGAATGATCAACTCTTCTTTAGGGGAAAAATAATAATGGAAAAATCCTGGACGTTTTTAGATATTTAAAAGTTCCTCCCAGATGGTGATTTAAGAACCAAAAAGCCGGATGTGTCCAGGAAAATACGGATGAATGGTAACCCTAACTTAGTGAGAAGTACTTATGAGAGTAACCCCATAAGCATAACTCAAAAGTGATTGACTTGGTGGGGCTACATTCATGAGTACATACTACTCACCGTTGCCATGGCTGCCAATACTTAGTAATATAACACCACCCCATATTCGCTGTGAAGGGGCCTCCATCATGCTCCTGGCCAAAATCTATGAGAATGATGACTTGTCTCTGTCCTCAGACCTCTTCAACCACCTGCCTGTCTTCTAGATGCCTGTCTTCTAGATGCCCTTTATGGTCACTTGTGCCACCACAGGACAATGTGATGGAATCTGCTTGGCATAACGAATGGTCAATGACAGTAATTAATCACTCTCTTATCATTGAGACAACCATCTGCTCAGCAGCTTTTGACTTGGCAAGGCACCTATGGTTGTCCCTTAACTGATTTCGAACTGGACAAGAAAATGGTGTGGCTACTCTCTTCAAATGGGGTTTCTCTAGTGACCCATGATGTAGATGGGGTCAACTTTAAACTGTGTTGCATATCCTTGACGAGTGGCCACTGACATACTTCAGCTACCTCTTCACCTGGTTGATGACGATGCTATCAAATGGCTGGGCACACTATGCATATGCTGAGAGATAGATTAACTATGAGTAAAGGCAGCAAAATCCACCCCTTTATTATTTCAATACACCTCTCTAAACACAGTTATCTGCAAGCCAAGCAAATTTTACTTCAGTAAAGGCCTGATCCAAAGCCCACTGAAGTCAACAAACAAAAGTCATCTCATTGACTTCACTGGGACTTTGGATCAGAGCCCCAGTATACAATGTCAGACACTATAAGGAGATGAGCTTGGTGGAGGATTGTAATGGACTTTACTCAGTCTCTGTTGTTGCACTCCTTATTGGCAGTCGTAGCAGGTCTAAAGTTTTAGGGCTTCCAAGAGCCCCTCTTGTTTGTTTTTGAAGCTCCCTCCTATCCCTGACTTTCCATTACTGAAAAATCCTCTTCAGTCTCCATTCCTATTGATCTAGGCTGCTGCAGAAGCTGTGACTGACAGTCAGAACAGCAGACAAAAATACCCAAGTGATAAAAAGACCTTGAGTCTCCATGAGACTGTCCTGATGCCAGCACTATTAGAGGGAAAGTCCAAAAAAGCGGGAGCAAAGGGAGGAAGTCAGGTGTGTTCCTGCAATAGATGTTTATGCAGGATACATTCTCCACCGCCTGGAGGTGTGATCCATAAGGTGATACTGAAGCTTTTGGTAATTGAAAACATTCTTGTTATTTTGTATTTGACATGAGCTGCCTCCTGCTGAGTAACGACAAGTTCTACAATGTAAATGTGGTTAGCTTTACTGATTGTGATGTCTGTTCCTTTTTATTCTTTATGTGGGATCTAATATACTAGCTGACAGGCTGCCAAGTGGCCTGACTGAGTATCTAACAATCATCTACCCCCCCCATGAATTTGAATGTTAAGGAGGCTAACATGAATTATACTTTCTTGATTGCATTATTGGGTCTATGAAGGAAGTTCCCTTCTTCATGTACAATCATCAGAATCTTTTCTTGTTCCTATGTAAAATTCTAATTCTGTTTTCTTCTTCTTCTCTTGCAATTGTGGCATTGAAATACCAAGTGGTCACCCTAAAAAACTTGCCAATCACCTTGCATACTTTGGTATTTTCGAGTCAGTCATTCTCTATCATGAGTATAAGCTGGGACATGGATCTGCAATCATGTCGTGCTCTCTGTCCCTGGGTGTACCCAGCCCAGACCAGGGGAACTAATGCTCCAACCAACAGACCAAATCACATCCCACCTGAAGCACGTTGAGCATATGCTGAGAAGAAGAGTAGTATAAGCATAGGAAAATATACAGAAAATAATAAGGTAACCTTATCCATTCATCTAAAGGAAAAACTGGTGCATTTGTTAAGGTGGCTACTGAATGATAAAGATGTCTGATGGTGCTAAAAGGAGTATTGATTGTTCAACCCTGGTAGAAATATTAAAGAGCCATATATACTAAAAGCAGATTTTTTAAGAGGCGCAAGACTATATGTGAATCTATATTTATGGATTTATTCACTTTCCATAGCTTGTTATTGGAATCTGAACATGTAAAACCCATTAATTAAAAAATATTGCTAATACTGGCTCAAAATACAGAGTCAGGAAAAGAAAGATAATATATATTATCAAGAGAGCCTTTTTTCCCAAGTCTGCATCAAAACACTGAGCTCTGGCTTTGTGTCACTGTGTGTGGCTAACAGTATAGCTGCATATTTATTTTGAGTACTTTCTACCCAGTGCAAAGATAGCCTCAAGCATCATTGCTAAACATGTCTCAATGGAAATCAGTGATGTTTGCAACCCTGCGTCATGTGGCTGCTATCATATTACCATAAAAAACTAGGCACTATCTGATTAGCTATGGGCAATAAGAGCTTAGCTATTTGCCTTATAATTCAGTTTTGTGCCAGGTAACAAAATAGGGAAAACATTGTTAGAGGTTACTATGATATCTTGATCAACAATACAAAACATCAGCAACAATAGCTCCACCAGCCTTTTATAGCATTAATGTAATGGAATAGTCCTAAAAAGAACTGGTTGAAAAAAATGTTTTCATTTAAATATTTCAAAACAGACCATTTTTTTGGTTAAATTTCAGAATTTTTTTAAGCTTTTCCAATTTTTTATTTTACACATTACTGAACTTGTTCCCAAACATTCACTTTCACAAAGGTTTTCAGTAAATTGAAGTCAGTCATTAACTGGATTATATTTTTGACATTTTCACTAAAATTGTTGATTAAAAAGTCCTTTTTTGGGGGGGAAATGAAAACATTTTCAGTAAGGTTGACAATTTTTCACAAAAAGTGTTTTCTATAAGAGACCACTTTTCAATGAAAAAATATTTCATTTAAAATTTTCTGCCCGCTTGAGTCCCAAATATCATAATTCCTCTTGTGCCAAAAAATGCTGTGCCAAAAATATTAAATTCTGCACACAGTATTTTAAAGCCACAAAATTCTGCAAATTTTGTTTGTCAAATAAATGTGGAAGCTCCAGCATGGCATTGGGGCGCACAGGCCCTTGGCTGTACAGAGGTAGGAGATCACTATGCCGTTCCCTCCCGGGACACAGGCTCAGCGGTGAGGCTTCACCCAACTGTGACACAGCACAAGGACGGGGCCTGCCCCAGAAACACCGCAGAGCCCTGCCCCTCTATGCCAGGTGCACCAGGTGTGGGCAGGCAGGACCCAAGTGCAGAGGGGCTTAGAGTGGGGGGATACAGATGTGGGTTGATAGGGTTCTGTGTGGGGCAATCTGGGTTTGGGTGGCTCAGTGGGGGAATCTGTCTACGGGGGGGCTAGATGCACAGGGGCTTGTTGGGGGATTCTGGGTGCAACGGTAATGGAACTTTTCAGGGGGGTCCAGGTGACAGTGGTTGGGACTCAGCAGGGGAGGGGTGTCTGGGTGGGAGAGGGATAGAGCTTGGCAGGGGTGTCTGGGTATGGAGAGCTCAGTAGGGAAGTCCAGATGCTGGGGGAATGGGGCTCAGTGGGGTGGGGATCCAGGTGCAGTTGGTTGGGGCTTGGTAGGGTGGGGATCCGGGTGTGGGTGGCTTGTTGGGGTGGTCCAGATTCAGGGAGAGTGGGGCTTGTCAGGGAGGATTCTGGGAGTTGGGGGAGTGAGGCTCGGGGGAGGGTCTGAGAATGGGGGGCGTCTGGATGCACAGAGGTTGGGCAGATGGGGGAGCAGCTCCCTGTACAGTGATCCCTCCTGCCGCAACTGAGGAACGATGGGTGCAGGAAGCGCACAGAGGGCGGGCAGTTTGAGGACTTCCTACAGCCAGGGGAGAAATCTGGGGGTGGGTCTGACACAGCCCCAGATGCCATGCAGGGGAAGTGGAAATCCTGTCCTCCCCAGCCCAGCCCAGCTGTGACTAGCAACTGAGCCCCGTGCAGGGTAGGAGCCACCAGCCGGGTCTTCCCCAGTCCCGCCTTCTGCCCCACAGTGATTTACCTCTCTGCTGGCTGCCCTGGGCACCCAATACGTACTGCTCCGTAGGTTGTATGACCACTCTTGTGCCTTCCCCTTGCTTCCCAGTCAGAAAGTCATTTTTCTGAGGGGAAGTAAAGAAATCTGCAGGGAACTTGAATTCTTTGCATGCACAGTGACACTGAATTCTCCCAGGAGTAAATAATGCTACTACTAATAATTAATATCTAGCTCTTATATACAGTACTTTTCATCAGCAGATCTCAAGCACTTTACAAAATATCATTATCGCCGTTTTACAGGTGGGCACAGAGGTAAAGTAACTTGACCAAGGTCACTCAGCAGGCCAGTGGAAGAACTGAGAATAGAGCTCACGGCTCAGCTGAGCCCCAGTGTTCTATCCAGTAGGCCACACCACCTCTAGGACAATGTACTGTAATAGGGAATATATATTTTTATATGAGTAGGTTGAAATTTTCATCATTCAGCTTCCTTGCTCAGAGTCTCAGGACATTTATTTATGCCAGGTGCTTATAAGTCCCTTTTCTGATGAGCTTATGTAACAATCACTATCATAAGCCATCATTAAGGGCTAGACCCTGTAATGTTCAGTGCTAAAAGCATGAACCTTTAACTAGAGCTAAAGGAGCAACTCCTTTAACTGGTAGCTGTAGTTGACTCATATTCTCGGTGGACCAGCAACTTGAAGGGGGTTTGCAACACATACCAATTAGCACATTGCACTTACAACCTAAGATCCTGATCCAAAGGTAAAGTCATGGAAGTCAATGGTTGTTTTTTGTCCTGAGTGAGAGAGTAGAGTGACCAGATGTCCCAATTTTATAGGGACAGTCCTGATATTTGGTGCTTTGTCTTATATAGGTGCCTATTATCCTCCACCCCCGTCCCGATTTTTCACACTTGCTGTCTGGTCACCCTCTGTGAGAGGCATTATGTCAGGCCCCAAAGAGTTTATCCAGCAAAAGGATTGACACAGATAAGCCCTTCTTTCCAGGCCTATTCCTATTGCCAACAGTGGAATTCCAAATGAGGGTAGATGTGGGACTCTTTGCAGACACAGGAGCTGTCCATGGAGAGGGGGGCAAAGGGGCAAAGTGACACCATAATTTTTGTTGTTTTCCCCCTCCTTTTACTTTGTTCGTATTTTGTCTATGTGCATGCACTCACTCACACACACACATACACACACACGGGCGCGATACAGCATATTGTTATTATTCATAAAATAATTTAAATTTAAAAATATCGAACTCATTCAAATCCAGCAATACACTTCAGGCTTTTCCCTAGTGTAAATTCTGACTTGTAGAATAACAATGCTGGTATGGAATTAGGGATGGACCAGTTCATTGATCTGTATTCTGTATGCTAAACTCATGGCCGTCCCCAGCAACCAGAACAGGATAAGGAAAGCAACATAAACTGCCACTTTAGAAATCAGATCGCGGGTTCCAGGCTTGCAGACTTTGCTTGTGGTCTCTCCTAGAGGAAATTCATTCTCCAGAATTAACACTTAAAGCCACAGACCCGGCCCTTCTATGATCTCATTTAGATCCTGTCCCCTTAGATCAGAAATCTCATATCAGTGGCAGAATTTTTAAGGGACTGAGTAGTGACACTTCCTCAGAAGGGCAACCAGTTGGATTCAGGTGTGGTGCAGGTGCATCTCTGAGTGACTGTAATAAATGCTTCCTGGATTATGTCTGTCTGGTAGCTATTTCAGTGTCCATTATCAAACAAGGTACAGCAGAGGGACAATGCACTAGCACTGAAAATAAAGTTACCGAAAGCAAGACAAAAGGAATGAGCACTTTCTTTGCCTGGCTGGGCGGGCGGGGGTTACAAAACCAGAGGGAGAGAAAACATTTACAGTGCATTTAAATGGGAAATTTTAGCTCTCTTAGCTTAGTGCAATGCCATTGACTTCCACGATCTTAACTCACAGACCATGCATCAAATTCTTCCCTATGCAGCACCAGCCTCATGCACCACCTAATCTCATTCAATCCCTGTTTTGAGGTCTTAAATGAGATTTAAGTGAGACACAGGCCTGGCACTGATTTAAGTGGTACACTGCTGGACCTCAGCCCAGAGGTGAATTTCTCCTTGTCTGGCAGCGTAAAGGGGGCCTAGGAACCATTTGGGGAAAAAAGGCAAAAACCTACATGATTGTCTTATTAAAGAACAAGACACATCCCCTTACCTAAAGACCAGTCTGATATTGAGATTATCTTTATCTCAAGAAAACAGATGTTGTAAAATACTGTGTGTAAAAGAACATAAGGATGCTCTCTATTCTGGCTCAAAGAGAAGTAATGCTTTGGGATATATTATCAGATCTATAAACAAACTCATTAAAGTAGGCCTCTGTTACTCCACCTCTTTAAAAAAAAGAGAGCTGTTAGTTTAAACCCACACAAAGGATACTGGAAATATCCTTAGCAAAACTGATTTATTTTATGAACTCTCTAAAGTCTTCATACGTTTAACTTTAAGGAGAACATTTCTGGTTGGAAAGTGCTTTACAGAATACATTTGTTTACTTCTAACTCATGTTTCCATTTGTCCCTCAAATGCAGAAAATAGTATTTGCTTCTTTTGAGATGTTTATTTGCCAGTGTTGGGTATTTAAATGCAAGTTTTCATATGATAACTACCTGAGACCAGAACAGAATTTGATATAAAGAAAAACAAGCTAGTTGGTTCATGACTGTTTTGAAACTGGGACTTGAATTCAGGGGTGGTTTTTTTTTCCTTCTTCAACTCATCACATCACGATTAAATAACCATTCAGTCCAAAGAGACAAGTCTGCAGCCTGTATTTGCAAAGCTTTATTAGTTACAGTATGCAAGCATGAATGTGCTAGCATGTGATAAATTCTAACCACATTTGATTTAAAAGTGGTTCTATGAAGACTTCAAAATGGAACAATATTGTTCTAAAATGTTTGTTCTTTTGTGGATCAAGTCAAATGGGGCACAGAACATTTTTATTCTCAATGGTTAAGTGTTCTCACTATGTAATGGTCAGACCACTGTAGCGGGAATACTAATGATGGTATATAGACAGGGTGCTCTGTTCCATTCAAATGTGCTCCAAGATTACTCATTTTCTTTTAGAATAACAAATGGACTTTTCAGGAAAAAAACAGAAGGAAGTCATAAAAAATGGAACACCTGTTATTGCTTTTTCACAGATGTGCTTGCATATGGGCAGAGAGGCTCAAATATCAAATACTTTAATTATCCAGAAAATTAATTGCTCTGCAGTTGCATAACATCAAACAGAACCAAAAATAAAAATAAAAGAGCTCAATATCTATATATTCTAACTAGCTCTGTTCTAATGAATCCTTTGTCACAGGTACCCTTATCAATCATTATTTTCCCAAGGATTTTTGTGAAAATTAGCTCTGGGCTTCAAATTGTCATAAGTTCACAAGCCCCTAACATGGCTTCTTGTTCAATTTGTGTGCAGTGAGCAATAGCATCAGATATTCCTTTTCCCCATGAAGAGTAAATTCTCCTTCGGGAACCTGGGGACTAGATGGCTCACTCAGTGTTTGGTATTGGGATCTATTATTCTCCATGTCCACTGAGGGTAGGATAAGAAGTAACTTGCTTAATCTGCAGCTGAGATTTAGGTTAGATGTTAGGGAAAGCTTTCTAACTCTAAGGATAGTTAAGCATGGCAATTGGTTACCAAGGGAGGTTGTGGAATCCCCAGACTTGGAGGGTTTTTTTATGAACAGGTTAGACAAACATCTGTCAGGGATGCTCCAGTTTTACTTGGTCCTGCCTCTGTGCTGGGGGCTAGACTAGATGACCTTTTGAGATCTCTTCCAGCCCTACATTTCTATGGTTCTACGATTAGTGATCTTGTCCAGCCATGTAATAGGGAGCAGCTGGCAAAAGATGAGAATCAAAAACATTAGTCTGCAACTCCTCAGCCTTGCTCAGCAGCCATATGTCACTGTAATACAATAAAGTTGGTATAACCATAGTTCCATAAATCTAGTTGATACTTGAATACAAATAATACTGACAAAAAATATTCTGGTTAGTTGGATGGATATTCTGATGGATCAGGAAGGAAACCATAGTTTAGGGTGAGAGGTTAGGTCAGTCGATCTTCTTAGCAAAAGAGATTTTATTGCTGATTTACGGAAAGTGAGAACCTTAAAAGAATGCCAATATATATATATATATATATATATATATATATATATATGAAAATGATTCAATTACAGTTCATATTGTCCAGGTTAGTACTTTATCACAACATCAAGCCCTAACTTCACCTTTAATCGATGCACCCAATCCTATATGCTTATACATTGCATGCCAAAGAAGGAGAAGAAGGAGATCCTTGAAACTGCACAAGAGAAGAACAAAGGGAAAAGGCGAAGAATATTCATTGAATAATGAGAACAGAAACTTACAGTGAGAGAAGATGTCTCAGCATAGACCCAGGACCAGCAAATAGGCCAAAAGCCAGAAAGAATCCATCAGCGCCAACATCAGCTCTCCAAGAAGATGCTACCAGTAAAGCTTCAGTGATCTGGACAGACCCTTAGTAACTTCCAGGCCTGCTTATTGCTGGAGGCCCAAGGTGTGGATAAACCAATTAAAAGTGCTAGGAGAGTTCTTACTCCCCCTAACTCCCTTGCTTGATCTAGGGATTAGTAAAATGGGAATCAAAATACTTAGGACCTGATCCAAAGCCCATTGATGTCAGTGGAAGTTATTGGAATAGGCCCTTGATGCTCATCAGGTGTCATTCAGGTGGACAGAAATAATGGACAACATTTTCAAAAGCCCTTGAATGACTAAGAAGCAGAAAAATCCAAATTGAAAATCCCAATCTGACCATCTGATACTTATTAAAAAAAAAAAAAAAAGCAGGATTCATGTTTGGCTTTGCTAACCAAAAATGACACCCTGGAGTTTCAATGTGAGCTGTATTTGAAGAAAAAAATACATTATATCAGTAATTGAATTAATTACTAGCGGTAAAAGCATGTGTTCATCCAAAAACCAATTTGTGTAATGCTTAGTAATTGCTAGTCATTTTCAGCAGTTTCTAATTATTAACTGTTAATTATTTTGCATGTCTGAACTGAGTGCTAATGAATAGTGCCAAAATGGCTGTCCTTGAGATTAGCATTTTGTATGCTTATAACAGGCGCATTTGGGTCAGTGGAAGCCACAGACACCCACATTCTAGGGTTCCAAAGTAGTGTGAGAGGCACTTGGTTCAAATCCTTTATGTGCACTTGTGGTTGATAAGACTGGGTAAGTCTCTGAGTGGGCCAAAAGACTCACTATTTAGTGAGCTTTTTGGGAGATGTGAACATCTGTAAACTGAGAACTGGAATGTGACCATCACATTAATTAACAGCCATTACTAACCTCAGCTGGATTTCATCAAGCAGGCTGAAAGCCTCTGTAACCCTAAACAACCCAGTCCCTTTAATTAATTCATCAAATAAAGTGAATATATGACTCCATATTGAACATTTCTATATATTTCCAATTGTGGCAAGGGACCTCTTTTCTCTTGCCAGACTTACCGTTTTCCCCTCTGGCAATGGCAGGCCTGGGGTAATCAGCCCCACTCAGGCAGGGTTTGCCTTCCCCCTTCTGTGCTCCCTTGGTCATATTTTCAGGGTAGGTGTCCAAGCTGACTCCTCACTCTGGCACTTTGAGTGCAGAAGGTGGGGGCTCTCAAGGACTCTAAAAATTAATCCTGGCCACTCCAGGCTTGTATCAAACTTCCAAGGTTACAGCTTTTCACTCACCTTGGATTGGTAGATGCTGCCACCGTGCAAGTGCACAACCCCTTTGAGAACCCAGGAAGGCGCACGTGGGAATTCCTTCCTTTGGGGTACCCTCAAGCCCTCTCTCTCTCTCTCTCTCTCTCTCCCCCCCTAACACTAACACTAACACACCTCGGGGAAGAGCTGAGAAAGAAAACAAAGGAAATCAGCTGTTGCCACCAGCTAATTAAACAACATGTGCACAAACCTCTTAGGACACAAAAATCCAGTCCTGTTTCTTAAAAAGGTAAATTTTATTAAAAACAAAAAGAAAGACAATTTATCTGGAAACTCAGGCTATTGCTAGATTTTTTTTTAAAAAAAAACCTTTACAAGGATTAAGCATCAAAAAATAATTTTCTTGAGGTTAAGCTTAAAGGTTACAAGCAAAACAAAAGCATTTGGGGTTAGCACAGAGTTATCCACAAGCCATAAAGAAATAGAAAGAGATAAACCTAATCGCATCTTCCTAGACATTTCCTGATCCATTTACATATCTGGGGTTTCAAATGAGTAGTTTCTAGGTATGATCTGATGATTTTTCAGACCGGGCCCAAGCGCTTACAGTACAGCTGCTATGTCCCTTCTCTCCGGGAGAACAACACAGGCAGACATAGGGGAAGTTCCCCCCCCATTTTAAAAAGTTCTAGCCTTCCCATTGGCTCTTTTGGTCAGGCGCCCACACCCTTCCTTCTCATAGATACTAAGGTCAGAAGGGACCATTCTGATCATCTAGTCCGACCTCCTGCACAGCGCAGGCCACAGAATCTCACCCACCCACTCCTATGAAAAACCTCACCCATGTCTGAGCTATTGAAGTCCTCAAATCATGGTTCAAAACTTCAAGGAGCAGAGAAGCCTCCCTCCAGTCAACCATGCCCCATGCTACAGAGGAAGGCGAAAAACCTCCAGGGCCTCTCCAATCTGCCCTGGAGGAAAACTCCCTCCCGACCCCAAACATGGCAATCAGCCAAACCCTGAGCACATGGGCAAGATTCACCAGCCAGATACCCAGGAAAGAGTTTTCTATAGTAAATCAGATCCCATCCATCTAATATCCCATCTCAGGGGATTTGGCCTATTTACCCTGAATATTTAAAGATCTTTTACCTATGCAGGGAGACTTTTTAACCCTTTACAGGTAAAGCAAGTAGAGAACAGCTACTAACAGGGATTTTATAGCTAACTGGCTGCTGGGTGTCCATAAAAGGGAGCTACCCTCCCCCCTTCATTTATCGCAGTAGGCCTGAGGGTTGGCCTAAGGGTTGATCCTCCACCAAACGAAAGAAAACACTCTCAAACAAAAAAAACCCCGGGGCGGGGGGGGGACCTTTTGCTGCCCCCCTCGCTGGGGCAAGGTGCCATCCGGTTGTTTGTCTTCGGCTGTCAGTCCTTCCCCTAGCAGGCACCTAGGTTTGGCTGCTTCCTTATGGGGAGGGGCACAGCCTCTCCCCCTGGAACAGTCTATTCCCTGCTGCCACTAGCCTGGCAGCAGCAGCCATAGGCACCGACTTCCCCGCTCTGCCCCCAGCCCCGCCCCCATTTCACCCCTTCCGTGAGGCCCCGCCCCCATTAGAACCCCTTCCCCAAAGTCCCTGCCCCAACTCCGCCCCCTCCCTGCCCCTCTTCCAACTCCTTCCCCAAATCCCCACCCCAGCCCCGCCTCTTCTCTGCCTCCTCCCCCTCCCAGAGCGTGGTAATGCTGCCAAACAGCTTTGGGCGGTGGCCGGGGCGGGGAACGCTGGGAGGTAGGCAGAGGAGCAGGGACACGGCACGCTCAGGGAGGGGGGAGGAGGAGGTGGGATGGGGATGGGGAGGGGAACTTGGCTGTCAATAGATGCAGAGCACCCACTAATTTTTTCCCCCATGGGTGCTCCAGCCCCGGAGCACCCAAGGAGTCGGTGCCTATGGCAGCAGCTGCTTTTCTTTCTTTCCTTCCCACCCCTCTCCTTTGCTCTCCACAGAGGAGGGGTTTTTAAAGGTCTCAGGCAGCCCTTAATTGGATTCAGATGCCCCTAATTGACCTGAGGTAACCCTTTCTCAGCTTGTAGGAAAAAAAGGCCTTTAACATTCTAGGGCTAATATAGCGGCCCTCCAGGACTGTCTTGCAGCCGTCCGGCCTGACTTTGTCACACAATATTGTTGTGAAATGCTTGCAACTTATCAAGTAATTTCCAGAAAGAGTCTGAGTTTTAAGCAACACTTCATAGACACCAATTAAATAAGAAAGCAAGAGGGCCAATCCTGTTCTGGTTGAAGTCAATGGGAAAACTTCTATGAGCAGAAACAGAAGAAAGTCTTAATGCCCTGATCCTGCACACATTTTAAACTGATAGGACTGATTCTCTGTTACTTTGTACCTTCTGTATTCATTTACATCAGTGCAGAGTGTGTGTAAAACACTACCATATCAGAATGGCACACTCATTTTGCATTGGTGTGAATGACGGCATGAGGCAATGTAGAATTAGGCTCAATGGAACTACTTTCATGAGCAAATTTATGCATAGATTTAAGCGCTTTTCAGTAACAAGGACTAATTGTTTTATCTTGGATTAATATTCATAGATTCTGAAATCAGAAGGCACCATTGTGATCATTTAGTCAGACCTCCTGTATAACACAGGCTAGAGAACTTCCCCAAAATAATTCTTAGAGTACATCTTTCAGAAAACCATTCAATCTTTATTTAATTTTTTTTCAGTGATGGAGAATTCCCCATGACCCTTGGCAAATTGTTCCAGTGGTTAATTATTCTCTTATTAGGTCTTATTTCCAGTCTGAATTTGTCTAGCTTCTAATTCCAGCCATTAGATCGTGTTATATCTTTCTCTGCTAGATTAAAGAACCCATTATTAAATATTTGTTCCTGTAACTGTTCTCATAATCAAGTCACCCCTTAACCTTGTCTTTGTTATGCTAAATAGATAGACTTAAAGAGCTCAGTCACTATCAGGCATGTTTTCCAGTCTTTTAATGATTCTTGTGGCTCTTCTCTGAGCCTACTCCAGTTTATCAATATTCTTCTTTAATTGTGGACACCAGAACTGAACACAGTATTACAGCAGCAGTCACACCAATGCCAAAGACAGAGGTAAAATGACCTCTCTACCCCTACTAGAGATTCCTTGTTTATGCATCGCAGGATTGCATTAGCCCTTTTGGCCACAGAGAGACACTGGATGCTCATGTTCAACTGATTGTCTACCATGACTCCGTAATCATTTCCAGAGTCCCTGCTTCCTGTACTTATGGCTTACATTCTTTTTTCCTAGATGTATACATTGACATTTAGCAGTATCATATTAAAACACATATGGTTTGCTTGTGCCCAGTTTACCAAGTGATCCAGATCACTTAGAATCAGTGGCCTGCCCTATATCACTTTTTAATTTGGGGGCGAAGTGTCTCAATGTTGTTGGCATTAAATCACAGTTTTCTAACTGTCAGGCTTTCAATTCGCAAGCATCAAGGGACTAGAAATGTACATCTGAATTCTGTCCTTTGAACCCATAGCTGGTGTGTACAGACCCTCAACATTCTGTGCCAACTGCAGGCAGTGGGCCAGTTTCTGGGCACAGTTATATCAATGTAAATTTAGATTGCCAGTGGAATAACTAATACCAGTGATTAGTTCACTGGGTTAGCCTCTGACCTCAGTAAAGACTGGACTGCTATCAGTCACTAAGGACCTAATCTAAAACCCTTTGACTTCAATACGCTTTGAATCCAGCCCTGAAATACTACCATTTTTCATGCTAAAATAATCAGTCATATGAATTTATTGGGCTCTCCATCATTCTTTTAATCTCTCAGACTGGGTTGGGGAGTATGGATAATGCAATTTTGCTAGCCTTTAATGTGATATCTTTCCAGATCCCAGAAAAATGGTCTCCACTTAGTAGCTAAAACTAAATGCTGTTGCTAACCACAATGAACAAATAAAGAAAAGGAGTACTTGTGGCACCTTAGAGACTAACAAATTTATTTGAGCATAACCTTTCGTGAGCTACAGCTCACTTCATCGGATGCATTGAAGTGAGCTGTAGCTCATGAAAGCTTATGATCAAATAAATTTGTTAGTCTCTAAGGTGCCACAAGTACTCCTTTTCTTTTTGCGAATACAGACTAACACGGCTGCTACTCTGAAACAATGAACAAATGGTTCTCAAGGTCACTGGAACTGCTGATTAATGATAAAATAGTGTTATGCTGGGGCTTAGGTGAAACCTTGTTGAAGCTGATGGGTGAAATATCCACCCTTCATTCAGGAAGACTGGAAGGAGCAGTTAAGCTCTTTTTTGCAGAAAGACAGCAGACAATAGAAGCCACTACCCAAGACACAGGCTACATGCAAGGCTGGTCAGTGGATTGACTGAGTATTGTTTTGATGGAGGTGCATGCATATGTGTGGAAGCAGCAGAAGCACCACTGGAGCAGGCAGAGAAGGCAGCAGAAAGCCAAGGACAGCCCAAGAAGCACTTGTTTTATGACCCTAAAAGAAAGTTCAGAGAAAACTTTTTGAGTAGAGTGCTGGCTGCAAAAAGAGGTTTGGGATATTGAACAAAGAAACTGTCTCCTGTCTGATTCCTATTGTGAAAGTTCTTTGTAAATAAACATATTGCACCAAAGAAACACCTGACTCCATCAGCAATTCTCTTCCTACTGGGTATAACCTACTGCACCCCAAATACTGACTAACTGCTCAGGTCAAATGGGGTAACAATAGTATGCCCAGAGCAATCAAAGAACATCTATTGTATCTTTAAGAGGCAAAGTTGATATGTAAGCTTAATTGTAGAAACAACACTTTAGAAATCAGAGTTTATCCAATTTATTTTGATTTATGTTTAAAATTTCACCAGTATCACCATATGGGTGGGGGCAAAGGGGTGTTTGAAAATAGCGAGCACCATTTCTGGACTTGATTGTGCAGAGCAGCTGCTAATATTATCTAAAGGAGCGGGGTGTGGCTGGAGAGCCCAAAGCATTATTCACACAGCAATGCAGGGCTCAGTGAATGCTGTTCGGAACTGGATACGGCACTTTAGAATTCCTAAGGGACAATGAAAAAATTCTCTTCTGTTTCTGAGAATGGACTGGCAAATTTACGTGTTCCTTACTCTTACATATCCAGCCAAGAAAGAGGATGAACTGGGTAGCTACGATTTCTTAGTTTGTCATCAGTTGTCATCCTCTCTTCTGCACAGCATTAAGGCTTCATTAAAAAGCTTCCCCAGTCTCACAAGATACTTACTCAGATTGTCCAGCAAGTCATCACTTAGGAAGGTTAGGGCTGAAACCATCCCACATCTTATAGATTAAAACTAGATTCACAATATACAGCCTTAGTCACGGGGCCATGAATGCAGTCCATTATTCTGCTAGACAAGTATAAACAGGTGAAAACAATGATAATATATCTTGCATTTATACAGGGCTCTGTGAAGGATCCTGAGGATTTATATCTCTATCTACCTATCTGTAGTATGAAAGGGAAAATTTGATTCATATTAAATGTATGAATTGCTTTATCCATCACTGGAATGCAAGCACATTTCCAATAGAATCCAGCCAGTGTTTTAACAGTTGCACTACCCAACAATTTAGGACTGGAAGTGGAGTTTAATGTATCCAAATGAAAGCTCAGAAGGAATTTTAAGTTGGCTGAATGTGTAGTTAATTACTTATATTAGAATTCAGCCAGGACCCTGATGAACACTCTTAACTCATGCAAAAAGTACAGTGGTATCTTTAATGTTTATGATTAGTCGAGGAACTTCAGATTTGTCTCGTCTGAAAGATAGCACCATTAGCAGCAGAGTCCTCCTAACTCAGAGCTGGACCACTGGATCAGTCCTCTATTCAGCTCTTTTATGGTATGATAATTAAAGATCTTAGCTCTGAAATTTACATGGCGCTTGTATACATTTGCAAACTTTGAAGCCATAATTCACTAATGGTGCAGCAGTGGAGGAAGCTGTAGATAGGGTGTAGGTGTTTACTACCGTGCATCTGACTCTGCATTGAATACAATGATTAGAAACACCTGGGCTTTGTTTATGCTGTGGTTTCCATTATTCCTACCATGTGCAGAGCTACATCGGCGGTGAGCGATGGCTTCGGAGTTTGTTGTGTAGATGCAGCCTTGGAGCGTTAGAACAAAGAAAATTACTCTAACACGCAAGGAGCTTATCAACTTTGAACCTTTTCTACTGTGACAGCTACCAAAGAGTCAGTCCCTCAAAACATTGCAGACAGCTGAGGAACTCGTCCACTGATAACTAGTAGATTAATAAAGTGCAATAAAATATAAACACAGAGGGAGGAAAGAAGAACAAAAAATATCCCTATGCAGTGGCTTATAGGTAGAAGGTTCAAGAGTCAAAGGTAAGATGCCAAGGATGGGACTATCACAGGTTGCAGTGGATCTGATGGTGGCTCTAAATACAAGCGAGACAGATTCTCATCTGGCATAACTCAGTTAATTTAAATGGCCTCAACTGACTTAAGTGGAACTATGTCACTATACATCACAACCCCTTGAAGTCAATAAGCGTCTTTCCCTTAATTTCAGAGGGCTTTGGATCAGGCCCAGCTGGAGAATTTTCACCAGACTTAAGACTTAAAGCTTAACTCGTGACTGGAATGATATCCACAAAATAATTACGTAAATAAATCAATGACCTGATCAAAGTTGTCCATGAAGTAAATGCATACCTGGTTTGGAAAACAGCAGGAATTCCAGTGAGATGTGAGTAACAGAAATAGAGAACCAGGTAAAATAGCATCGTGGAAAATCTAGAGGAGGAGGAAAATAGGGGGGAAAACAAAAACATCTGCAGTACGGACGTGGGCCAGGATGATAAAATTGATCTAGCCCCCGTCCCCCCCTTTTTTTAAAAAAATTGGCCTCCGACAATTTTGAGGATTGAAACTAAAAAAAAAAGTCATCTTAGAAATCAAATGCATCTCTAGAGTGGTGGGTAGTGCTGATGCCCACTCGTTATTTTTAGATGCTGTAAGTACAAGGATCAATACTGTACGCTGTCTGCAGCTAGAGGAAGAGAGAATGAAAGGACAGTCAAACTAAACAATGTACTTTTCAGGTCTGTTCCGATAAGATCCAGAGATGTAAGGTGAAGTACTGTGTTCACCAGCAACTTCATGCGAAGCAAATCCAATTTTACCAGAGAGTGAAATACATTCACTGCTCCTAGAGAAGTCTTGGACCGCCAGGCTGCCTGTCGCAATTATACTCCAATTCCCATGTTCTCATTCCAATTTCTAGGGACTCTGAATGACAGAGCAGGCTGAATAACTAGTGCTCATTGCCTCTCCTTTGGATTCGAGTTTAAGTTATCCCCTGCTGAGGAAGCTTCTCTTAGCATCCAGTCAGGACCATACATTCCTGTTTTAAATGGCAGAGAAAAACGCCAATGAATGGGTGTTCACTCACTGCTAGAGTGCCTCCTTGTTGCCAGGCATAGCATAGCAGCTCTCTCCCCAGATGGCAACCCCTACCAACTGTTGTTTCCACACTGCAGTGGTCCGTAATTCAGTCCTCTGGCCAGGTCACAATTTAGTCCACCCCTTCTGGATAGCAGAAGAATCCAACAATCAAAGTGCAAGACCTTCCATCAGATCTTCACTAATGATTGTGCCTCACGGCCCTCAGTCCCTTTTGCAAGGCCTCTCTGTCATCCTTGTCCCCTTTTTAGGGGCTTCACTCCACCTTCCCTGGTGGCTTTTGTGTGAACCCAAGCCTTCCCACTACACCTGGTTCCCAGCCCAGGGACCCTAGGGCCAGCAGTCAAGATCTGCTCCTTCAGACCATTTGCTGCTGCTTCCCTTGACTTTTTCCTACTAGAGCCTTTCCCTTGCCAACCGCTTCCTGGCATGGACCAAGATGGCCATCCATCAGTCCAGAACAAGGAAGCTGGACAGTTCTCTGCAATGGTAGGCCCTCTTTCTGATCGCTTGTTCATTCATGCACTGGGCAGAGTTCTTCTGGGCAGCATCCACCGATTCTTCAGACTCCTTCTTCAGCCACTAGGCATTGTCCAGGATTCTATGCTCGGTGTTCCCTTCTAGATCCTTTGTTCTGATCACTTGAGGATTACCTGTTCTGTTCATTCCCTCTGAAGCACCTGGCATTGGCCAGTGTTGGAAGACAGTATCCTGGGCTAGTTGGACCATTGGTTTGACCAGTATGGCTGTTCTTATGTTCACCCTGACCTCTGCCTTACCCACATTTTTTCAATTATTTTTTCATTCTTTTCCCTCTGTAATCTGTTGATTTCTGGGCTCTATGGCTCCTCCTTCACATGAACAGGCCGCCCTTTGGTTGCTTTGGTGCGCTCTGCCCACCAATCCCAGCTATTGAATAGGCTGGAATTTTTCATAAGTACTAAATTCTCCTGAGCTGAAATTTACCCCTGTGCTGAGGCCTACATATTAATGAGGTTCCTTCTATACTCCTGTTGGTCTTCTGCACAAGGGTGAGTTTCTCCCTCAAAGAAAAGAAAATGGAATAAATGTTAACATGAGGCAGCAGAGAGCAGATGTTGGGAGCATTCTAGAAAGTGAAGAAATGGACTAAGACAGCCCCTCTAATGGTTTTACTTTCCACTATGCTCTTCTCTGACAAATCAGTTGGAGTAAGCACTTCACTTTTAATTTCTCTATAGACCTTCATTCAACATGCCCTGGGCTCATAAGTTTGGAGCAGCAATTTGGCCAGGCACTCCTCAGAGATTGGAATGAGCTTGAACTGGGACTCACACAGCAACTCAGTGACTTTTGTGCTTAGTTTTCTAAATCATCTCTGGGAAAATCCCAATACAATTCATATGGCTGGCAGGATCTGTGCTTGTTTCCCATCTCTGTGCTGTATGAAGCAGAAAGAGTCAATTGCCAGAAATTAGTATAACCTATGGAGGGAATATGGGGAAACTACCTTAGAGAAGGGCATCTGGAGCCATAATTGTGGAAAGGGATTGCTACTCTGAAGGCCTTTAAATTAAACAGAAGAAGGGTTAGAGTTTCCATATCAATCAAGAATTTCCAAGTCACATTTCATTTGGACGGTTCAGAATAGTAGGTCACTAATGTTAAAGGCCTCTCAAGCTGACCCTCTTATGAGGGCATAACAAAGGATTGATCGAGAATCTCTCGGAGTCAGATAAGTCAGAGCCTGACAGGCCTAACAAATACCTGATTAGTCTCCTGATGAAACCAGGGATGTAAATTAAATGTGGGCGAAACACAAACACTCTGATTTGTGGAGTGCCTTGGAATGTAGCATACATACAATGTATGCCAGGCCAATTAGAAAAAGTTATTTTTCCTTTCTTATTTGATTGGGGGAGAGAATGTAACTAGGGAGAGGAATGTAAGAGTTTAGACAGCAAGCATTATTCTTTCCTCTACTGTGCTGTGAGAAGCAAAACACAAACAAACAAACAAACAATCCCCCCCACACACACACCTTCCCCAAAACCCAGGAGCAATGGAAAATGTTCCTATAGAAAATTGGACAGAAAATTGAATATCTGTTTAAAAAGGAGCAAAAGCACAATGTGCATTAAAAACACCCAAAAGCAAAAACATTTGCATTTAATCATTACCGTTGTGTTTATTTGATTGGCTTTCACAGTTGCTAACAGGATGGATCCAATATACAGTCTAGAAAAATCAAATTAAAAATGATACAATGCAATTAAGAACTCTGTTACCAGCCCCAAATTATTTGCATCCAGCACAGGGACTAGATGACACAAGGAAACAGAAAGCAGCATTTGTTACCATAGCTAGAAGTGCCACCTGAAATCCATCTCAGTCCTTATCCACATGGAAGGATGGCCTTAACTAGTAACAAATAAATTTGTTAGTCTCTAAGGTGCCACAAGTACTCCTTTTCTTTTTGCGAATACAGACTAACACGGCTGCTACTCTGAAACTTAACTAGTAATGCTTACTTAGGGATGATCTTGTGATTGCTTGTTAAGATGTCATTCTCTCTGAACAATAAATAATAAATAATAATAATAGTGATGATAATAATAATGGAAAATACCCACACACCTCAAAGTGTCAGGTCCCAGGAGATAACTGATCTAATAAAACAAAAAGAACTTCCTAGCTGTGACATCAGAATGAAAGCCATTAGTTCAGTTCGGAGTATCAGGAGACATTTAGCCCAGTGTATTTGCTGGCTGTGAAAGCTGGCCTTTTAGCTTGCCACAAACCCATTTTTCTATAGCGTGACAGCCAAAACTGGATTCTCCACAGTCTGTATGTTGTGATGCTTATAACTAGCAGTGATTTGGAATCTAATTTTAATGCAGATTTATAACAACAAGCTCGTTATTGTGTGAACATCTTCCCCATTAACTACACCATTTTCAAGACCTCTCTTCAAATGTTAAAGCTGCTTTTTTGGTTTAGGGCTAAAGAAGCTCCTAATTTTCCTGGCTACTGGATCCTCTGTGCTTATAATGGTTTCCTGATCTGTCATTAATGTGATCACCTGCATGGCCCCACAGTATGCTGATGAAGTGAGCTGTAGCTCATGAAAGCTTATGATCAAATAAATTTGTTAGTCTCTAAGGTGCCACAAGTCCTCCTTTTATTTTTGCGGATACAGACTAACACGGCTGCTACTCTGAAACCTGACATTAACACTGGTTTCTCACATCTCTATGGCAGAATTAATGTGACATTGCAGGCTGAAAAAACCTACTTTTCCACAAGCCTCTTATCTATTATATGTTCATAGGCACAATCAGGTAATGTGAATACAGTATGCAACATAGGCACTGCCATAATGCAGTGCAGGAGTATAGTATTGCCTTGGTGTGACTGAAGATAATAATTGAGAGCAACGTTTCACGGTTGCTTTTGAAGGGGATTTGAGGGCCAATCATGTGATTGTCAGCCAAGAGATCTGGGTTCTTATTCCTGGCTCTGCCAAGGACTCATCTTGCCTCAGGTTACATGATACTTAACAGGTTTCAGAGTAGCAGCCGTGTTAGTCTGTATTCGCAAAAAGAAAAGGAGTACTCGTGGCACCTTAGAGACTAACAAATTTATTAGAGCATAAGCTTTCGTGAGCTACAATGCATCCGATGAAGTGAGCTGTAGCTCACGAAAGCTTATGCTCTAATAAATTTGTTAGTCTCTAAGGTGCCACAAGTACTCCTTTTCTTTTTGATGATACTTAACCTTTCTGGGCCTCAGTTTGATTATCTTAACTGGAATTAATTTGACTCCCACAGATCGTTGGGGTTTTAGGAGACTGAACCATTAATGTTTGGAAAGGGCTTTAAGATAGAAAATTGAAAGTCTTATTATCATCTGATTGTGATTAATGCACAATAGCTTGTAATGATTATCACAGCCTCAATACCTCGTCATCACAAGGTATTGAATCGGGGACCATGCAGGGCGCATAACAGTGCATTATCTCCAGCTTCCCATTAACCTGTTATACGAGGCACTGAACTCCATTCAGCGGTGTTTATATTTTCATTTTCACTTTACTGAAGAGAAGGAAACATCCATTTTCATTTGAGACTGACTCTACCAGTCTAGGTTCTGCTGATCCCTTCTCAGAATGCCCGGCAATATTCAGACCAACATGTCAGGCTAAATAATATTATTGTCCTAGAGTTATAAAGACCTGTATATTCCTTTCCAGTTTTGGAGCATCCAATTTCATGCTTGCCCTCATTTCGCCAGCTGAATTACTTAGGATGCCTGGTCCTTCCCTCCCACTGCTGACATTAATATGGTTTGAGTTTTGTGGCACCTGGTGAGAAATTTAAACCATCATGCCATCTTAAACCTAAAAGCAGCTCCAAGGAATGACACATTTGTCAAATAAGTGCCTTATTACCAGTGCACAAGAATTGCTACCAAAACTGTTCCTAGGCTTTCACCAGCTGTTTGGAAACAAGACAAAAATTAATCAATCACAATCATCCAATCAAGCAAACTGATGTGCAGAATGTTATTTAAAAAATAACAACCATGAGTTCTCTAGTCTCTGTTATGCTGAGCAGCTAGCCTTTTACTCCTGAGAAACTGGGTCAGATCTGGAGTTGACAAGATGTGAAATGAGTTTTGATGTCCCAGGCTAGTCCCCAAAGATAGTTTGTCCGAATCACACACACTCACACCCCAGATATCCATGTGTTCAGCATCTTTGAGAAGCACCATGGTCAAATGTAGGCCACTGGACTGAAAGTCAGGAGATTGTGATTCTGTGCTTGGCTCGGCCAATGCCCTTGGGCACCTCACTTCACCACTGTTTCCCCCAGAGTCACCAGGCAGCCAGCTGAGGCAGGAGCAGATGCAGGCTACACCAGGGGCAGGGGCTGAATTACTACGCAATGGAAATAGTCCTAGGCAGTTAATAACATTAAGCAAACTGGTGACACTGTTCGCTTAGGAGCCTATATACCTGCCTGGGGATCACCTGAGTGGGTCCTTGCCTGAGAATTGGCTGGACTCTGGTTGAATGGCATGAGACCAATCACAAGACCTGCAGGTAATTGCCTCTGGTGACTCATCAGATTTAGGCAGGCTCAGGCTCAGAGGCAATTCAGAGATGACTCATCACAATTTCCCCTTCCACCATTTATTTACCTTCTCTCTTTTTGTCTCTTACTAAATATCTGTGCAGTAAAGTAGGACCCCTATCTTAGTTAAGACCTTTACTTGCTACTGCTCCATTAATAATAATGTTCAGAGAATATATTTTCCCTTCCCATATGCTCTGGAAACTCCATGCATTAAAACACATGGAATTTCAGAAGAGAGGTTTCAGAGTAGCAGATGTGTTAGTCTGTATGGGAAGAAGCAGCAGGCACCAAGCTTCATGATACACCAGTCTGAGGATCAGTGAGGAAACATGTGTCTGTCCCAGTGGAGGTATGGCCCTTTTGTATTACTCTCAAGGTCCAAAAAAGTTAAAGGCATTATAAACTCTTTCATTGGTCAACATTAATACAATAATACATAGGTTCAAGTTTTATCTATAGAGGTCCTGGTTTACTCAGATTCTTGGCAAACACCCAAAATCATTAATTCTAAAGTCAAAAGTATATTGATCAAACATAAGGAAGAGCAAGAAATTAAAATAAGCATTTATACTGATTATGCAAAACAAACAATCAAAACCTATTAAAGTCTCTCACATTTTGGAGGCAAAATATCAGAGTCTGTTATTTGTATTAACAACCCTTCTTTGATGAAAGGAAAAGGGTTGGGTTTGCTCTCAGTCCTGATGTATGAAGGCTATTCACTTCTGCTGCTTATAAGAGACAGAGAGATACAGCAACAGGATAGAAAAGGTGAGGGAAATGCAGCGTTTGTTCATGTTTTTGGAATACTGGATGGTGGGTCAGTTACAAATGGATGCTTTGGCTGTTCGGTGACTACAGCACCTGTTGGTTAGACTCTGGTTCATGTTCCAGTCAGAGATGTCATCTGGTTGGGTGCTGTGTCCTTAGACAGAGCAGGGCTGTGGTCATGTCATCTCACTGTGCTGATGCAGTGCAGTTGATTTCAGGATTTGATGAAAAGCCAAGAGAGTGAGAAATAGGATAGGAGAAAAAAAGAGTAGGGAAGAAAGTAACACAACAGAGACGTTTCAGAGTAGCAGCTGTGTAAGTCTGTATTCACAAAAAGAAAAGGAGTACTTGTGGCACCTTAGAGACTAACAAATTTATTTGAACTAAGCTCTCGTGAGCTACAGCTCACTTCATCAGATGCATTCAGTGGAAAATACAGTGGGGAGATTTATATACATAGAGAACATGAAACAATGGGTTTTATCATACACACTGTAAGGAGAGTGATCACTTAAGATGAGCTATTAACAACAGGAGAGCAGGACTGGGGGGGAAACCTTTTGTAGTGAGAATCAAAGTGGGCCATTTCCAGCAGTTGACAAGAAAGTCTGAGGAACAGTGGGGGCTGGGAAGGGAAAATAAACATGGGGAAATAGTTGTACTTTGTGAATGACCCATCCACTCCCAGTCTCTATTCAAGCCTAAGTTAATTGCATCCAGTTTCCAAATTAATTCCAATTCAGCAGTCTCTCGTTGGAGTCTGTTTTTGAAGTTTTTTGTTGAAGAATTGCAACTTTTAAGTCTGTCCGAGTCACCAAAGAGATTGAAGTGTTCTCCGACTGGTTTTTGAATGTTATAATTCTTGAAAACAGAGAAGGGAGACAGAACAGACTCTCACATGGCTCTGTGGTGTTAGCAATGAGGCATCCCCAGGGATGGGCTGAGGACTGGATGTCATGATTATATGATGACTTTCAGGACTCACAGATGAAAAACAAAGTTCCTTAACACAGAACAAGGCCTGATGGCCTTCCTCTCAGGTAAGAAATCCTTTGGTCTAATTTATCTATTGAGATAATAGCCCTGAGATGAGTGCAGGTGAGCCTGGAGATAAGATAGGATGAGACAAGAGCTCTGTGATGCATTGAGATAAGATTTTTTTTCAGTTTCTTTTTAAGAACCTCCAAAGGGGACAAGTAGGTGGCATAGTTCATCTCCTTGTTATTTTTGTCCACCAATTAGGCCTAATATATGCCACACCAATTTTGGTCCATTAATTTCTGAACCCATTTCTTCTTGTTTATTAAATCCAACCTCAACACAGTCCTTGAATCATATCGTCAGGCTTTTTTTGTTTTGAATAGTTTAGTCTTTTTGTCTGGTTTCCTCGCACTTGTTTATAACATTCATTATTGAAAATAACTTGATCTATTGTCCATGGTTATTTCCCAAGCAGGCAAAAAGTCATAGGTTATTGCAACGTCTTATGAAATTCCACATACTTTTTACAGTTGAGCTCACAATTAAGGTAAATGTTTAGGCCCAATAATCACAACCGCCACCTTTCCCTGCCACCATTGCCTGTGCAGGAGACATACAACTTTTTGCTCCCTCTCTACAATGGTGCACTCTTCCCCTTTCAGGACACAAGAAGCCGCAGAGGGAGAGCTACTGCTGCATCAAGTGGCACTGGCTTACCTAGGCTTGTAAATTGCTGCGTTGGGAGGGAATCCACAGAGCAATAACCACGTGGATTTCAGGTTTTGTCTTCTCTTTACCATCTCCATTCAACAGCCCTAGATCTACCCTTCTGCAGCTTCCCTGTCATGCATTAGGTGTCTCCCTTCTCTGCAGCAACCTCCCTCCTGTGAAACTCCAGATACAATGACGTGGTGCAGAGAGACCAGCTCTGGATACTTGTTTCAAACTTAGGGTGAGGCCGAGAGGGAAGAGCAGGATTCTCTGTGACTCACGGTACTGTAGTACCCCGGGTGGCAGCTCTAGTGGCAGTGATTTCTTCAAGTAAACACAAGTATGATGTGGTGGGACATGTGGCGGTGGGTTTCACAGTCCCCAAAGGCCCTGTGTGGCTGCTGTAAAGGACCACAAGTAACAGAAGGTGTTCAGGAAACATCACCATTTGAAAGCTGTCTCCACAAAGGAAAGGTCTAGAAACTCAATGCTACATTTTGCCATTGAAGGAGCTTCTTCTCTGGCCCCTATAATATCTGGGCACCTCATAATCTTTAGTGTATCCTCACAACACCCCTGTACAGATGGTACTGATGGGAGAGTGAGGCATAAAAAGACGAAGTGACTTATCCAAAGTCGCACAGGAAATCTTTAATTGAATAGGGAAGTGAACATGGGTCATCTACACCCTAAGATAGGGCCCTAACCACTGAACCACACTCCCTGAATCACAGCTGGCTAATCCCTTTGAAGAAAAGTTTTTCCAAAGGCCCATAAGAGCAGAATTTGACCCATAGGGTCTGTTTCTGATCTCATTGGCTTCAATCCAACACTTAGACTTTCAGTATAGGATTGTCAAAGGACCCTATGGGACATAAGTGTCCAACTCTTACTGACTTTCAGTGGGGGGCATGGATCAGCTTCATGTCACACTCCTCGTCAGTACCCGGCCCAAGCCGGGGAAGCTAATGATCCAACCAGCAGTCCAACTTCAGTGGTGAATTCTGGTCATGTGCCACCCGAGGCACGCTGCGCATACACTAAGACGACTGACTTTCAACGGGAGATGCATGCCTAACTCCCGGAGCTTAACATTCATGAACATCTGGGGTGAAAATCCCAGCCTTAGAAAATAAATGTGGAGACTGGCTGTAAAGAGGTTAGCCAGGGCTCATCCCTCTCCGAGGCAGTGGGGGACCACACCACCTCACTACACACTGTTGATGTTTTGGGGGGAATTAGTCCGGCCGCGGGAGTCTCCCTCGGCAGCTCTTGTGGCAACTGAAATAAGCACAGTCAGGGCGGGGCAACAATGAGTCAGGTGCTCAGGCCCTCAGGCAGGGGCTGAGCAGTAGCAGTACACACAGTGGCAATAAGCCCCGGCCTCTAAAGGCCCTAGGAGAGGGGGAGATGGCCACCCGCGAGTTGGGTGGCGGGGGGATGCAGGCCCCCCCACTCCACTGCATCCCAGCCCAGGGCCCTAGCAGCGGCAGAAGACCCGATGCTGTGTCAGTGGGAATCCTGGCCACAATACACCGACATGGGCTCTGACAGTGCTGCAGCCAAACTAGGGTCAGCTGCCCCAGGGCTGTTTCCACACTCCCCCTCTTGAGGGACCTGGGTCACAGTGGTGTCCTCCAGGGGGTCCAGCACCATGGGTTCCTCGGGGTAGGTGGCAGGGCAGGCCCGGCAACTCCTCCGTGTAGCGGGCGTAGGATAGGCCCCAGCAACTCTTCCGGTTAGCGGGCGTGGGGAAGGTCCGGCAACTCCTCCGGGTAGCAGGCGTGGGGCAGGCCTGGCAACTCCTCCAGGTAGCTGGTGTGGGGCAGGTCGGACCAGTCCTTGTGTGCACCTTGGGCCGCGGGAGCTTCCCAGTCGTGGGCTAGGCTGGAGGCATCTGGCCTCCCCGGCGGCTGGCTCTCCAGTGCGCTGTGAGGTCCTTTATACTTCTGGGGCACCACCTGACCCTTTGAGGGGTGGGCCCAGAGCTCCCTAGCTCCGCCCACTCCAGTGTCCGGAAGGGCTCGTCCCTCTCTGGGGTGGCGGGGGACCACACCGCCTTACTACACTGACATTGACCTTTAAAAAAGTCTCAGTAATACGTGGACACAGTAATCCTTGGGTTGGCACTGACCTAGCAGAATGAACACTGAATCACAACTATCACTTGCTTGTAGTATCTGGTGTTGACCTTGCCTGGCCCATTATAGCTTTTGAGAGTTGATGCGCTCACAGGTGACTTTGTTCTTTTTGCAAACACGGACAAAAAAAATGGAAGGGGGAAAATACTTCAAACATGCTGCTTTTTCCACCACTGTAAATGTGCCAGGTGACATAGCTAAGTAATTTGTGCTTTGCTTCCCTAGCTATTTCATTACACATTTACTGTTTCCAGACGTGCATGGGAGCCAAGCACTATGGAACATTTTAATGTGAGAAGCGATGCACTCTACTCTCCCAGTTCATTCAACTGAAAAGACCAAATTCCTCAATTGTGTAAGGGGAAAATGATAGATATGATGGAATGTACACAATTCAACATGTGCACAGTGAAGCAAAACACCTGCTCGGAAATATATCTTTGGGATGAACTCCTGCAGCAATTGGCCATGTTTCAGGGGTGGGGAAGGTATTCACATGCATTAACTGCAGTTGAAGTTGGCAAAAAAAGATTTTCCATTCCTTTAACATGTGAACTGCAGAAGTGGATTTTCTTAATGAAAGATTTCCACTACTAAATCCTTTTAAGTGTGTCCTAGTTCCCAGCAGACAGCTTGGAAATTGCACACAGGTAACAGACACTTATTTCAAAGTGTAATATTCAATGAACCCTTCAAAATATTCTTAATAATGAAACCCTTGTGTGTGAACTTTGGTGTGGACATGAGACTAATATAGGTGATTTATCGATTACATTTCCTCTGAAATATGAACTGGATTGGTTAACTTGTTGTCCTTAGCCCTACAATACCTAAGAAATGCAAAATAGATGGGGGGTGAGGGAGGGGTGCATCAGGAACACAGGAAGAAAAATCTGCCTCAGCAAATTAACAAGTGTGTGAATTCTGAGTTGCAAACTGGAAGTGGAAATTAGTATTTAAACCAAATATTAAATGACTCTTCTTTTCCCTCCCATGTCCTTAAGAAAAGATGTGCCTGCAGCTGTGAAACAGAAATTAACTTAACCAAGGGAGGACATTTTATAATTCATGTGCATCGTAGATCGGCATTATATACTAGCGGCAAATTCTGTAACCGCTACTCACATGTGCTGTACTTACTCATTCAAGTGCTCCTCTTAACATGAATGGGATTACCTGTAGATGAAATTCACTTCTGTGCAAAGAGCAAGTACAAGTCTATGCCCCATTTGAGTCCCTAAAATGGGCTTGAGTGGGACTTAAATGGTTCATCAGCCTTCTGCACAGGAGTAAATTTCACAGTAGGGTGAATTTTATTTGTACTACAATGGGAACTACAGGCAAAACTTCCTTTGAATTCAGTGGATGGCATGCGTAATTAGGCCTGATAGGTTTGAAGTAGGGTGACCAGACATCCTGTTATGTGTTGACTCTGTTACCCACCCATTGGCTCTCTACATGCTCCCCCTCTCACTGTCCTCTCTCTGATTTGCTCCTTCACTGCCCCCCAGCCCCGCTGCTCCTCCATATCTCCCCCCCCCCACCCGTGGGACGCATCCCACTCCTAGCGCTGTGCGGAGAACCAGCCCCTGGTCGGAGCGCTCAGCTCACCAACAGCCTGGCTGTCAGGCTCCTTCCTTCGCCCACTGCCTCTGGCTGGGCTGGTGCCCCAGAAAAGCCCAAGACCCTCAGCCCCAGGGTGCTAGCCAGGAAGAGCCGAGCCCTGCATGTGCTGAAGCCCTGCAGAGTGCTGGCACGGGGAAGCCTCTCTGCTCCTCAGCTAAACTCTGTAGTGGGAGTGGGGAAGCGATTTCCAGCTTGTTCATACCCCGAACCTGCAGGCTTGTCAGCAGCCCTCCAGGGGAGAGGCTTAGTACCCTCTTTCCTCCCCACCACCACCCTGGGTCCTGCCTCCAGGGAGCTTGGGGCTGCTCTGTCCCCTAAGCACCCTCCCCTGCTGAGCCACCTCTCAGGCTGGGTTCTCTGAAGCCCCTGCAGTCAGGATCCCTGGGCCCTGGTGCACAATGCACCCTTAGGGCTTAACTCCTTCCTGCCCAAGCTGTAGCCAGAGGTGGCTGGCTTCTGTTGATGGCCAGCAGCAACCCGGAGGTGTTAGGTACCTTTCGACACTGTGTGGGCAGGAAGAGACAAGGTGCTGCCAGCTACACTGGGGTGGGGTGGAAGAGATGAGTTTGATGTGAATTTTCCCTGTTTTAAGAGGGAGGTTTATTCCTGTTTACTGTAACTTTAAGGTTTTGCCCAGAGGGGGATCCTCTGTGTTTTGAATCTGAATACCCTGTAAAGTATTTTGCATCTTGAGATTGCATCCTTGCATCCTGAGCATTACAGAGATGATTTTTCCCTTTTATTTTTTAAATAAAATCCTTCTTTTAAGAACCTGACTGATTTTTCCATTGTTTCAAGATCCAGGGGTTTGGGTCTTTGATGATTTTGTAACCAATTGGTTAGGCTATTATTCTCAAGCCTCCCCAGGAAAGGGGGTGTGTAGGGCTTGGGGGGATATTTGGGGGAAGACATCTCCAAGTGGTCTCTTTCCCTGTTCTTTGTTTAAAACGCTTGGTGGTGGCAGCATAGTGTTCAAGGACAAGGCAAAGTTTGTACCTTGGGGAAGTTTTTAACTTAAGCTGATAAGAATAAGTTTATAAGCGGTCTTTCATGCGGGTCCCCACATCTATACCCTAGAGTTCAGAGTGGGGAAGGAACCCTGACAATGATCTACCAGACTGAGCCTAAATTAGGAATACCCAAGTTGGCTTTCTAAATTGCTCTACACTGGGGGGGGGGGCGAGCTAACTCGGTCGAAGTTACGCAACTTCAGCTAGGAAAATAGCGTGGCTGAAGTCAATGTACTTAGAGCTACTTACTGCTGTGTCTTCACTGTGGTAGGTCTGACTACTGACGCTCCCCCGTTGACTCTGCCTACGCTTCTCACTTCGGTGGAGTACCAGAATTGGCGGGAGAATGCTCGGCGGTCGATTTATCACATCTTCACTAGGCGCGATAAATCGACCCCTGCTGCACCAATCGCTCCAGAAGTAAGTGTAGACATGCCCACATTGACTTGATAGGAACTTGATGAACCTCTCTGTACTTCAGTTTCTTCATCTGTGTCACTGAACCCCATTTTTTTGAAGACCAACTGAATAACATGTGCTTAGTGCTTTGCATTTTAGGGCTATAATTTCGTGATCCGCGCCTAGTGGGTCTGACTACCTTACTACTGTATCAGTAATACTACATATTCATAGAGAACATTACACAGATACCATACTCCACTACTGTTAAAAACAATGTGATTAAAATATAAGACTATGTTTAACTATTATACCCTGAAATGAAACCTGGTTAAATATACTTTTTCTTCTGTTTCTTTCAAAATCTGTATTTTCATCATTTTTCATACCTGGAGAGGTTTCTTTGGGCAAATGGTACTATAATAAAGCAAGTCATACATTGTCTGATCTATGGACACCTGAACCCATTATATTTGATGTTGATAAATGACAACAAATTGTATTGACAGACCCCCTCTCAAACATGATTACTAAAAAAGAACCATCCTGAATCAATTAATAGTGTAATTCAGCTTTAATTTTGTGGCACTCCACCACTCAGAGAAGCAATCAATCTTCTGGCGCCTGGCCAAACTTTTCACAACTTACACAGGAGAGATGTTATTGGCTTCAGTCAGTTATTTGTCATTTACAGCATATTAGAATCAGGGTCACTGATTTCAGTGGGACTACTGACCTCAGTGACGAAAAAGGGAATTTCTCCTCTGTGTCTCATGGGAGGGATAAATGGGACACAGAGCCTTCCACAACTAGGCCAGATGACTGACTCCATCTCAGCATTAATAGTGAATAGATGACAGTCCAAGTGGTATTTTGTAGGCATTATGTGGCCCTCTGACCTGAGTTTGTGTTCTCAGCCATTTGCCAATGTACGGGTTGCCACAACACAAAGAAAAGTTACCATTTTTGGCATTAAGTATTGCCTTTTTGGACCAAAGGCTGAATGGAACAGGGAAACTACCTTCCCATTTCAAGAGGAGGTTCTCCATTCCTACCTGGACAGGGATGAGGTACAATTGTGAATTGTGAGGAGGAAGTTTGTAGTGCCCTACCTGGTGGTGATGCCGTATGATTGAGGAGCTGTACATCTTCTCTAGATTCATAAATTATAAGGCCACAACACTGTGATCATCTAGTCTGATCTTCTGTATAATACAGGCCATAGGACTTCCTTGAATTAATTCCTGTTTGAACCACAGCAGATTTTTTTAGTAAAGCTTGCAATTATGATTTTAAAATGTCCAGAGATAGAGAATGTCTGTCTGAAGAGCTGTCAATGTCGCATCATTCATAGTTCCTTTCTCTCCCTCTCATAATGCATTCCAAAAAGTATATTTTTTTCAAATGAATTGAATGTTAGTGGCACCTTAAAATAGCCCTTAGGCCTCTCTGTTAAATAAGCAGAAGAGAGATATGGCAGGCTAGAGTAATGAGTATATTCTGAAGTAATTTCCTTTGTATGTCTCATGGCTATTCATATAAGCATGACCCCAGGGTCAGGACTTCTATAACTCCACTTCACACTGAATATTTCTGCCTTAATATCCATCCGAAGGGCTTGTATGATAGGTTCATTATGTTGCTTCTTCAGCTCATGCACACTCTAGCTGAAGCATTCTCATTTCCATCACAGAAAGCTAGGCACCTTTTAGGATAGGATGTGGCAGTTCTTTTCACAACACACAGCTACACTGTGTCCTTTAGGAGGTGAAGTCACATTTTATATGAAGGTTCCATTTGTATAAGTGATGTATAAAGGATTAATAAATGACTATTAGATGTTGTTAGAGACATGAGTAATATGTGTTATGGATGGTTATAAATACATCAGAAGATAGGTTATAGGGACATCATTACAAGCAAACTATTCACTGGTTGGACTCTGTCGCAATTGATTAACTGCTTAATAAAAAATCTATTCATCATTTATTAACTCTTTATTAACGATATGTAGATGGAACCATTCTATAAAGTGTGACTGAATATTCAGTACAACTGAACTTTTGCAAATTTTTTCAAATTTTGTGAAATCTTATCGAATGGAAGATAAAGGATCACACCGTACTGAGGAAGTTTCTTCTACATATAATCAGTCAAATTATGTATATTGTACAAAATTAAATATAGCAGAGCCCAGGGTTTCTTGCAGTTTCTTGTAATGTGTTAATATTCTTAACTATAACCAGTATTGGAGAATAAAATATATATACAATTTCACAAAGTACTTCAATAAATGCTGAAGAAGCGAAAGCTAAATAATGTTTGTTGTTGTCTCCTGCTTTTATGAGACTGGCCATTTGCCATGGAAAGATAATGAGAAGGAATAACATGTTTTGTTTTCTGTTTTTCATTAACTACAGGAGAGTGAGGCCTGACATTTTAATTAGTTTTTGGTCTTAAAAGTGCTGTTTCTCAGGATACCCATGGTTGTGATGCATCTTCCTACCATCTTCCTTTAGTGTGAAGAAATCTTGTCTGTGCCGGCTGCAAATCAGTTCCCTGATTCTATTAGCCTCTGGCAACACAAGCACTTCCTTTCAGGCCTCTGCAGACTTCTCTCTACAGGTTTGTGATAGGCACACACCAACCTCCAAGTGTCCCTCTGGAATGCTTAGCCCCTTTTCCACTGAATACTCACAGGTTCACTATTCCCAATGGAATAGTACACACCAGCTTGCTAGTTTAAATTGAGGATTACCACTCTGCTTAACACACAGCACTTAGATATATTGACAGTGAAAACACAAATAAGTTCAATATCAAACAACAGCAATTCAAATGACAGAAAGTGAGAATATTGGAAACAAAGGGTTTCATATAAAACAAAATCATAAAATGCTTCTTAGAGCCCCAACTTAACTCACAAGACATTCTTCTGTCTCCTATGGGTGAATCCTTTTCCCAGGGTTTTCAGCCTTGTTGGCTGAAATTCCCCTTTCGTAAGATCAAGCCTACTGGCAGCTTGGCCTCACAGATTGAAGGATACCCGTGTGGAAGAAAACAAGTCCTCACTTTGCATTTTGTTAGCAACAAGTCAGAAACAGTTTATTACGAGCAATTGCAAGGGAAGACTGCGGTCGGACAGGAGATCCTCTGACCTTAGGCAGATCTACCTCCCACAAGCAGTGTAAGACAAGTATTTATACCTTCCCATTACATACATGAATGGCTAACGGTTATCCTTTGTTTATACAAATTTCCTTCAGATGCTATCTTATCTCAAGGTTTCTGCATAAGTTAGCATTTTATCCTTATTAACTAAAAGCAAGGCGAAACAGCATCTCTTACAACTCTTGCATGGTTAGGCTTAGGGTTGACTAAGACATCTACTCCCAGATCTTCCTTTTTCTCTTTTTTTGCTTCCACATTCCCCCATTTTGTGCTTATAGCACAACTAATGTTGTTAAATTTTTATTTTTATTAGATATTGTATTTTTGATTTTAGATTGATGAGATTGACCTTATAACTTTTGGTTGGTTGTAATGGTAATGGTAATACCCATGATTAGTATGAACATGAAAGCTATTTTTATTAGTACATTTTTTTGCAACAACAATAAAACATTTCTAAAATAAACAAAAACAATAAAATTATTAACATCCCCAATATAATTTTATGATGTGGTTGTTCCAGAACTTTAGTTACATAACATGATATATTATAATTAGTACACAAGAGAGATGTTTTGTAGACAGTATGGACAGCATGTTTTTCAATTTGATATATATTTTGGAGTACATGAATTTGACCTTGTAATTTAGAGATTTTTTGTACTTTTGGTAAGAGGGAAGCCGGTTTTGGAATTGATTAGGTACTAAAGTAGTTTAATTAAAACATATTTGGAACCTAAGGGTTGATTGTAAGATAGGTTGGGACAATAGATAATATAGCTTTCTGCAGCAGTAGTAAGATTAAAATGTATTTTTTGCAAAAGGAAGCTTTTAACATATACACAATTGTTGTTAGCCTGAAAGATTGGGTGCCCTGCCAGGGTTATTTCTAGTTCCATGCCTTTTTAACAAACATTGTCATGAACCGTGACAACCTTGTTTTGTTTTAACTTTTGTATATACTGAAGCTACGGGGATTCTAGAGGCCAGAATGCTTATTGTCTTTTTATTTTTATTTAAATATTGGGTGTTATTTTAGGAGCACCGACTATAAATCAGCTGGGCTTACCAGGTAGTTTAATTTCCCAAATATCACAGTGAATTATCCAATTTCACATGCATTTTTCCCACTGACCCGGCAGGATTCGGTATGTGGGAGCCTACACCCCTTCGACCGGCTCGTATGTTTGGAAGGAGTACTGAGAGCATCTGCATTTTTACCCTGAAACCCTCCAAGTATGTTTCCAAAGCCTAGAAAACATAATTTCAGCCTATACACATAACTCCTCACATATTTTCTGTACATACATCTCACAATGATTATGATGACCATAAGATACATGCTTTCAGTAGAAACCTTACATGACCCCTTTTGGTGAACCCAGGGGATCCCTGTACCCCTAAGTATTCTGTGCCCTCTGCCAGCTGGCATCAGGAGTTCCTTGGGTAACAATCAAGATTAATAGTCTCATCCCTGTGCAATTTACTGACATGTTATGACCCATTTAGTGTGCCCAGAAAGAGGACTTGATTCTGCTCTAACTGAAGTCAACATGAGTTTTGTAATTGCCTTCAGTGGAGGCAGGATAATATAGTGTGAATATGCACGTGTAATACACTGGGGACAAGGACACTTCCCTAAACACTACCTAGAGCTGGGCAATAATGTAGAAAACCAGAAATACTGAACATTTAAATATTCCTGAGGCTAGTTTAATTCCACTGCATTTTAACTGAACCAATTTTTCATTTTTCAAACTTTTCCCTGGCTATTTTAAAAATCAAATTACAAATATATTTATTTTTTTTGTTTGAAAAACATTCCATCATGTGACTAAGCTGACAAATCAATATGGAACCCCTTCCTGAAGAAGTTGCCATAGCCAATAAATGAATCAGATATTTTTTTAAAGTGAAACATTTTGAGGACATCAAAATCTCTGATTTTGGTAAAAATGGCCAAATTTTGGGGGGAAAAAATAGTTTGAATAAAAAGTTGACGAACTCTAGCTCTAGCAATTTTTCTTTTCTATACTTTGGTGACATGGAAATAAACCGAGAATGTGGGATTTTTCTTTATTTTCTTCTTCAGTCAAAAGTGGCAATGAGAGCATGTCTTAGCATTGATCTTGTGGGATCAGGGAGTGGGATGAGGTCCTTGTTTCATTAGCAAGAAGGCAGGCAGATAGGGTTGTAGGAAAAAATCTCTTTTTTTAAGCATGTTGAGAGGCCAGTGCTATATGCTGAGGCTAAGGTATTTGCATGTTAGCAGATGGCACAAACTTGATTGCTGAGGCCTTGGTGTCACATCAAAAAAGCTCCCTCCTGCAACCTGAACTTCTTTCCTCAGTTTCTGTTATCATACTAAAGTCCTGACTTAGGCCCTATCTCGGTGGTGCAGAGGCCCACTTGCACAGAGGCCATTTCAGCACTGGAGAATGAATCCTGATGGTGCACACAACTCCGTGCATGTAGTAATACAAACAGTAAATAATAGTAATAAATTTGGCCCATTTCAGTTTTCCCAGGGCAGTCAACTTAACCAATGATTAAAGTTAAGCATATTCAGAAATCTTCGCAGGACTGGAACGAGATAGTATTATGAGGAGTCTTTATACTAGAGCTTAACTCAGTTAGCAACCAGGCTTTTTTCAGATAAAGCATTAGAGCAGAGAGAGCTGTTCTGTAGTTAGGGTGTTGTAGGAAGTTCACACAGCTTTATTAATCAGCTCTGCCGCAATTTAATGTGCATTTAAATGTCTCCATTAAATAGCGTTGCCTGTTTTCTCTTCATAGTGACCATGGAGAAGTAAAAAGCATTTGAAAAATATCTGCAATGTTGTCAGGAGAGCTCAGTTACACACAATATACCCCTGCGGGGACATTATACCAGTGAGATGAGAGTTTTTCAGGCTGTTAAATTAAGCAGGAAAAAATAAAATGATGCAACTGCAGCTTGTAAAAGCAGGGTCAAAATACTCAGTAAAACTCAAGTAATTCAAAAGAGTGGCAATAAAGAATTTCCTGTGTTGTTTTCTCCCTTTGCTTTATCATTTTGCCTCTTGAGTCAAATTCTGACCATTGCCCTTTGCTGGCAGTTTTTTGAAAACAGAAACTGAAATTCAAACCAATGGAGAGGTCTTTCCTATATCATTGCAAACGTCTATTGAGAGCCTAATAGACAATATGCAGAAGCATATTTATCTCCTTCATCCAGGTGGTATAGTGGCTTAAAAGCCAGCTTCTTCTCTGGTCATTTGGTCCATATCAACCTCCTCTTGTCTGGCGTTGCATCATATTTGAGCAATATATCCGCACTTTCAAGGCATTGACCTAATCTTGCCCCATCTACACCTGTGCACTCATTTCCCATGTCCCATAGCTCTTCCAAATGCTTTCTCTTAACTGATCTTTTTGTTTCATTCTCCTTCAGTCTTTGCTTTATGCCCCAACTCAAACTACCCTTTCACTTGGGACTAAGGTCACCCAATAGCAAGTGTGAAAAATCAGGATGGGGCCGGGGGGTAATAGGTGCCTATATTAGACAAAGCCCCAAATATCAGGACTGTCCCTATAAAATAGGGACATCCGGTCACCCTACTTGGGACAACCTGACTTTTCTTGTGCACCAAGCAACCAATCTCCCGCTTCAAGTCCATCGTTAAAGCCTACTTCTCCCACAAATCCTCTCCGTATTGTTTGATCCCCACAATTCCCCTTGTCTGTACTGCTGTTTTGGGTCCTGTCTTTGTTTGCCTTAACTTTCTTGTGCTTGTCAAAGGGAACATGTCTAACGCCATTGGCCTGATACAGAAAACTCAAGAGCTGTAATTAGTCCTTATGCATGTGAGTGAATAGTCTCCTTTAGTGAATGGAGCTCCAATCTTTGATGGCTTAGATTCTCTGCATTAAAGGAAGCTTCCTTAGCTGCACTGTTCCTGAGATTGCTAGGTGAGGAATGAAATGATCGCATTTAGTTAGTGCAGATGTACTTCTTTACGCCATGATGTCCTGTCAGTATTTTAACAAGGGGCTTGCTCAAGTGGCTTAGATTTTATGGTTGTGGTCCTTAAAAAAAATAGAATAGCACAGTGATCACATATTAAGTCTAATGTATTGCTTAGTGCAAAGAGCTTTAAAGAATAAAATTAATAATAACAAGATTAAAGAATGAAATCATTCTGAAAAAATGGTAGGGGTTTTTTTATTTTGTTTTTATTACACTTTTAAAGAGTCCACATGGTGCTTTTAATTTTATAATCAAATGCAAAAAAAAAGTATTTTAGTATTTCCAGATGTTTCTATAGTGTCAAATGACTTTTTATTTTAATTAAATGCAGCAAAAAATCATCACTCATAATTGACTGGATTCTTTAACTTAGTTTCTCTTTACATTTAAATTCTGTTTTAAAACATCCAAGCTGTTGCTCTTTTGAAGTTTTCAGTTGAGTGTGTGCAGTTGTTCCTTTTTTGGCATCTTTGTTTCCTGTATGGTGCAGGTTGATAGGGTAGTTTACACCAAACATCCCAAATATATTAGCTCCCAAAAGAAAGCAAAGGAAAATCAAGGCAGAGTGACATGAAACATAAAACTGATGTCCTCCTATAGAATGAGAAAGAGCCCCCCGCCCCTCAAAATAGTAGAAATCCAGTCTCTTGTGAAATTGAAATTAGGGCACAATCTCCCAATTACTTCCATTTTGCATGGAGGCAGGGGGGTACTTGCAAAGATTCCCTTGAAAGATGGGAGTCCAGGCTGATAAGATCACTCCCACAGTTTCTATAGGAAGCAATCCTACACTGGTCAGGAAAGGAACTAGATACCCAATTAGCAGAGCTGAACAAAGAGTGGGGAAAAAATCCTCCGCTAACATAAATTGGCATAGCTCCATTGGTATATGTCCATCAGCATCAATGGAGATGCATCAGTTTACTCCAACTGAGAATCTGGCCTGAGGATTTTGACAATACACAACAAATTAATAATCATAGAGTCTAGAAGGAGGGAGAAGCAAAGTTTGGAGGAAGTAAATATGGGTATATTTGTATAAATTGTTAGTCAAATTGGTCTCAGTAGTCCAGGACCCGCCCACAACATTTTGGCACCTGAGGCGGGGAGCTCAAATGACACCCCCATGCCCTCTCGCTTGGGCCAAAATTTTGAAAGGTCTCAATTCTGCCTTCTTCTCGTTCTACTTCTCTCATGGTACTGTTCTGCTACCTACCACAATAAAGGAGAACTGACAACTTAAAATGCCTTGTTCAAAAATTTGAAGTGACACGTAACTTTCAAACGCCTGAACAGCAAATGTAAGTTTTCTTGTCTGCATAGTAAACACTGGCATTTTTATCTCTTTGAATATTCATAGTGGTGCTTTCTGTGCTTTCTTGGTTGCAAAGATTTGAACTGCTTCCTGAAGGTCCACTGTCTGGGCCAGCTCATGCTCTATGGAAATGGTTGCAAGGCCGACCAGCCTCTCCTGTGTCATTGTGGAGCGTAGATGTGTTTTTATTAACTTCAGCTTGGAGAAACTGCGTTCTCCACTGACAACTGTTACAGGAAGTGTTACAGAGCAACAAAAGCATTTGGAAAGAGAGTGGTCATCTTATTTGTGCACATATCTTCCAGAACAGCCTTTGGAGTTGATCCTGCTGAAATGTATTTTGAAAAGGCTTTCAGTTCATCACCTAAATCACTCACATCAATATTGCGCATGTCATCATGTGTCAACACTGTCTCTAGTGCCCTGAATTGCTGGTGTAGGTCTTCTTCAGGTATAGTGAAGAGTTTTGGAATATTATACAACATCCCAAATATACTGCTGTGTTCCTTGAGCTGCATGAAACGTTCTTCAACTGACTCTATTGCACAATCTAGCACCTGGTTAAAGAATTCAACTTTGAATTGTTGTTTGAGGTCTCTTATGGGATTATCCCGTGCCTCGTAATCAAAATGTCGTCTTTTTCGGTGACTCTTGTATTCTTGAATGGGTGGGAAAATAGCTTCAGTGTGAAGTTCCTCTGCCAACTTCTGTGAACTCTGCAGAACGTTTTGAAATCCCTCATCTGACCAGTAAGACTGTAGGTATGACTTTGCTTTGTCCAGTTGTTCTATTGCTCCAGATATATCAAGGTCAACACCTTGGAGTCTCTCTCTTACAACATTTATTTCAAACAGTATGTCATGCCACAACACTAATCCACACAGAAATTTGAAGTTATGTATGTTTCTGGTGATTCCATTTCCCTCTGCCACTGTTCTCTCACGAACAGCTCCTGTCATAGCATTATCTTCAATAATGGCAAATATGGCATCACCTATCTTCCCAATTTGGTGTTTGATAGGATTTCTCCTCCACTCGACTTTCCCATCGTGTGGCACTCAGTGGTTTCAGTGTCAGAGAGGATGTTCCCAGATGTTGCTTCAATATTTGCCATGAGTTGATGCAGAGAAAAATAATAGATGCTTTGAATGACATTAAAAAATTCAGCAGCCTCACTAGAAGCTGATGCTGCATCACTGACCACCAAGTTCAATGAATGAGAACTGCATGGGACAAAAAAAGCTTGAGGGTTTAATTTTCGGATCCGTGTCTGCACTCTGTTCTTTCCTCTCATGTTGGCACCATTATCGTAGCCCTGACCTCTCATGTCAGCTATCGCAATTCCCGTATCTTCCAGCTTTTTAAGAAGCACATTTGTCATACCAGCTCCTGTAGTATCATCATCAATGTCAATAAATTCTAGAAAATTCTCTCTGACAGTCACCATTGCAGGGACATTTTCACTAGGTTCTGTTGTTGTTACAAAACACACTATTAAAGTCATTTGTTCTGTATGGCTGATGTCAGGTGTGCAGTCCAGAATAACAGAGTAATATCTTGCTGACTTCAGATCTGCCACATTCTTCTGTTTGACTTTTGTTGCCAGTAACTGTATGATCTCATTTTGAATTGTTGTTACGAGGTAGTGTTGTGTGTACATTTCTGGGTGGTGACTCTTCTTAGATGCTCCTGGAGTACAACATCAAACTCAGCCATCAGCTCCACAATTTTAAGGAAGTTTCCATTGTTTTGCACATACAGCTGATCTGAAGTGCCACGCAGTGCTAGGTTTTGGGTAGCAAGCATTCTCACAATGGCAATGAGCCTTTTCAGAACATTTTGCCAGTGAAGAGACTCGGATGCAATCTTCTCTTGATGCTGATCATCTCTGGTGGCCTTTAACCTTAGTCTCATCTCAAGCTCTTTCCACCTATGGAATGGTCTCTGATGATTTGCTGCCTTCTCATGGCATGCCAGATTTCTAGCCAGATTTTTCCAGTCCTGTGTTCCTGTAGAACCCAATGTGGCTGGAACATTAGACTGGAAGAGTTTGCAACAAAAACAGTATGCAGCATTCTGGGGTTTTGAGTAAGCCGTAGCCTCTCCACTTTGTCACCATTGGGGATTTCACGCCAGTAATGAGTTGGACGGAAACTTCTATTTTCATTGTCTTTGGGGAACATGAAGTTTTTCACTTGCTGTGGCCCATGCAGTACAAGGAAGTCCCTCAGGCTACTGCTCAAGTGAGTCCACAGTCCTGGATCATCTAGACTTAAGGAACTAAACTCAGCAGCAGCTGTTTCTTGCGCCTCCACCAAACTCTTCTCTGATCTGCACTTTTCTTCAGGAATGTGCCTGGTTACATCCATTTGAGATGGAGATACGGATGCTCCAGTAGCTGCCAGGTCACCTGCACTCTGACTAACTGGAAGATCAGGCATCTCCTCACCACTCACATCCTCACTGGGGCCAGAAGGCTCACCGTGAACATCTGTGTCTATGTATCTCAGGAGGCTCCTTCCTGCTTAGATAGAAAAGCTTCCTTTGCTTTCTTTCTTTTTCTGAATGGTGCCCCAGAGGGGAGTTTTCTTCTTTCACTCCTGACTGCTGTTCTGTGCCAGCTACAGTGGCTCTCAACACTCAGCTGAAGGGGACAAATAAGCAGGCTGGTAGCAGGGCCTGAGTGAGGGAAGATATCAGCGTCTTAAGGGCCTAACTGGCTCCTACTACTTCAGCTGATGGCCTATTCTCCTCAAGTGGGTTCAGGGAAGCAGCAGGAAACAGGAAGCTCCCTGAGAAGCTGGGGTTAATTAGTCCTGGCTCCTGGGGATGCTAGAGGCTCCTCCTCCTCTCTTTCCCTGCAGCTCCTGCTGCTTTCTGTTATTCCCTCTCACCCAGTGATGAGCTGCCAGAAGCTGAAGAACTGGTTCTTTCAGTCACTCCGGGTCTTCGGCAGCACGGAAGGACCTGCCACCAAAGTGCCACCGAAGGCCCAGAGCGAGTAAAGGACCCGCCGCCGAAGTGCCACCGAAGGCTCGGAGTGCTGCCAGGTGAGTAAAAATTCACAAGGGAGCCTCCCCAGCCGAGAGCTCCGGCGGGACGGACAGGACGGTCCCTGCGGCCCGCGAGCTGGAGTTTGCCCACCCTTTTAACAACCGGTGCTAAACTGGCTTCAAAATTAAACAACCAGCTCATGCGAACCGGTGCGAACCAGCTCCAGCTCACCACTGCTTTCACCTTTTCTCCTGCCTGCCTGTTATGTCTCTTGTGCCCTCCTTCCTCCAGCACAGCACTCCCCCATCTCTGTGCGTCTAGAGCAGAGAGAATACATATGCACCAGCAGCAGAAAACCATTTTCTACACTCTGGATCCTAGTGCCGCCCCCCCCACAGTCTGGCACCTGAGGTGGCCACCTCAGTTCGCCTCATGGTAAGGCCAGCCCTGCAGTAGTCACACTGATCACAAGTAGCCACTAGCCTAACACATAGGTTTTAAGAGAAAAATAGAGGTCTACATTTTGCTTTTAAATATGCTGGTGTAAATCCAAACTCTGGTGTACTGCTCACTAATTTTGCTGGTGTAAATCCAATGCAGTTCTTCTGGATTTAGACCAGTGTAAATAACAGCAGGATTTGGTCCATTTTTATATACACACATACACCATCACCACCACCACCTGTTTCCACTGCAACCTTGGCTAAGTTATCTGTGTTGAATTATGGGCAAAAGCACTGTGTGAACCTATTTCATTACTGAGTAACTGCCAGGAAAGTGATATTCAATTATTCACCAGGCCTAGAGGGGGTAGGACAGCTTTGGAGGACTATTTTTATCCTATCAGGAAAGAGCTGCTTTTAACTTTGGGAAAGTAAAAATCAAATTTCCTGCAGCGGCATCCTGTAAAAGGTGCTGTGAAATTGGTCTGAAGAAAGAACACATGGTAGCCGCCGGACTGGTCTCCCTTTTAATGACAAAATATTCCCTAGTAAATTGCAGAGACTTGCATGCAGTTGTACTTGGCTTCCAAAGGTGGAAACTGCTCTCATCTATTTAATCAGGGCTGAGGAAATGCAGTGAGAAATGTATTCAATTCAGAAATTGCATTGGGTAATGGAGGTGCTGGATACATGCACGCCTCACAGCAGAGAGAAAGGAAGGTCAAAAAGAAGCACTGGACTTGGACTCAGAAGATCTGGCTTCCATTCTTGCTTCTGACAGTCTCCCTTCCTGACCCTTGAGCCAGTCATTTACTTTCTCTGTGCCTCAGTTTTCTCTCTATAATATGGGGATAACACTTCCTTTTCCCCCCCTTTATCTGTCTTTTCTATTTAGACTGTTAGCTCCAGGGGCAGTGACTGTCACTTATTATGTGCGTGTACAGCGCCTAGCACAATGGGCCCGGATGTCAGTTGGGACTTCTAGATGTTACTATAATACAAATAATAATAAATCATTAACATGAATTAACTTCTCCTTCCCACTCCCTAAGCTCTTCCTACACCTCCTCTCAGACCCTCTGCTCTTCCCAGTTTTCTTTCTCCACACTCTCACCTAGAGTTGTTCTACTTCTTCCAGATTCCTTTTGAAAAGGGGCTGTGATTGGTGTGTCTGTTTTTAACAATTCCAATGGCTTTCCAGAGCCCTGAAGCTCTGGGCCTTTATGCACTCAACAACGTCTGAAATAATTTGGAACATAGATTAACATTCATCATCTGCTTAAAATCTGGGCTGCCAATTGTGTTTAAAGTCTGCTTCCCTTAGCTACACGGTTGCAACTCCTTGTGACTTTCGTGTGAGCTGAGGGTCAAATGGGGCTTCATGAGCCTGATCCTCCTCTCACATTCGTGTAAATGAAGAGTAAAACTCTTGAAGTCAATGCAGTAGAATCAGGGAGGGAGGTGAATCAGAACCTTCTCCGACAAATAAACACAAACCTCTCTCTTTCTTTTCTAGCCCGGCCAGAAGGACCAAGCTTAATGTTATCACTGGGATTTTCTTACATCATTTTCACTTCTTTGGCTTCCCTGTAGTTACTCTTTATTTACACCAGTGTAATGAGAATAATCAAGTTCTACATATTGGTAGAAAATTAAGTGAAATGTTCTTGTTAATGCTGCTTATGTTTTTTTCCTTTAAACCTAAGGCTCAGAGGTGAGGGGTATGGGAGAGTAACAAATTGCTGGTGTGCTGTTATTCCTCGTCTTGTGCAAATAGGTGGGTTAGGGAGTGGGCAGAGCTTTAGCTCCATCCCTTTAATCCACCAGTCAGTGCACTGGAGCCAGAAAACGGGGGAGGGCTGGTGCAGATAACTTGCCCCATGGAGCAAGGGAAAGCAGAAGCCAGATGGTGATGATCAGAATCACAATCTGTTTCCTGCCTTTCCCTGGGGGAAGTGTAGTTACTCCCCACCCCTGCCTTAGGCTGGACTGTGCAGTTATGGGCCTAGCTTATTAATACTGGAACCTATAATACTGTAGCCTTACTCAACCCTAAACAATCTTAAATTCCTTTTACATGCAGATTAGAAGAAGATGAAAATTAATTTTTAAGAGAAAAAAAATCTTCAGCAACAACCCCGGTGATTTGTTTTAAATTTTCATTTTAATTAAGTTATTCTTATCTTTAATTCCCACACAATCCAATTACCTGGGCAAATTTTAATGCATTTTCTAAATTTAAGCATTCTCATTCTTTTATTTAAAACAGTTATTAGTTTCATAAATCTTCACACATAATTAGAATAAAACCCATGGGACAATGCTGGTGACTCAGCAGATTCAGTGTTGGTTTTATTATAGCTTTAAAAAATATGGTAGGATTTTTAGGCATTTACTGAATATCCACAAACAGCATGACAAAAACATGTATTTGCAGGAGAAAACATAAAGTTGTACTCAAAACCAGTCATACTGAGCCCTTTCCTCATTAGCTAGCAATACTGGTAAATCTCAGTGCTTTCAGTATTCAGAGACTCATGTGAGTCTTTTTTCTCTTATGTTTGGTTCATTTTTGATCACACCCGATGAATTGTAGGTCCAAATTCCAAATCACAGAGCTAAACTCAGCTAACCCTAGAGTTGGCCTCAAGTCTCAAAACTGAGATTGAGATCCCTGTCTCAAACGCAGCAAAGATGGGAGATGTTCAGTGTCATAGTTACAGGGCTAGTTCCACCTTTATCCCTTTTCTGATCTCTCTGAAGCCATTTCTGCAGTTATGATGGGATGTAGAGGGGGGTGCGTGGTGCAGGCTCTGAGAGGGAGTTTACACCTGGCTGCCCACGTGCCTAGGGGCCTCAAGGACCTGGCGGCCACTTTTAGGAGCCATGTGGAGCTACGGTGGGCAGGGAGCCTGCCTTACGCCTGGGTCCACGCTGTGTCGCTGACCAGACTTTTAACGGCCCGGTCAGTAGTGCCGACCAGAGTCACCAGGATCCCTTTCCAAACGGGCATTCGGTTCAAAAACCAGACAGCTGGCAACCCTAAGTGTAGACATGGGAGGCATTACTCTAGTGTGTAGAAATGTCCACTAGGGATGTACCCTCGGAGTTGAGGCTTGTAAGGCACTCTACTCTGCTCACCTAAACCATCTACACTGCTATTTAAATCTGTGAAGAGTGTAGTATCATGTCGCCGTGCGTGTAGACATACTCTGAGTTCAACCTCTCAGGTGTCAGGTCATGCCTCACACCAGGCCCTGGACTACAGGACCTCATGTATCAACCATTCGTATCCTGCAGATCTGACTCAGTTCACCTGATGTTTTTCCCTTCAGGAGTCCGTGACCAATAACATACAGTGACTAAACAGTCTTTTTAAGTCAACAGTTTGCAACAGGAACAAAGTGTTAGAGCAGGCATAGGCAAACTTTTTGGCCAGAGGGCCACATCTGGGTATGGAAATTGTATGGCGGGCCATGAATGCTCACGAAATTGGGGTTGGGGTGCGGGCTCTCGCTGGGGGTGTGGACTTTGGGGTGGGGCCAGAAATGAGGAATTCAGTGTGCGGGAGGTGGGTCTGGGTTGGGGCAAGGGGTTGTGGCGCTGGGGGAGGGGGAGGCCAAATTAAATCGGCTGGTGGGCCGGATGTGGCCATAGTGTTTGTAAATTATTACAGGAGAGCTCCAAATCTTTCACATTCAGATCTAGGAGTTTGATTTATCCCATTAAGATAACAAGGCCCAGTTGCAAAAAACAGACCAAGGTCCACGGAAGGGAAGGGACTATGGAGTGGTTCTCCCTAGTTTCTTCCCTGGTATCAGAAGTACTCAGCAGACCCCAGATAGTGTATGCCTAGCTCAGGGTGTCTCCCACACTCAGCTGCATTAGAGAGGGAGGAGTAATCACTAGGGGGGCTGAGTTGCCACTCCAAGTGAGGAGGCTGCAGGAGCCAGATGTAGCTCTCTGATTCAGGGCTGACCGGCCTAGGCACAAGTTAGGGCTGTAGAAGGTTAGCTCTGAATTGCACCAGTACAAGATCCTGCTTGCCACATCACCTTCCCACCCTGTCCTGCCTGTGCCCAGCTCCTGGAACATACCTAGCATACCCCTCCATCCCTAGACCTGGGGATTGGTAGGGTGCTGTCACAGAAAGTAATAGAACCACCTCTGCTGCCTTTACATCATCAGAGGGTTCCCATGCATGGGAGAAATCCTCCACTGGCCTTTTCTGGCTACTTTAAGGCCACTTTGCACTACTTAGGAGCACAGGCTCCAGCTCTAGCTGACTATACCTTGAATGATAATTGAATATTAACTGGGCTCACTGAATAGCACTGATTATTCCTCCTGCTGTTTGGCAAATTTTCTATTAGCTTTACTTGCCCCTAATGACAGAGTTACAACAGCACTATCATTTGGACATATGCTGTATACGTACATAGCGTTGTGTAAAGGCAACTCCTTTACTCCTGCAATCTTATGTATACAGCACGTGCTCGGCATTAAACAAAGACCTGAGCCAAGAAGTTTTGCTCCGGATGTCTATTCAAATGCGCAAAGTTCAGGGACAGTTAAATCCAGTATTTTTGTTCATTTTAACTCTTATTATGTAATGTGACAAAACAGCTGGAATATTGCAATTAAATATAGGCTTAGAGCATCTATTAGAATATACCCAAAGAGAGTTAATTCAGTTTTGTCTCTAAGCACTAATAGCCAAACAATAGCCTGGAGTCTCACCTACCCTTTTAGACCTACGTGTCCTTTACTAATTGCCAGCATTTGCCATAAGGTCTCAGCCTCAACATTTTAATGCAAACTTTCACATTTCTTTCACAGCAACCTGATCATTCCTCCTTCTACTTTAGTATCTTTACCACAAGGTTTTATATTGATTCCCTGTCATGGGGTTTCTTTTCTAAGTATCTCAGCCTTGTTGTTATTTCTCAGGCTCTCTCGGAATGGCTCTTTAGACTCCAGGTTCTTTATTGGTGCACGTTATTTTTTTTCCCCCAGCCTAGTTTCTGATCAAAGCAATCAATAAATAAGTGCTGTTATTATATTTCCAGACTTTCCGAGGATCCATTAATGGCTAGGCACTGTCTGCACAAGCTGAACTGGCTGGACAGGGGAAAGAAGAAAGAGACAGTTACCTAAGTTAATGGCTAGAGTACATATCCTTTACTTACCCAAAGTCAAAGTGCCCCCAAGTCATAGTTCAAGCTGACTTTGAAATCGGAGCTGCAGGTCTAGTGAATGTGATTTGTGGAGCGTTAAGTATGTGATTGGCATAATTCATAATCACAACAGCAAGCGATAGCCTTTTTTTCTTGTACCATACTAGACTTTTTAGATTTCCGCAAGTCCTTGATCAGTCTGAAAACAATCCTATCAAAGCTTTTCCTTACAAATCTATGTTTTCTTAGATGAACTCTGAAGTGAAATTATCTTTGGTGGTAACCCAACTATCTGTTTAACCTGAGCTGGTGGTGCAGCAGAATTTGGTTATGCATTTCTTCTGATTTGTTTGTTATATCTGTAGCTAGAGGTTAGGCCAGAGAACTAAACTCAATTCTCAGCTCATTCTGTGTTGGTTTCTAAGCAAACTGTGCATTCAATGCCCATAACACAAGGGGATTAAGAGCACCACATAATGCTAGGGGAAAATCCATCCCTAGCAGAACTTTATTGGGTTGCAGCGCCATTGCACCTGGGAAAAGTTTTGCCCTCAGTATGTGCAGAGTGTGTATGATTTCTCTACACTGCTCTGCTAATCCACCTCACCTGAAACTGCATTTCTAGTCCTTTGCTTCTCTTCCAGAGAGTGAATTCACTGTGTAATTACCTCATATAGCCTTGATCCAGCAAAACACTTGTGCACACGCTTAACTTTAAGCTTGGAACCATTGAAGTCCATGGGACTGCTCGTTCGCTTAAAGTTGGAGCATTTGCTTAAGTGCTTTGCTGGATCAAAACGTGTGGGAGGAGGTGTTTGGAGGGTTAATAATATGAACGGGCATCCACTGTAGAAAAAATTATTTTCTCTGGTAACATGTAGGAAATGGGACTGGAACCTGTGTTTTCTGATGTGAAATGCTGAATAGACCTTTGTGCTGCCAAGCTCTGAGTGGCTGTTAGAAAACCAGCACTGCATTTATTTGTTCACTTGTGTCTCACTCTCTTTCCATCCTCAACTTAGTATTTCCAGGCATTTAGCGCCAGATCTTTCAGTTAGGGTTATCAGGGTATTGACACAAATTCTTGAGTCTCTCTCTCTCTGCAAGCCTCCTTTTCTTTACTATTTTAACACGTAGCATCCTTATCAGGCTAATCACTGAATCGGATGATATGTCTACACCGCGGTCTTAGCCCATGTTCCTACATGTGTTTTTTCCAACCTCCCCCCCACCACCATCCACCCACAAATCCTCAAGCATGTGATTATTTGCACATTGAAGACCTGTGCATACTTGCACAGATGAGAGTGAGGAGGGTTAAAGCCTGAGCTATGTTTTTTGCTCGGTCTGGAACTTGCCCACTTTGTAGCAAGGATGGAGGCAAGATCACTCAAGCGCTGACAGTCCTCCAGTGCCTTTTTTCCAGTTCCTCCCCAAGAGGCAGACATGTTATCCTGTAATTGACACAACTGACTGGAAAAGATTCTTAGCGTGTCTCAGCACACAAACCATGGACTATGCCCCAGATGCACATGGGTGAGTCAGAAAAAATGAGGACACAGTGGGAACAACTTTGCTATGGGAATGTTCATACTTGGACTTAGACAAACCTGGATGCTCAGATCTGGGTGCCAATCACACCAGTTAACTGTGCAGTGTTGACATTCCCTCTGAGGCAGCATGGTCTAAAGCAGGGTTTCTAACATAACTCCAGGAAGGGGGACCAAAGCTGAGCCCCACCACCCTAGGCAGTGGGGGGCAAAGCCAAATCCTAAACCCCACTGCCTGGGGGCTCCAAAGCTTGAGGGCTTCATCCCTGGCCAGTGGGGCTCAGAGTTTGGCTTCATCCCCAAGCCCCACCAATTCTAACTCCAGCCCTGGTGACCCCAATAAAATGGGATTATGACCCACTTTGGGGTCCCAACCCACAGTTTGAGAACCGCTGGTCTAATGGATAGCACCCCAGTGTTGGAGTCAGGAGATCAGGCTTCTATTCCCAGCTCTGCCACTGAGCTGCTGTATGAACTTGGGCAAGTGGTTTTTCCTTCCACCCTTTCGGTGTTTAGATTGTAAGCTCTTTGGAGAAGAGGCTGTCTCATACGTGCAAAAACTAATACAATGGGACCTAATCTCAGCTGAGTTCTCTGGGAGCTCCCATAAAACAAAGAAGAATAATCTAAGAACAATTGGCTTCATTGAGAACTGGGACGTACTCATACCTTTCACCTTGTGAGCCATTTGCTTGTCTTACCTGAAGCCACAGCTGTGGACTCCAGAATTGCAAAGGTTTAGGCAAATAAAGGAGATATTTCTATCCAAGGAAATGGATGTGCCCTCTGCCATCTGTACCGAGATATAGTTTGCTCTCCAACCTTATATTACAAAGAGAGTTCCAGGGGATAAAGTTCAAACTAAAACATGCCACAGAAACTCGGAAATAAGTTTGTCACAATGTGTGCAAGGAAATGAACCAGAGCATACAGCTGAAAGGTCTTTGTTACATTCGTAGTAATACTTAAAATTTAGGATCTGTGCACTGTTCCTCATCACTACATTCTGTGAGTGGAACAGGCCCCAAGAGTGTGGTCTTTACAGAACTATGCTCCACAGCTTCTTCAAACAAGAACAATCTCCCAGCAGATCTCATTCCTCTTAATGTACCTAGTCTGAGTTGAATTTAAGGGTGGGGGAAAGGAGTGGGAGACAGATTGAGTCACTTAAAGCTGAACTGCTACTTGTAGATTGAGAATAAAATATAAGCAGCAGCCCTAAATAATTCTGTATTCTAACACACTACTCTTCATTACAGGGTGAATGACGGAGGGAAAAAATTGTGATAATCTTCCCATGAAATAAATTCTGCCCATTCCCAAAACAAGAGACGGCTAGCAGAGATGATGATAATAATAATAATTAATAATAATTTATCATAAAAATGGAATTTCCATCCTACAGGATGTTTAGACATTTGTTTTGGCTCCCTTTGAGAACCAATATATATATATATATATATATATATATATATATATATATATAAATCAAAATATCAGAACTTTTCACAGAATGAAGAGTCTAAAAAATATTGAATTCAGAGATGTCAGAACAGTTCATTTCCTTTCACATTGATAGTAATCTCCACATCTGCCTGAGCTGCTGCAGTGCTTCATGGGAGCAGTAGTTCTGGGTCCGTCATGTCCATATTCTCTCTTATCTGCCTTTCTATCTTGCCAGACTACATCACCCACAAGGCAGAGTAGTCTCTCCCTGTGGCTAACTGCCCGCATGCAGAGGAGTGTCCTAGAGATTAATGTTGCTAAACTAATTGAAATGTTTCATTTTGATTATCGCAACAGAACATTTTACCAAAATCAGCCTTTTCCCGCAGAACATTTCAATTTCAATTTAACCCCATTTTCCAATGGGCAAATGATTAATTAGAATTTTTTTACCAACCCCACTCAGTAGATTGTACAGATGTTCAAAATGGGATCATACCGATTCTCTGGACTGTGCTGAGTTCTTTGAACTTGGCTCCTTCTCAATTGAGCTTGTATACTCCACTGGGTCCTTTGGGCTTTTCTTTCCTTCAGTGTGGCTCTGATGCCCAGCTGGGCTCACTCATCTTAGCTTATTCTTGAATAAAGACGAATTTTCATTTGTCACATGATAAGAAGTGAGTTGAGAAAATTGTCCATGAGTATCTGTTTGAATTTTCTGTCAGATTTTCATTCTGCCACATTTGCAGTCTTTAAGCATTCACTTTCCACCATGCACAAAATTCATGTAGTCGAGCTTCACGGAGGGAAAAAAAATGCACTCAAATACCATGGCGATGGGCTGGGCATAGGAATAGATGGATAGGCTCACAGAAAAGCAAATCTAAAGTTTGAGTTCTCCCAAATTGCTCAAAGCAAATTTTGAGTTTTACATTTGATTGTAAAACTGCCAAATGACAAATCACAATTTAAACTGCTTGCATCAGTTACATAAGTCATCTCTCTGGGAGACAGAAATGGCTTATGCAAATGACCAACACACTATCAAACATCAAATTGCCCTCTTACCAGCTTCTCATCAGCAGATGGGTTTTCCCTAAATTCTGAAGTACTCTGACATTGCCAGGAACATAATTTTATGCAGTTCTCAGAAGAGAGTAAGTTATTCCCCATCCCACATGTCTGATGAACATGTTCCTTATGTAAGCGGGGGAATAGTCCCGCTATTGTGGGGAACTTTCCTGGCTTCTGCACTACCCCAGTGAAGTGGGCTAGTGAAAGGATCTGAGTCCTCGCTCTCACTTCCTTTACCCAGTGGCCTCCCTGCCCTTGAGGACTCCCCTTCCACTCTCCTGTCTGGCAGAGTCCTCGTAACCCCAGCAAGGCTGGTCCCAGGATTCCTGGGGGGCTCAACCCCCAACCCTGCTGTGGTCACATAGGATGGAGGGTATGGTGTCCCCACTCCGGGGTACTCTCTCTGCACTTGGCACTTCTCTGACCCACTGACCATTACATACAAGTTAAAGTAAATGCAAGTTATTTAATCAACAATTAATTTTAAAATGAATAAGGAAAAATGGGAAAGGTTAAAGGAAACACATCAGCCCATTCTGTGGCAGGGAACATCACAAACAGTGTCTCTGGAACGTCCGGGCCGTTCACAGTCTGTTCCTTGTAAGTCCCAGGCCTCCTGCTCAGGCCCTGGCTGTGCTGCAGGGACGCTGTGGGTTGGACTTTTGCTCTGGTGGTGGCCACACGCTCTCAGGCTCTAAGTGGTAGGACCCTTCTTCCCAGTGTCGCCCCCGCCCTGTCGGGGTTACGATCCAAGCCTGGTCTGCAGAGCCTCTTGGCTAAGGCGTCTCCCTGTGCTGGGCCCGCTGCCCAGGGTCCCCCTCGGTCTCCCCAGCTGCTCAACGCACCCAGCTCCGGACTGCTCCGGCCCCAGCTCCACCGCTCTGTCTCTGCACTGCTGCTGCTGCTTTGCCTCCAGCTCCCTGGGCTGCTTCTCTGGCCCCTCTGGCTCTGGTTGCTGCAGCTCTGCTCCCAGGACAGGTCTGTTCTCTCTGGGCTGTGCCTCTGGCTTTGGGGCTGCTGCTCTGCTTCCAGGACAGGGTCTGCTCTCTCTGGGCTGCTTTCTGGTCCCTCTGGATCTGGCACAGCTCTGCTCCACAGCTTAGCTTGGGCCCCTGCTTTCTCCTTAGCTCAGCCCCACTCTGTCTGACCCAGGCAATTCCAGCTCACACGGAGGACAGGGCCTCCCTGGCCTCCTGACTCCCTGATTAGCCTGCCCGCCCTGTCATTCAGGCTGACCTGGAGCATTGGCCTCTCCCCATTGTTCCTGGGGACTATCAGTCTCAGGGTCCTGGTTTCCCATAGACTCTTCTAGCCAACCAAAACACACCCACTGAATGTTAGTAAGAGTGCAACTGTCCCCTTACGCTTAGATTGGAACTAGAGAGAAACTAAGGGACCTGCTCCTTTCAAAAAGTTCATACAAATTCCCTAATTCAGTGGACAGCTAATTCTCAGGGGCTTAAACAACCACACCCAGACCCTTGAGCAGTTAGCCTTCTATTGTTATTCAAGCGAGCTAGATCAAAGTTAGTTTGGGTATGTCTACATGTGTTGCAGTCACACCTCTGACTGCTGAGCAGACATACCCTGGGAGACAAAAACCTTAACTATCTCACATGAATACTGTGTATGACTTACAGACTACAGTAGCCTTATATTTGATCCACAATGGTCTTGCATTGCAAAGTGCAGAATAAATACGGATCAGAATTTCCATAAGAAATACTACAAACTGGTAAGAGGGCAATGCAAATGAGTGGGCTACACAGTGCCTCATCATCCTTTTTATTTTGTGCATGAATTTAAAGAACCCATCCTGTGAGGAAATTGAGGGCAATAGACCATTCCCAGAAAGGGCTCAGCACATTTCTGGATCAGGCCCCTAATCAGGATTTATGAATCGTTTATTATTACCAGGCCTATACAAATATAGTGACTGGACCAGTTTGCCCTCGGGCAGTATTTATGAACACCATATATCACTTCAATTTGGGGAAATAACGTTTCACATTTGGGCTTGATCTTGCTCCCATTGCAATCAATGGGAGACTGGCCATTGAAATCAAAAGTGGACCTTTTATGAGCTTTTTATGTTTAATATTGTGATGAGGTGTCTACCGTACACAGGTAAACAAAGAGTTAACAGGCATCTGGGAGCTCAGTTAGCCCACCTTGCTGAACCTAAAGGGTGTGTCAGATTTAATTTGTTATTAGACCCAGCTGAGAAGGAGTTGGGCCTCCTCCATCAAAGAAGGAAATGAAAGCTATGTGGAGGTTCAGAAGAGGGACTCAAGACAGAGAAACCCAGGAGAGAGGAGGAGGGGGGTTCACTGTCTCTGGGAAGGGCCTGATCAAGGCAGATGGAAGAAGGCTACAAGGATGGAATTAATCCCTGTGGTGGGTCTGGAAGGAGGACAAGGTGCAGGGAGGCAGTCCTGAGGCGACAGTGTTCCAGCAAAGAAAGAAGGAGCTGAGAGAATATAGAGAGAAGGCTTGCATCAATAGGATAAGCAACAGCTTGTTGTAAGTTGCATTTTATATAAGACTTTCTACAAATTAGATTGAGAAAAAAATCTAAAAGTTACTTATGAATAATTAATTCAGAGTCTTGAGGGCAAAATCTTGCAAGATATTGAGCAATTCCCGGAAAGTACTGAGTGTGATATCATGAGTGGAACATGACAAAGAGGAGCAGATTTCAGGAGGGATGGAGTTTGTTGCAACAGCAGGGGCTCAAGCATGCAAGTTGGAGCAAAGCTGATCCCAGACAAACACAAGCCTCTTAGTGTAAAACACAGGTCCTTGTGCATGCTCAATAAAACAGATCACACAGCATTAGCCCCTAAATTGTTGGTCTTTGTAATTCCAACTGCTCCTGGCTCTGTTGTCTCGTGGATTTATAAAAAGAAGGCATAGTCTGGACTCTTTGAAGTCAGTTGTCATTAGAACTAAAACAGAGCTACTTCAGACAAAGGACAGTCACATGCTCCTAGTTGTGTGAAGCTGCCAGTAGATGGCTTCCAACCAGTTCTCACTAGCCTGAATCTGGTTCCCTCTAACATGTGCTCTGCTCCTAAAGACACAGTATATACTCCTAGCACTGACTGGCACTCATTACCCAACATGCTTTGTTTCTTAGTAATACTAATGCCCCCCTTTTGTCTTCTGTCACCAAGATCAATGTTCCTTCCTGAGTTTTATCTTTCCCATTAGTTTAATTTGATCATTCAACCCAGGATCTTCATCATAGGTCCTCACTGTATTCCATGTTAACCTATTGAGGGGGTACTTCAACCTCCAGATCCCTCTAAGCACTTGATGGTTGAAATTCTGAAGGAAAAACATTTTGAATGGCAACGAAAAAAAGAGAAGAATTTATTCTCCAGGCTTTTTGAATGCTTTAGAGAGGGTTAGAATTTTTGGAATTTCAACATTTCTGCAAAATTACAAATTGTGCCATTTCATATTCCAACGAAAAAAAAGGGGGGGGAATTGTGTGTGTGTGTGTGTGTGAGAGAGAGAGAGTGAATATACTACTGCCTAACTTTGACCAAGTCTATTATTGATACTAAAAAGTCTTTCAGATTTGCTGAATTTTAGATTTCAAGGTCAGAACAGACCATCGTGATCATCTAGTCTGGCTTCCTCTATACCACAGGCTAAAGAACTGCCCACGAAACAATTCCTAGAGCACATCTTTTAGAAAAAAAAAGTTTCCAATCTCAATTTAAATAAAAGTGCCTTATTTTTCAGTCTGAACTTGTCTAGCCTCAACCTCCAGCTACTGGGTTGTGTTATGCCTTTATCTGCTAGATTGAAGAGCCCATTATCAAATATTTGTGAACTATGTAGATAATTATAAACTGTGATCAAGTCACCTCTTCACCTTCTCTTTCTAAGCCAAATAGATTGAGCTCCTTGAGTTTATTGCTATAAGGCATGTTTTCTAATAGTTTTATTCATCCTTGTGGCTTCTCTCGGAACCCTCTCCAATTTAACAACAGCCTTCTTGAATTGTGGACACAAGAACTGGACACAGGATTCCAGCAGCGGTCACACCAGTGCCAAATGCAGAGGTTAAAATAATCTCTTCCTCTGCTCATCCAAGCTTCACGTTAGTCCTTTTGGCTCAGCATTGTACTGGGAGCTCATGTTCAGCTGATTATCTACCATGACCCCCAAATGTTTTTCAGGTTTCAGAGTAGCAGCCGTGTTGGTCTGTATTCGCAAAAAGAAAAGGAGTACTTGTGGCACCTTAGAGACTAACAAATTTATTAGAGCATAAGCTTTCGTGAGCTACAGCTCACTTCATCGATGCATTTGGTGGAAAAAACAGAGGAGAGATTTATATACACACACACAGAGAACATGAAACAATGGGTTTATCATACACACTGTAAGGAGAGTGATCACTTAAGATAAGCCATCACCAGCAGCAGGGGGGGGAAAGGAGGAAAACCTTTCATGGTGACAAGCAAGGTAGGCTAATTCCAGCAGTTAACAAGAATATCAGAGGAACAGTGGGGGGTGGGGTGGGAGGGAGAAATACCATGGGGAAATAGTTTTACTTTGTGTAATGACTCATCCATTCCCAGTCTCTATTCAAGCCTAAATTAATTGTATAAGTTAAATGCGGTTATATCGTAGCGCTTGGCTGTAGACAATGGATCGAGTGGTATGATCTGGATGAAAGCTAGAGGCATGTAGGTAGGAATAGCGGTCAGTAGGTTTCCGATATAGGGTGGTGTTTATGTGACCATCGCTTATTAGCACCGTAGTGTCCAGGAAGTGGATCTCTTGTGTGGAATGGTCCAGGCTGAAGTTGATGGTGGGATGAAAATTGTTGAAATCATGGTGGAATTCCTCAAGAGCTTCTTTTCCATGGGTCCAGATGATGAAGATGTCATCAATGTAGCGCAAGTAGAGTAGGGGCATTAGGGGACGAGAGCTGAGGAAGCGTTGTTCTAAGTCAGCCATAAAAATGTTGGCATACTGTGGGGCCATGCAGGTACCCATCGCAGTGCCGCTGATTTGAAGGTATACATTGTCACCAAATGTGAAATAGTTATGGGTCAGGACAAAATCACAAAGTTCAGCCACCAGGTTAGCCGTGACATTATCGGGGATACTGTTCCTGACAGCTTGTAGTCCATCTTTGTGTGGAATGTTGGTGTAGAGGCTTCTACATCCATAGTGGCTAGGATGGTGTTTTTAGGAAGATCACCGATGGATTGTAGTTTCCTCAGGAAGTCAGGGTGTCTCGAAGATAGCTGGGAGTGCTGGTAATGAAGGGCCTGAGGAGGGAGTCTACATAGCCAGACAATCCTGCTGTCAGGGTGCCAATGCCTGAGATGATGGGGCGTCCACCAGCAACCACACACCACACAACAGAACCACTAACCCAGGAACCTATTCTTGCAACAAAGCCCGTTGCCAACTTTGTCCACATATCTATTCAGGGGATACCATCATAGGGCCTAATCACATCAGCCACACTATCAGAGGCTCGTTCACCTGCGCATCTACCAATGTGATATATGCCATCATGTGCCAGCAATGCCCCTCTGCCATGTACATTGGCCAAACTGGACAGTCTCTACGTAAAAGAATGAATGGACACAAATCAGACGTCAAGAATTATAACATTCAAAAACCAGTTGGAGAACACTTCAATCTCTCTGGTCACTCGATCACAGACTTAAGAGTGGATATACTTCAACAAAAAAGCTTCAAAAACAGACTCCAACGAGAGACTGCTGAATTGGAATTAATTTGCAAACTGGATACAATTAACTTAGGCTTGAATAGAGACTGGGAATGGATGAGTCATTACACAAAGTAAAACTATTTCCCCATGGTATTTCTCCCTCCCACCCCCCCCCCCCCACTGTTCCTCTGATATTCTTGTTAACTGCTGGAATTAGCCTACCTTGCTTGTCACCATGAAAGGTTTTCCTCCTTTCCCCCCCCTGCTGCTGGTGATGGCTTATCTTAAGTGATCACTCTCCTTACAGTGTGTATGATAAACCCATTGTTTCATGTTCTCTGTGTGTGTGTATATAAATCTCTCCTCTGTTTTTTCCACCAAATGCATCCGATGAAGTGAGCTGTAGCTCACGAAAGCTTATGCTCTAATAAATTTGTTAGTCTCTAAGGTGCCAGAAGTACTCCTTTTCTTTTTGCAAATGTTTTTCAGAGTCACTGTTTCCAAGGATAGAATCCCCCATCCTGTAAATATGGTCTACATTCCTTATTCCTAGATGTATACATTTATATTTAGTTTATTTAAAAGCATGTTTGCTTGTGTCCAGTTTACCCAGATCTTCTGTATCATTGACTTGTACTCTTTGTTATCTACCACACCCAATTATTGTGTTGTCTGCAAACTTTCAGTGATGATTCTGTTTTCTTCCTCTTCATTGATGAAGATATAAATAGGACAGGAACAAGAACCAATCCCTGCAGCACCCCAAATTGTATTGTATCACTTAATGAAACTGTTCAGACATAGTTTGCAAGAGGGTGTGTAGGTTGCTAGCTTTCCTCTTCACCTCTCAATAGCTAATCAGACCAAGCCAAGAGGCCTGACAGAAAACAGGTCAATATTTTCTGGACTATGTCCCAGTTCAGGCAGCAAAGGCTAAGACTCAAAGTTAATGGGCTATCAAAAGACACAAACTGTATTAGACATTGACTGGTAGGTGGCTTTTAGGTCACCACTGCACGCATTCATCCAAATGGCACCTGTTTCTGTGGCAGATTCATGTTTCGTGTAAGTGTGCTTCATATTTCTCATTAAAGAAAGCCATTTCTTGATTTGCACTGCTTGCCACCTAAGTAAAATATTCTTATTTCCTATTGGTAGGATGAGGAAGATGAGAGAGATATAATAAAGCAGGGGTGGCCAACCTGAGCCTGAGAAGGAGCCAGAATTTACCAACGGACATTGCTAAAGAGCCACAGTAATACGTCAGCAGCCCCTCATCAGCTTCCCCCCCACTCCCAGTGCCTCCCTCCCACAGGCAGCCCCACCGATCAGCACCTCCCCCTCCCTCCCCACACCTCCCATCAGCTGTTTTGTGTCATGCAGGAGGCTCAGGGAGAGGGGGAGGAGAAGAAGCGAGGGCATGGCAGGCTCAGGGGAGGGGGCAGGAAGGGGTGGAGTGGGGACAGGGTGTGTGGCAGCACCAGGGTTTGAGCAGTGAGCACCCCCGGGCACATTGGAAAGTTGGTGCCTGTAGCTCCAGCCCCGGAGTCGGTGCCTATACAAGAAACTGCATATTAACTTCTGAAGAACCGCATATGGCTCCGAAGCCACAGGTTGGCCACCCCATGATAAAGAAATAGCAAACCACGACCAATAATTCTGTTTGTTGGCATTTTCTTCCCTTTTCCATACTATCTACTTCTTTCCTCACCACTTCTACTGGGACAAAGAGTTGCTTGGGTTGCTCTTAGACTGAGGGATGTGGCTAGTCCTTAAATATGGCTACATGACTGGTACTCTTTGTCTCACAGCAGGCGGGGTTATGCTGTATGGCACAATAGCTTTCTGCTGGGAGGATGGGGAAGAGAAGTGACACGAAGCAAAGTTATTCAAAAAATCAACCTTGACTTATTTCCATTTTCAAATCTCTCTGAAGACAATAAAAATGAAATTCAAATATTTATGAAAGGCAAATGTGTTGCTCTGGTCATCCCTACACTAGCTTGATTAATCCCAATGATAATAAGCTTAAAGAACAAACTCTGGCAGAAGAAAAAGTCGGATTTAAGCTAATTCTTTATCTGTTAACATTCTGTTCTAATTTACATTCAGTAATTACATTAATATTAAAAGAGCAAAAACATGAATCAGATGGGCTGCTGTGACAATTAATTCCATGAGTCTCCATGAAGATGACCCCATTTTTTTTGAGACATTACAACTTGCACGGTTACTTATTTCACTACCTTAGAATATGTCTTCACTGCACAGTTAATCCAGGGCCGTACCCAGTTTTAGCCCAAATCTCTTTATCATCCTCATAGAAGAACCTGTAACATGCTGTCTGGAATGGCTCATGACTGTGATTGCCAACCTCATGGTAGACTCAAAAAGCAGGTGGCATGTTCTATAACTAGGTTTTGCCAACCCATTAACAAATGTGAACTCCTAAAGCACTATAATATCATAGAGTTCCACATTCCCTTAGGCACTCCATCCAGGCAAGCTGAATAAGTGATAAATTGTCAGTTTCACTGAACATCACAAAATATTCAGGTTGCTCCCAATCCCAAGAGACCAGTCACTTACACCAGGTCAATTTTGTACCTCAGATCTCACACCAAAGACAATGCTTGTAGCCAGTCCTGTAGTTAATTAACTAAGGATTTCTTGGAGAAAGAAATGAGAGTTATTTACAGGTTAAAGCAGGCAACATATATGCACAAATGAGTTCGTCTAAACTCTAAATTGGTTCCTAAAAGTGACAGAGTTGTACTAATATGTCACCACTGAATGTCTTTTAGGTCTAACCCATGTCAAGCAGAATGTGAATCTCTTGCTTATGTTTAGAAATGTTTACTGCTCCAAGTCCAGACAGCATAAAAGATCATTTCTCTTTGTCAGGGATTTTTAGCCCCTCCACCGCAAAGTTATGGGGTGATTTTATTCATGGGTCTCTCCTTCCTGGAGGAATTTAGGAATGCAGTCAACAGGACCTTTCTCCTTTGATACTACACAATACTTCATTTGCCTTCAATAGGCCATCTTATATGCAGGATGTGAACTTTACCTTAAAAATAATGCTGCTTTTCCTGTTTGGTGAGTTACACAATTGCAGAGTTTTACAATGCAGACACTCAATATAACTTTATACCATGGGCTACAGAGATTATATGTGAGATCAGTACACACAGCACCCTACAAGCCTTTCATAAAGTCTAAACACATATCAACTTAACATTTAATATCTATTCTGATACTGGTAACGCACAGGTAGGCAAGACCAATTATTCCAGCTGTGCATTTGTAAGCATTCAGTAAGACCTTGGCACAAGCTGGCACCTGGTTTGCCAGCATCACACCCGCATTAGAGATGCTTTAAGTCTGGGCTGGGGATACAAACTTTCATGGATGGGAGTACAAAATTAGTGAGCTGTAGCTTACGAAAGCTTATGCTCTAATAAATTTGTTAGTCTCTAAGGTGCCACAAGTACTCCTTTTCTTTTTGCGAATACAGACTAACACGGCTGCTACTCTGAAACCTGGACTCTGTTTTCACTCAGGATGGAACCCGCCTACTTTGTAGTGAGGACACAGGCAAACTCACGTAAGTGCTGGTAGTCCTCCAATGCCCTGCTAACAATTGCCTCAGAAGAATAGACAAGCTCTCACACAACTGACTGGGAGAATCCTAGAGCATCTCACCACAAAGAACCATGTGTGTCTGGGAGCATATCCCAGGAGCAAGTGCAGAAAGAGTGAGAACACAGTAAGACAGGTAGGCCTTTGCTGTGGGAATGTTCGCACTCAGACGAGTCTAGCCCGGGTGTTCAGACCTGAGTGCCAAACTCCAAGTTAACTGTGCAGCTAAGACATACCTTTAGAGTACATCCTGTGCTGAGCACTGGATAAATCACTACTAAAAGTATGAACCAGGTTATAACTCAGAAATCAAACAAGTCAATAAAGACACATTCTTTAGGTTTGTGTGTAGCCATTTGTCTGAAAATATTAGCATCTGGGATTTTAACAAGCTTAGTCGCCCACTCTGGTCTCTCTACTGAAGAGTGCACATCTAAAGCAGATCAGCAAAAGCACTCTAGCTGCCCTCCCCCCATTATGATTGTGCACTGAGGAAAGAGGCTGTCTCTAAGACAACAAGGGTTCCTCCGATTAAAACAGACACCTCAAATTGCACTAAGAAGCACCAGTGCAATTCACAGACCACAGGTGTAATGTTAATATGGCAAGTTGATCCAGGAAGCAGGTAAGCTACCACCAATATTCAACTGCCAAGGGTTCTGAGTAGTAGCTGCATTAGCGGCCCCAGGATAGCTGCAAATAGCATGCATTAGAAGCCAATGTGAAGGTAAAGAAAGAGTAGATTATTCCAAAGACAGCTGCATTTGCAAAGAAAGGCTGCATCCTATGAACTAAAATGAAATCCTAAGGGTGCTAGCTAGCACTGCTACTAAGAGCAGTCAAAGGTCCTTGGGGAGCCTAAGGAGGGCTTGTTCAAAAATTTCTGTCAAAACTGTTTTTTCAAGGGAAAACTGGTTTTCAATTAAATAAAAATGTTAGTGAAAAAAGTGTGTTTTCATAGAATCATAGAAGATTAGGGTTGGAAGAGACCTCAGGCGGTCATCTAGTCCAATCCCCTGCTCAAATCAGGACCAACCTCAACTACAGACTCTTTTAAATTAAAAAATAAAAACAAACCTCAAAATGCACACTTCTGATTTTCAGCCAAAAACTGAAATATTTGAATTTTCAGTTGCTGCCACAGGGTCTTGTGGGAGTTATAGTTCAAAGTCACCTGATGCTCCTATGGGTGAGGCTTCCCAGCTTGATTCATGTCCTGTGATGCACTGGCTATCCAACTGCCACCATGCACATATCCCTTCACCAAATGAAAGACTGTGGTGCATGATGGGAAGTGTAGTCTGACTGGGGAGCTTGTCCTATAGAAAAGAATGGGAGATTGAGTCCTCCCAACTACAACTCCCATGGGATACTGCAGAAACATTTTCAGAATAAAAATATATATTATGTTTTGGCAGAAATATTTTGGATTTTTATTCTACAGTAAATATTAAAAATTCACAATCCTCCATTTTCTGACAATCTCTGAGGTTATGAATTGTTTGAATGGTGAATGGCAATGCTTCATCAACAGATGGAACAGATTCAGTGCTCATCAATTCTTCTAGTTCTTTATCTCTGACCACAATTATCATCTGTTTCATTCGCATTGAGCTTCAGTGAGCTCAGATCCTCCAGTAAGTCATGTCAAATAAGAGGAAGAGAGAGAAAAGGAAGGAAAAAGAAAGAACTTTCTCCCTGCAGGCAGCTGACCCACCAGGATATGTCTGTATCTACTGCAGGCGGCTCTCTGGTTCCAGGATCAGATTCCTCAGTCATCTCAGGAGCCATATGTAAATCTGTGGTAGAGATCATCCTCGAATCAAGGAATCACCGATGATGTTCCCTAGAGCAAAACTTATATTTACACACCCACAATGTGTTCTACCTACATATACTCACGCTACAACTTTGTGAGATGCATTAGCTGTAAGGGGGAAGGTTAAAGGTGACACAAATACTGTACTGGATTATGGCAATAATGCTTTGCGCTTGCTTAGCACCTTTCATTCAAACATCACAAAGAGTTTTACAAGTACTAATTAATTACGCCTCCTTGCCCTTAATCATAATTAACCTTTGTAATTAATTAATTGACAGTCACTATGAGGTAGGGAACTACAAAAGCTAGTTGAACTATTTCAACTTTCAAAATCTTGCAATTTTAAAAAAGAGACACAATTTTAGCTACCATCTTTTCTAAAAATGTCCATTTCCCACTGCCCAGAAAGTATAATTGTCCCTATTTCTCAGTGTGATAAGACTGAGACATGCAGAGGTAAAGGGTGTCTCACTAAACTATAAAAAGAAAAGGAGTACTTGTGGCACCTTAGAGACTAACAAATTTATTAGAGCAAAAGCTTTTGTGAGCTACAGCTCACTCCGATGAAGTGAGCTGTAGCTCACGAAAGCTTATGCTCTTATAAATTTGTTAGTGTCTAAGGTGCCACAAGTACTCCTTTTCTTTTTGCGAATACAGACTAACACAGCTACTACTCTGAAACCTGTCACTAAACTATAGTGGCAGAACTGAGAGTTTCAGAGTAGCAGCCGTGTTAGTCTGTATTTGCAAAAAGAAAAGGAGTACTTGTGGCACCTTAGAGACTAACAAATGTATTTGAGCATAAGCTTTCGTGAGCTACAGCTCACTTTTCCACCAAATGCATCCGATGAAGTGAGCTGTAGCTCACGAAAGCTTATGCTCAAATACATTTGTTAGTCTCTAAGGTGCCACAAGTACTCCTTTTCTTTTTGAGAACTGAGAGTAGGGGTTGATCGATACCAGAGCCATTGCTGGTATAGCTACCGTAGCAAAGCCCCCTAGTGTAGACTCTGTGTAAACCAGCAGAAGGAGTTCTGCTGGCATAGCTACATCACCGTCTATCATCTTCTGTCATCACAGTGGCATTTACACCAGGGTTTTTGCCAGCATAGCTGTTTGCTATAAGGTGTTATTTCCTTCCCCGCAACTATCCATGTGAACACGATTCTAGTCAATGTAGCCATGTAGTATAAACCAGGCCTTGATCCAGGATTGGTAATAATAATAATAATTAATAATAATCGTACTAATAATAATTAATTAATAATACATTAATACTTCATTGTTTAGTTTTTACTGAGAACCTGAAAAAAATTGAAGAAATGTTTTGATGATTATTTCTTTCTTGTTTTTAATCAACTTTTTGCATGAAAAAGAAAACAATTTCCTTCCTAGCTCTAATTAGAATCCAGGTCCCCTGTTCTTATGGATAGACTGAACTCTCTCCCATGCACATAGCACAATATTGCAGAGAACTGAAAGAGGCTTTCTGCAAAAAAATATTAACAATGCATCTATAAACTGTTTGCATTGACTGGCTCAGAATATGCTATACTTCACTCTAAGCTCTATGACTATGATCCACAGTCCGTTGGAGTCCACAGAAAGACTCCCATGGACTTCAATGAGTTTTAGACCAGGTACTGTGGATAGAAATTCAAGCCCTTCAATTTCAGTTATAAATGCGCCTCTCTACTCTCCAAAGACTCTTCAGCAGATAAAATAAAATTCAGTCAACTGAGGGAATATTTATCTATCTCTATATATGTGTGTGTGTGTGTGCATCACCCATGTGAGAGATTGACTTGGGCCTCTGCCCTTTGGAGGAGAGCAGCTTGCGAGAATTCTGGAAGCCTACCTTCCCATCTGTGTAAGGAAACCGCACAGAGAGGCGGGGACAGTATACCCAAGAACCAGCTCTCTGTAAAAGCAGAAGTGAATTCTGGGCAGTTAAAAATACAGAGCCCAAGAAAATCTTGTTGATATTCCAATTGTTCATAGTATTGGCTGTTGGTTGTCGGGTTTGTTTTTTTCAGGAGGTGGGGACAGAGGGGCATCCATATCAGTGTCTCACCCACTGCTTGTTACCCTGAGTTAAGTGGCTAGAACGGGAGAAGAAACATATTGATCACCCACTCTGTCAATTGTGGAATTGGCGGGGGGGAGGGAAATAGAGGCAATATAATTAGAGTACATAACTGGAAGGCCACTTTGGAGTGATGTGTTTTAAGCTCTGTCACCAGCTGAAGATATTATAAATCTGAGAGGAAACCGGGAGAGATGTTCTGCTTGCCTAATCCTAAAGAACATATTTTCTGAATATCACAAACACTGGGCCAGATCCTTGATCCTGTTACAACTGATTGCAATCAGTTGTAATGCTGATTTAACCAACCAATGGAGGATACCTCCATGTGAGGGGATCCCTGGTGCTATACAATCATCAAAATTTCTCCTTTACCAAACACTCTATGGCCCCAGTGTAAGGGATATCTGGAGGAAAGGAAGCCAGGGTCAGGGCATCTTTATGCCATGGTGATCCTCTCTGGGTCATAAGAAGATATGAATTAGAGCAGTCCTGAGGCAGCTCTGTTTTACTGTAGAGATTGGACTAGTGGCCAGCTAGCTCCAGGACTGGTGGGGTGGATTAAAGGTGGCATAAAGATCCATCTCCCCATACACATGTCTCAAGCTGTGCTAAGCTACAACCAAGTCCCAAAGAAACTTTGAAATACCCCTAGAGCCAGATCTTCAGCTAGTGTAAATCACCATGTTTCCATTGACTTTGAAAGAACTACAGTAATTTATACCAGGATAGGATCTGGCCAACATCCATTAGTGGAAATAAGTAACTACTGGCCTAATGCCATTTGCAGATGTGCTCACTCTGTGTTCCGGCCAGTCATAATTATTACTGATAAATATAATTCCTTATGATATATTCAGACTACGGTAAATAAATAAGTATAAATGCTTTTTATCCTTTTTACTTAGATATTGGAGGACAGATATACCACCTGCTGTAAATCAGGGTAGCTCCATTGAACTTACAGAAGTGAGGATCTGGCCCATACATCTCATTTCAGTTGAGGCTCTCAAGGCACATTTGCACAGGCAAATGAATAATTCTGTGTGGTAGATATCACCATTTTAGAGAGAAGGTAACAAGGCCACATCACCCAGTGGCCATGATGTTTAGAAAATGTTATAACTATGCCTATTCAATGTATACTTCTGGTAGTGCTCAGAAAGCAGATTAGAAAAGTGACCAGTAGTTTAGTCTTATTGTCTTCAACTTAAGGTAACAGAAAAAGCCAATATTATGGACACTTGGAATATCAACAAGATTTTCTTGGGCTCTGTATTTTTAACTGCCGAGAATTTGCTTCTGCTTTTACAGTGAGACTCTAGACAGGGCATTTACACCAACTCTTTCTCTTTCACTCACATCACCTTGTTTCATTTTCTTCTCCTCAGATTCTGATTTTCACTTTCCGCTCTGAGGCATATCCTATTCTCTCTGCAGCTTTGCTATGACTCCCCGTGCCGCTGGGGAATAGCACAGGGGCCAACGGGCAGGGGAACATTAGCAGCATGACTACATAGCCTGCATGAATGTGTTTGAATTGGACCAACTACAATTTAGTCTCAATGCCTATAAATTGCATATGCTGTTTGCTTCCTCCGAAGCTCATTCTTGGTCCCATGAGATGCTGAGCAAACCAGTTTTAGGCACTTCTTTTCTTTTTAGAATTGTTTTCTGAGCTAATATTGTGCTTTATACAGTAGTGTGCACTCTTATAGAATTCATAAGCGCAAAAGGAAGAGAGTTAACCTTGAACCCTTCTCCAAGATGTCTCTCAACAGTCATTTTTGAGGCATACAATTTTCTGCTTCTTTTGTCACAGGTTCTTTCACTTACTGTTGCATATTTGATGCCTTAACCATCTATCCCCTCAGAACATTTTAGAATTCAATATAAATAAATCCTTAGAGTCAGACTCCATTGGCCTTTTGCTCTTTGCAGTAAAAACTAGGCGTAGGTTATATCTCCCTTCCCTAACACATGGAAAGTTTTTCATTTAACTGTTCTTAAAAGAAAATCTTTGGAGAGCCACTTAACTTTTATAGCTTTCAATTCCCTAGTCATGGGGTTTCCACTACTTTCCACACTTCACTCTTTACTAGACCGCTGCATTTCATGTGAGCCACCCTTGAGTGGTGGTAGATAACGATGCCATGTAGAACTTTCTGCCACCATCTATGCATTTGTAGCCTGATCGCATTGTAAACTTATTTAGGGCCTGGCATTTTAGCCAAAGATGATAAAATAGCAAAGACATGCACAAAACTGAGCTTGGTTGCTTTGCTTCAGAATCCCTGACAAATTGTGTTAAAGTCTGCAACACCTTGCTCATGATACCGATACAGTATGAAATTAAACAATATATAGTAATGGCAATTAGCCTTGTTGCAATTGTAGTGCCCATAATGTGCTCAGGGATTTCCAGGCATTCTAGAAGGGAAAGTCCCCTATTCTGAGTGGCCTACAACAGATCGACAGACAGGTCAAAAGCAATGAGATTTACTGTAGTCAACACCACAGAAGAATGTTGTTAAGGAATAATTAAACATGCAGAAGGTACGGACACCGTGGAAGAGCCAAGGAAGTCCCATCATGCATAGGAGGAGGCCAGATGGAAGAAGACATGGAGTTAATTGTTCAAAAGACATAAACAGGAGGATGAGGATGGAAGCTTGGTGGATGGGAAAGGGTGACATAAGGGAGTTTAATCTTATTGTTTTCTTTTATTTACTTGATTCAGTTTGGTTGTTCTGGAGTCCGATGTCCCATTCCTCATGTGGTATATCGAAAACTGCATTAAAATTTGTGATCTATCACTTTAAATTCTCCAGGACTTTCCTGATCTTGCTTGTAGGCAGGAAGCACTGCAGGGAAGCATGCAATCAGTGTCGGTTTGCAGAAGATCAGACTAGAGTACTGTAGGGTGAGTTGTGCCTCTCTGTTTTAAGGAGCAGCCTGTTTTTTCTCTGTGTGTTTTTTGGGTTTTTGTATGTTGTTGTTCTGAATTCTAAGAAATAAAGTAGTGTCATGTAGCAACCTTCCAGCAAGAATATTTTTATGTAACTTCTCTATGTGTATGTCATGAACATAAAATCTCACATACCTGAAACTCCCAGTCCATCGCTTTTTACACCTCATATTTGTGGCGGTCCTTTGGCTCACCTTCTAGAATGAAAATATTTCAATACTGGGCAGGTTTCATGCTTTGTGATTTGAGTTACCTCCTTCCTCCACCCTCCCCCATCTTCTCTTCCTCTGTGTGTGTAACCCACACACCTTTTGGGTGTGGTGTTCCGTCCTATCTAGTGGCGCCCAGACCATTTAGATAGAGAGATAAAATGAGTCTGCTCTACAGCCTTAGCTAATAGCCAGATGGCTTTTAGCTCATGCGGTAGAGGCTCATGCACTAAGCTCCAGAAGCCCCCAGTTTGATCTCACCCACCAACAACCAAGGTCTGTCAGCGTTACAAATAGGGGCTCGTCTGGGATTTCAACTGGGAAGTCTCTGAAGCTTGGGACGTGCTTCTTCAGCTAGGGGAAGTATGTAACCCACACTAGTATGTCCCATCTAGTGGCATTGAGACCACGTAGAGAGAGAGATAGCTGTGGCTATAAAGCAGACTCATTTGAACAGCCAGTTGGCTTTTAGCTCATGTGGTAGAGGCTCATGCACTGAAGTCCCAAGTTCGATCCTGCCTGCCGACGACCGGGGTATGTCGGCGTTACATGTACAGTACATTAATAGATGACTCCTTTGATAAAGGGTCATCTGAAGGTTACAAGATTCTACGTCTCAGTAGTTAAGAACTCATTGAGTAGGCTTCAATTTAATATTCTACACTCTTTCTATCCAGGAGCACTTGTCCTGTACATTGTCAAGGGAATTTGTAAGGGTTCTCTTACAGGCATCATTACACCACAATCAAATATTCTATAATTGGACTATCATTGGGCTCTTGGTAATAGAAGGAAATAAGCCCCCAAACTGAAATAATCAAGGATGTTTTATACATGCCTCATGCAGCCCAGTTTAATATTGCAAACCAATCTATGTGGGATGGTATTAAACTAGAGATATTTAAATACATTGAACACAGTGGGCTGGATTCTTATTGGTGTAAAAGGGCATGCTTGATTATAAAGGCCATTAGATTATGCCTTTAGGTTTATTTTCTGTGTTTTTTTCCATTGATTTGAATCATTTTGCATGATTTGCCAATCTTTTAGGAATACCCCCATACTCCAAAAAGCTAGATCTATAATCTTAGTCTTCCCAATCCACTCTAGGAACTGTGCTCACTGAGCACTACAAAGTTCGGGATAAAATATGGTTTCCAACCTGCGATGAAAATTCTATCACAGTGCAAGTTGTATCATGTAGTAAACCTGTAAGGATGCAGAAGAGAATGTGTAAAACTCACAGAACCTTAGAGTTGTAGATCTGTGAAGATATGGGAAATGCAAATACAGAGAAAAAGGTTTTCCAACCTGAGATATGCTATATATTGGCTAAATTTACTATTTGGTATGCACTACACATGTATTATAAGAAAATAAAAAGCATTATATACAAGTTGCTTTGTTCTGCCACACTGCAAAAGTATTTTTCTTCCACCTTGTATGTCCCAAGACAAATTCAACAGTGAAGGAACCAAAACCAAAAGATAAAATCTCTTACTCTATATGTGCTTTGTGTACTTTTTAAAAGTAATTTTCCTGGTTAATTCTATACTTTCTTACAAGGAACTCAGAGGAAGGTTCATGAATTAAATATTAATTATTGCTTTTAACGGTTATCAAGTTTTTATGAGGAAAAAATCAAATCTTTTTCAGAAAAATCCAGACTCCAAATTAGATTTCATTGTGTAAACTAATGAAATCTTTCTTTTTTTTAAGATCCAGGAAAGCTGTAAGCCAGGTTGGTATACGCCAATGAAACAGTCTGAAGAATTCCCAAAGATTTCAGGCAGACAAACATATTATAATTGGAAAACACATGAGATTCCGAATGCTTGTAAAACAGTATAGAATAATGTATTTTGAATACGGCTCAGTCAACTTTGTCAGTGATAGGGTGACATTAATTGAAAATCCAGAATTAGTCATACAAGCTTGTCTACTTATTTTCAAATCCTTCTTTTCAGAGAGCACCATTTTATAGAAACAAACAATGGCAATCAAAGGATATAATGAGAATACAAAGGTAAGCAATGGGATTAGTTAATGAAGATCAGTCATATGTAGCCTGATCCAGATCCCATTGAAATCTCATAAATGACTTCAATGGGCTTTGTATCAAGTCCATAATCAATGGATGGTCTATTATAAAATAATATTAGGCCTGACTCCTCCGCCACTTATACTAGTGTAAAACAGCAATAAGTCCATTTTTTCATAGATGCTCTTTTGTGCCTTGTGACACATGAGACAACCCAGTCTTTCCACCTCAATCTGTCTAATACCATATTTCTTACACTATTATAGTCCACTTCCATGACAGCAACATCTGATGAAATGGGTTTTAGCCCATGAAAGCTTATGTCCAAATAAATTTGTTAGTCTCTATGGTGCCACAAGGACTCCTCGTTATCTTTCTCAGTGGTTCTCTTACATGTCATCTGTTGTCCTCCTCTTTGCCATCTTCCATCAGGTGGGTCCATTCAAGGGCTTGTCTAAGAATATAGTTTGACATCCATACAACAAGTCCAAACCACTTCAGCTTTCTTTCTCAAATCATTGTTTCTACAAACAAAGCCAGTCCTTTGTTACACATCAGCATTGGTTATTTTTTCCTACCAGCAGACACCAAGCATTCTGTGAAAGTATCTCTGATAGAATGCACTGTTTCATGTTTGGAGGTTTCTAGCATCTCCCAAATGTCAGAAGCATGTAACAATGGGGGTATCGTAATGACATTGTATAATTTTGTCTTGGTTCTTGTGTGAATTGACTTATCTTTCCATATCTTTCTGGAAAAGGCTCTGCTTTCCTTCCCAATTTTTGCTTCCACCTCCTTATGGAGTTGACCATTGTCACTAATAGTGTCTTCAAGCTATACAGACTCGTTGACCATGTTGTCACGGTCATTCACATATGCACTATCATTGTTGACTCTTGATTTCTTTTGGCTGATTCTTTTTGATTAATAGATACTAGGGTCAGAAGGGACCATTATGATCATCTAGTCTGACCTCCTGCACAACGCAGGCCACAGAATCTCACTCACCCGCTCCTGCGAAAAACCTCACCTATGTCTGAGCTACTGAAGTCCTCAAATCATGGTTTAAAGACTTTGGCAGCTTCATATTTGACATTGATAGTGGTCTTTTTCATAGCATCATCATCTGTGTCCAACACAATGTCATCTGCAAAGATCTTGACATTTTTCCTCTATTCCACATAATTCCTGAATCTTCCTTCAATGTTGATTTTTTGCATTACATAGTCTATCAGAATGCAGAAGAGGAGAAATGATAAGATGCATTCCCATTACACTCAATTAATTATATAAAACCAGTTGGTCTCGCCACTTTCTGTCCCACAGCATTGTGAACCTTCATACAGCATCTTATCCAGTGACACAATCTTTCTAGGAAGACCATATTGTCGCAAGATCTTCCATAGCAACTCTCTGTGAATGCCATCAAAAGCTTTGGTGAAACCTATAAAGTTCAAGACTAATCTTCTCTGATAAGCAAGTCCTTTCTCAATAAATTGTCTCACTGACTGATGACAAAAATGTGATGTATACACGATCATTTAGGTCTCAAGTCTGCTTGCTCAGTACGCAGTTTTTCGTCTCTGACCAGTGTGATTCTGTTCAATACTGTGCTATAGAATACCCTTTTTCCAGATACTGAAAACAGTATTGTTCCTCACCAGTTGTCACACATTAGATGGCTTCCTTTCCAACACAACTTGTTATCTTTCTCTACATACTCCTGTTGCAGCATGCCACTCTTCTTCTTGTGTCACCTGTGCATGCTTTTTTTGGGTAAGATTTTGCTTTCTTCAATTAATTTCCAGGTGCACAGCTCTATCTACCCTTCTTTCTTTGAGCCTCTTGGTACCTTTGAACTTATGGCAGCTTTCTGGCACCCATCTCTAAAGCAAGCCCATTGTTGCTGTATCAACATTTCTCTTAGAGACTAATAAATTTATCTGTGCATAAGCTTTCGTGAGCTACAGCTCAGTTCATCGGATGCATGCAGTAGTAGTTTTTCTACTGCATGCATCTGATGAAGTGAGCTGTAGCTCACGAAAGCTTATGCTAAAATAAATTTGTTAGTCTCTAACGTGCCACGAGTACTCCTTTTCTTTTTGTGGATACAGACTAACATGACTGCTATTCTGAAACATTTCTCTTGAAATCCATTTGAGAGCTGGATTTTAAAGTCCTTCACGCTTCCCAGGTCAGACAGTTTCTTCACACCAAATTCAATCTTTTTTTTTCTTGTTAGTTTCATTCTATTGTTCTGATGACAAGATAGTGGTTGCTTCCTATATTAACACTTGTAAGAGATTGTGTAGCCAGCAGTGATCTTCTCCACCATCTGTTGGTGGCAATGTAACTCAGTTCAGTAATTGCATCATATTCACTTCCATGTGAATTTGGTTTTCTGTGAAGATGGAAAAGTGCTATCCCCCAGTGCACAAATTACATGCACTATACAGCTTAGTAAATCTTTTACCATTCTGTCCATCTCTCACTTCCATGTTTACCCATGGAATGATCATATCTGAGGTTGTCATTACCAAGTTGGGCATTCATATCACCCGTAACCAGAACAATATCATAAGCATGGACCTGGCATAGTTTGTCTTGCAACTTGATGTAGAAGGAAGCTTTATTTTAACATGATATGTAACAAAACATGCTCTTAATTTGTGAGCCACTTGATTCCCATTCTTTAGAGATTGTGTTGCCTTTTTGTCAAGAGTTCTCGAGCTCCCTGTGACTATCATATTGCTTTCCTGAATGTAGTACTGTGATACTGTCTGAATGGAATCTTCCACCCCAGTGATTTAAATAGAGTTACTCCAAATTTATCCTGATTTACATCATTATGAATTAGGTCCAGGAGGTTGTTTTTTATGAACCAGTTAAAGCAGAAGAAGCACTTTGTGCCTTTCATGATACTCTTTATGTTGATGTTTTGTTTTTTTCTCCTGGCTAAGTGGTATAGGCAGCAGATATAAGGACTTTTAAAATGTTGAGTGGAGCTCATTTTAATTCTTCCCACGGCATCACTTTATGCAACTGGTATGATGGCTTATATAGTCACTGACCATAGATTCAAATAGGTGCAGGATGCAAAAAAAAACCTGTAAAAATAACTTGAAAGTTGAGACTGAATGCCTCAAAACAGCTAAATATGCTGCAATGTGGTCCTGTGTTTAACCTTCATGCCGTGTAGGTCTTGCAGTACAGAGGAACTGGTCCATTCTGACAATCCCACAATGATGACCATTGTAAGTGTACAATAAAACATAGCAGGCCTAATGTGGGGATAGACTGTAGACTATGTGGCAGGCTGAATAAAGCTAGTCAAAAATCTTTCATCAACATATTTTAATGAAAAACTGGTGGGTTTTTTTCATTTGGATCAAAACACATTTTTTTAAAACATAAAAAAGAAAAACTAAGGCCAAAAACTTGTTTGATTTTTGTTTAAATTTGAGCTATGAAAATTGATATTTTTTTTTACTAAAGATTTAGCATTTTTACTGGAAATAGTGTTGTTGTCTTTTCAAAAAACAAAATAAAATCTTAGAGAAACTGCTAAATTTTCGTGGTACTATCATGGATCACTTGATGATTACCTGTTCTGTTAATTTCCTCTGAAGCACCTGGCATTAGCCATTGTCAGAAGACAGGATACTGGGCTAGATGATTCTTTGGTCTTATTCAATATGGTCATTCTTATAATTGTTATTTTTTAAAAATTTCCCATGAAAAACAATTGGCATCTTTCCACCACCTATAATACAGAGAGAGATTTGATGTTCCAACCTCTGTTGGTAAAATAACATGGTCTTCATACAATTAAATGCACTAAAAACCATTCCTTTTTTAAAAACATGGTCTCCTCCATGGTCTGAACCAACATCATTTTAATTGTTGGAAAAAATGTTTTCTCCCACTTGGATAAATAAGAGATTATGATCTAATCCTTTAAGACATTGAACACATCTTCAGCGGTGCTGATTGCCAAAATATCCACTGCTTTTATGGGGAGTTGGGAGCACTCAACACCTCCCAGGAGAAACTGTGTTTCAAGATCTGGCCCCTAGTATCATGTATAATTGTTAACTAGTTTCCATTATCTGAATATTCTAGTGTAAACACTGTGTTTTAAAAGACCAAAAGCCTGACCTGGAAAAACTCACTGTAATGCCAAGTGAGTCTCAAACCCCTACTGAAAAATGAAGCCTGGGAAATTCTGAAGAAAAGGCCAGGGGATGGAAATGTGTCACATTTATAGGGTTGGTAGTTAGGTCTCCCTGATAGCACCTTTTCAGATGTTGAGACTCTTCTCCTTAATTTCTTGGAACTAATTCTTCCACTCAGGGATGGATTAATCTTTTGTGGGCCCCAGGGCCCAGACCATGGTCCCACACTCCACCCCTAACCCACCCCAAGGCCCGCCACCATTTGGCCTCTTCCCCCTGAGGTCTCACCCATTGCTTGCATGGCGGAGAGGAGCAAGTGGTAGGTGAGGCCTTGAGGGTGGAGAAGAGGCCAAGCAGGGATGGGGCCTCAGGGCGGAGTGTAGGGCCACAGTCCAGGCTCCAGAGCCCCTTATGTGTGTGGGTCCACTGCCACAGCACCATTGTAATCACAGTACTGCTTCCATTCAAGATGACTACCCCAGTGCACTATCCCATGTACCAATCACTTCTCACTCTGTAGGTCTGGCTGGGTTTGGAGCATCCATTTTCCTGCCCTTCGTGAACCTGTGACCAGTGATGGTGATCAACAGCCTTCTTCAAACAATGTAGTGTTTGGAACAAAGCATTAGAAAAAGGATTTTACAATAACAAACAGACTGTGTGCATATTTATTCTCCTCTCCTTTTACACTTAGCTTGTGGCAAAGTTAGATAGGAATTTTTTTAAACACTCAGGAGTAGAACAGGCCCTGTTTCTCATGGGGGACTTCAATCACTGTGAAATCTGCTGGGAGAGCAATACAACAGTGCACAGACAATTCCGGAAGTTTTTGGAGAGTGTTGGTGCAAGTGCTAGAGGAACCAACTAGGGCACATGCTCCTCTTCACCTGCTGCTCACAAACAGGGAAGAATTGACAGGGGAACTAAAGGGGGTAGCAACCTGGGTAGTAGTGACTATGAGACAGTCGAGTTCAGGATCCTGACACAAGGAAGAAAGGAGAGCAGCAGAATACAGACCTTGGACTTCAGAAAAGCAGACTTTGACTCCCTCAGGGAACTGATGGGCAGGATCCCCTGGGAGGCTAATATGGGGGGAAAAGAGTCCAGGAGAGCTGGCTGTATTATAAAGAATGCCTTATTGAGGGCTCAGGAACAAACCATCCTGATATGCAGAAAGAATAGCAAATAAGCAGGCGAACAGCTTGTCTTAACAGAGAAATCTTCAGTGGACTTAAACACCAAAAGGAAGCTTTCAAGAAGTGGAAACTTGGACAGATGACTAGGGAGGATTATACAAATATTGCTCAAGCATGCAGGGGTGTAATCAGGAAGGCCAAAGCACAATTGGAGTTGCAGCTAGCAAGGGATGTGAAGGGTAACACGAAGGGTTTCTACAGGTATGTTAGCAACAACAAAAAAGTTGGGGAAAGTGTGGGACCTTTACTGAATGGGGGAGACAACCTAGTGACAGATGATGTGGAAAAAGCTGAAGTACTCAATGCTTTTTTTGCCTTGGTCTTCACAGATGAGGTCAGCTCCCACACTGCTGTCCTGGGCAACACAGTATGGGAAGGAGGTGAGCAGCCTGCAGTGGTGAAATAACAAGTTAAGGACTGTTTAGAAAAGCTAGACATGCACAAGTCCATGGGGCCAGATGCAATGCATCCGAAGGTGCTCAAGGAGTTTGCTGAGGTGATTGCACAGCCATGGGCCATTATCTTTGAAAGCTTGTGACGATCGGGGGAGGTCCTGGGTGATTGGAAAAAGGCAAATATAGTGCCCATTTCTAAAAAAGGGAAGAATGAGAATCCAGGGAACTACAGACAGGTCAGCCTCACCTCAGTCCCTGGAAAATTCATGGAGCAGGTCCTCAAGGAATCCATTTTGAAGCACTTGGAGGAGAGGAAGGCGATAAGGAACAGTCAACATGGATTCACCAAAGGCAAGTCATTCCTGACCAACCCGATTGCCTTTTATGATGAGATAACTGGCTCTGTGGATATGGGGAAAGCGATGGAAGTGATATACCTTGACTTTAGCAAAGCTTTTGATACGGTCTCCCACAGTATTCTAGCCATCACGTTAAAAAAATATGGACTGGATGAATGGACTATAAGGTAGATAGAAAGCTGGCTAGATTGTCAGGCTCAATGGATAGTGATGAATGGCTTGATGTCTAGTTGGCAACTGGTATCAAGCGGCTGGGGCTGGTTTTGTTCAACATCTTTATTAATGAGCTGGAGGATGGGGTGGATTGCACCCTCAGCAAGTTTGTGGATGACACTAAGCTGGGGGGAGAGGTAGATATGCTGCAGGATAAGGATAGGGTCCGCAGTGACCTAAAAAAATTGGAGGATTGGGCCAAAAGAAATCTGATGAGAGTCCTGCTCTTTGGACGGAAGAATCAAATGTACTGCTACAGGCTGGGGGCCAACTGGCTAAGCGGCAGTTCTCCAGAAAAAGATCTGGGGATTACAGTGGACGAGAAGCTGGATATGAGTCAACAAAGTGCCCTTAAAAAGAAGAGGAGGACTTGTGGCCTTAGAGACTAACAAATTTATTTGAGCATAAGCTTTCGTGAGCTACAGCTCACTTCATCGGATGCATTCAGTGGAAAATACAGTGGGGAGATTTATATACACAGAGAACATGAAACAATGGGTATTACCATACACACTGTAACCAGAGTGATCACTTAAGGTGAGCTATTACCAGCAGGAGAGCTGGGGGGAAAAAAACCTTGAATGTTATAATTCTTGACAACAAGGGCACCACTACAGTCCAATGGGGGCTGCGGGAAGCGGCGCGGACCAAGGGATGTGCTGGCCGCCCTTCTTGCAGCTCCCATTGGCCTCGAGCGGCAAACCGCAGCCATTGGGAGCCGCGATTGGCCAAACCTACGGACGCGGCAGGTAAACAAACTGGCCTGGCCCGCCAGGGGTTTTCCCAGAACAAGCGGTGGCCCTAGTTTGAAAACCACTGATCTATAGAATTGTAGAACTGGAAGGGACCTTGAGATGTCATCTAGTCTAGTCCCCTGCACTCAAGGCAGGACTAAGTATTATCTAGACCATCCCTGACACGTGTTTGTCTAACCTACTCTTAAAAATCTCTAGTGATGGATGTTTCACAACCTCCCTTGGCAATTTATTCCGGTGCTTAACCAGCCTGACATTTGGGAAGTTTTTCCTAAGTTCCAACCTAAACCTTCCTTGCTGTAATTTAAGCCCATTGCTTCTTGTCCTATCCTCAGAGGTTAAGGAAAATTTTTCTTCCTCCTCCTTTTATGTACTTGAAAACTGTTATCATGTCCACCCTCAGTCTTCTCTTCTCCAGACTAAACAGAACCAGTTTTTTCAATCTTCCCTCATATGTCATGTTTCCTAGACCTTTAATCGTTTTTGTTGCTTTTCTCTGGACTTTCTCCAATTTGAACATTTTTTCTGAAATGGAACTGGACACAGTACTCCAGCTGAGGCCTTATAAGCGTGGAGTAAAGCTGAAGTATTGCTTCTCATGTCTTGCTTACAACACTCCTGCTTTTATTTTTATTTTTTTGCAACAGTGTTATACTGTTGACTCATATTCAACTTGTGATCCACTAGAACCGCCACATTCCTTTCTACAGTACTCTTTCCTAAGCAGTCATTTCCCTTTTTGAATGTATACAATTGATTGTACCTTCTTAAGTGAAATACTTTGCATTTGTGCTTATTGAATTTCATCCTATTTACTTCAGACCATTTCTCCAGTTTGTCCAGATCATTTTGAATTTTAATCCTATCCTCCAAAGCACTTTCAACCCTTCCCAACTTGGTATCCTCTGTAAACTTTATAAGTGCACTCTATTCCATTATCTAAATAATTGATGAATATATTGATTAGTACTGGACCCAGAACTGATCCCTGCAGGACCCCACTTGTTATTCCCTTCCAGCTTGACTGAAAATCACTGATAGCTACTTTCTTAGAATGGTTTTTCAACCAGTTATGCACCCACCTTATAGTAGCTCAGTTTAGGTTGTATTTCCCTAGTTTGTTCATGAGAAGGTCATGTGAGACAATATCAAAAGACTTACTAAAGTTAAGGTATATCACATCTATCGCTTTCCCCCTATTCACAAGGCTTGTTACCCTGTCAAAGAACGCTATTAGGTGAGTTTGACATGATTTGTTCTTGACAAATCCATGCTGGCTGTTACTTATCACCTTATTATCTTTTAGGTGTCTGCAAATTGATTGCTTAATTATTTGCTCCATTATCTTTCTGGGTACTGAAGTTAAGATGACTGTTCTGTAACTCCCTGGGTTGTCCTTATTTCCCTTTTTATAGATTGGCACTACATTAGCCCTTTTCCAATCCTCTGGAATCTCACCTGTCTTCCATGACTTTTCAAAGATAATCACTAATGGCTCAGATATCTCCTCTGTCAGTTCCTCCTTGAGTATTCTAGGATGTATTTCATCAGGCCCTGGTGACTTGAAGAAATCTAACTTGTTTAAGTAATATTTAACTTATTCTTTCCCTATTTTAGCCTCGGATCCTACCTCATTTTCACTGGCATTCACTATGTTAGACATCCAATCACTACTAAACTCTTTGGTGAAAACTGAACCAAAATCTGGTTAATGCTTATAAAAGTTTAACATAAGCCAGTCCTGACCCGGTTGGGAGTTTTGCTAGAGTAAGGGCTGCAGGTTCAATCTCTGCACAGTACTAGCAGCTTAAAATAAAGATGTGGTTAACATGAGACCACTTCAAGTTTAACTGGGATTATCACAGTGAGAAGAAAATGAAGATACTAGTGAGCTGTAGCTCACGAAAGCTTATGCTCTAATAAATTTGTTAGTCTCTAAGGTGCCACAAGTACTCCTTTTCTTTTTATCTCCAGGGAATGGATTTATCATCAGTTAATTTGTATTTGTCCTTAATCCTGCAGTCAGTTACCTAAATAATCACATGGACTTAATTGTATTTGATGCTGTGGAGATCATGCAAAAATAAATGCAAAAAAATCCAACGAAACCAATGTAAGCAACAGTATTATGTATCTACTTAGCAGGAGCCTAACATAGTGTTCTACACTGGAAGTCTTCTGAACTGCAGCTACAGCCAGGTTTGTATGGAGAACTTTTTCCATTATGATTTCATTAAAATTTCAGAATCTCATATACCCACTTGAAATAGGCTGGTGTCATTTCCTGTTTTAATAATTCAATGGAAATCCAAGCCACTGGAATGACAAGGGCCAGATTATGCAGCCTTTACATTGGCTAGTATTTATTCACATGAGTGTAGCATTGATGTCCCCGAGACTACTTGTGGGAGTAGGTGATCACAGGTGTGCACAATCTGACCCTGGCAGTTTATAAATATATGTACCAGTTAGGAGCTTAACCTTGCTGCTGTGGAAACCAATGACAATATCTCTATGGACTACAGGGGGATGAGTATTGAGCTGTAGGGCCCTGAGCTAAAGCATAATAATTGGGTTCAATGGGAGGCTTTGACGGGCTTTGGATCAGACTCTAGAAGAGGAAGCATGGGCTAGTGCTGAAAGCCTTGTCCTTGGAGTCAGGAGATCACCTCTGTCATAAATCTGGGAGCCAGTTCTGCTGTCATCAAAGTCAATTGATGTGTTTTGTTGTCCTTGCTTCACTGATAGCAGGAGTTCAATCTTTCTGTCACGCCTTGGGCACGTCTGTTAGGTCCCTATTCTGCAAAATGCTGAGAACCATCAATGCCCACTGAAACTCATGGGCCTGATTAGCTGGTGTAAGATAGAATCGGGAGGCTTAATTCATTAATGGTTGTAAAATGCATTGAGAGCCACAGGTGTGATGCATTAGTACTATCTCTGTATATCTATGGTACATATATGCCCCCCCCCATTATTGTAGAATCTGAGTGCCTCACAATCTTTTAAACATATTCATCCTCACTACATCCCATTGAGGGAAAAGCTATTATCCCCATTTAACAGATGGGGAACTGAGGCACAGAGAGGCTAAGTGACTTTCCCAAGGTCATGCAAGAAATCTGTGGCAGAGCAGGGATTTGAAGCTAGATCTCCGAAATTAGGCCTACTGCTCTAACCATTGGCTCATCATCCTTAATAGTTATTGTGTTTATTTTTTAAATCCTATGAGTACCATGAAGGATGGAATTTTGACTTTCCCACTAATCCGTATGATTTCTTTGACTCTCCATTTCACAGAAAACACCAATTGAAATTAGGCTCAAATCACACTCCAAATATGAATACCCCTGAACTTCAGAGTAGATTGGATCTGAGCCTCACACCTGGCTCCTTTCTATATAATGTGCCCTCGATCCAAACTACCTGGCTTTGCTCTCAAATAAAGAGGAGAGAAGGAAAAGTACTGGCAGTGAGAAGTTACAGGAATAGTCGCCTGCAGCATGTCTTCAGCACTTTGTCTCAGTTTTAAGTAGACTTGCACTGCTTCCCCGGGAGAATATTCCACATCAAATTGTACATCATCATCCAGACAATTACCGGAACATTGCATGAAATGCTATGATTGGGTTTCATTGCAGTCAGCAACTAAAGAAGATTCAGACTCAGTCACACCGAGAGGTAGTAAATAGGCAGCACTTACAACATTGAGTGTTGTAATTTACTGTGCTATTAGCCATCGTTCATTTGTACATAGGCTATTGTCAGAAATCAATACAACTGCCATGCTAAAGCCATATATTGATATGCTTCCATCCCATCCCAGCACCAGAAGGTGGCTATTTTTTATCCCCCTTTTATCTCATCAGGCCAGACTTCTGCTGGTGTAAGGCAGCCCAGCTCCATTGCCGTCAAGGAGTTATGTTGATTTATACCAGATCAGGATCTAGCCCATAGGCCTTTTCTAAGATAGTGATTAGTACGGCAGAATGTCCGAAGGTTTCACGTGTAATATTAATACCCTTGGTCTGATTGGATTATAAACTTCTAATTCCTCCCCATAAAAGTGGGAAGCGAATCACCTGGCCAGTGTTTTTGATACTATATTTTTAAAGGCTGCTAACAACTTTGAGAGGAGAATTTTGCACTCAACCGGGCCTTTGAAAGGTGGGGTGGACCAAGGATCCAGAAAAATGTCAGTGTCTGCCAGAGATAGACCTCCCACTGACGCAACACCTGGTCCTCTTTATCATCTGTCTAATGGGCACTTGTCTTTCTCGCGTTCCTGAGGCCTTGCCGGGCCTCCAAAGTGGAGCACCCCAGCCAGCCTAACTCTGCGGACAGACAGCTGGCAGGCAGAAACCAGCTGTGCAGTGCATTCTTGCCAAGGACTTAAGCTATGACTTTGGCTCACTGTTGCATCTATGCCCTTTCCAGGCCCGGGTCCCAGATTCCAAAGACCTTGCCCTTAATCCTCCCCCATTTTTAAGAGTTTTTCATCAAGGAGCCTGACGAAGAAAGAGAGACTATAAGAAGCACCAGTCCAGCATGTTCAGAGAGGAAGACCCCCCAAACAGCCCTTTAAATTAGAAATGGACATGTACTGAAAAACCCAACCCAGGGAAAACGAACTTTATGCCTGATTATTTGACTCCTGTGTAACTCCATTGACTCACATTAGAGTCCGTGTTTAAAACACACACAACAAATCTCAACTATAATTTTATTCTTTAGGGGGCCTGAGCTGATGAATTTTGTGATCCCTGATGGGCCTATTGGCGGATTCCATCGAAGATGTGGCTTTATCCTTGTTGCGACTGCTGTTTTTTGAATCACTAGTTCTTTGAGTAGCCGAAGACTATAATAAATCCAGTCCCAGTCAACATCAGAAGCCACTTGTGTCTCAAAGCTGATGTGAAATAAGATCCTTTTTTGTACTCACACTGCCCTCCACTGTGGCTGATGAAAGTAAATTAACAGAAAATGGACACAACTGCTAGTTCCTAGAAACAGATGCATCAAGTACTGAGCACCTCCTTGTATTAAAATCAAAGGTAAATCTTCATCAGTGAACAATCTAAACAAGCTAAAATGCCCACTGTGGCTGCCATAGTAGTTAAGGAACCTTGGCTCAGATCCACAAAGGATCTTTGGAAGTTAGGAGCCTAAATACCTTTGTGGATCTGGGCCCTATTGCCGTATAACAGAGGCACAGAAAACAAACTATGTAAATAGGACATAAGCAAAGGTTAGGAGTGCTTCTCTGTATTTTGCTATCATCTGCGCACTGAGGCAGCAATTTCAGAGTCTGGAAGTGGGTCTGATGCAGTGAATCTGGAATAATTGCAAGGTCTGATGTTAAAAACAAAAAAAATCCCCCAGAAGAATCAAGGAAAGGAGCCAAAGAATATCTGTAACAGCCACCCCCGGTGTATGGAACCTATCAATATAAAAAGAAAAGGAGTACTTGTGGCACCTTAGAGACTAACAAATATATTTGAGCATAAGCTTTCATGAGCTACAGCTCACTTCATTGGATGCATTCAGTGGAAAATACAGTGGGGAGATTTGTGTACACACACAGAGAACATGAAACAATGGGTTTTATCATACACACTGTAAGGAGAGTGATCACTTAAGATGAGCTATTACCAGCAGGAGGAGGAGGGAGGAAGAAAACCTTTAGTGGTGATAATCAAGGTGGGCCATTTCCAGCAGTTGACAAGAACGTCTGAGGAACTGTGGGAGGGTGGGGGGAAATAACATGGGGAAATAGTTTTACTTTGTATAATGACCCATCCACTCCCAGTCTCTATTCAAGCCTAAGTTAATTGTATCCAGTTTGCAAATTAATTCCAATTCAGCAGTCTCTAGTTGGAGTCTGTTTTTGAAGTTTTTTTTTTGTTTTTGCAAATACAGACTAACATGGCTGCTACTCTGAAACCTATTAATATAAAGATATCTGTCACTCTTAAACAATCACTGTTGGTCTGTTAAGTTCTGCATTTTTAGGAACTGTTTAATCTTATCCACTTTGGTTAAAGTGTGTTTTAATAAACAGAAAAACCTCCCATGCCCCACAGGATAAGAAAATTAAGTCTACTTTATTTACATCCTGCTGACATCATCTGGTCCCATGAGGTGTAAACCAGGATGTAGTTTGGCCCAAAGTACATGCTGTAATTAAAGTGCTGGCTCCATCTTTTGTGACCCCCCCTCACATGACACCAAGGGATGGAGCTGAAGGTTGCTGGAATGTTCTCAGATCTCTGGGCAGAGATTCAGACTGGCAACAATAGCCGAACCCAGGCCAGATGTTCCTGGCTTCTGTTTTCATAATGGAAGGGTTATGCAGCTCTACAGTCAATGAATGGAATCCGCTCCTGTTTTTTGTTTTGTTTTGTTTTTGTTTTTAACAGAGTCTAGTTATCTGTGTTGCAAAGATTAACCTTTTCTGTTGCCTTGGGCTGAAACTAAAGAATTTTCATTCACCTAAGAGCTTGAAGCCAAAAACTTGCTCAGACCTGATGTTGACTTCTCAGGCTACTGGTGCTGAATTTGGTGGAGAGGCAAATCCTCAAGCACATGCACAAAGGTATTGGCTACAATTCCAAGCAATCGGAGATAATGGTAGTGGACCAGACCAAAATGCACCACTGTGTCAAAAAAAAATAGAAAGGCAAAGATTGGACTCGACCGCCGATGGTGTAAATCAGCATAGCTTCAATGGAATGATGCCAGTTTAAACCAGCTGAGAATTTGGCCTCATTTTTAAAAAGTCATCAGTGAACTCATGTCTCATGACCCCTGGATGTTGCCCCAGATTGCAGTTGTATGGCCCAAATACAGACATATCATTGCTTACTTGTGTGGGGTGATTAGTGGCAGATTATATCCCTTGATGTGTGAATGAGCCTTTCTATTACAAACTCAGAATATGTAGTGGGTTGTAGCTGTGTCAGTCCCAGGATATTGGAGACAAGGTAGATGAGGTAGTTTCTCTTATTGGACCAACTTCTGATGGTGAGAGAGACGAGCTTTCTAGGTCACCTGAAGAAGAGCTCTGTGTAAGCTCGAAAGCTGGTCTCTTTCACCAACAGAAGATGGTTCCATAAAAAGACCTTACCTCACCCACCTTGTCTCTCTAAACTCAGAATAGGCAGATTTACAATATTATAAACTGGAGCATCCATCCATGTGCAGACGGTTTGCCACAATAAAATGTCTGCTTTGCATTGTGCTGGATTGGGTTGAGGGTAACAGCTATGTGTCAGATTCCATCCTCCATTGTTCCCCAAGTCCTGCCCCTCTTCCGACCAGTATGGCAGTCAAGAGCCTTTTGTAAAGTGCATGCTGTTAAATAAACTGTGCTCTGGCTCGTTACAAAGCATTCCCACGGTAATTCAATAGAGGCCAGTGGATTTGACAGCAACTGGCAGGCTAGGACCAGAACAGGAGACAATGCAGAGTGAGGGGTGGGGAAAGGGACTTTAATGGAAGCCCCAGAGGGAACAGTGCTTTTTACCAGGGGACTGACTTCAAAACATGCCTATCAGCAATTAAACCCTTTTGATAGAGCAGAACATGATGCCTCCCTCTGCATCTTAATGAACTACAGAAGTGTTTATGGTGAGCATGATTTTATACAGGATTTGTTAATTAAGCAAATTACTGTTAACAGCTTTCTCAAAAACCCATTACCGTTTTATCAATTGGCTTTTTCCAAATTAACATGATTAATTTTGAAAAAATGGAAAACAAGTCTCAGAATATAAGGATGGAACTTGAGGGCAGTATTTTGGAGCTGTGCAAATGCTCGTGCGTAAAATTGCCATTAACTTGACATTGCCAAAGAAAAAGATGTGAAAAAAGAGTTATAGGGACATGGCCAATTTGAAAAACCACATCTTCAAAATCAGAGAAAAGCATAACAAGAACCAATGGCTGGAAGTTAAAGCCAGACAAAATCAAATGAGAAATAAGGCACACATTTTTAATGATTGAACCTTGGGACAAACTACCAAGGGAAGTGGTGGTTTCTCCATCTCTTGATGTCTTCAGATAAAAACTGAATGCCTTTCTGGAAGATATGATTTTTTTAAACACAAGTTATTGGCCTCAATACAGGCATAGCTGGGTAAAATTTAATGGCCTATATTAGACTAGGTCTAATGGACCCTTCTGATTTTATAATCTATGAATTTCTGTCTGCAAAAGTTTTACCTGCAAGTGTTACAAGTTATTCAATAGCATCCTGAGGCTCTGTGGTGCTAGTTGCTGTACATATACATGCAGTTTTTGCCCTGGAGAATTTACAATCCAAGAAGACAAGCTGGACAGAGGTTGGGAGCAAGGGAGTAGTATTATCCTCCTCGTTAAGAGTGATTAGTGACTTGAAGGTTACACAAAAAATCAAGAGAACTGGGTTCATTTACTAAAGCGACAGTCCATAGCCCTAACCACTAGACCCCCCTTTCTCACTTAAGTTACTCCTAAATGCCTATAACTGAGAACAGAGGAAAAATATTTTCTCTGGGTTTGTTTTGGTTTACTTTATGCATTTGATCTTGTGTATAGTCACAGGTTTCAGAGTAGCAGCCGTGTTAGTCTGTATTCGCAAAAAGAAAAGGAGTACTTGTGGCACCTTAGAGACTAACAAATTTATTAGAGCATAAGCTTTCGTGAGCTACAGCTCACTTCATCGGATGCATTTGGTGGAAAAAACAGAGTAGAGATTTATATACACACACACAGAGAACATGAAACAATGGGTTTATCATACACACTGTAAGGAGAGTGATCACTTAAGATAAGCCATCACCAACAGCAGGGGGGGGAAGGAGGAAAACCTTTCATGGTGACAAGCAGGTAGGCTAATTCCAGCAGTTAACAAGAATATCAGAGGAACAGTGGGGGGTGGGGTGGGAGGGAGAAATACCATGGGGAAATAGTTTTACTTTGTGTAATGACTCATCCATTCCCAGTCTCTATTCAAGCCTAAGTTAATTGTATCCAGTTTGCAAATTAATTCCAATTCAGGTGCTGTCGTCATCATGAATAGGTCAGAGTATGAACAAGAGGCTACTAGGCAGCTCTCCAACACCACTTTCTACAAGCCATTACCCTCTGATCCCAGTGAGAGTTACCAAAAGAAACTACAGCATTTGCTCAAGAAACTCCCTGAAAAAGCACAAGAACAAATCCGCACAGACACACCCCTGGAGCCAGGACCTGGGGTATTCTATCTGCTACCCAAGATCCATAAACCTGGAAATCCTGGACGCCCCATCATCTCAGGCATTGGCACCCTGACAGCAGGATTGTCTGGCTATGTAGACTCCCTCCTCAGGCCCTTCGTTACCAGCACTCCCAGCTATCTTCGAGACACCACCGATTTCCTGAGGAAACTACAGTCCATTGGTGATCTTCCTAAAAACACCATCCTAGCCACTATGGATGTAGAAGCCCTCTACACCAATATTCCACACAAAGATGGACTACAAGCCGTCAGGAACAGTATCCCCGATACTGTCACGGCTAACCTGGTGGCAGAACTTTGTGACTTTGTCCTGACCCATAACTATTTCACATTTGGTGACAATGTATACCTTCAAATCAGCGGCACTGCGATGGGTACCCGCATGGCCCCACAGTATGCCAACATTTTTATGGCTGACTTAGAACAACGCTTCCTCAGCTCTCGTTCCCTAATGCCCCTACTCTACTTGCGCTACATTGATGACATCTTCATCATCTGGACCCATGGAAAAGAAGCTCTTGAGGAATTCCACCATGATTTCAACAATTTCCATCCCACCATCAACCTCAGCCTGGACCAGTCCACACAAGAGATCCACTTCCTGGACACTACGGTGCTAATAAGCGATGGTCACATAAACACCACCCTATATCGGAAACCTACTGACCGCTATTCCTACCTACATGCCTCTAGCTTTCATCCAGATCATACCACTCGATCCATTGTCTACAGCCAAGCGCTACGATATAACCGCATTTGCTCCAACCCCTCAGACAGAGACAAACACCTACAAGATCTCTATCATGCATTCCTACAACTACAGTACCCACCTGCTGAAGTGAAGAAACAGATTGACAGAGCCAGAAGAGTACCCAGAAGTCACCTACTACAGGACAGGCCCAACAAAGAAAACAACAGAACGCCACTAGCCATCACCTTCAGCCCCCAACTAAACCCCTCCAACGCATCATCAAGGATCTACAACCTATCCTGAAGGACGAGCCATCGCTCTCTCAGATCTTGGGAGATAGACCAGTCCTTGCTTACAGACAGCCCCCCAATCTGAAGCAAATACTCACCAGCAACCACACACCACACAACAGAACCACTAACCCAGGAACCTATCCTTGCAACAAAGCCCGTTGCCAACTCTGTCCACATATCTATTCAGGGGATACCATCATAGGGCCTAATCACATCAGCCACACTATCAGAGGCTCCTTCACCTGCGCATCTACCAATGTGATATATGCCATCATGTGCCAGCAATGCCCCTCTGCCATGTACATTGGCCAAACTGGACAGTCTCTACGTAAAAGAATGAATGGACACAAATCAGACGTCAAGAATTATAACATTCAAAAACCAGTTGGAGAACACTTCAATCTCTCTGGTCACTCGATCACAGACCTAAGAGTGGCTATACTTCAACAAAAAAGCTTCAAAAACAGACTCCAACGAGAGACTGCTGAATTGGAATTAATTTGCAAACTGGATACAATTAACTTAGGCTTGAATAGAGACTGGGAATGGATGAGTCATTACACAAAGTAAAACTATTTCCCCATGGTATTTCTCCCTCCCACCCCACCCCCCACTGTTCCTCTGATATTCTTGTTAACTGCTGGAATTAGCCTACCTGCTTGTCACCATGAAAGGTTTTCCTCCTTCCCCCCCCTGCTGTTGGTGATGGCTTATCTTAAGTGATCACTCTCCTTACAGTGTGTATGATAAACCCATTGTTTCATGTTCTCTGTGTGTGTGTATATAAATCTCTACTCTGTTTTTTTCCACCAAATGCATCCGATGAAGTGAGCTGTAGCTCACGAAAGCTTATGCTCTAATAAATTTGTTAGTCTCTAAGGTGCCACAAGTACTCCTTTTCTTTTCATGGGGAAATAGTTTTACTTTGTGTAATGACTCATCCATTCCCAGTCTCTATTCAAGCCTAAATTAATTGTATCCAGTTTGCAAATTAATTCCAATTCAGCAGTCTCTCGTTGGAGTCTGTTTTTGAAGCTTTTTTGTTGAAGTATAGCCACTCTTAGGTCTGTGATCGAGTGACCAGAGAGATTGAAGTGTTCTCCAACTCTCTTTCCCTTATGTAATCAGCTGGTCAAAATCCCTATCTGTATGGGAGAGATTTTATTTGTTTTTGTTTTAAGGGAAAGATGTGCTTGCTAAAAACTGGCAGTTGCCCTGGAGCAAGCACAGGTCCTGAAAATACTTTTGCTCACTCCTTGAAACTGACAAGATTTCTAGCTGCCAGTGTGCCCTTCTGCAGCTGTAAAAAGAGCTGTATAATTGAGTCTGCTCTATGTTCATTCCTCATTTTATTTATACAGTATGTAGGTGACCAATTATGGCAGTAAATTGCAATATTGAAGGTCCCTTTGTATTTGTTGACCCAGTTTTCCATAAGATAGAAAGATTCTGACAACGGAGGCTTTTGTGTATCTTTGAAAGGGCAGGAAGTGAATATTTTTGACAGTATACTGTACGTATTTTGGGTGCTTTGAGGACTTTGCTGCCTTGAGACTCAAAATGCAGGCATCAGCCCTTTAAACAACATGCCAGTCTGGTGTAGCCCATTGGAATATAAGTAGCTTCCCAGATTGTTCCAGGTAAAAAATGTAATGTGATGTAGATTTACCAACTTGATCCACTTTGTGTCATCAAATTTATGGTAATAAATTGAAAATAAAACTATTATTCTTGTCTCTCTGCTACATTCAGCCTTGAATGGCTTTTGTGCAGCTTGCTTTTCTACATCCAAGCATCTCCATTAATGTCCTCTTTCTAGAAAAGGATAAAAGTACTCCCCCTGCATCCACCCATTCATTAACTGCTACATCCTTGTCTTATATCTTGGTCTAGAGCCTCTACTTATGTAAATTGTTGCTCTGTTGGAGTCAATGGAGCAATTGCAATGTAAAACAGCTGAGGAACCAACCTTTTTTTTTTTTTTTTTTTTTTTGCTGAAGGGCTGAATTCTGATACCCTTACACTGAATAGTACCTTATTCCATGAGAAGTCATATTGATTTCATTGGGAAATTCTTGCAGAGCAAGGTGCTACATAACATGAGTATGTGTATCAAGATCTAGCCCTTATTTTATAAGCTTCTTCAGGCAGGAGCTGTCATTTATTATATGTCTGTACAGAGCCCAGCACAATGGTCAATAATGCATAATTAATTATTACAATTATTTATTATAATGTAGCACTCTGAGCTGCCCCACAAGATTCAGAACTTCATTTATTGTTACATTGTATCTTTTCCAATTGTAACCGCCTTGTGACATTTTCTGTTCTGTAAAAAGAAAAGGAGTACTTGTGGCACCTTAGAGACTAACAAATTTATTAGAGCATAAGCTTTCGTGAGCTACAGCTCACTTCATCGGATGCATTTGGTGGAAAAAACAGAGGAGAGATTTATATACACACACACAGAGAACATGAAACAATGGGTTTATCATACACACTGTAAGGAGAGTGATCACTTAAGATAAGTCATCACCAACAGCAGGGGGGGGAAGGAGGAAAACCTTTCATGGTGACAAGCAGGTAGGCTAATTCCAGCAGTTAACAAGAATATCAGAGGAACAGTGTGGGGTGGGGTGGGAGGGAGAAATACCATGGGGAAATAGTTTTACTTTGTGTAATGACGCATCCATTCCCAGTCTCTATTCAAGCCTAAGTTAATTGTATCCAGTTTGCAAATTAATTCCAATTCAGCAGTCTCTCGTTGGAGTCTGTTTTTGAAGCTTTTTTGTTGAAGTATAGCCACTCTTAGGTCTGTGATCGAGTGACCAGAGAGATTGAAGTGTTCTCCAACTGGTTTTTGAATGTTATAATTCTTGACGTCTGATTTGTGTCCATTCATTCTTTTACGTAGAGACTGTCCAGTTTGGCCAATGTACATGGCAGAGGGGCATTGCCCCATGGTATTTCTCCCCCCCACCCCACCCCACCCCCCACTGTTCCTCTGATATTCTTGTTAACTGCTGGAATTAGCCTACCTGCTTGTCACCATGAAAGGTTTTCCTCCTTCCCCCCCCTGCTGTTGGTGATGACTTATCTTAAGTGATCACTCTCCTTACAGTGTGTATGATAAACCCATTGTTTCATGTTCTCTGTGTGTGTGTATATAAATCTCTCCTCTGTTTTTTCCACCAAATGCATCCGATGAAGTGAGCTGTAGCTCACGAAAGCTTATGCTCTAATAAATTTGTTAGTCTCTAAGGTGCCACAAGTACTCCTTTTCTTTTTGCGAATACAGACTAACACGGCTGCTACTCTGAAACCTTTCTGTTCTGTGTTTGTACAGCGCCTAGCATAATGGGGTCCTAATCCATGATAGGGGCTTCTATCTTAAATGCTACCATAATACACCTTACAGACCATCATTATAATAATCCATCACAGATGGGGTGGTTTCACCACATTCACATTTTCATTCTGTTATGCTTTATTTATTTTGTTTGTATTTAAGTTATTATTGTGACAGCTATTGCAAATGTCCTGCAATACTTTGGAAGATCCACGACATTAAGTTTATGCATCATTATGGGCCAGGGACTGTCAGTATTTCCATGGAGGAGGGTGACTACAGATCTCCAGGGACTAAGAACAATGGGAGGAGATTAGACAAATTCATTCAGGTTGTAACACCTCCAGAAAGGTATCGCCATCTGGAGATACTCATATATACTGATTAAAACTGGATTCTCCAAAGACAAACAGACAAAGAAAGGACCTTTGGATAAATAGCCTGAGTTTAAAGTGACTCAAGGCTGTCTCTCTGATTCAACAAATGGAGAGGACCTTCTGTCCAAGGGGAAAGGGGTAAGCCTTAGGGAATGGTCGGAGGGACTGACACCAGCCAGACCCCAAGGTTGGAGTTTGGGTGACATCTGGTAACCTTTTTTTTAGCTTGTGTGTAGGTTTTTATTGTTTTAAATATTTTCTTTTAATACATTCACCTTACCAAATATAATTGCTCAGGAAAGGACTGTGTTAACTTATAATTAGGCCTGGGAATATTTTTATTGGTATAAGTCAATTTTGCCATTCATGCACTGATGAAAAAATATTTTCATCTATAAAAATCCAAATGTGCAGATAGGCAAAATAAGAAAAATGCTTCTTGTGAGCTTGTTAGAGTGTAGAGCTTAAGGATATTTACGCTGTATATTTTCACATGTGATGTTGGCAATTTGTTTTTAATGGTTATAAAGCTTTAACTTTTTGAATCTTAAACTTACTGTCATTAAATAATTATTGTCTGACCCCACCCACCCATAATTTCTCACTAACTGTGAAAATGAAAAAGGATAAAAATCAGAAAAAATGCTTAAAAACAACCATTGATATTATCCATGAAAATTATAAAAACAAAATTGAATTTTGCCAAACCTACTTATAACTGTGGATGATTATGCTGTCTATACCCTCTGTGAAGAAAGCAAAGCACAGACGTGGGCCTTTCTAGGCAGTCTGGCTTGCTGGGAATAACACAGAATAGGCAGGGAACTGGTAAACCCCTGGTCAACAGGGAGAGAGACATGGGCCTCTATACAAGTTGCCCTGAACAGTGACAATCATATGAGACTTTGTATCTTAAAGGCAGCAGGTCATATAAAATATATTGTCATTGTCACATCATATTGCAAAGGAGAATAAACGACTAATGAGTATTTTGAATATAATAGCAAAAATAATTTACAACTCAGCCAGGAAGCTGGCAATCTGATGTGGAGTAGGATGGAGATGTTAGCTTGTGTTTGTCTGTGGAGGAAAGCAGAGGAGTTGATAGAGGACCAGGTCTGGCATTCCTTTGATTTGATTTTCTTTAATTGGTTGGTTTAAGAGTGGGTTAGCCTGCCTTCAGTTAGGAGCTGAAATGTCTCTCCTGCTATAGAAGAGCAGAATGATGCTTCAGCTGGGAAGGATCAGTAGTACGGCAGCTTCTGCAGAGGTACTGCTCACAGTTGTGGGGCCAGTACAACAGAGCCGTAGAAATGCAGTCAGTCTCAAACTCTGTAACAGAGAGCACCGCCGCAGTACACAGGTGGGGAGTTGAGGCGAATGCCCCGAGAAGGCGTGTGAGTATCATCCTCAGCCTGGAGTAACCAGCACACACTCAGCCTGCAGCCACTACAACCGTGGTAGAAATGGAGTGATGTCAGCAGGGTGGTTGTTATCTGGGTGCAGAACCCATGGCCACTGTCTAATCCTCACCACCCCGCAGAGACTCAATGGAATATTCCCACTGCCTGGTAGGCTGTGCGCAGCCTTTGGGGAGACTGATTAGGGATCAGTCACTATGTGACAAGGTGAAACAGCACCCTGGAAAGGGTTATGGGATCCCTTCCTATTACATGGGTGGATGGGATATATAAGGAAGAGAAAACTGGGCCCATAGAGCAGAGGGGGAGGGAGTTTTTCTCTGGCTGCAAAAGACAGGGAAGAAGCCTCGGTGTGTAGCCATTGTTTGTCACCTGAGTTGTTTTGCGTTGTTCGTGTCCATAGTTTTCAAACAACAAATGGCACCATGTGACAAGGGTCTTGAAAGGAATGGGGGAGAGGGGATGTTTGCTTCCATTCCTTGGGCTGGTGACACCCCCCAGCCAGCTCTCATACCATTGCCTGATCAGGGAGTTCCATCAATGAGTCCCATAGCCCTGCCCTAGAGAGAACTCAGGGAAAGGGCTTTAGGGAGAGGAAATCCCTGCTCCCCCTTGCAGACTTTTCTTGCCAATTGTTCCAGTGGGAGACCGGGTTTGTAGAACTGGTTGCAGGGCTGGCTCACAAACTCTTAGATTGCACATGTCAGTGGGAGGCCGGAGACATCTGAGTGGAGTTCTCTTGCTTTCACATGAAGGAAGAAGGGTAGCTCAATGATGATAATTGAAACTGTCTGCTGTTAAAATATATTTGCAATAAAATAATTCCATAAATACAATAATTAATTTTGGAGTATTTTGAAAATGTCTTCAGTAGCTGTGATGGGAAGCATTCAAGCTTATTAATATTCTGCTTGGCTCAATTTCATTTAGGATTTTTTTCCCCTGCTGATTTCTACTAAGTGGTCCAACTAGAACCAAAACACATTTTAGTGCAAAATATGCCTTCCATTATCACAATCTCCACTGGAAATTCCGATGAAAAAGGAAATTAACAATAATGACATTTCAGAAATGGTAGAGAGATAGTAGCTCTAATATGCCACAATTCATATTATCCCTGAGCTCTGTGAAGGAAGTTACTTATACTGGTACTTCCTGATACAAAAATTCTGGCTTCTATCATCTCTACATGCTACGCTGTTACTGGCCCCATTTCATATAGCATCAAGATGAAAATATAATATTTCAGGCTCAAGTCTTGAGTAATCTTTGAATCTATTTTAATGGGATTAATGGAGGGTAGCATGTTTTTAATTTCTTATTTCTTTATTCTCTCAGGCTTCCTGTTTTATTAAGTGCATATAATGCTCAAGAAATAATGAAACTCAAGACTAAAGCATTCTCTGTCTAATGAGCAGACGTAGTATGGACTGAGTCTATGGACATTTCCCCAACCCTGCCAATGGGAATCATCTGGAGGAGCCATCTGTTGGGGTGGCAAGTGACTTCTGTGTCTCTGCCCATTCATTTGTTCAATGTGATAAGACTGCCAAAAGGCTTGTATCCATTAAGAAATGGACTGAGACCAACAAATGGCCAGTTTCAAACAGCCTACAACCTGGATCAAATTATATTGGAAGTAACATGTCCCATATCCTTCCATTACTAATGTTCTGGTGTTCCTGTTCAATTTGTAGTCGGAGCTGCACTCCCTATCTGGTTCTGGACATGACTGGAAGCACAAAGAGTGAAATTCCACAGGGAAGGTTATTCTTGCAGTATTTTATTGCTGCCCAGAAGAAGGGAGGTAGGGGAAAGTCTCACAAGAAAACCTCCTGAGGTCTCTTCCAACCCTAATCTTCTATGATTCTATGATTCAATGTAATGTGGCAAATTAAGTCCTTCGTCCTGAAACTCCTTGCACAGAAGCAAGGCTGATGGAAGATGTGGTGCAGTATGTGTGAATGGAAGATGTGGCACAAGAAAGGTTTACGCACTAGGTGGTCGTAAGTTCTCATGCCCTCTGTACAAAACTACACAGAGAAGAGAGGGGAAGAATATGGTTAGAGACTGGGTGTGGGTCTTAAGGGATATAGCCTTAATTGGGATCCAGAAGTAATAAAGAAGCTGTTAGCACCCCTGCTTAGTCTCTTTTCTGTTACTCGCAAGAGGAAGATGCTGCCTGTGCAGAAGTGCTCTGTGTGATTTCTGTCTTTCATTCCTGTCATTTTTGTACATCCTGACACAGGATTATGCTCCCACCAGACAGATTTGGACTTAGCCATGGTGATTCACGTTTCTATGAGCTCCGGGGTGGATGATTGCCATCCTCTGGACCCAGTTATGAAACCACCAAGCTCAGAATGACTATACTTGGTTTGGAACATGATGTTCTCTCTGTAGAGCAGCATGTAATGGGCAGGGCGTAGGCGGCCAGCCCAGGAATGTGCGGCAGGCTGGGGTCAAAGACAGGAGTCAAGACTGGTTACTAAGTTGATTCAGGAGACGTGCACCAAGGTCAAACTGGTCCAGAGTAGAAGGCAGGAGTCAGGAACAAGTTGGGGCTAAAGGTAATGTCTGTAGCCATAGCAAGCTAGATAGAGTCTGACTTGCTGTTCAGACAGCTTCCTGAGGCAACTTCCTGGTTTAAATACTTGGTGTGGACCAATCAGGCAGCTGCGGGATTTTATTGCTCTTGTCTCTTTGGGCAGTACTTCCTGTGGTGCCTAACCCTCTAGTAACTGTCTGATCCTCTTCTGCCTTGCTCCTCAGTGGCAATGTGGAGGCGTCAGTTGCCCAGAACCCACCGACCCTGGCTTCTAGACCTGTGGATCGTTACACAGCACTGGGCTCCCCTCTCATCCTAACTGCTCATTGAATATCCCATCCATGTGACTAGGCTAACCAACCCAAGGATCTACCACACACCACATCCCATAGGTATAATGACACTGTCCACCTTTGTGATACAGAACATCCTGGACAAGTGGCCTGTCACTGTGGCGTGCACACACATGGAAGAAATCAAGAAGTGTCTCTAGGGCCTTCAGAGCTAACGGCAAAGCCCATTTCTTTGACCCTCGCTTTCCTAAACAAACACCAAGGCCAAAAAAGAAGCCCAGCCCCTGATGACTGGAGGGAAGAAAGTAAAAAGTATTTAATGTTTGCAGTTCATAATTCTGGGAGGTGCATGGATACCATGGTGAGGGGCACCATATGAGAACCTAGGTAGATCATGAAGAAGCAAAAAAGGGGCAGAAAACTTTTCCCTTTGCAGTTCAACTTTAAGTACTTGTTCAGAGGTCCCCAATATAGAGTCAGCATTCGTTCACAGTTATCAAATAGTGGTAGTATCTAGGGCTAGTCAAAAACGTTCCATCTAAACTGTCTGTTTGACTAAACAAACTTTTCTATTGCTTTCCATGGACCATTTCATTTTCAATCCAAAAAAATACATTTTGGTTTTGGCTGATAAATTTAAATTTCTTTTTTATTTTTTTCCACAGAACATCCAAATGTTCAGTGGAAATTGCACTGAAAAGCTTTTTTTCCCCATTTTCATTTAATTTTTTTCATGGGGGCGGGAAAGAAACATTCTCATAGCGGCTCCAATATAATCTCAGCCACCGATGTTCATTTGGTAATGGTGAGCCATGTAGGCGGGACATAAAGAGGATGAGAACTTTTAAAAAGTTAGCAGAGCACTTGTGTCTTTCCTCTCGCTCTCATTCAATCATGCTGGTACCAGGTGTATCAGATTTCATGTTTTCTGACACTTACTCAGCCCTAGTTCTTGGCACCAAATGTTCATGTCACATAGAGACAAGACCAGATCAGATATATGTTTTGATTCTTTAGAGGAGACAAAGGAAATAACAGATGGTTACAATTAAAAAAACAGCAGGAGAAAAAAAAAATTTTTTAACTGTGCAATCTAGGTCAAAAGCAAAAATCCCCTCCCCCACACCCTGTTTATCTTGAGCCTACAATACATTCAGAGAAAATTCATAATTAGACATGTGGGCAACAGGTCGTGTAACTACTGCCTAATGGGATCCAAACTGCTATATACCTTTAAACGGCTGGAGGAGCGTGGGTGGCACTAGACTGTATTTTTTGGACCACCATGGAGACTCTCCTCTGAACCAGCCATCATTTGCCACTGTTACTGGCAAAAAAAATAGGATCATTGAGCAGTAAATGTGAATATTGAGCAATTTATATGTATATGAATGACTGATATGGATGGGTTTTGTTCATTCCTAATCAGAATATACAGGGCATTGTGCGAACAGTCAGGGGGAAAAAATCAAAATTGTAAGAACATCAAGACAATATTGGATTTGTCTTCCCATCCTGCAAATCCTTGCTCAAGTCCGGCTCCTTACTCGACTGAGAAACTGTAGGATGCTTATAAAGTGTGTGGCATGGCCAACAATAACTTTTTTTCTTCTTTCATATGCATCACAAATTGATAGGTAGATTATTCAGCCATCTGACTGCTGCATCAAGGGTAGCAAGATGCTGCCGTCCACCCTGCAACCTTCTAAGTGTGCACTCCTCCATCATATGTTGGACCATCTGCATTGCTGCCCTGCAGTCACTCTGCGAAGATTGGGCTAAGCCAAATCTGTGTGTTATGGCAGTCACTGTGGATGTTCCAGTCAGCAGCCTATTAAGCCTAGTCCAGGATCCATATCCTAGGTTGCAAACAGGTGGGTGTAAATTCAGGCTTCTGCAGTTTGTCAGCATGCCAGCCTCTTTGTCCCAGAGTTTCTACCATTCTATAAGGACATAGCTGTCAGCCCTGATGCGCCGTAGTGCATCCAAAATTGGCATTGGACCGGCAGCACTAGACGTGAGTGTATGAACAGCTGCTACAAAAGAACGTTGTGAAGACAGTCACGACAAGTCAGCAGGAACTGCAGGTGTAGGTGTTTTCTTCTGGATGTAGGCAGAGCTTCTTATGGGAAGTATCCCTTGCTTATTTGCACCCGTTGGAACCATTGTCAGCCTTAAGTGCAGCAGGTTGTTTTATCTGTCATTGCGCTCCATTAGGAAACTATATGACCCAACATATATAAATTAGATGTTAATGTGTGGCTAAGGCAACCGCTAATGATACAGGTGGCCATATGCAGCTGCAAATCAGTGATATGCATGTGCCAACTTCTGCCCCAAAATGCTGCACAATATTCTGCTGCAGAAAATACCAGGGCCAGACTGAGGTTCACAGGACATTTGCCTTTGCTCCCAGTAGGCTCCTGCTAGCTTCTGGATGAAGGCAATGTGGGGAAGTGATCTTTGTCTTTAAGTGTCCTGGCAGCTGGTAGGTTACATTGTGGTTCGGTTTGACCCCTAAGTGACACCTGGGGGATGTGACTGCTGCCTTCTCATGGCATTACAGCAAAGATGTAGAGCAGGTTGCACAGAGGAGCCAAGAGGCCAGTGAAGAAGCTTGGCAACATGTGACCTCCAGAAGAGGTAAGCGGAATGTCCGGGTTCCAGTAACACAGACACAGGTAACTAACCGCTTTCATGTTCTCTCCACAGGTACCAATGCGGAGAGTGGACCAGATGATATGTCTGGGGGGAGAAAGCGGAAGGAGACTCCGCTGGTTGGGAGGCATGAGATGCGATGTCCTGAGGTTGGGGGTTCCACGACCACCACTCCCAAGAGGAGAAGGCGGGTGGTGGTGGTCGGGGACTCTCTCCTCCGGGGGACTGAGTCATCTATCTGCCGCCCTGACCGGGAAAACCGAGAAGTCTGCTGCTTGCCAGGGGCTAAGATTCGTGATGTGACGGAGAGACTGCCGAGACTCATCAAGCCCTCGGATCGCTACCCCTTCCTGCTTCTCCACGTGGGCACCAATGATACTGCCAAGAATGACCTTGAGCGGATCACTGCGGACTACGTCGCTCTGGGAAGAAGGATAAAGGAGTTGGAGGCGCAAGTGGTGTTCTCGTCCATCCTCCCCGTGGAAGGAAAAGGCCTGGGTAGGGACCGTCGAATCGTGGAGGTCAACGAATGGCTACGCAGGTGGTGTCGGAGAGAAGGCTTTGGATTCTTTGACCATGGGATGGTGTTCCATGAAGGAGGAGTGCTGGGCAGAGACGGGCTCCATCTTACGAAGAGAGGGAAGAACATCTTTGCCAGCAGGCTGGCTAACCTAGTGAGGAGGGCTTTAAACTAGGTTCACCGGGGGAAGGAGACCAAAGCCCTGAGGTAAGTGGGAAAGCGGGATACCGGGAGGAAGCACAGGCAGGAAGGTCTGTGAGGGGAGGGCTCCTGCCTCATACTGGGAATGAGGGGCGATCAACAGGTTATCTCAAGTGCTTATATACAAATGCACAAAGCCTTGGAAACAAGCAGGGAGAACTGGAGGTCCTGGTGATGTCAAGGAATTATGACGTGATTGGAATAACAGAGACTTGGTGGGATAACTCACATGACTGGAGTACAGTCATGGATGGTTATAAACTGTTCAGGAAGGACAGGCAGGGCAGAAAAGGTGGGGGAGTAGCACTGTATGTAAGGGAGCAGTATGACTGCTCAGAGCTCCGGTACGAAACTGTGGAAAAACCTGAGTGTCTCTGGATTAAGTTTAGAAGTGTGTGCAACAAGAGTGATGTCATGGTGGGAGTCTGCTATAGACCACCGGACCAGGGGGATGAGGTGGATGAGGCTTTCTTCCGGCAACTCACGGAAGCTACTAGATCGCATGCCCTGATTCTCATGGGTGACTTTAATTTTCCTGATATCTGCTGGGAGAGCAATACAGCGGTGCATAGACAATCCAGGAAGTTTTTGGAAAGCGTAGGGGACAATTTCCTGGTGCAAGTGCTAGGGGAGCCAACTAGGGGGAGCGCTTTTCTTGACCTGCTGCTCACAAACCGGGTAGAATTAGTGGGGGAAGCAAAAGTGGATGGGAATCTGGGAGGCAGTGACCATGAGTTGGTTGAGTTCAGGATCCTGACGCAGGGAAGAAAGGTAAGCAGCAGGATACGGACCCTGGACTTCAGGAAAGCAGACTTTGACTCCCTCAGGGAACAGATGGCCAGGATCCCCTGGGGGACTAACATGAAAGGGAAGGGAGTCCAGGAGAGCTGGCTGTATTTCAAGGAATCCCTGTTGAGGTTACAGGGACAAACCATCCCGATGAGTCGAAAGAATAGTAAATATGGCAGGCGACCAGCTTGGCTTAATGGTGAAATCCTAGCGGATCTTAAACATAAAAAAGAAGCTTACAAGAAGTGGAAGGTTGGACATATGACCAGGGAAGAGTATAAAAATATTGCTCGGGCATGTAGGAAAGATATCAGGAGGGCCAAATCGCACCTGGAGCTGCAGCTAGCAAGAGATGTCAAGAGTAACAAGAAGGGTTTCTTCAGGTATGTTGGCAACAAGAAGAAAGCCAAGGAAGGTGTGGGCCCCTTACTGAATGAGGGAGGCAAGCTAGTGACAGAGGATGTGGAAAAAGCTAATGTACTCAATGCTTTTTTTGCCTCTGTTTTCACTAACAAGGTCAGCTCCCAGACTGCTGTGCTGGGCAACACAAAATGGGGAAGAGATGGCCAGCCCTCTGTAGAGATAGAGGTGGTTAGGGACTATTTAGAAAAGCTGGACGTGCACAAGTCCATGGGGCCGGATGAATTGCATCCGAGAGTGCTGAAGGAATTGGCGGCTGTGATTGCAGAGCCCTTGGCCATTATCTTTGAAAACTCGTGGCGAACGGGGGAAGTCCCGGATGACTGGAAAAAGGCTAATGTAGTGCCCATCTTTAAAAAAGGGAAGAAGGAGGATCCTGGGAACTACAGGCCGGTCAGCCTCACCTCAGTCCCTGGAAAAATCATGGAGCAGGTCCTCAAAGAATCAATCCTGAAGCACTTAGAGGAGAGGAAAGTGATCAGGAACAGTCAGCATGGATTCACCAAGGGAAGGTCATGCCTGACTAATCTAATCGCCTTTTATGATGAGATTACTGGTTCTGTGGATGAAGGGAAAGCAGTGGATGTATTGTTTCTTGACTTTAGCAAAGCTTTTGACACGGTCTCCCACAGCATTCTTGTCAGCAAGTTAAGGAAGTATGGGCTGGATGAATGCACTATAAGGTGGGTAGAAAGCTGGCTAGATTGTCGGGCTCAACGGGTAGTGATCGATGGCTCCATGTCTAGTTGGCAGCCGGTGTCAAGTGGAGTGCCCCAGGGGTCGGTCCTGGGGCCCGTTTTGTTCAATATCTTCATAAATGATCTGGAGGATGGTGTGGATTGCACTCTCAGCAAATTTGCGGATGATACTAAACTGGGAGGAGTGGTAGATACGCTGGAGGGGAGGGATAGGATACAGAAGGACCTAGACAAATTGGAGGATTGGGCCAAAAGAAATCTAATGAGGTTCAATAAGGATAAATGCAGGGTCCTGCACTTAGGATGGAAGAATCCAATGCACCGCTACAGACTAGGGACCGAATGGCTCGGCAGCAGTTCTGCGGAAAAGGACCTAGGGGTGACAGTGGACGAGAAGCTGGATATGAGTCAGCAGTGTGCCCTTGTTGCCAAGAAGGCCAATGGCATTTTGGGTTGTATAAGTAGGGGCATAGCGAGCAGATCGAGGGACGTGATCGTTCCCCTCTATTCGACACTGGTGAGGCCTCATCTGGAGTACTGTGTCCAGTTTTGGGCCCCACACTACAGGAAGGATGTGGATAAATTGGAAAGAGTACAGCGAAGGGCAACAAAAATGATTAGGGGTCTAGAGCACATGACTTATGAGGAGAGGCTGAGGGAGCTGGGATTGTTTAGTCTGCAGAAGAGAAGAATGAGGGGGGATTTGATAGCTGCTTTCAACTACCTGAAAGGGGGTTTCAAAGAGGATGGCTCTAGACTGTTCTCAATGGTAGCAGATGACAGAACGAGGAGTAATGGTCTCAAGTTGCAATGGGGGAGGTTTAGATTGGATATTAGGAAAAACTTTTTCACTAAGAGGGTGGTGAAACACTGGAATGCGTTACCTAGGGAGGTGGTAGAATCTCCTTCCTTAGAGGTTTTTAAGGTCAGGCTTGACAAAGCCCTGGCTGGGATGATTTAACTGGGACTTGGTCCTGCTTTGAGCAGGGGGTTGGACTAGATGACCTTCTGGGGTCCCTTCCAACCCTGATATTCTATGATTCTATGATTCTATGATTCTATGATCTCCCTTGAGTATCATAAAGCAAAATGAAGGTACATGAAGCATGGAACCCTGGTTCACATTCTAAGCAACAATCAGCCCGAAAGAGCCATCCTCTAAGGGAGCCCTTTTCAGGGCCAGCGCCAAAAATTCTAGCACTGGGGCTGGGTCTCCGGATGCTGCTGGTCAATTGCTCGTTCCACAAGAGATAACAACCTTGTCTTGCTGCTACTTAGTGCAGCTATTCTGTTTGCTTGGGTGGTATATGAGTACACTGTGATGGTCTTGAGTTCAAATCCTGCACTTGACCATGGTGTATTGAAAACTATAGGCTGTCAAGGGTTTTTTTCCTCAACCTGTTAGCAGGACCTATAGGGAAGCGTGTGATCCGAACCTGTCAGCAGATGCCTACCTTGGAATATGGTGGGGTGAGTTGTACCTTTCTGTTTTAGAGAGCAGCCTGCTTTGTCTCTGTTTTGGGGTTCTTGTGTGTTAGGTTTCTGAATTCTAAGAAATAATATGGTGTTACATTGCGATCTTCCAGCAAATGTATTTTATGGTGTTTATTTAACTTCTCTGTTTATATGCAGTGAAACATAACATTGACCTCTGATGGGGCTGTCATAAAACTTTTGCTGAAATAGACACTTAATAGACCTCAGATGAGCATCTTTTGTTAAGAGGTAGTGCTTTCAATGTGTGTGTGTGTTTATAGCTACTCTACATAGGATAACAACAAACTTCTGCCAGTTAGTAGTGCTTTTAGCTCAAATAGATGAGGTTTGTGTCTTGGTACAGAAAGTAGCAGGGTGAAACCCTGCTGACAAGCTGTGGTAGCAATCAACCCCATGTAAATAAAACCTTCCAGGGTTGGCTTCTTAACCAGTAAACCAGTTTACAGGAATGAGCTACCCAAAGGGGAAAATAAATACATAGATTAAATTAGTCACTTAAATGATGAAGAGTACTAGCAGTAAAAAGCCGGCACATTCTGTAAGGAATATTTAGTAATTGATAGATCTCTTTAATAGTAATTAAATGCTAATTAAGTCATTTCCTGAGGAATATATTTCCTTTATTTACAGTATGTCTGGGTATTCTTTTTACTTATAAATATTGCATGACCTTCATTAAGTAATTAAAATTTACTAAGTAATTTTGAAATGAAATCCTGACCCTAAAAGCAGTGCAGGAATGGAAATCCCTGGGCTTGTGTGTATTCATTTAAAGTAGCTCTTAGCAAACCTAAGGAAATAACATGTTTTATTTTGGAGCAGCAGTTAGATATTGTTATGTAACTGGAGAGGGAAGAGGGCATTGTGTGAGATTTACTAAGTATAAACTGCTCAAAAGCAGCTAAGTGACTAAGAGACCTAAATTCTATTGAGTTTCAATCGGAATTAGGTTCCTAAATCACTCAGCAGTTTTGAAAATTTTACCCATAGTCTCTAAAGAATGATAGTGGCCCTTTACAGGTTTTAGAGTAGCAGCCGTGTTAATCTGTATTCGCAAAAAGAAAAGGAGTACTTGTAGCATCTTAGAGACTAACAAATTTATTTGAGCATGAGCTTTCATGAGCTACAGTTCACTTCATTGGATGAAGTAAGCTGTAGCTCACGAAAGCTTATGCTCAAATAAATTTTCTAGTCTCTAAGGTGCCACAAGTACTCCTTTTCTAGTGGCCCTTTAAAATGCTCCAGTTTTGCCATTGGCAACCAGGTAAAGTTACCTTGGCAGGTGTATGCCACAAGGGGCCACAACAATGGTTCCCGTAACCCACCCAGCAATATTGTTAATCTATCCAACTATACTCTTAGCCCAGCGGAAGAATCTGTCCTACCTCGGGGCCTCTCCTTTTGCCCCTCCACCCCCACGAACATGATACAGTTCTGTGGTGACCTAGAATCCTATTTTCGACGTCTCAGACTCAAGGAATATTTCCAACACACCTCTGACCAACATATTAACCCACAGATACCTTCCTGCCAACACTACAAAAAGAAGGATTCTGGGTGGACTCCTCCTGAAGGTCGAAACAGCAGCCTGGATTTCTACATAGACTGCTTCCGCCGACGTGCACGAGCTGAAATTGTGGAAAAGCAGCATCGCTTACCCCATAACCTCAGCCATGCAGAACATAGTGCCATCCACAGCCTCAGAAACAACTCTGACATCATAATCAAAAAGGCTGACAAAGGAGGTGCTGTCGTCATCATGAATAGGTCGGAGTATGAACAAGAGGCTGCTAGGCAGCTCTCCAACACCACTTTCTACAAGCCATTACCCTCTGATCCCACTGAGAGTTACCAAAAGAAACTACAGCATTTGCTCAAGAAACTCCCTGAAAAAGCACAAGAACAAATCCGCACAGACACACCCCTGGAGCCCCGACCTGGGGTATTCTATCTGCTACCCAAGATCCATAAACCTGGAAATCCTGGACGCCCCATCATCTTAGGCATTGGCACCCTGACAGCAGGATTGTCTGGCTATGTAGACTCCCTCCTCAGGCCCTTCGTTACCAGCACTCCCAGCTATCTTCGAGACACCACCGATTTCCTGAGGAAACTACAGTCCATTGGTGATCTTCCTAAAAACACCATCCTAGCCACTATGGATGTAGAAGCCCTCTACACCAACATTCCACACAAAGATGGACTACAAGCCGTCAGGAACAGTATCCCCGATACTGTCACGGCTAACCTGGTGGTAGAACTTTGTGACTTTGTCCTGACCCATAACTATTTCACATTTGGTGACAATGTATACCTTCAAATCAGCGGCACTGCGATGGGTACCCGCATGGCCCCACAGTATGCCAACATTTTTATGGCTGACTTAGAACAACGCTTCCTCAGCTCTCGTCCCTTAATGCCCCTTCTCTACTTGCGCTACATTGATGACATCTTCATCATCTGGACCCATGGAAAAGAAGCTCTTGAGGAATTCCACCATGATTTCAACAATTTCCATCCCACCATCAATCTCAGCCTGGACCAGTCCACACAAGAGATCCACTTCCTGGACACTACGGTGCTCATAAGCGATGGTCACATAAACACCACCCTATATCGGAAACCTACTGACCGTTATTCCTACCTACGTGCCTCTAGCTTTCATCCAGATCATACCACTCGATCCATTGTCTACAGCCAAGCGCTACGATATAAGCGCATTTGCTCCAACCCCTCAGACAGAGACAAACACCTACAAGATCTCTATCATGCATTCCTACAACTACAATACCCACCTGCTGAAGTGAAGAAACAGATTGACAGAGCCAGAAGAGTACCCAGAAGTCACCTACTACAGGACAGGCCCAACAAAGAAAACAACAGAACGCCACTAGCCATCACCTTCAGCCCCCAACTAAAACCTCTCCAACGCATCATCAAGGATCTACAACCCATCCTGAAGGACGAGCCATCGCTCTCTCAGATCTTGGGAGACAGACCAGTCCTTGCTTACAGACAGCCCCCCAATCTGAAGCAAATACTCACCAGCAACCACACACCACACAACAGAACCACTAACCCAGGAACCTATCCTTGCAACAAAGCCCGTTGCCAACTCTGTCCACATATCTATTCAGGGGATACCATCATAGGGCCTAACCAATGTGACATATGCCATCATGTGCCAGCAATGCCCCTCTGCCATGTACATTGGCCAAACTGGACAGTCTCTACGTAAAAGAATGAATGGACACAAATCAGACGTCAAGAATTATAACATTCAAAAACCAGTTGGAGAACACTTCAATCTCTCTGGTCACTCGATCACAGACCTAAGAGTGACTATCCTTCAACAAAAAAGCTTCAAAAACAGACTCCAACTAGAGACTGCTGAATTGGAATTAATTTGCAAACTGGATACAATTAATTTAGGCTTGAATAGAGACTGGGAATGGATGAGTCATTACACAAAGTAAAACTATTTCCCCATGGTATTTCTCCCTCCCACCCCACCCCCCACTGTTCCTCTGATATTCTTGTTAACTGCTTGAATTAGCCTACCTGCTTGTCACCATGAAAGGTTTTCCTCCTTCCCCCCCCTGCTGTTGGTGATGGCTTATCTTAAGTGATCACTCTCCTTACAGTGTGTATGATAAACCCATTGTTTCATGTTCTCTGTGTGTGTATATAAATCTCTCCTCTGTTTTTTCCACCAAATGCATCCGATGAAGTGAGCTGTAGCTCACGAAAGCTTATGCTCTAATAAATTTGTTAGTCTCTAAGGTGCCACAAGTACTCCTTTTCCTCTTGGCAGGTGTGACGGTTTGGGGAATCTGCCTATCTACAGCTTGAGAATTCTCTTTGATAATGGGGACTGCCTCTTGGTGGTTGTGTCAGATTGAAAACTCCATTTTGAACGTGCGTCGTTGTTGCCTCTTTAGTTGTCTTTTTACCCCCATGATGGACGGAAATGCCAAGGATCGGTGACATTGGGTTGACTGCAGTGGTTCATTAATCTGAACAGTTGCCATTCAATTGGAAGCAATGGGCTGACTGAAGCCTAGGGGAAAAAAACAAAGAAGGCTCGAGAGGGGTGAGGAAACTGAGGCAGGAAAAAACATAAAGGTGGATTTATTATTTTGAAAAGCTCAGTATATTTCTCAAGACAGCTCTCGTAAAGAGTGATTGTGTGAAGAACCCTTACAAACTTATGCGTCTGTTTGCTTTCAACTCACATATCCCTGAAGATTCAGCAATAAACCCAGCGTACCCACAAGGGTGGAGCTCTGGAAAAATGTGTGCTCAAACTACTGCGGTGTTTGCAGGGTCAACACTAATCCTGGGGATCCTAGGGCTCCTGAGTTGAGGCGCCCCACGCCTCAAGAAGCGGGGAAGGAGGAAGAAAGCACCCACTGTACCACAGGGAAGCCAAAGAGGCTGGAGTTTATTGAGGCACCAGGAACCTTAGAGCACACAGGTCTGGCATAGGGGGAGCCAAACACAACAACCTGATGAGTGTCCAGCAGGCGGAGCTCTACTAAGGTTGTGCAAGACATAGAGCAGACTGTGCCATCAGTTTTTAAGCAGAATTCTCCAGTGACTACACAATTGCAAGAAGAAAAAGAAGCAATGGGCTTAAATTTGAGGAAGGGAGGTTTAGGTTGGACATTAGGAAAAACTTCCTCACTGTCAGGGTGGTTAAGCACTGGAATAAATTGTCTAGGGAGGTTGTGGAATCTCCATCAGTGGAAACTTTTGGAGAGCAGGTTGGACAAACACCTGTCAGGGATGGTCTAGATAATATTTAGTCCTACCACGAGTGCAGGGGATGGGTCTAGATGACCCCGCAAAGTCCCTTCCAGTTCTATGATTCTATGGCCCAGATCTTTAGAGAGACTTGGGCCTTCTTCTGCTGATCATTGCAATGCCTAATCCCTAGCTGCCTTATGATCTCGTGCAGGGGGGGCCAACCTGAGCCTGAGAAGGAGCCAGAATTTATCAATGGACATTGCTAAAGAGCCACAGTAATAAGTCAGCAGCCCCGCATCAGCCCCTCCCTCCCCTGCTCTCAGCGCCTCCTGCCCACCGGCAGCCCCACCGATCAGCACCTCCCGCTCCCTCCCGGGACCTCCCGATCAGCTGTTTCGTGGCATGCAGGAGGCTCTGGGAGGGAGGGGGAGGAACGAGGACACAGCAGGCTCAAGGGATGGAGCCGGGAAGGGGCGGAGTGGGGGCAGGGCCTGTGGCAGAGCCAGGGGCTGGGCAGTGAGCAAGTGAGCACCCCCCGGCACATTGGAAAGTTGGCGCCTGTAGCTCCAGCCCCGGAGTCGGTTCCTGTACAAAGAGCCGCATATTAACTTCTGAAGAGCCGCATGTGGCTCTGGAGCCACAGGTTGGCCACCCCTGCTCTAGTGGAATCACCCAGGCTCCTCATACAATGCATGAGGAGGGATAGGTGCCCAAGGAAGGGAATTTCAGGAGCTGGCTTGCTGTGCAGACAGCTGCCTAAAGTAGCCAGGAGCAACACACTGAGGAGAGTGGGTTACATCTAGAGGCGGCTGGGATTTTTCCGCTGGGGAGATTTTCGGACAGAAAAAAAAAATGTTCCTTGTGTAAAATCAAAAATTTCTGAGAGAAAATTTCAAAGTTTGCTTGGACATTCTGAGTTTTTTCCCATCAGGAAATCAGACGGCTGGCTCACTCCCAGCTAGGCACCTGGTAGGATATTGCCAATTTCACTTGCCACCTGGAGGAAAAGAACCTTAGAGGCAGGCCAAAAAAATTCTTGTTTCTGTTGTGTCAAAAGGGATGTTCCCTTTCCCCCGCCCCCCAGAAATCCCTTCCTGTGTAAAATTTCAGGTTTGGGACATTTTTCAAAACAGCAAGATTTTTCAGTGATGGTATTTCCATTTCTGGACAGCTCTATTTACATCTACGCAGAGATGTAATGACTACACACAGTAGTTAGTGACTTTAGTGGGTCCGTTCATGTGCTCAGAGTCAACCACATGTTTAATTACTTTGGTGGGTTGGGGTCTTCAAGTGTAAGTTTATCAAGGCCAGGATTTTGGTTGAAAATAGCGTTTGTCTTCAAAGAACCATGCACACTGATGGCACTAATGAAGAAATGAAGAAAGCAACTACAACTTAAAAGAAAACTTTAAAAAAATAAATCCTTTTTATCATTTGATTTTAAAAGCTAGGATGGATCACATGTAGCTCTCTTGAATTTGGAAAGGCCCACAGATAATCCGAAGAACAATCAAAGTGGCAAAGAAGAACACATGAAAGAATCATAAGGACAAATCTGAACGTGAGTAAAAACAATGGGCCAGATTCTGCTCTCATTTATGCTACTATAAATCTGGAGTCACTCCAGTGCAGCACTGGAGTAAAACAGGTGTAAGTGACAGCAGAATGTGGCCCAGTGCATGGCTCTTGTTAATTACTGCACTTGGGCATTATTTGTGAACCTGCAAGGTACATGTTACTTGCATTCATTTTATGAAACAATGACTCTAATTTCAGCACTCAAATGCTATAACAGGGACCTATGATTTTAACTTGACACATCCCTTAATTTTGTATTATTTCTATGAAGCTAATACTTTAAATGAGTATCATTTAATTTTAAGGGGGATGAGTGAAATAAAGGAGAACCAGGAAGTTATGGTACAATACAGGCAAGTTTATTTCATTCTAATCAGGGCAGTATTTTTTGAGTGTTTTGATTATACAACACTGTTCTTCAAAAATTGCTCCGAGGTCAGTTTTCTAAAAGCCTGTGAAATCCTCAGATTGGCAGCTTGCTGGGAAGCATATGTAAGGGGACTGTTGCCCCCTTGCTAACATTCAGTGGGAGTGTTTTGGTTGCTAGCTCCCAGTACTAAAAAGGGGGAAGGGTCGATGGGGAATAAGGACCCTAAGACTGACAGCCCCCAGGAACAATGGGGAAAGACCCGTGCTCCAGGTCAGCCTGAATGACAGGGTGGGCAGGCTAATCAGGGAGTCAGGAGGCCAGGGAGGTCCTGTCCTTCATGTGAGCTGGATTTGCCTGGGTCAGGCAGAGTGGGGCTGAGCTAAGGAGAAAGCAGGGGCCCAAGCTGAGCTGCGGGGCAGAGCTGGGCCAGATCCAGAGGGGCCAGAAAAGCAGCCCAGAGAGAGCAGACCCTGTCCTGGGAGCAGAGCTGTGGCCCCAAAGCCAGAGGCAGAGCCCAGAGAGAACAAACTTGCCCTGGGAGCAGAGCTGCAGCAACCAGAGCCAGAGGGTCCAGGAAAGCAGCCCAGGAAGCAGGTCAGTGCTGGGAGCAGAGTCACAGAAGCAGCCTGCAGAACAGACCTGTCCTGGGAGCAGAGCTGCAGCAACCAGAGCCAGAGGGGCCAGAGAAGCAGCCCAGGGAGCTGGAGGCAGAGCAGCAGCAGCAGTGCAGAGACAGAGCGGTGGAGCTGGGGCCGGAGCAGTCCGGAGCTGGGTGCGTTGAGCAGCTGGGGAGACCGAGGGGGACCCTGGGTAGCAGGCCCAGCACAGGGAGACGCCTTAGCCAAGAGGCTCTGCAGACCAGGCTTGGATCGTAACCCCGACAGGGCGGGGGCGACACTGGGAAGAAGGGTCCTACCACTTAGAGCCTGAGAGCGTGTGGCCACCACCAGAGCAAGAGTCCAACCCACAGCATCCCTGCAGCACAGCCAGGGCCTGAGCAGGAGGCATGGGACTTACAAGGAACAGACTGTGAACAGCCCGGACGTTCCAGAGACACTGTTTGTGATGTTCCCTGCCACAGAGCGGGGTGATGTGTTTCCTTTAACCTTTCCCATTTTTCCTTATTCTTTTTAAAATTAATCGTTGATTAAATAACTTGCATTTGCTTTAACTTGTATGTAATGATCAGTGGGTCAGAGAAGTGCCCAGTGCAGAGAGAGTACCCTGGAGTGGGGACACCCTACCCCACGTCCTACGTGACCACAGCAGGTTGGGGGTTGAGCCCCCCCAGGAATCCTGGGCCCAGTCTTGTTGGGGTTACGAGGACTCTGCCAGACAGGAGAGTGGAAGGGGAGTCCACAAGGCAGGGAGGCCACTGGATAAAGGAAGTGGGAGCGAGGACTCAGATCCTTTCACTAGCCCACTTCACTGGGGTATTGCAGAAGCCAGGAAAGTTCCCCACAATAGCGGGACTATTCCCCCGCTTACACATAGGTCCACTCACTAATCCTGCCTTAGCCTTGATTCAGCCATGCAGGCTGCTCAGCTGTAATGTGCACAGCTTCCTCTCTTGTGTGGAGGAGGCTCCTATCGCTGTAGTACCTGGGTACCTTACCTTCTAAGACAAAGGTGCAGTTCTTCCCCACCAGTCCCTGCAGTTGAAGTTCCTGGAAAATGAAAATCATTATTTGTACAATAGTAGAACTTACTTATGTTCCGCTGAGCACTGGTGTAAGAGACAGTCCTTGTCCTGCAGAGCTCACCGTCTGCTTAGACAAGACAAAGGCTGGCTGGGGGAACAGAAGTAAAACAGTTAGCAACAGAGCTGGGCCTAGAAGCCAGGGATCCTGAGTGATAGGCCAGTGCCCTAGGAATACATCACCTGCCTAAGGCTTACTTCATTTGAGTCCAGCAGGATTACATTGTGGCAGGCAGTACAAGTAGGGAGCAGCTGACCGCCTCCATTTCTTTTTGTCATTTGCGCTGGTTTCCTATGCAGGGACACACTGCAAATCTCATGATGTCTGAATGCATCGGGACTGAGCCTGAATGAAATATGTATTGAAGCTGTTTTAAAAATAGTGAATGTGCCTGAAAGCTGGAGAGATGGGCGTTGTGACGGTCACAAAGGTAAGCTTTAACACATTCAGATTAAGCAGGGTGTGATGCACAGCTAGACTCTCACAGCTGAGTGCCGGGGACAGGCTGTCAAGCCAGCAGGGAAGAAGCTATGAACCCCTAAACTTCATGGGCCCCGGTAGCCCTCTCCATATATGTTCATTCAGTAGGCTTATCAGGGTATGCAAATGTTATTGATATGTTGGGTCAAGGTGGGGAAGCGGGGAGTGAGGAGAGGAAATGGTTCAAAACAGGTGTGGGGTGGGCAGGTGGGTCAGTCGTGAGTTGCATCCCTCTCTAGATGTCTGCAGGCTCCTGGGATACTAACACAGGCAGGAGTTTGCATGTGCACCTCTGAAGGTGCACCTTGTGTGTTCCTGGTGAAAAGTCAGGCTGATGGAGTGTTAGGCTGCCCTCTAGGTGCCAGATTTCTGCTGGGTGGCATTTTGCAGAGACTGCCACACAGACTGCATCTGTACAAACACGCAATACTCATTTAAAGCAGCGTTCTCTTTTAGTGCTTGGATTGTACCACCTTGGAGCATGCTGTAAAATGTGTACATCTGAGCTGCACTGCTTTTAGCACCTTCATTGTGAGAAACAGACAATCGGGTAACAGGCACTTAATAGAGAAGCAGAATGGAAGCAGAAATATGAATAAAAAAAGCTTGATTGGAATCGGTTTGTACAATGTGCTAAAGTAAGCTTCCCTCCCCTCCAAAATGTCATTGTTTTTCATCCTCTTTAAAAAAAAATGTAAATTTTCTTCTCCATCTGCTTGATAGATCCGTTGGATAAGATCAGTTTTTAAATTTGAGAACTAACAGAAGGTCAGCTGTCAAGATGGTTATCCACTACTGAGGTATGAAACTCACTGAGCCAAAAATAATTCTGCACTATTACAGTGTTTGAAACAGACTTGAATTCTATACGTTGGTTCAATACTTAGCCCACAGGGGCAGAACCACTTCTCGGGTTACCCTGTGTCACAGCAGAGTGGAGACCTTGTGCTTGTATTATTCACGTTGCCCCTTCAGCTTTCTTGGGTGCAATTTCGCAGGGCTATACAAATGCCTTTCATTGCTTAACTGTCAGAATTTGGGCAAACATTATCCTCTCCAAATATCTAACACCTTTGATGCAGTGACCTGGAGGGTGGTTCATGTGTGAATTACACTTCCTACATTACAGCCGAGAGGGAGATGGGTCCTGTCTCTGGTGTTGTTTTTGTACTCAGAGAAAATGGCTTTGATTCCTTTCTTTGCTATGGAATTTTTAGGTCAGTTGGAGAAGTCATTTAATTTTTCTGTGTCTCAATTTCTCCACCTGTATAATGGAGAAGAGGATAGTTCTGGCCTCACAGGGGTTTCATGAAGAAAGTCTTTAGAGCGGGTTATAGATTATAGTCATTAACTAATTGGTCTTTGCAACACCCTTTAGATATTAGGGAATTATCCCCATTATACTGGTGGAGAAACTGAGGCACAGAGAAGAGCTGTGACTTACCCCAAACTACAATCGACATCAGTGTTGGACCCAAGCTTTTGGCTCCCAGACCGGTGCTGAGATCGCTCCTTCCTTCTCAAGGTCATTGCTGTATCTAGTAGCCTGATGGATGATTAAATATTTAAGTACTGGTACTGCCCTATGGCATCAGAATTCTCAGGGGACAGGAGTACTGGGAAGATGTCTTGGCTGAAAGAAGAGTCTGGGACAGAGAGAGAGAGGCCAAGTTTCAGAGTGGTAGCCGTATTATCTGTATCAGCAAAAAAAAAACCTAGGAGTACTTGTGGCACCTTAGAGACTAACAAATGTATTTGGGCATAAGCTACTAGTCTCTAAGGTGCCACAAGTACTCCTCAGTTTCTTTAGAGAGAGACCAGGTAATTAAGGGAGATTTTGGCAAATCGGAGGTTAAAAGAAACCAAGACCTCTGATAAGTGGCAGACAGGGCTTGCTGCAGAGGATAGAGGAAAAAGGACATGAAAGAGGGAAATCAGTGCTAAGTGGGAGGTAGATTGATAATAATACCATTAAATAAACTCTGATCCTATGGCTGGGCTGTGAAGGGTTAATCCCTTTCTTCCTTGCTCTCTCTCCCTTTGGGGGCCTGCTTGGTCAGAACATGCTAATTGGAGAAGCAGAAAGTTGCAGGGACTTACAAGCATCACAGATGAATATATAAGGGGTGGTAACTGAGGTCTAATTATCTTTGACCCACCAGGTGTTGTCAGCCACATAAAGGAGAGAGGGGAGGGGAGTTGTTGGAGAGTGGTTTCTGGGGGGCGGAAGGAGGGCTTGCACTTTGTGCCCAGAGGGGAGGACTGGCAGAGACAGTTGCTGGGTTTGGGTTATAGTCTTTTGTTTATTAGAGAGGCCTGGATCAGTGAGCCAAAGGGGCTGTAGTTTGCTTGTGAGCTATTAACCTCTAATATGAGAATTCATGCACACACACACACGCCTTCTTTGGCTGTGTGTTTTTCTCTGGGTGAATAAATCCTTCTGATTAGCCCCATCGGAAGCCACTCTGCTTGCTTGCCTCTCCTTCATCTCCCTGCTATGCACCTAGAGTGGGCGTATTAGGCTCTCTGGTTTTCAGCTTAGAGCAGGGTTAATCAATTCTCTCTTGTCAAGGTCCAAATGTCTTGGTCATGATTCGGACTCCAGAGAAAATAATACAGAAATAACAACAACGATAATAAGGAGATGAAAAAGATTTCACGGTCTGTTCAAAAGTGTCTGGCAGTCCGGATTTGGTCCCCGGTCCGCCTATTGACTATCCCTGGCTTAAAACATCATTTCTGTGTCCTCTCCCCTCCCCGCCATCAACCACTAGTGAGGATTCTTTACTGTAGCTCCACAGCTGGCTGAGAGGTACTGGAGGAGAGTCCCACGGGAGCTCATCACTCTGCTCTGGGTTTTTCTATCTATGAGGCTCATGCTAGACAGTCCCAGCTGGGCAATGGATGTGTTTCCCCAGAAGTTCTACCAGTGTCTCCTAGAACAAGGAGAAAGGCTCAAACTATTACAAATGCTTCCTCTGTGGCTGTAGCACCATAGAATCAGGAGTTAAAGGACGAGTGGGGGATGATCCCATGGTTGGGGCCCTAGCCTATAGTTTGGAAGACCCACATTCAATTCCTTGCTATGCCACAGACTTCCTTGCTCTAATCACTGCAGGTATGTCTACACAGGGATAAAAGAGCCACAGCTGGCCCAGGTCAGCTGAACAAGGCTCAGGCTTTGATACTAAAATTGCTGTGTAGACATTCAGGCTCAAGCTGGAGCCCAAACGCTGGGACCCTCCATCCTCAGAGGGTCCCAGAGCTTGGTCTTCAGCCCAAGCCTGAACATCTACACGGCAGTTTTTCTGCCCCATAGCCTGAACCCTGTAAGACCAACTCAGCTGACTAGCTGAGGCTAGCCTCAGATTTTTTTTATCCCTGTGTAGACACCCCCAGAGTCTCTCTCTGTATTGATCTCCGATATGTAAAATGGTGATAATCCCCTCTTTCATAGGGGTTTCAGAGTAGCAGCCGTGTTAGTCTGTATTCGCAAAAAGAAAAGGAGTACTTGTGGCACCTTAGAGACTAACAAAATTACAGACCTGAGGGTGGCTATCCTTCAACAAAAAAGCTTCAAAAACAGACTCCAAGGAGAGACTGCTGAATTGGAATTAATTTGCAAACTGGATACAATTAACTTAGGCTTGAATAGAGACTGGGAAAGGATGAGTCATTACACAAAGTAAAACTATTTCCCCGTGTTATTTCTCCCCATCCCACCCCCCCACTGTTCCTCAGATGTTCTTGTTAACTGCTGGAAATAGCCTACCTTGCTTGTCACCATGAAAGGTTTTCCTCCTCCCCCCCCCCCCCGATGGTGATGACTCATCTTAAGTGATCACTCTCCTTACAGTGTGTATGATAAAACCCATTGTTTCATGTTTTCTGTGTGTGTATATAAATCTCCCCACTGTATTTTCCACCAAATGCATCCGATGAAGTGAGCTGTAGCTCACGAAAGCTTATGCTCAAATATATTTGTTAGTCTCTAAGGTGCCACAAGTACTCCTTTTCTTCTTTCATAGGGGTGTTTAGGATAAATTACATTAAAGGAGTGTGAGGTGCTCAGATAGCATGAGGATGAGGGCCATGTAAGTACCACACATAGGGTGGCCCCCCATCTTCAGCTGAAAGCAGAGGGCTTGTTTCCCTGTCTTTTTGAAACTTGAGCTTCATCATTCCTCCCTCCTGGGTAGCAAAGTAGGGATGTGGATCATGGTAGGAACTGCAGGTAAAGCTCCTCTATACATTTGCTGAATGAAAATTTAGGTAGAATATGGTTTGTTTTGACAATGATCTGCATTGCAGATGATCAAATTTAACAAACAATACAGGGAGCAGCGTTGGTTATAAAACCACCTTTTGATTCATTAGGACCAGTGGTGTAATGGAGCTGGAGTGGCTTGGAACACCATTCCAGTATGACTTCAAAAGGTTGTGAAAAGGTGTCCTGTGTGCACCACATGGAGGACACCATTTTGCAGAGCACGCTGCTCTGCCCTCACCAATGGGACCTCACATGCACAGTGCATGCAAGGTCATGCTGGCAGGGGAGGGTCCACACCATTCCAGTACCCTTGAGATTTAGGACAACACCTCTGGTTAGGATGTAACTTGGAGAGAGATTCACACCATAATCCAGATATACAAAGCTAGCTACTTTTGTGTGGGGCTGAAATCCAACCTAGGACCTAGAGCCAAGTGCTGAAGTGCGCACACACCTCTAGTATAGTTCAAAAGTCTTGAGTTTACTCCATAAAATATTGAGCTACTTTTCCAATGACAGTTGCTAGTAAATCCTTAAAAATTCTTATTCCATATCCCATTATTCTTTGTGATAGGCTGATCTTACAAGGTTTGGGTTCAGCTGGTAATGATACTTTTACTTGCAGCATATTATTCAACCGCTATCTGTGCTGTATACAGTTCCAGAGAGGGTGTGGTCCATGGTAAATGAAGAGACAAAGTTGGAACTCAAACTGGGGGCTGGGGGGGAGATGGGCTGTATTACTGTGTCTAGCTGACTGATTCTCTTATGTAGGTCAGATAAGCATCTAGATTTTCAGAGGCTTACCTAAGCCTGTTGAGTCTACAAAATTGGGCCAAAGGAATATCCAGTTGGAAATCCATGTTCCTTCATCGCTAATTTGAGGTGTTCAGTACCACTTTCATTGTGGTAATTTTCATATAAATTGCCAAATTATTTGTGGTGCTACTCTCAGACTTGCTGAAAATATTCAAATGGGATTATGATCAGAGGCCTTCAGTGAGAAATAGGAATTTACAAAGCAGTGCTCTAATTATTTGAGGGGTAGTAGAATCCTAAATGAGTGATTAATGAATATGTCCTTTGGTGATACTACAACAAAGGCAAACATGACGTTGGTTTCTAGATTCATTGTTTTCTGCATTCCTTGGACACAGCTACATTACAGTCTCCTTAGGTTCAGGGATGAGACTCATCATGTCCACCAGCACTCTTGTGGGCTTCATGCCCTGAACAGAATCTTTATATTTCAAGCGTTGTCTTTGGCTTGATAAAGAAGCAGCTCAGCATAAGTCTTCTCTGCTTGGCAGCCAGCTCTGCATTCACCATCACCTGCCAGCTATTCCCGACTCATCCCCAGCTACAGAAAAAGTAAAGAGTATCTTCCAAAAGGGGCAATAAGATAAACCCTCTCATTATTAGTTTCCTTTATCCCCCATAATAGAACAACATTTTTTTGGTGGGAGATTTTGCATTGTGGTGTCTCCCAAGTCATGTCAATAACTGACTACCACCTGCCATGAAGCATAATGTGGTTTTTTGCAACTTGCCTCCCTAAGTGGGATCTCCAATCTGCATGAGTAATAGGGCATTAGAGATGCCTTGTAATGATCAGAGAGATAAGTATTTAAACTTGTTAATCCTGCTGAGTTCAAGTTTATCATAAAACAACTTCTAAAAGTCTTTAGGGCTTCCATTCCAGGCAGCTCATCTGTATTTTTCTCCCTTGGCCATTTTGAATCATAGTGAAATTTTAACAGGATCTCTTGTGGCCCAGAAGAGCATGCAAAGTTCAGTTACTCCCTAGTGTCCAATTCCAAGATCCCCAGAAGGACGTTGTTAGGTAGACAAAGAAGTCATTCTGAGTCTCTAATTGTCCCTGTTCCTCCTTCATGTGTCTCCAGGGGAGACTAATCCTTGAAGAGTGATAAATTTCCTTTCATGGAACTTTACTGCAGGGCTTAAGGTCTCTTTTGGAGAGCTGGTTAATTATAAATCGTATGCAATTTCTGGCAAAACTTAGAGCACCTGAGTTGTTTCTTCTAATGAACAATAACTTTGGTTACTTTTCATCAAACAAGTAGGTATCATGGGGTCTGAAAGAAAGAATAAACATAAATTTGTTCCTAAGCCAATTGCTAAGCTGTTATCTGTCCATTAATAGGAGTAAATTTCATTCCCTTCTGGCAAAGGCTATGGACATCAGTCTTATCCTGTTCTAGTCAAAGGAAAGCTGCTTCAGATATGTTTCAGAGTAGCAGCCGTGTTAGTCTGTGTTCACAAAAAGAAAAGGAGTACTTGTGGCAGTAAAGAAAAGTACTCCTTTTCTTTTTGCTTCAGATATGTCCATCATACAGGGGGGCCACAAGACGGATCACCCTCTCCAAAGGGTCGGGGTCCCTCAAAAAGGAAGCAGCAATGAAGAGACTGCTGCTTTCTCTGTAGTTTTAATGTGGTTATTTCATTACATGTATTTTAGGTTGATAATTTCCAATTTAAGGACAAGTGCATTTTGCGGTTTTATGGCCACAGGAGAGGATTTTGGTTGTTATCCTTTGCCTACCCAGTGTGCCTCCTTTTCTCAACTTGACACTGGCCCAAGTCCCGTTTCCCAGTCCTGGCTCAGATAACCACAATAGCAGTCATTACAACGCTGAGTAGTAATTTTCTAATTGCTCAAGTCTCTCCTGCAGTGTTTCTACCTTAAAACTAAAAGGATAGTTATGCAGCAAATGGACAAATATCCAAGACAGGAAAATCCTGCCAGTTTGCTATCACACAGGAGGGATCACACATGTAACAGCAACAAACTCCTGACTTCAAAGAGGCAACTGATAGAGTAAGGTACTACTAACAATGAGTAAGGATGGCAGTGTCTTGTCCTTAGATTGTAAGCTTTCAGGGGCCTGAACTATCTCTTATTATTCAGCATCGATGCTCTCAGTTTTATTGTGAATCTGGCGATATGTGATGTTTTTCTTATAGTCTTAAGTCCTGGCATCATGGTAATACACCAGAATCTGAACTTTCTATTTTTAAAATATTACATTTCTAGCCCTCCTGGTTGTGGAGAAAAGGTATAAAAACATGGTTCAAAAGCTAGAAAGCAAATAAACTGGGCTCCTAACACTTTATTTTTAAAGCTCATGATTTTTGAGGGACTCACTCGTGGTTTTTGGAAGCTTAAAACTGACAATTCTGCTACGTGTGTGCACCGCACCTATCACAAAGAGGCCCTGATCTCAGCTGGAGTCTTGACATAACCACCACCATAATAATAACAACAGATGTAGGAGTAAACATAGATGGCACACTATGTAAAAATATGAAGCAAAAGATGCTATAATTGTTAGATGGATCTATAATCAGTTTATTCTCTTGCTTTGATTGTTGCCTAATACTTTACACTGACTTTCAGAAGAAGGATAACTGCGTTCTCTTCCTCAAACAAATGCGTCCAAAATGATTTCTGATTAACCCTACAAAGGACATGGGGTCCAATCAGGAAACCACAAATAGTGCATTGGGGCTTACAGGACCAATCCCAAGCAACCGACCCAGATCAAAATTTGAAAAAGTTGAGTGAACTTTTGCTATGAAAATTGTGTGACCACCCTAATAGAGACAAAACATTGCATGGAGTTTTGTCAGCATCTTTGCATATTGTTATAACTTTGCAAACACTTTGTGAGGGTAAATTTTTATGGAGATCCATTTTGGGGTGAATACGCTTCCCAGTTTAAACAGAAAGTATCACAATTCAGACTATCAGTTTGGCTTTCAGTTACTTCTGTGCCCCTCTAGTGCATTTTTAGCAAACATTGAAACACACACATTAGAAGTATTCCTTCCTAATGGGTTACAGGCAGCCTGCAGCCTTCCTATTTCTTCTCTCTAACTTTAGCATGTGGATCATTTATTCATCCCTTTTCTCCTTGCTGAGTCTTCAGACACATCCCGGGAGGATCATTTCAGAATGATTAAACTCTGTTTCCCATGCTACAGTTAGACTTTCACCTTCTTCTGCTCCGCTAAATTATCTGTACCCTTGGAGTGTGTGACTTGAGGATAGGTCACGTAAACACTTATGCATAAGAGTTCTTTTACTGATGCAAGTAACTCCGTCAAATTAAATGGGACTATTCAAATATTTAACCTCAAGAGAACTATGCTGATTTACACCTGCTGAGGATCTGGCCCAATATGTCTATTTTTAATATCGGATCCTACAATTACTTCAGTGGAGTTGCACCAATATACACTAGCTGAGGATCTGGCCCATTTGGTTCAACTCAAACTCAGCATCATCATGACAAATCCCAAAGGGACGTAGCCTCCTTTCAGAAATATTTGCCCTTTTGCAAGGTTTCATTGATCATTTTTGCCTCAGTGATAGAGAAACTCTTGGCCATTTCAACTATAATTGTCACATGTGGTCTGCTTCAGTATAAGCAGACATCACATGCACATACTGACCCTGAGGGGCATTCAGCTCAAACTGGCTAATCCAAATCAGAGCTATGTTTAGAATCTACATGGTAGGTGTCAGGGTTCCTTCCCCACTCTGAACTCTAGGGTACAGATGTGGGGACCTGCATGAAAGACCCCCTAAGCTTATTCTTACCAGCTTAGGTTAAAACTTCCCGAAGGTATAAATTTTGCTTTGGCCTTGAACAGTATGCTGCCACCACCAAGCGTTTTAAACAAAGAACAGGGAAAGAGACCACCTGGAGATGTCTTCCCCCAAATATCCCCCAAGCCCTACACCCCCTTTCCTGGGGAGGCTTGAGAATAATCGCTTAACCAATTGGTAACAAAAATCATCAAAGACCCAAACCCCTGGATCTTGGAACAAAGGAAAAATCAGTCAGGTTCTTAAAAGAAGGATTTTATTTAAAAAAAAAAAAGTAAAAATCATCTCTGTAAAATCAGGATGGAAAATACTTTGCAGGGTATTCAGATTCAAAACACAGAGGATCCCCCTCTGGGCAAAACCTTAAAGTTACAGTAAACAGGAATAAACCACCCTCTTAACACGGGGAGAATTCACATCGAACAAAAGATAAACTAATCTGCCTTGCCTGGCTTACCTGTACTGGTTGCAATATTGGAGACTTGGATTAGGATGGGTTGGAGAAGATGGATTTCTGTCTGGCCTCTCTCAGTCCCAAGAGAGAACAACCACGTAAACAAAGAGCACAAACAAAAGCCTCCCCCAAGATTTGAAAGTATCTTGTCCCCTTATTGGTCCTTTGGGTCAGATGCCAGCCAGGTTAGCTGAGCTTCTTAACCCTTTACAGGTAACAGGATGTTGCCTCTGGCCAGGAGGGATTTTATAGCACGGTATACAGAAAGGTGGTTACCGTTCCCTTTATATTTATGACAGTAGGTGTCAGCAACCAGGTCATGGGCAGTCTTCCTAATGGTTGGAACAAGAGTCCTCCCTACCAATTAGAGCTGAATTCAGAAGGAGCGAGTCTGGGAGCGAAGCCAAGGGTCGGAGCCAGGAGTCAGAAGCCGAAGCCTAATTGCGAGGGTTACCTAGTGTTGTAGTCAGAACGTATAGTGGAGGGTCAGACCCTGGAGTCAGAAAGAAGCTGGGGGCTGGAGCCAGGCTAGAGACAGGACCAAGCACAACTGCAGGCTAGGAATGCATTGAGCAGCTACTGGACGGCTGCTGCTACTGAACTTAAGTATTAGTATCCTGACTCCTGCAGCCACTCAGGTGGCACTGTCAATCAGATAGCTTCTATTAGGACCAGCTGTGCTTGTTAGGTTGCCCGGAGACTCGCTCTGACAGTAGGTCTGGGTTGTCCTAATTTCCCTCCCCAACCAATAAAATCCTGACATAGTAACATTGTCCAGAACCAACTTTCTGAAGCTAGAGTGTTATTGCAACTTTTGTATTTTCTCTAGGTGTCTATTGCATGTAACAGACAAATTAAAAATGACAGGTCCTTACCTCCAAAAATTTCGGTTTAAATTACATATAATGCAGCAATGAATGACAGCAAATAGGGAGGGAGTCTTGAAAAGGACAAGGATAAGAATAATGTGAAAACGTATGAAAAGCTGGTTGTTTAAGTATGCAACCCATTAGGAGAGCTATCTGGGAATTGCTTTTTCCCCAACAAAAAATACCCACAAATGTTTGTTTTTGTTAAAAAAAATCTACATTTTGTTTGTTTTCATAGAAAAATAGCACATTAATAATTAAACATTATTTTGGGGAGCCAAAAACGGTTGTCTGTCAGACAATATTTTTTTTTTGGTTTTAGTAAAAATGTTCACCCAGCAGACTGAAATGTTTAGTTTTCAGTGGCCAGTTACCTATGTCATGAATCAGCCTGAGAATGCTCTCTTTGGAGGCAGCTGTCAGATTTGGAGCGCTTTCAGATAACAACTTAGCTGAGAGAGGAGAAGATAGTTATTCCTTTTAGAGGCATAATATATCTTTGTCTTCTACAGGTATCTGGTTCAACTGTGGTTGGTGTGTTAGAAATCCTCAAGTATGTGTTAAAATGATCAAACCAACCTTTCATGTGTATAAATGCTAACATCATTAATTAGGTTATTTGTGCATAGCAAGATGCAGAATCTCCTAGACATAGTGCCAGCCAGATTACTTTATTTCCACAGGCCTTTGCTGGTCTTAACTTACTGACCATTTGCTGTACATCTTCTTGGTTCAAAAATTAAAATTGGTTGTTAAATTGCTCTCTCCCTTGCTAGATTTTCTTCACCTTAGCAAGCCCTATGATATCAATGTCCTTTGGGTTTGGGGATTTTTTTAAGGCAAACAATTGCCCTTTCATCTCCTTGTCCAATGTCACATCTGTCACCTTATTCAAGTGCACTAGTTAAAAGATCATCCTGACTCCTTTTCTGGATGTAAATTCCCCAAAACAACAAGGAAGATCCACAGTTCTGGTTTATGTAGTGCAATTGTTATCCACTGCCTTTTATCATGAAGGACCCCAAAGAGTTTTCCAAATTTTACCCACTTTCTCTAATATGTGTATGGGTGGATCTCACACACACACACACACACACACACTCTCTCTCTATAGAATGTATTGTGTGACAATATGTGTATATTTACATAGATACAGCTATAGAGGAAGAGGTACACACTACACCCCATTTACTTCTCTTGGTACTATTACTACTATAAAATGCAGCGACTTCCTTTGTGGAACAAAGAAGCTTGTTATCACAGCTCAGCCACACTATATACAGTTTAGAATGGGTAAGGAAGAACACAATAATATCTTATCTAACTGAAACGTCAAAGCATGGTTATGTAGAAAGGATGTAATTGTCCAAAATAGTTGAGAACATCCGGGGTAACATTTGCAACACAATATGAATTATATACGCACTCTTAAACAAAAACAGATTGTCTCAGGTATATTGTGTTTAAAACATGTAGGGGAAGGACTTGAATATTACTCTTTTAGAGACTGATCCTGCTCTAGTTGCAGTCAATGGTAAGACTCTTAGGCTATGTCTACACATATGTCAGCATGTAGAGCACAGGCACTACACATGTAGCTACACATGGCAGTGAAAGGCTCCGGCAGCTCGTCATCCCCAAAGCCTTTCACTGTAGTAAGGAGAGGCTCTGGCAGGGGGCAGGTAGTGGGGAAAGGGTGTGACAGCTCCTCACTGCCAGAGACTTTCTTTCCACTGCCAGAGCTTTTCCCGGTTGCCTCACCCATGCCAGAGTCTTTCCCTACAGCTGGAGCTTTCACTGCAGCAGGGAAAGGCCCGGCAGGGGGAGGCAATGGCATGCTGCTATACTGCTAAAAACAGGAGTGTAGACCTGGGAGGCACCGCTTGGGAATGTAGAGAGTCATGTAGGGTATATACCCTGGGGGTTCAGGCATGTAGGGCATTCTACTCACCTAAGCTATGTCTCACTGTCTGTGCTGCTATTTATACCTGTGCTAGCTGGGTGTGTGGTGTCTGCATGCTACACCCCGCCATAAGTGTAGACACACGTTTAGTGAACTGGCCAGTGTGTACGTGTATCGCTGCCCTCCACTGGATGAAGTCAGAGCAGCTCAGCTGTGTGTGTTGTATGCCTTACACTGTTTAAAATTATAGGAGGCTTCACTCCAGCTCAAGTGGTTGCAGCCTGAGCATTTGGAGTAGGAGGATCTGAGTTTTATTTCTGCTAGTGTCATGGAGTTCCAAGAGTCATGGTCCAGTGACAACCATCCGTCAGGTGGTCACACCTTTGTGATACAATATACACCTATGTTGGCCCATAGATCATCCAGATAGCAGGGCCCTGCTCCTATCCCTAATTCAGAGTGATCACAATAGTGTCTGAACTGTCTGCATTAGAAGACGTATGTCCAGGTGCAATCACCCAGTGGCCAAACAGGTAATTATCTCAGAGAAGCCTCACCCGAACAACGTAGAAGCATATAAACTGGGATTTGCGACAGTTTATCCTGTCCTGTTCTACATTATTGTAGGGTATGACAGTGAGACAATAGAAAGTAATGCAGATTACTGTAGTCAAGGCAACACAATGCTTTTAAATGGTCCCTGCTGTGCTTCTCAGAGTGGGAATAAAGAAACACTTGCTTGACTGACTGAGACCTCAGCTTGGAAGTAAACCATTCTCACACCGCTTCAATATCCTATTTCAGCAATGAGAACAGTGACACTAAAGCTTAAATTGCTAATGAAAGCTTCTTAAATGTCTTTTGTTGGGATCTGCAGCAGGGTACCATATTATTCCACCTTCCAGAAAGCTACAGCACTAGCTTTATTATTAATAATTCGACATCTATCAACACTGATCTAGGTCAACAGTTTTCACTTGCTGGTAAAGCTAGTGAAAAATCATGGTTCGTGTGCAAGAAAAAAACAGATACTTTTTTGTTTTTTCTGACACCCTCCCCCCCCCCCCTTTGGATGACACGTCTCTTTTCTCTATCATGTTTCCTGGGGGGGGACCCTACATATTTCAACTTTCTGAAGGCAAAATATCACTGTGAAAGTTGACTGGTAAAATTTGTGCCATGGCTCTAATTTAATAAAATTGTGCTAGCATTCATTGCAGGAAATGCAACATTCTGCCATTGGCGTGATTCATGCATTTCCCTGGGCATTCATGGCAAAGTTATGCTTTACATGGAAAAAGTCATAAAGGCATATGGATATTTTCACACAGCTTTGCTCCCAATATCTGGCAGAATGTAAACAGTGGAAACATTGAGCCGGTTCCTGTGGTCTGCCTGAGGAATGTTCAACACATGTGTGACTTTAAGCTGACTTTGTGAACTCCCGGTTCTGGGTCCAGTCCCCAAGCCCAAATGAGAGTAACCTGAATGCTGCTCTAACTGGAGGCAGGTGGCATTTACCCCAAGAAACCGTTATATCAGCTGAGTGCCACTGAGATACAGGGAAGGCCTGCTATGTCCCTTTTTTCAATCCACACCCACACAGCAACCTTAGTAGGAGTTGCATATATACTGCTGTAGTGGCTCTTTGCTAAGGAGATTGCTTTATGGGAGCTTTGAACTATCTGACCAGCAAAAAGCTGCCATAACACACTGGTGGATCTAGACTTATATTTATAATAGGGCTTTTTATCTGAGGAGCTAAATACATTTCACATGCACTAATCAATTAAGCTTCACCACTCCCCAGCAAGGGAAGTAAAAAAGTCTAGGCCAAATTTCCAATGCCAGGCAAGATTTTCCTTTTTGCTGGCTCAAAAAGGACATATTTAGGTTTTTCTGAATGGACACAAGCCAAATGTAAGGGAAAAGAAACAAGTTTTCTTTTGGTAGTTACCTTAGGTATTTTCCGTATTTTTCTTTTCCTGTCTATATGTATATATGTTTTTTAAAAAAATTCTAAAAAACGTTAGCTTCTTAACTTTGTTTTGATTTCTCTCCTTTACAATCGGTGCTTCAACCAAATTTGCTTATAGAGTGTAAGTGGCATACGTGGTGGAAAAAGAGGAAAGCTTATCTCTAAAAACCTTCTGTGGTATTAATGTGTTTGTCTTCCCCTAACACAGCAATGCCCAAAATATGTGTTTTTAATAGTCATGCAAAAATGCTGCTTAGCATTACACGTCATGACATATAACAATTTACTTTGGGGGAATGGTTGAAAGGAATAAAAAAACCTCTAGCCTAGCAATTTAAAGTCTTAAAGGATGAAAATCAAATGCTGTATTTAAACCTGATCCATTTTAAGTGTCAGTGGTTTTTGCTTGATGTCACTTCCAAGTGAAATGTTAGTGGGTCAGTGGACTTTTCTTGAAAACAGACTATGAGCCCTTTCTAAGTCACTCAGACTGTCTCTGGGGAAATTGATATTTGAAGTAATGATGTTTTTATTTAAGCCAGAGTGGCTAGAATCATTCACATGACCAGCAATGTTCAGTGTAATGACCCTCAGACAACTCATATTTATTTTCATGGTCACTTCTTTGGCAGGTGGAAGAGGTTATCTTTTTCTGTATGCCTTGAAGCCAGTAGCAAAATGTACAAAAATCTAAAGTATCGTTTGGATACCACTTTGCTAATGCTTGTTATTAGATAATGCAGTGATTGGGGCACGAGCCTAGGCCTTGGGAGACCTGGTTCAGTTGCCTGCCCTGCCAATCACTTCCTCTGTGACTTAATGTCTTTGGGTCTCAGTTCTCCCATCTGTAAAATGGAGACAACAGCACTTCCCTACCTGAGAGGGTTGTTGTCAGGCTAAATACACTAAAGATTGTGACGTGCTCTGAGATCTACTAATGAAAAGCACTATCTAACAATTAGGAACTGTTATATTTGTAGCCTATATGCCACAGCCAGGTTCAATCCCATTGTGCTAGGTGCTGTACAAATATATAATGAATGATAGTCACTGCCCAAAGAGTTTACAATCTCAAGACAAGGTCTAACAGGTAGATGAGACAAACAAGTGTGTGTGTGGGAGGAGGGTGGGATAAACAGGATAACACATAAGCGTAAGAGTATGTGCATAATTCGTAGCCAGTCAGCTGCAGTAATCAACATTCCAAGAGTTATATCTAATAAAAGCAGCAGCAGTTTACATGCTGGCAGTCGGTGTATCTAAAGAGTGACATCTATTTGCATGCAGGTATAGATTATGTTGTATTGTTCATCAGTAGCTCGTCCGAGGGCGGACAATGCCATCTTCTGATGTTTCTAAATCTGTTGTGTTCCACGTTGGAACAAAAATAAAAGCCCTCTGAATGTTTTCGCAAAACTGGAATTGTGTCTCATTGCCTATTTTGGGATCCAAAACTGAGCTTTTGGATTTGAGGAGGTTTTTTTGAGGCCCTAACCACTAGGCTGTTGGGTATGAGAGTCTTGGGGGAAGTATCCGTCTTCAGACTGGATCTTCATTGCCTATCCCCCTCCCTAATGCCTGTCAGGTTCTCCATGTGGACACGGCAGAAGAACAGAATTTTCCCAGGGTTGTCTCTCCTAAGATAGAACATAAAATATTGTGCGGGGGAGGGTGGCATTGTATTTTGAGTAAATCTTTAATTTCCACCCTTACTCTGCAATCACCCTACTTTCTGATGTGGCCTGAGGAGGACCGCTCTGGTAATTAGGAGAAAACTGACCATCCCAAGGAAGGCAGAGCTGGAAAGGAGCATCGTGAAATGGAGTGAATGGGCAGAGAATGGGGAATGTGTCTCTTGTAGCTGGGGGATGAGTTGTGTGGGGAGAAATCTTAGTCGTTTCATTAACGAGGAGCATTTAAAGATAAGGTAGAAAGTTGTGAGTTAGGGAAGAGATCAGAAAAAAAGGTCATGGTGATTTCAGTGGAGTTATCTCAGATTTACCCATTTGAACCTCAGATCAGCATCATGCTCGCAGATCAGGGATCGTTAAAAAGGTCCCCAGGTACAGTATGAATGCTCCTCGTCTACTGCATACTGGGATGCTTTATTGTGATTCTGGTATCTGCCAAAGTAAATGACACTTTCCCTACTGCCTCCCTTGCATATGCTGTTCTTTTCCCCACAGCGGTGTTTCAATTCCCACCAGCGCCTGACGTGTATTGTCACAAACCCAACCAGCAGTGGGTGTTTTTTTGTGTCTGTACACAAAACGCTGCTCCACACAGGAGCATGTCCGTGGTTTCCTCATACTGCCTAGCACTCCTGACTGGCTTGATTGTGCCTCACAGAAAGTGCTTTGCAGTGGGGCCCCACAGGGAGCCGGGACACGTCATCGGTCTGATAAATGTCGTGATGGTTTCTTAACAAATTATTTGGCGAGTAAATTTATTGTTCCAGGATTTGCCCAGCTCTAACAAATATACTAGAGCGAGGAAAGCGGCACTGGTATCTGGATGGATGGATATAGACTGCTGGAAGGTAGTGGAGGCAGTGACCGGGATGTGGGTGGTCAGGCCTCGTGGTTAGAGCAGAACTCAGGCCTAGTGATTAGAGGAAATGGAACCTAGTGTCAGAGCCGGACCCCAGGCACCAGAGCCAGGAGTTAGAGCTGAAGTAAGAAGTCAGGAATCAGAATCAAGCATCAGAACTGGAGTTAGAAGCCAGATGCCAGAGCCAAGGGTCAGAGACAAAGTCGGAAGTCGGAGCCGAGGGTCTGAGTGTAGCCAGTCAGGCAGCCTACTACAGGCTAGCTGTGCTCATTAGGTTGCCCGCAGACTGGCTCTGCTGCGTGCCCTGATTCCTGACAGCTACCTGCTAAATCTTCATACCTCTGTTTCTGCTGGTATACAGCATTATTGCTTTGAAAGTCAAGGCCCATGAGAGAGCTGGAGTCTGCCTGAACTGATCTCCTCTGTGGGCATGGAGGGGCAAAGAAGGAGCCGATTGCCTGGACCTGGGCATTGCAAGTTCTGGAAGATTGACAGAGGCATAAATTGTAACGATCTGGTGGAGGACGTGGGGGACAGGGACAAGGACTGGGATGCTACCATTCAGTCTTCAGATCTCTTACGGTGGTTTTATAACTGCTCTGGGACTGGGACCTTAACAGGCCACCCTAGAAGAGAGATGGAGGTTCCAATGGGCTGCTTCTCAGGGGGCAGAGAGCAGGTTGGAGTCACGGGTAGGAGGATGTTAGCTGCTATTTGTACAGCTCTATGAAAAAAAAAATGTAAAGTGCCTTAGAAGTGCTAAGTACCATTTGTTTATGCTTCTGGAATCTTTAGCAAGCTGTCCTACTGCACAAATCTTGCAAGTTCTGTGCTCTGCCACGGATATAGAAGACTGAAATCAAGGTTGCTGCTGCTGTAATGTACTTTAAAGAAATGGCATGAAAATCAGCAGAAAGAAAACGGGATATGTGGTCTGGAGATTGGATGGTACTGTGCAGAAAGACAAGAAGACTATAAATCTGGGAGGCCAGCTACTCCCAAAGGTACAGAAGATCAAATACCTCAGTTTGATACCACAGGATAATGGTGAACTCAGTGACACACTTATAAACAGAACAGGAAGGACATGGACAACATGGAGAGAAGTGAATGGAGTGAGCTGCAGTAGGAGACTGCCTGTTCATAAAATCTATGGATGGTAATTAGGCCTGCATTTGTATGGCCCTGAACGCTGGGCACTGAGGAAAGGACAGCAGCAGCTTTGTAATACAGTGGAAATGAAAATGTTTAAGATGGTTGCTTGGAATAACATGTTTGGAACGAATGAATTAGGAGAAATATGCAGGTGGTACCAGTTACAGAAACCTGAGGGAATACAGGCTTAGATGGGTTGGGCATGTGAAAAGAAGACTGAAATATATATATATTTATATATTTATTTATTTATTTATTTATATATATTTCCATATATATATATATAGGAAACAGGGTGTTGAAGTTAGAAGTGGAATGTCAGAAAAGAGTTGGAAAGGCCAAAAGTAGATGGATAGATGTCATATAAAAGAAGTTGATTAGCTGAGGAATTTCCAAGGCCTGCTTCAAGACAGACTAGAATGGAGAAAAAAGACTCGAAGAATCAATCCCATAGAGGAGGGGGAAAGACTAGAAGAAGACTGCTGCTGCTGTACCACAATAATAATAATTAAGCGAGCAGCACAATAATGCAAGAAAGATAGATGACTCACAGACATGGCGACTCAACTCTGGAATTCATCCACTTCTGAAATGGACCACTGCAGCTGCTTTAACACTGTACGAGAATTTAAGAGAAGGGAAAAAAATAGTAGAGGATCTGACACTGGCCATAAATTTATACAGCCAAATGAAATTTATCCAGCAAGATGTTCTTGCTTATAAAAATCAGGAGCATTTCTGGTTTAAAAAAAAAAGAAATCAAATCAAATCAGAGTGAGTGATTATCCCTCTTTCCCCAATCAATACAATCACCTCGGCAGGGTAGCTTATTCTAAAGCTGTCATTATATCTGCTTTGTGTTAAGAATGGCTCTTACCACTTCTTTGTGATTTTATAGCTTTGGGTGTTTTTCCTGATGCCTCTTATATTTTAGGCACTGAGCCATGTGGTCAGAGGCAAATAAGCATAATCTACTATGTATTTATGAAAGTGGAAGCTTTGAAAGCTACTGTGCTACAGGCTTGAGCCTCATAAATTGAACCCTCATAATAAATCACCAGCATGTGCTTCTAAGTCCTGATGTACAATAGAACCCTGTCGAGTCTCTCTCTCTTGCTTTCTGCTACAGACACTATTTACATCTCTCTCACTCTAAGGTCTTTATTTCTCTCTCTCTCCTATCAGGGGGACTTTTCTCCTTATCTCTCTCCTTCCTCTCTCTGCATCCATCTCTTTCTCTGTGTGGCAGGTGAAGGAGTGTAGGAAAGAAAGGGCAGACTTGCAGGGAGGGTAGGGGAGACCATGTGACTTGGTGCCAGCTGAAGCTCTTTAACTGTGTGACTTTGAGCAAATCACAGGAGGTCAAATTCAGCCCCTTCTTCTGTGGCTGCTCAGGTTCCCTCAGTAATGTGCGATTCTGCAGGGCAAGCAGGGCCATAAATGTGGGGATTGCATGGGGTCTGCACCTACACATTGTGGAGCTCTGCTCCTTGGGTATGTCAGTGCAGAGGGGGCAGGAAAAGATGGGATATAAATTATGTCTTCCCTGAAGAGCTACCCAGGTGATTGGTACCTAGACCTGAGCATTTGGGTTAACCTAGCTGCATGTAAGCAGCTTCACTACCAAGCCATACTCAAGTTACTGGTGCTGCACTGTCTTGTGTGTGTCACTGGGACTTCTGGGGGCTCACCCCATGGTTCATTGTGCAGTAGGGCTGCCAACTTTCTATTTGCAGAAAACCGAACATCCTTGCCCCGCCCCCTGTTCCACCCCTTTTCTGAGGTCACCCCCATGCTCACCCCCTCCCCCTCTCTCCATCGTAGGAGGGGACTCCAGGCTGGGGCAGGGGCTTGGAGTTTGGGGGGGGCGGTGGGGAAGGCTCCATCTGGGGGTGCGGGCTCTGGGGTTGGACTGCGGTTCCTGGCCAATAAGAGCAGCTGAGCTGGTGCTGGGGTGGGGGCAGAACACAGAGCCCTCGTGTCCATCCCTGCACCTAGGAGTGAGAGGGAAATGCTGTCAGCTTCCCGGGGTCACGCAGAGCCAGGTAGGGAGCCTGCCTGGAGTGTTGACCAGAGCCACCAGGGTCCTTTTTCGACCGGGCGTTCCGGTCGAAAACCAGACATCTAGCAACCCTATTGTGCGGCAGTAAGATGAGACATTCTGTGGTTCTTTCCCAGTGTGTTGTGCGAAAAGTTGTCGGGCCTTCTTGGCTCATGGGGGGAATTGTGGGAAGGCATTGGAGGACTATCAGCACTCAAGTGATGTAGTGCATCCTCACTGCAAAGTGAGTGGATTACCAGCCCAAATCAACATGGAGCCAGGGCTTTAACCCTCACCCCACGCTGGCCCAGCTAGTCTAGGCAAAAACAACACCAAACTTAGGTGAGTGGGCTTTGTTTGTGGACGGGTGGGTTCACTCAGGTAACAGCTCGAGCTAACGAGGTGAAGACGTATCCATAGGTCGGAGGGGCGCAGTAGAGTAGTGGTAAAAAAGAACTGTGTAAATTAAATGTCATATTCTCCAAACTTATTCTCGACTACTTGACTGGATGGGCACATGCAATCTGCTGCTGGGCTGATCCTCCCCACCCTCCTCATACACTGCAGCAGCTATGGATGAAGTAATCTTTGTGGCAGCCATGTGGCAGCCATGCCACAGCCTGAGGAACAAGACTTCATCTTCTTTCTGTTACTCCAAATGACGGATCTGCCCAGCCCGGCTGCTGGAGCAGGAACATTAGGCTTTGCATTTGGGCCTCTATTCTATCTCTCTCTCCATCTCAGGTTTTCCTCTTCCGAACCGTACTCTTATGTCTAATTCATCAGTGTGGGATGAGATTTTGTAAAGGAACATTGGTAAAAAGCTTCCTGGAATCTTTGGATGAAACATACTATTGTCAGTGCAGGCACTAATAGCTAGAGCTGGCTGAAAAATGCCAAATTTTGACAAAAAGGGGACAAGTTTCTCAAGAAAATGTTCACAAAAAATGTATCTCCTTTTCCAACTAGCACTAATAATAATTGATTGGTGTTGTGCAGTATTTAGAGACCTTGCTCAGCTTTACACAGGAAGGCAGTGGCAGAGCTAAGGGTGGAAGCCAGGTCTCCTGACTCCATCAGTGCCCTAGCCACTAGAGCACACTGCCTACCCTTATTCATAGGAAATGTACAAATGTCAATTAGCCTATTCCTAACCTCTCACTGCTTTGAGGGTCTTTCTCAGTGGGTTTTGCATGGAGTGTAAGTCAGGAAGCCTTGTTTTCTAGTCCCAGCTCTGCAATTGCCTCCTTGGTGACCTTGGCCAAGTCATTTCACCCCTCCATGCCTCAGTTTCCCCACCAGCAAAATTATGCTAATAATACACACCTATCTCACAGGTGTGGAAAACACTGTATGAACTATATCCTCAGCTGGTGGCTTCAGTGGAGTTATGCCAATTAATACCAGCTAAGGATTTGGTACTATCAGTGCTAAGTATTATTATTAAAGCTACTCTGGTGTCTGCTTCAGAGTGTTGTTTGTTGCACAACACATTGCTGTAAGGTTGAATTGCAACAGGCAATTTAAAGATTGAGGACATTTTTTGCCATGTATTTGAATATCCCAAAGATATCCAACAATTGAGGAATTATTTTTTCCTTTGTGTAACCAAATGTCCCAATAATAGGCCCTTATTCCTACAGTGCACTCCATGCAGGCAGAGTCTAGCTGTCATATAGGATCACTGTAGGAGCAGGGTCATGGTTTGCGCTATTTTATTAGTTTATTTCTCTATCACAAGGATATCTCTTCTGTGGAAATTCTCCTAAACTGATCTCCAGTTTAACTGAGAGGAAGAAGAATGAATAAATAATAATGTTGTGCAGAGAGGTGCCAAAGATTGCCATTAGGGGGCTCTTGGAATCGCAGATAGTCACAGACCTAAATAAATCTAATAGGTGCTCCAAGCTCCCTTTTTCAGGATCAGTGGTAGGAGCAATTAAGGCCCTTGATATCAGGAAACAGCTACAGACAATGGAGGCTGCTGCCCAACATAGTAAGCTGCAAGGCCATCAGAAAGCTTGGAGAAGCAGTAGTGAACATAACCCTGAACCAAAGGCGCAACTGCAAGAACAATATTTAATAATAACTTGATATAGAACATTACATATTCTAAGTGCTCTGCAGTCTCTAATTGATTATTATTTCAATCTTCCCTTCAAATGAGCATGTTAATGTCTGTACACAAGGGTAAGATTAATTGCCACTGAAAATGCATGAGGTTTATTTCTCAAATAATGAGATATCTCAAATATGTCTCACATTGTCTGGCAAAGCTACCATTTCGAAATGTGCCTTTCCGTCAGGGGGGCTGGATCCCTTGGTAACAGGTGCTTTGCAATTGCATGCAATAACAGCAACGAGGTGTCTTTATTGTGGCTCTAGTGTTGTTGAAATGCCCAGCTGAGGGTCCAACTCTGTATGCATTGAAATCCATTTTCATCAGACTCTGCTTTGGGAGACCCTCGGACTATAATACTCTGTATTAGAATCTATGTTCTGTATCATTGCACATTATGGATAAACTTACAGATTTTCACCTAATGTTTGGGGGATCATAAAGTAGGAATAGACATACAGAAATTGCTATAATCTCTTTTGCTCCTTTATGTACTTCATTTACAAAAAAATCATAAAATGGATAGTAAAATATTTACTAGTGCTTTGCAGGTCTCAAATGGCAGAAATTGAATTGTATTGTTTCTCACTTCTGCAGGAAGATGACTTGGTTCACCGTTATACAGACACCAGACTGAAGTGGGCTTTTAAAAACATTGAGACATATGCTTGGAACATTAATAAAGATGGTGAACCTGCATTTGCATAGCTGACTTCAGCGGAAACAGCTTTCAGCCCCTTGAGTCTTATCCTGACTCAGTGAAGTCAATGGAAGTTTGCCATTGACTTTAGTGAGAGCTGGTTTGACCCTTGTTAGCTAAGTCAACACACTGATTCAGCAGGGCACTTAGGTACATGCCTAATTTGAAGCACATCTTTAAGTGGGACTGAAATATGCACTTAAGTGGTATGCTGAATTGGTGTGCCTGTTCCAGAGACCATTGAAGTCAATGGAAAGACTCTTGTTGACGTCAGTGGGTTTTGGATTAAGCCCCAAATCTTTATGTATCATGCTGAAAATATAGCTTTAATAATTGTTATTTTGTAAAGAGTTGCAGAAAAGAGTTTGTTTGAAAGACAATAGGTCTGATTTAGTTCCTAGCTTATCTGAACAAGTGGTCCATCTCTAATCTGCTTTTATTTCAGCTAGTGGAAACTTTACTGTTTCATTGCTTCTGAAGTGTTGTACGGCCCGAATAGCAGTATGAATCCAACAAATTTATTTGAGCATAAGCTTTCGTGAGCTACAGCTCACTTCATCGGATGCATTTGGTGGAAAATACAGAGGGGAGATTGATATACACACACAGAGAACATGAAACAATGGGTTTTATCATACACACTGTAAGGAGAGTGGCGTTCTGTTATTTTCTTTGTTGGGCCTGTCCTGTAGTAGGTGACATATGGGTATTCTTCTGGCTCTGTCAATCTGTTTCTTCACTTCAGCAGGTGGATATTGTAGTTGTACGAATGCATGATAGAGATCTTGTAGGTGTTTGTCTCTGTCTGAGGGGTTGGAGCAAATGCGCTTATATCGTAGAGCTTGGCTGTGTGGTTCGTGTGTTATGATCTGGATGAAAGCTAGAGGCATGTAGGTAGGAATAGCAGTCAGTAGGTTTCCGATATAGGGTTGTGTTTATGTGACCATCGCTTATTAGCACGGTAGTGTCCAGGAAGTGGATCTTTTGTGTGGACTGGTCCAGGCTGAGGTTGATGGTGAGATGGAAATTGTTGAAATCATGGTTGAATTCCTCAATTGCTTCTTTTCCATGGGTCCAGATGATGAAGATGTCATCAATGTAGCGCAAGTAGAGTAGGGGCATTAGGGGACAAGAGCTGAGGAAGCGTTGTTCTAAGTCAACCATAAAAATGTTGGCATACTGTGGGGCCATGTGGGTACCCATCGCAATGCTGCTGATTTGAAGGTATACATTGTCCCCAAATGTGAAATAGTTATGGGTGAGGACAAAGTCACAAAGTTCAGCCACCAGGTTAGCCGTGACATTATCAGGGATAGTGTTCCTGACGGCTTGTAGTCCATCTTTGTGTGGAATGTTGGTGTAGAGGCTTCTACATCCATAGTGGCTAGGATGGTGTTTTTAGGAAGATCACCAATGGACTGTAGTTTCCTCAGGAAGTCAGTGGTGTCTCGAAGATAGCTGGGAGTGCTGGTAACGTAGGGCTGAGGAGGGAGTCTACATAGCCAGACAATCCTGCTGTCAGGGTGCCAATGCCTGAGATGATGGGGCGTCCAGGATTTCCAGGTTTATGGATCTTGGGTAGCAGATAGAATACCCCAGGTCGGGGTTCTAGGGGTGTATCTGTGCGGATTTGTTCTTGTGCTTTTTCAGGGAGTTTCTTGAGCAGATGGTGTAGTTTCTTTTGGTAACTCTCAGTGGGATCAGAGGGTAATGGCTTGTAGAAAGTGGTGTTGGAGAGCTGCCTAGTAGCCTCTTGTTCATACTCCGACCTATTCACGATAATGACAGCATCTCCTTTGTCAGCCTTTTTGATTATGATGTCAGAGTTGTTTCTGAGGCTGTGGATGGCACTGTGTTCTGCACGGCTGAGGTTATGGGGCAAGTGATGCTGCTTTTCCACAATTTCAGCTCGTGGATGTCGGCGGAAGCACTCTATGTAGAAGTCCAGTCTGTTGTTTCGACCTTCAGGAGGAGTCCACCCAGAATTCTTCTTTTCGTAATGTTGGTAGGAAGGTCTCTGTGCGTTAATATGTTGGTCAGAGGTGTGTTGGAAATATTCCTTGAGTCGGAGACATTGAAAATAGGATTCTAGGTCACCACAGAACTGTATCATGTTCGTGGGGGTGGAGGGGCAAAAGGAGAGGCCCCGAGATAGGACAGATTCTTCTGCTGGGCTAAGAGTATAGTTGGATAGATTAAAATATTGCTGGGTGGGTTACGGGAACCACTGTTGTGGCCCCTTGTGGCATGTAGTAATTTAGATAGCTTAGTGTCCTTTTTCTTTTGTAGAGAAGCAAAGTGTGTGTTGTAAATGGCTTGTCTAGTTTTTGTAAAGTCCAGCCACAAGGAAGTTTGTGTGGAAGGTTGGTTCTTTATGAGATTATCCAGTTTTGAGAGCTCATTCTTAATCTTTCCCTGTTTGCTGTAGAGGATGTTGATCAGGTGGTTCCGCAGTTTCTTTGAGAGTGTGTGGCACAAGCTGTCAGCATAGTCTGCGTGGTATGTAGATTGTAATGGATTTTTTACCTTCAGTCCTTTTGGTATGATGTCCATCTGTTTGCATTTGGAGAGGAAGATGATGTCTGTCTGTATCTGTGCGAGTTTTTTCATGAAGTTGACAGATTTCCACTCTATACGGCTAAATTCAGTGCCTTGCATAATGACAGGTTTCAGAGTAGCAGCCGTGTTAGTCTGTATTCGCAAAAAGAAAAGGAGTACTTGTGGCACCTTAGAGACTAACAAATTTATTTGAGCATAAGCTTTCATGAGCTACAGCTCACTTCATCGGATGCATTTGGTGGAAAATACAGAGGGGAGATTGATATACACACACAGAGAACATGAAACAATGAGTTTCATTATACACACTGTAAGGAGAGTGATCACTTAAGATGAGCCATCACCAGCAGGAAGTAGGGGGAAGGAGGAAAACCATTCATGGTGACAAGCAAGGTGGGCCATTTCCAGCAGTTAACAAGAATATCTGAGGAACAGTGCGGGGTGGGGTGGGGGGGAGAAATAACATGGGGAAATAGTTTTACTTTGTGTAATGACTCATCCACTCCCAGTCTCTATTCAAGCATAAGTTCAAGCCTAAGTATCCAGTTTGCAAATTAATTCCAATTCAGCAGTCTCTCGTTGGAGTCTGTTTTTGAAGTTTTTTTGTTGAAGGATAGCCACTCTCAGGTCTGTAATCGAGTGACCGGAGAGATTGAAGTGTTCTCCGACTGGTTTTTGAATGTTATAATTCTTGACGTCTGATTTGTGTCCATTTATTCTTTTACGTAGAGACTGTCCAGTTTGACCAATGTACATGGCAGAGGGGCATTGCTGGCAGATGAGGGCATATATCACATTGGTAGATGCGCAGGTGAACGAGCCTCTGATAGTGTGGCTGATGTGATTAGGTCCTATGATGATGTCCCCTGAATAGTTATGTGGACAGAGTTGGCAACGGGCTTTGTTGCAAGGATAGGTTCCTGGGTTAGTGGTTCTGTTGTGTGGTGTGTGGTTGCTGGTGAGTATTTGCTTCAGGTTGGGGGGCTGTCTGTAAGCAAGGACTGGCCTGTCTCCCAAGATCTGTGAGAGTGATGGGTTGTCCTTCAGGATAGGTTGTAGATCCTTGATGATGCGTTGGAGAGGTTTTAGTTGGGGGCTGAAGGTGATGGCTAGTGGCGTTCTGTTATTTTCTTTGTTGTGCCTGTCCTGTAGTAGGTGACTTCTGGGTACTCTTCTGGCTCTGTCAATCTGTTTCTTTACTTCAGTAGGTGGGTATTATAGTTGTAAGAATGCATGATAGAGATCTTGTAGGTGTTTGTCTCTGTCTGAGGGGTGGAGCAAATGCAGTTATATCATAGAGCTTGGCTGTAGACAATGGATCATGTGGTGTGATCTGAATGAAAGCTAGAGGCATGTCGGAAACCTACTGACCGTTATTCCTACCTACATGCCTCTAACTTTCATCCAGATCACACCACACGATCCATTGTCTACAGCCAAGCTCTACGATATAACCCCAGAGACTGGGAATGGATGAGTCATTACACAAAGTAAAACTATTTTCCCCATGTTATTTCTCCCCCCCCCACCCCACCCCCCACTGTTCCTCAGACTTTCTTGTTAACTGCTGGAAATGGCCCACCTTGCTAGTCACCATGAAAGGTTTTCCTCCTTCCCCTCCCCCCCCAATGGTGATGACTCATTTTAAGTGATCACTCTCCTTACAGTGTGTATGATAAAACCTATTGTTTCATGTTCTCTGTGTGTGTATATAAATCTCCCCACTGTATTTTCCACCGAATGCATCCGATGAAGTGAGCTGTAGCTCACGAAAGCTTATGCTCAAATAAATTTGTTAGTCTCTAAGATGCCACAAGTACTTCTTTTCTTTTTAAGATATATATATGTATCTCTCTATATATGAAGGGAGCTTCACTACAAGCTGAACCGTTGCTGGGGGAGAAGCACTGCATCCCCAACCAAGAAATAGACTGTTGAGGAAATTGAGGCGCACCCAGCAGTGAGTGAATATTTCTATTTGACTGTGGGAACATTGTGGGGTTAGGCCCCTCCAGCCTTACATCCGCCCCCCACCCAGAAGGACCTGAGGCCGCAGCAGGATGCTGCAACAGGCCCACCGGGCGCGGTACTCCAGTCGAGACACTACAGACTGTTTGGACTACAGGGGCCACACCCGAAACTGAAGGGACACAGGTCAGAAATAGCCCAGAGGAGCAAATTTTGATTTGCGGCAGGGAGGACCCTTTTGGTGCTGCTTCCCATAGGACCCTGGGCTGGGATCTGGTGGAGGGGGAGGGCATGGGTCTTCCAACCATATCCACTTAAGGGCTGTGGCCCAGATGTGTGGTGCCCAGAACTGGACACAGTACACCAGTTGAGGTCTTGTAAGTGCTGAGTAGAGTGGAAGAATTACTTCTTGTGTCTTTCTTACATCACTCTTGCTAATACATCACAGAATGATGTTTGCTTTTTTTGCAGTCATATTATATTGTTGGCTCATATTTAGTCTGTGATCCACCATAACCCCAGAACCTTTTTCTTCAGTACTCCTTCCTAGGCATGCATTTCCTATTTTGTATTTGTGCAATTGATTATTCCTTCCAAAGTGGAGTACTTTGCATTTGTCCTTATGGAATTTCATCCTATTTAATTCAGATTATTTCCCCAGTTTTTCAAGATAATTTTGAATTCTAATCCTGTCCTCCAAAGCGCTTGCAACCCCTCCCAGCTTGCTACTGTCCACAAACTTTATATGTCTACTCTTTATGCCATTATCCAAATCATGTGAACATATTGAATAGAATTAGACCCAGGATAGATCCCTGCAGAATCCCACTAATTGATAACTGCTCTGTGAGCATAGTTTTCCAGCCAGTTGTACACCCTCCTCATAATAGGTTTGTCGAGTCTATATTTCTCTAGTTTGTTTGTGAGATAGTATCAAAAGCCTTACTAAAGTCAAGATATATCACATTTACTGCTTCCCACTGATCTAAAAGGCTTGTTACCCTATCAAAATGGTTATTAGATTGGTTTCACATGATTTGATCTTGACAAATCCATACTGACTGTGATATGTTACCTTATCTTCTTCTCGATGCTAACAAATTGATTGGTTGATTATTTGCTCTGTTATCTTTCTGGTACCAAATTTAAGATGTTTGGACTATAATTCCCCAGGTCCTCTGGGATCTCTCCTGTCCTCCACAAGTTCTCAAGTATACAGGCTAGCAGCTCAGAGATCTCTTCCGCCAGTTCCTTAAGTATTCAAGGATGTATTTCCATCAGGGCCTGCTGATTTGAAATCATTTAAGTTGTCTAAGTGATTCTTAATTTGTTCTTTTCCTATTTTAGCCCAGGAACTACGCATTATCAAGGATCTACAACCTATCCTTAAGGATGACCCATGACTCTCACAGATCTTGGGAGACAGGCCAGTCCTTGCTTACAGACAGCCCCCCAACCTGAAGCAAATACTCACCAGCAACCACACACCACACAACAGAACCACTAACCCAGGAACCTGTCCTTGCAACAAAGCCCGTTGCCAACTCTGTCCACTTATCTATCCAGGGGACATCATCATAGGGCCTAATCACATCAGCCACACTATCAGAGGCTCGTTCACCTGCGCATCTACCAATGTGATATATGCCCTCATCTGCCAGCAATGCCCCTCTGCCATGTACATTGGTCAAACTGGACAGTCTCTACGTAAAAGAATAAATGGACACAAATCAGACGTCAAGAATTATAACATTCAAAAACCAGTTGGAGAACACTTCAATCTCTCCGGTCACTCGATTACAGACCTGAGAGTGGCTATCCTTCAACAAAAAAACTTCAAAAACAGACTCCAACGAGAGACTGCTGAATTGGAATTAATTTGCAAACTGGATACAATTAACTTAGGCTTGAATAGAGACTGGGAATGGATGAGTCATTACACAAAGTAAAACTATTTCCCCATGTTATTTCTCCTCCCCCTCACCCTCCCCCCACTGTTCCTCAGATGTTCTTGTTAACTGCTGGAAATAGCCTACCTTGCTTGTCACCATGAAAGGTTTTCCTCTTCCCCCCCTCCCCCCACCCCCCGCTGCTGGTGATGGCTCATCTTAAGTGATCACTCTCCTTACAGTTTGTACGATAAAACCCATTGTTTCATGTTCTCTGTGTGTGTATATAAATCTCCCCACTGTATTTTCCACCAAATGCATCCGATGAAGTGAGCTGTAGCTCACGAAAGCTTATGCTCAAATAAATTTGTTAGTCTCTAAGGTGCCACAAGTACTCCTTTTCTTTTTGCGAATACAGACTAACACAACTGCTACTCTGAAACAGTGCAAACTCTGTATTAGTGTATTCCCCATAACAACACAATCTGAGACCCTCACAATCTTTAACGCATTTATGCTCACAACACAGAGCTCATTATCCCAGGGGAAACTCAGGCACAGAGAGACAGTGACTTGCCAAAAGTCACATGTGAGGCATATGGCAGGGCAGGTAACTGAATTTGGGTCTCCTGAGTCCCAACAAAATGCTCTAACCACTGATCCATCTTTCCCCAGCAACAAGGATGCATATTTTGCAAACGGAGAACATCTTTGTGATGAGCTAAACCAAAACCAAAGATCCCCACATGTTAATTTGTTCATTGCCCTGATCTAGAACTGAATTTGTGTCTGAGACCCATCCCGTATTAAGGACACAATATTGCCTTGGGATTCCAGAAGTTCAAACTTCAGAGTAATAGTGAAAGGCAAACTCTTTGGCTCACTGATGGCGGCCGCTCAGGAAGCAATATGGAAGTTTATCAATCTCACCCCAGTATCTGAGCAAGCAAAATTATTTCCTTGCTATTGCAGTGGCCTCGAGCACTGGTGCACCTTGGTCCCTCCAGTTCTCTGCCTGTGGCACTGAATAGCGTAGTTTCCTAAGGGCTGTAATATTTTGGTCTCATTTCAATTGCTAGGTTTAGTGCTGGGGCTGGGTGGTATTGGTGACCTGTGATATTGAGGAGGTCGGACTAGATGATCATGGGTCCCTTCTGGCCTTAAACTCTATGACAAGAAGCAATGATTGTATCTTCACAGCCTCTCTTGAAGGCATGGAAATATTATCCCTACTGAGGAATTGTCGCACAGAGAGACTGAGTGGCATGCCAGAGGTAAGAAAGGACATTTGTGCCGAGTGGGAAATGGCTTCTTAGTCCTAAATCCAGAACCTTACTGACAAAACCAATTTTCCAGAATAGACAGTATATAGGAAATAAGCCAGTTGGAGTTTTTTGATTTAGGTTGTATCAAGAGGAGTCAACTTATTACTAATGCGTAATAAAAAACACACTGAAAATTTATTGTCAAAAACACACATTTAATAAAATAAAATAATATTTTTGTAATCCACCAAGAAGTATAGCAACACACAAAAAATGATCAGTGAGGAAGGCAGGCTATCTGAAACTTCCGGCATTTTTCTTGTGTTCCTCTATAGACCATGTTTAGTGCTACCTGAATCTCCCACTGTTTTACACATTGCCGGTCTATTTCAGTCATTGTAAATAGAGAAACATCTTTGGAACTAATTTATATCTTTTAAAAAAAGAGTAACAATTCCTGTAGGACGGAAAATGCAACCGTTTGGAGTGTAATTGACAAAGATTACTTTTTTTATTATTATTACTATTCAGGCTCGGTATATGAATGTGAGCTCATAGAATCTCTGCTCTAATGTAGTTACAGATAATAAAACCTCTTTGTCGCCTGAAACTGTAGAGTGATTACAGCAGAGTTAGCCGAATAACTCAGAAGAGGTTATCGCGCTTTTATGAATTAGAAGATGAATGGAGAGCGAAATGGGATAAAATGGTGTCACAGTCATTTTGGTTAATTGGTGGAGATTCTGTCAGCATTTTCTCCTGACATGCTGCATCGTGCCAGATAAATATAGCCCTTTGCATTGAGACTTTAACTCTTTAGGTGAGGTCCTCCTAGTCCACACGAAAAGCGACCCAAGTAGAGTAAAAGAATCGTGGAGCTGAACCTTATGTAACAGTTTACACTGAACCTATTTACATTTTGGTTACGCCTGATGCAAATTCTTGTCCAAGGTGGGAAAGGTCGGGTGATATCTTGGACCCAGTCAAATAAATGGGAGTTTTGCCATTTACTTCAATGGAGCCAGTATTTCACCCATAGCTCTTAGTTGTCTACCGAGCACCAGTTGAGCTGGGCGGCATTTAGATGATGCATTTGGAGTTGTTCTTCAAGTTAATAAGGCTAAAAACAGATCTTTCTGTTGTAGGATTCAGTTAACTAGACAGATCTGTCAGCTTCTCTTGCACTCCTGTAAATGACTACAGAGAACCAGTATAAGTAGGAGCATTGCCAGCAGATCGAGGGACGTGATTGTTCCCTTCTATTCAGCCTTGGTGAGGCCTCATCTGGAGTACTGTGTCCAGTTTTAGGCCCCACACTTCAAGAAGGATGTGGAAAAATTGGAAAGAGTCCAGCAGAAGGCAACTGAGGTTGAGGGAGCTGTCAATCTAATTTTCCTGCCTCCCCGATCATATTTCTGCTGTCTGTTCCTTAACAGATTTTGTTTTGATTGCTTGTGTTCAGATTCTGTCTATCATCTCAGTGTCTCTACCGACCATATGCTAGTTTGACCCATGACCAAAAAAACTTCAGTATGAGTTTGCTTCTGAAGTTTCTCCTGTTAGCATTTGAGGATTTTTTAATTTGTCAGTGGCATTTGGCTCTCTACACCCTGCCCTGAAATATGCTGCTGTTCTTTCATTGGGGGGAGGGGGTGTGGAAAACAATGACTTCATGCTCAGACATCTTCAGAAATACTAAATCTTCCACCACTTTTCTCCTGGAGACGAGGCACATAATAAAATGAGACCTCTGCACTACTGTCATGCCTTCCATCCAAGAGGCATCAACTTTCCTGTGGGTTTGAACAACAGCATCTCTTTTAGATAAACCTCCAATCTTGATTTTAAAAATGGCCAGTGATAAATTCTCCATCACAAATCTTGATAAGTTGTTAATTACTCTCACTTTTAAAAATCTTCACCTTATTTCCAGTCTGAATTTGTCTAACTTCAGCTTCCAGCCATTGGATTGTGTTATACCTTTGTCCGCTAGATTGAAGAGCCTATCACATTTTTGTTTCCCACGTTGGTACGTACGGACTGTGATCATGTCCACTACTTATCCTTCTCTTTGTTAAACTAAACAGATTGAGCTCCTTGAATCTAGCACTATAAGGCATGTTTTACAATCCTTTAATCATTCTTATGGCTCTTCTCTGAACCCCCTCCAATTTGTCAACATCCTTCTAGAATTGTGAACACCAAAACTGGACACAGTATTCCAGGAATGGTTGCACCAGTGGCATATATGGAGGTATTATAACCTCTCTATTGTGACTCAGTATTCCCATGTTTGTGCATTCAAGAATCCCATTAGCCAATTTGGCTGTAATGTCACATTGGGAACTCATGTTCAGCCGATTATCCACAATGACCCTATAGTGTATTCAGAGTCACTGCTCCCCAGTTTGATCCCCCATCCTGTAAGTATGGCCTACGTTCTTTGTTCTTAGATGTATATCTTTACCTCTGGCTGTATTAAAACACATACTCTTTGCTTGGACCCTGCTTATCAAGCAATCCAGATCTGTCTGATCATCACCTACCCTCTTCAATCTTTGTGTCATCTGCAAATTTTGTCAGTGGCGATTTTACCTTTCCTTCCAGGTCATCGATAAAAATGTTAAATATCGTAGGGCAAGAGACAATCCCTGTGGGACCCCACTAGAAACGTATCCACTCTATGACGACTCTGCATGTACAATCACATGTTAAGGCCTATCAGTTATCAAGTTTTTAATCTATTTTACTGTGTGCCATCTTAATTTCTAGCCTTGTCTCAATACTGCACAGAGTAGGAGGTGAAAATGAGTTACCTGCAGTTCATCTCCACAGCTGCACCCCGCATAATGAAAGTTTCTCCTTTCCCATTTCATTTGTTGCTGTAATGAAACTGTCATGAGCTGGGTGAATCCCTGTTATGGGCTGAATTAAAAGCCGACTGAGATTGGTAGGTGTGAACTCAGCCTTCAGTTAACATAATTGTAAGCATAAGCCCCACCTAAGACAAAAAGTGTGTGTGAAGCCACCTAGAAGTTTTTGGCTGAGTATCGTTTTGGGCACAGGTGTGTTTTGGAGGAAGAGAGATCACGCAGAAACTGAGGTGAGACAAGAACAGACTAAGGCCTGGTCTACACTGGGGGAGCGGGGAGGGATCGATCTAAGATGCGCAACTTCCACTACGAGAATAGCGTAGCTGAAGTCGATGTATCTTAAAAAGACTTAGAATCACTTACTTCGCGTCCTTGCGGCACGGGATCAATGGCCGCTGCTCCCCCGTCGACTCCGCTTCCGCCTCTCACCTTGCCTATGCTATACGCGATAAATTGATCCCTGATCGATCGATCACGACCCGCCAATCCGGCGGGTAGTGTAGACGTGGCCTGAGAGGGGGAGAGAGCCTGAAGGAGCAGCTGAAAGCTTGGTGGCTGACCCTGGAAGAAACCTGGGAAGAGGTACTTGGATCAGGAATGCAGGCTAAAGGAGTGCTCAAAAGGTCTTGGTCAGGCCCGCCGACAGAAATTCCAGGCCCCAGGGCCAGGGCCGTCCCTGGGGGGCCAGGGCCTGGGGCAGAAGTGAGGAATCCGTCATTTTTGGGACCGCCCACACCGGCCCAAGGGGTCCCCCAAAGCGTGGGGCCCAGAGTGGTCTTGCGCACCTAGGCACCCTGCAGCCTGCCCGGGTGATTTTAAATCATCCAGGCCCCTGGGCAATGGCCCCCTTTGTCCCTCCCTGTCAATAAGCCTGGTCTTCGTAAATAAACAAAACTGCATCAAAGGTAATACCAGACTCCATCAGTTTCTGCTTCCAACTGAAACACTATACTAGTCCCTGCATTTTTGACTCGCTCCTTGGACAACACAAAAGTTTAACAACCAGAGAGCCGTCCACCAGAATGAAATGTAAGAAATACAAGTCATGAAGCCTGAATGCAGCTGTTATACACATGGTGAGTTGGTAGCGGTGGTCAGGGGGGATGTTCAGAAGGCAGCAGATATTTATTGTTTGAGAAATGCAGACAGTTCACTTGTAAAATCATTTTAACTGCAGTCCCTATGGCAGATGATCTAACACAATACAGGAGATAAGCGTGGGCATATCATCAGGATTCAACCTTCATTCCCATTTTTCGACTTGATTTCATAATTCCCACAACTTCCTTCTAACAACCCAAATGATAAACAAGACATTTACTAAACACTCACATTGTTTGCTTTATCTTTCCACTCAGTCAGAAATACAACAGGATTATCTACCGAGAAAAACCTGCCTCTCATTTACTTTGCAAAAATGATCCTGCTGCCTTTGTAGTTACCATAGCTGCAATTATCATTGTTGGCATCCAGAGACAGAGGTTTTCGTATTTACACTTCATGGCCGGCCCTTGTGAAGTTTAATAAATGAAGTCACCGGTTACATTATCATTTGATAGACTCATCACTGGCATGCCGGATAGTAGGGATTGAAATATGCAATAAATAACAATCCTAGAGGGAAAGGAAAAGGTTAGAAAGAACAATGGTAGGTGAATTTCAATCCCTGCAATTTTTTGACTTGGAGGGAAAAAAATAAAAGCCGAATTTATTATTAGTTTTTTTTCTCGCTTTGGTTGCAGTTCTGTGGAAAGATGGTCTCCTGTGAATGGGCTAAATAAGGTCTGTGCTGGCAGAAGAGGTCAGGTCAGTAGAAAATCAGCTAGGAACACGCTGCCCATCATGCTGACCAATATCATCTCACTGTTTCCTTGTCTTCCCTCATCCGTATCCATCTGTGGTACTTAGAGCGTATGCTAAATAAGCTAACCTAAGCCCTGGAGTAGACATCACTAGGTTGAGAGAAGAATTCTGTGATAAGTGTTCACATCACCGAGCTACAGCGGCATTTCTAGTGTAGACATACCCAAAGATTTTGAGGAGGGGCAGGGACCATGTTTTTGTTTTGCGTTTGCCTAGCACAATGGGGTCCTGAGTCTCATGGGTGCTACAGTAAAACAAATAAATAATCATTAGTAACAAAGTTCCTGTAACCTGGGAGGGTTTGTGGCTACAGCAGTCAGAGATGGATTGATTCAGTGCATGCCCCCAGAGTGGGGATTCTGTGCATCCTTTGGTGGAATGTAAAGCTACCTTCTCCCCAGGAAATCCCAGTGTGGACCAGTGCTGGAAAGAGCCAACAATAGGAGTAATGGATTGGGCCTATCAGTGAAACTGAGTCTTTCCCCACTGGAGATAATAGAAGTCCATATTATTGCACAGTCACATAAGGTCTGATACTGCAAACACTTACTAATAAGCCTAGCCCTTACTACTACAAAATCAATAGCAAAACTCCCATTTCTCTGTCAGATTTAAATAGTCAGAGGAGGTATGCTGATTTACACCAGCTGTGGATCTGTCTTACTGGGCTTACTCATTGTAGTTCTTGCAGTATTAAGTGTGAGAGTGTTTGCCTAGTAATGAATGATGGACATAAGCTTAAATTCAGCATTCATTACTAGGCAAACACTAATATACACATCTACGCACATGCTGATACTGACTACACAAGGGGCTAATGTCACCGGTGATTAGAGCTACTGTAACTCAGTACTGGTACATCTCCTCTGCCTGATCTTCAGAGCATGTGTTACACTAATCAACAAATGCAAATAACGTATTCAACGATTAACTAAAAAATGGCCAAAACATTGTTCATGAACATTATTTGTTCAGGTTTCAGAGTAGCAGCCGTGTTAGTCTGTATTCGCAAAAAGAAAAGGAGTACTTGTGGCACCTTAAAGACTAACAAATTTATTAGAGCATAAGCTTTCGTGAGCTACAGCTCACTTCATCAGATGCATTTGGTGGAAAAATCCGATGAAGTGAGCTGTAGCTCACGAAAGCTTATGCTCTAATAAATTTGTTAGTCTCGAAGGTGCCACAAGTACTCCTTTTATTATTTGTTCAGTTTTACTAGTGATCAACTTGGATAGCAACTGTCTTCATCTATAAAAACACACACACACACACAGAGGCAGAGACACTATTAAAGCCATTGACAATAAGGAAGAAGTTCACAAAGTGAATGGAAGAATTCGTATCTTATGCAATTTAGCTTGGCAACATTTTTGTTCTGCTCTTTGGCGCTGTTTGAACTTTTCCCTTCATTACATTTTATATCTCTTCCTGGAAATATACCAAGCAGCACCTGTCCATTTTACCTCTCCTCTTGTAAGCCTTTGAGATGGGATTATTGCAATGATAGCTTTGAAGTCTTAGCTTTCGTTTCTGTACCTTTTGCTGGAATTTTTTTTCTCTTTCTCTGAATAGAGAATTGTTGAGGGGGCCCCTGGCAAAGCTTTCATTTGAGGAGTGAAGTATTTTGATGCGTATCTTTTTTTATCCTTGCTTGAATCTTGAAGGTAATAGTTTCTGGCTTGTATTTTTATTTCATTTGGATTTAGTTTCTTTCCAGCGGCTGTGTTGATGGTGATTTTTTATTTCTGATGTTAAGTTTCCTAATTACTTTTTATTTGTAGTTATAGCATGATATATAGCTATAAAATATATTTAGCTATAAAATAATGTTGCCTGGTATTTATATGCAATGGCCCCAAACTTCAAAAGATGACAGCCACCATCAGACACTGAACTGGGAACCTCTGGCACTAAGCACATGAATCTCCGCAGCTTGAACTAAATATCTGGGATCTCACGTGGACTCACATCCCCAGTGGACCGGACACAAAGGACCCATAAGGCACACTGACCATTAGCTACACAAACACTTATGCAGATGCTTAATTTTAAATCCATTGACTTCAACAGAACTACTTATGTTCTTAAAGTTAAGCTCGTGTGTAAGTGCTTGCAGGATTGGGGCCTTAGGCGCGAAGGCAGCTGTAACTGTTAGAACAACAGAGGTTCCCTTGGTAGTGGAATGGTTGACATCTTTCATTACTCATATCCCAGATCAGCAGGGCTTGTTCCCTCTGTGTAGCGAGTGGAGGCATGGCAGAGATATGCATAGTGGGCTTAGAGAATGCATTGCTACTCCAGCTGTCCTCATTGCAACTGGAGGAATAGGGGCTCCAGAGGGCTGCTTCAGCTGAACCAGATTCTGTGGAGCAGCTCCACACCTGCTCCCTGGCCTGGCAGTTGGGATTCCTTGCTTACCTTGGAACCAGATTCTCGTACCTTTCCTCACTGAATAATATATAGAACTCAATGGGACCACCTGTGGAGTAAGATGCTTCTAGCCATTGTGAGTAAGGGCATCAGACTCTGGTCTGTGGTGAACAAAATTGTTACTTGGTCTGGAAATACAGGGAGAAATTCTGGCTCCACTGAAGTCTTAGGCAAAATTCCCATCAACTTCCATGGCAAAACTCCCTTTACTTCCATGGACCACGATTTTACCCATGGTCTTGAACTGAATCAAAACCAATTGAATTAACTTCTTTTGATATGAGGAAATACCTATGATCTGCCAAGCAGTGACGTTTGATTGTGCATCAGCCGGGAAGAGCTGATTTTCTGTATTTTCTTTTAAATTGATGATTTAAAGCCCTCGTGTTGTGGAATACCTAACCTATGTAACCATAGCAACTTATATTTTTACTCTTGTACTGCTCACTCCCTCAGTCCTTCCTTTAGTTTGTCACACTTCTTGTTGTGTCCTGTCTCAAATTAAGTAGCAATCAGAGCTGGTTGGAAAATGAGGTGGGAGAAATTGGCAAAATTTTCACAAAATATGTTTTACATGGGGTTCCCCCTCCCCAATGGAAATTCAAAATGTCAATGAAAAATTCATAGACATTTTGCAAAATTCAACTAGTGCTAGTTGTAAAGTTGTATGCATTTCATGTTAAGGAACATGTCTGTTTGTACAGCGCCATGCACAATGTAGTCCTGATCCTGACTGGCACTCCCAGGGGATACCACAGTAATAATAATAAATTGTAATATGGCCTGACATACCCCCATCATCTGTCCAGACCAGATGAGATCTCTGTGTGTGTAATTTGGTTTTGATAGTGCCAAGTTGCCATTACCATCAGGATTTTGCATGAATACTTTCTCCCCTTCCTGGAGAGAAGGTCAGCTTTATCTGGTCTATCTTTTGGATGTTATTTGAACTGGCAAATCTCTTCTTCAACGTGTGCCTTTATACCAGGTCACAACAAAACTCTCTGCCTCTATTCTTTGCACTTTGCTACTCCCATGTGTCCTAAATGAATGTGCTATTTCATTTCTGATCTCAGTACTTGTGGAAGAGGAGATCTTCACCTTTAAAGTTTAGATCATCCATAAGTGTTAGTTTCCCATAGAATGTCTACAGCCGTGACATCTTTGGCAGAAACAAAAATGTTGGATTCCATCATTGCTGATAACTGGGGCTCAGTGAGTCTTTATCAATAGTTTTGTCCAACACAGGTAAAGTAGACATGACTAAACTGGTATCTTAATTGACAGCTCCACAGTGGTACCCCTGGCCACAAACAATCTGCTTAAAGTTTCAGTGACTGGGATATCCTTCCGTAGTCACTATTTAACCAAAATGTATTTTAGCAAGTGCAAAAGACTGTGAATGATTGTCCCCAAAGCTGTGTGGTCTGACTCCATTGTCATTTTTCTCCCATACACAGCTGAAGCACTCACAGCTGAACACAATTGCACAGACTTCTTTTTATAGCTATTCATAATTTTCTTCAATGGACATGCAGGGCATTATCGAAACCCCCAAACTAGATAGAAGTTAGAAGATGAGTAGACAGATTTTTAATATTTTGGACACTGTCCTTCATTGCTTTGCACCTTGTGTAGTTATTTGCACCTGTGGAAAATGAACAGAAAGTGAGCAAAAATCATTGTCAAATCCATTCAAAGTGGTAATCGCATTTACACCCACATTGCCCAGGTTTAAATAGCTATACAAGGAGCAAGGCAGAAGAGACTCAAGCCATTAACATTTAGATAGCCAGAGCTTGAAATAAATTCACATAAAAATAGGAAAAAAAGATACATTTGAACTGAGCCACAATATTCACAGCCAGAATTGTGTGAAACTCTTCTTATTTCCTATTTCCCTTAATACAGCCATCTTGTAAGGACACTTATCATTAGTACTGCCCCAAAGGCAGTTCTGGGCCTCCAATTTCCTTGTTTCATATGACCAGGTAACAGAAATACGTTCACAAATGGTAACATAGTGTTGCCTGAACAAATGGCACAGCGTCTCTCATTAATTAGATAGCTACATGTCAATTCTATTTCAAGCAAAGCTTGATGTCAGCCTGGACCACCCACCTTGTTATATCACGGTGTGTTATGGAAAGCGACATCATGAATGCAGCCAGTGTGCCAGGATACATGCCACTCAGGAAATGTAAGGACACTTAGCTGGAGCCACCATTTATTCATCCTCCAAAAGAAAAGGCCATTAAAAAAAACATTTAAAAAAAAGCAAAAGTTGCCATCTGAAAACTCCACCCTGAATTTTTGCTCATGAAATAATTCATGAACAAGAGAGATGGGGAGAGAAAATGCAGCTTGAAGTGAAATCACATAAGGAATAATAAATAATAATTTGCACTTTCATGCAGGGATGTCAAAGCACTCTATGAACCTTCATGAACTAAGGCTCACATATCCCTCTATACTCATTTTACTGGAGAGGAATTTGAGTGACAGTGAAGTTAAGTGTCTAATCCTAAAATGTGCTGTGCACATCTCATGGCACTGCGATGGGTAACCGCATGGCCCCACAGTATGCCAACATTTTTATGGCTGACTTAGAACAACGCTTCCTTAGCTCTCGTCCCCTAATGCCCCTACTTTACTTGCGCTACATTGATGACATCTTCATCATCTGGACCCATGGAAAAGAAACCCTTGAGGAATTCAACCATGATTTCAACAATTTCCATCCCACCATCAACCTCAGCCTGGACCAGTCCACACAAGAGATCCACTTCCTGGACACTACCGTGCTAATAAGCAATGGGCACATAAACACCACCCTATACTGGAAACCTACTGACCGCTATTCCTACCTACATGCCTCCAGCTTTCACCCAGATCACACCACACGATCCATTGTCTACAGCCAAGCTCTACAATACAACCGCATTTGCTCCAACCCCTCAGACAGAGACAAACACCTACAAGATCTCTGTCATGCATTCTTACAACTACAATACCCACCTGCTGAAGTGAAGAAACAGATTGACAGAGCCAGAAGAGTACCCAGAATTCACCTAATACAGGAAAGGCCCAACAAAGAAAATAACAGAACGCCACTAGCCATCACCTTCAGCCCCCAACTAAAACCTCTCCAACGCATCATCAAGGATCTACAACCTATCCTGAAGGACGACCCATCACTCTTACAGATCTTGGGAGACAGGCCAGACCTTGCTTACAGACAGCCCCCGAACCTGAAGCAAATACTCACCAGCAACCACACACCACACAACAGAACCACTAACCCAGGAACCTATCCTTGCAACAAAGCCCGTTGCCAACTGTGTCCACATATCTGTTGGGGACACCGGGCATGGCCACTAGGTAACTCAAGGGGATGGAAGACCACGAGTGTCGATGAAGCCCCCTCGCTCTAGGCCCAGATGCCCCCCCTTCCCTTTTCTGCCCGGAGATACTCACAGCCGTCACGCTGAGAAGTTTGCAACAGTGTATTGCAGGCACAGACTGGCTGGAGCAAGATTAGGTCAAGCAGGACAGAAATGTTAGATAATGCTGAACAAACAACTCCATATTTGGGGGAATAGATGATAAGAGGAAAAAGGGGAACTGGCTGGTATACCGGATTGGCTATATGGATACTCAGGGCAGCTTGCTATTGGATAAATATGCTAAAGAATGAATGTATAAAATATGTGTAACTGCTTGCACTGGTGTGCAGGATTTGAGATTGTTGTCTCCCTGTACCGCTTGAAGCTTCAAATAAACTTTTCTACTTCTCCACCCCGTTGTGATTATTGGACGACGCACACCGGGCAACGAATCCAGCTGTTGCTTGCCTCGGGCACTCTGTGCCTGCAACAGTTTTTGGCATCCCTGGGTGGGCTCGAGGCTACAGCACAAGCCTTGCCCGGATCTTTTGCAGGGACCGGCGGGTGAGGACTCTGACTGACGCCCAGTGCACACTGGTGTGAATCCCGGGGCCTTGGAGGGGCATAGCCCAATGGTGCAATGCACCTGATAAGTGGAGAAGTGCCGCGGGTGACGGTGGGGAACAGGTCCTTCGGATAAGGTAGGAACCTTTTGAAATCCGGATTGTCTGCTCTGTTTTGAGCCTGGGGACGCCCAGAGTTATCCTGTAGGCATGGGACAGGGACAGAGCTCAGGAGGGAGGGCACAGTGTACATCCCTAGTGTGTATTCTAGCAAATTGGATCGGATCCGATGACTAAGAATAAATTAAAACGATACTGTACAGTTGACTGGCCTCAATATCAACTAGAGGACCAGGAGCGGTGGCCACCAGGAGGGTCAATTAATTACAATATGATCCTCCAGTTACTTTTGTTCTGTCAACGAACGGGGAAATGGAATGAACATCTGTATGCGCACTTGATTTTGGCTTTGTGTAATCAATCAGATGTCTTACAGTGATGTAATTTGACTCCGACTGGTTCGGTAGTGGCTAATGTTAGCCCCCAGACCCCCACCCCAACTGTGATGGCAGGTCCGGTGTCCCCTTCGGCCCCCATGCCCCCGCCTGATAGGGCCCCTACAGTGGGCTTATATCCTTTACTTACCGAAACTAAAATCTCCCGTACTGGTGCGGAAGGGCATCCGGCCACGACTATGCAGGTCTATACCCATGTGCCCTTTAACCCTATGGATTTGGCTGCTTTCAAAGTACAGGCAGAGGAGTTTTCCACCAACCTGAGTAGGTTTATTTCAGTTTTTGAAGGCTGCCTTAGCAGCTGTAAGCCGGATTTGGACGATTGCAACGTCCTCCTGCGCACCTTATTGTCTGAGGTCGAACGACAACAGGTCGTGTCCAAGGCAAGGGAGGAGGCACAGAGACGGTACGACCAGGATCATAATAATGTCCCTGACCTGGATGAGCAGGTCCCCCGAGTAGACCCCAGGTGGAACCCAAATGATCCTGCAGGTATGACCCGGCTTACCACCTATAAGCAGTTGCTTTTTCATGGACTCTGTCACTCGGCTGTCCGACATAATAATTGGGCAAAACCATATGAGGTAATGCAGGATCTAAAGGAAAGCCCAGGGGCCTTCCTACAGTGTATTCGGGACGCTATTCGACAGAACACCAATGCAGATCCTGATGATCAGGAAACTGAGGCAATCACTAAGGGAATTTTCACGAGCAGAGCAGCCCCTGATATTAAGATAAAGTTACAGAAAAAAGAGGATCTAATGGGCATGACCATGGCACAAATCTTAGAGACTGCAAACCGAGCTTATAGTCTAAGGGAGGCAGAAAAGGAGAAAAAGCAAGTTAGAATGATGGTAGCGGCGGTACAAGCCGGCACTACGGGAAGTGGCCAGGGAGGAAGGGGCCGTGGACGCGGACGTCCGAGCCCGCAGGAGAGACGACTGGGTCGCAACCAGTGTGCCTTGTGTAGACAAGAGGAACACTGGAAGAATGAGTGCCCAGAGAGGAATGGAAAGAGGGGCGCCCCTATGATGGCAATGGAGGAACAGGAATAGAGGTGTCAGGGGGGACGGGCTGCCCTGCCCCCAGAACCCCGAGTAAAGATGCGGGTGGGAAGTTCAGAAATAGATTTTTTAGTGGACTCTGGAGTGGCATGAACTGCTGTGAATCGACCCCTTCAGTTGCCGGTAGCACACTCCCTTACCGTGGTGGGCGCCACAGGCAGAGGCACCAAGTGCCCAGTGTATGCCCCAGCGGATGCACTTTGGGAAATAGGACTATATCGCACAAGCTGGTCTATCTCCCCAAGTGCCCAACGCCTCTGCTGGGACAGGATCTGCTTTGTCGCCTAGGCGCCACCTTGCAGTTTACTCAAGATGAAATAACCCTTACCCTACCCCCCGAGAATGCAGGGACCTTACAGTTGAGCCCTCAGCTACGCAAGCCCCAGAATAGAGCCTGTGTGAAGACTGGGTGTACCCTCTAGTGTGGGCAGCGGGGGTCCCAGGAAAAGCTACCCATCAAGTCCCTGTTAAGGTTCAGCTCCTGCCGGGAAAAGGCCTGGTGCGAGTTAAACAGTATCCAATTGTGAGGGAAGCCAGAGAAGGTTTACAAGACTCTATAGATCGGTTCCTAACATATGAAATCCTCTGGGAATGCCAGTCAGCCTGGAACACTCCCATCCGGCCCGTACGAAAACCTGATGGCATGTATCACTTGGTACAGGATCTGAGGGCAGTTAACGAAGGGGTTAAAACTCTGCACCCCCTGGTTCTGAATCCGTATACCTTACTGGCTTCTGTAGGAGGCCAGTATACCCATTTTTCGGTCCTCGATTTGAAAGATGCGTTCTTCGCTATTCCCGTAGATACCTCGTCCCAAGAAATCTTTTCTTTCGAGTGGGAGGACACAAAAAGGGTTAAAAAGCAACTATGCTGGACAGTATTGGCCCAGGGATTTAAAAATTCCCCCACCCTTTTTGGCCAGGCTTTGGCCAGGGATCTGGAAGAGTGGAACAACGAGGAGGGGGCTCTTCTTCTTCAATATGTAGATGATTTGTTAATTGCTACAGTGGGCCTAACCCCATGCCTTAAAGCCACTGTGGGTCTCCTGAATTTTATTGGCCTCTGAGGATATCGGGTATCAAGAAGCAAGGCTCAAATTGCCCTCCCGATGGTACAATTCCTGGGGTTCCACATAAGGCAGGGGGAGCATCAGCTTTCCAGTGAGAGGAAGGAGGCTGTCTGCCAGGTTCCTGTTCCCATTAATCGTAAATGCCTCAGAGCCTTCCTGGGCATGGTGGGGTTCTGTCGGATATGGATCCCGGAATTTGGACTGTGGGCTAGACCCCTGTATGATTGTGTAAAAGGAGCAGATCATGACCCCTTCTATTGGACCCCAGAGGCCGACAGGGCATTTAAAATATTGAAAAGGAAGTTGATGGAAGCTCCGGCTCTGGGCCTCCCAGATCTCACTAAGCTGTTTCAGTTGTATGTACATGAACAAAAGGGGGTGGACCTAGGAGTGCTCACACAGTTGTTGGGAGCATGGAAACGTCCCGTGGCCTATTTCTCTAAGCAACTGGACCAAGTGGCAAAGGGATGGCCAGCGTGCCTGCGGGCAGTTGCAGCCATAGCCCTGACGCTGGCTGAAGCTGAGAAACTAACTTTGGGAGGGACAATACAGATATATACCCCTTATATGGTCTGAGTCTTATTGGATGCAAAGGGCAGCCTTTGGCTCACCCAGGCTCGGATGGCTAAGTACCAGGCTAAACTTCTAGAGAACTCTGAAGTCACCTTACAGTTTTGCCCCTCCCTTAACCCCGCCACCCTCTTACCGGAGACTGAGGAACAGGAACAGGATTGTTTAGAGATCATAGATGCCCAATACTCTAGCCGTCCAGACTTAAAAGATATACCCCTCCTAAATGCAGATCATGAGTGGTATATCACAGCAGCACTGTGATAGATGGGCAAAGGAGGGCGGGCTATGCTGTCGTAACCCTCCATGACACTGTGGAAGCCAAGGGTTTGCCCACTGGGACCTCTGCCCAGTTGGCTGAACTAGTCGCCCTGACCCGTGTGCTTGAACTGTCAAAAGGAAAGTGGGTCAATGTTTTTACCGATTCAAAATATGCCTTTGGAGTGCTACATGCTCATGCTGGCTTATGGAAGCAAAGAGGAATGCGGACAGCTCAAGGCTCCCCAGTCAAGTACGGGCCCCAAATCCTCCGGCTCCTAGAAGCCGTACAACTCGCCTCGGAAGTGGCGGTGGTACACTGTAAAGCCCATCAAAGGGAAGATCAAGATGTGGCCAGGGGTAACGCCTTGGCAGATAGAGAGGCTAAGCATGCTGCCACCCTGATATCCCCTCAGACTGAAAATGCCCATATACATGCCCTTATCCCATCCGTGGGGGAGCTTCCGATCCCCCAGTACTCTGGAGAGGAGAGACAGCTAATCAACAAACTCGGTCTCCAGGAAAAGGAGGGATGGCTCCATTCCCCGGAAGGGAAGTTCCTTCTACCAAAGGGCCTGATCCAGCCAGTGTTACAGAAATTACATCAAACCACTCATGCTGGCAGGGAAGCACTTATCAAACTGATGGGAAAATACTTTATAACTTCTGGACTCCGACCCCTGGCTACCCAGGTACAGGTGGACTGCTTAGTCTCCCAAAAGAATAACCCCCGACCAGGACATCCAGGGCCACCTGCTGCTCTGGAACCCACTCCGGGTTCCGGACGGTTGTGGCAAATAGATTTTACTGTGTTTCCTCAGACCCAAGGGTACAAATATCTCCTTGTCTTAGTGGATCGATTCAGCAGATGGCCAGAAGCCTTCCCATGCCGCAATTGCACTGCCAGGACGGTGGCCCTTAAGTTTGTTAAGGAGGTCATTCCTCGCTTCGGACTTCCCCAGTGGATGGAATCTGACAATGGGATACATTTCACATCAAAGATCGTCCAAAGCATCTCGAATGCCTTGCAGATCCCCTGGAAACTCCATATGCCTTGGAGACTGCAAGCCAGCGGCGTAGTAGAGCGTACCAATCAGATCCTTAAATGACATCTTTCAAAAGTGTTCCAAGAAGCCTCCCTGCGATGGCCTGATGCCTTACCCCTCGTCCTGCTCCGCATCCGCGCTCTCCCAAAGGGTAGATTAGGACTTAGTCCCTTTGAAATTATGTTTGGGAGGGTATGGCCTATGAATGGCACACCGGTTCTGTCAGGGGAGTGGGAGCTGGGTAACGTTTTTTTGTCTCAGTATATGTGTTCCCTGTCTGCTGTTCTCTTGTCTCTTCACAGGTGTACTAAAGACTCCCAGCCTCTTCCCTTGGACTCTCCCGTCCACTCCTTACAGTCTGGCGACTCTGTGCTTGTTCACACCTGGAAAGACGAGCCTCTCCAGGAAAAGTGGAAAGGACCCTACATCGTCCTGCTGATCTCCCATACGGCAGCAAAGGTCGAGGGACACAAGAACTGGATCCATCACTCGCGTCTGAAGGCAGTACCCACCCCTTCATCAGCAGAGCAGTGGACCGTCCACCCCGTTGACTCCTCATCTAGTGACGATCTCGGGCTAAAGTTACTGTTTAAGAGACACAAACAGCGGGCACCTTAGTGCCAAAATGGGCCCACTCAAAAACTGGAAACCCTGGACCGGAAGGACCCGGTAATAATTAATCGTGTAACCCTGTTATTTTCGATGCTGTTATTTCTAAACTGTGCATATCGGGAACATAATTCCTTTGTTTTACTTGCGCACCATGTTGCTACTTTAACAAACCAAACTGATTGCTGGGTGTGTGCTCCGACTCCACTTTCCCCCAGAACAGGAGTGCCCCTTGTCATGCTGCCCTTAACCTTAGCAGAATTAGCTGCCACCAAAGAGCAGGAAAGCAGAAATCGAACAGACTCACCGTTCTGGGATAAGATCTCTTTGCAGCAAGTTACCTACCAGGATCAGGAGTATTCAGTTCAAGTGCTCACTGAGGGAGTATTTTGTTTTACCCGAAACCAATCTGATCATATAGGCATCCTGTGGGAAGGAGCTCCTGTGTTATTACACAGTGGGCCGATGGATATTGGATAAAAACAGAGAGGGGAGGTCAACAGTGTGGATGTAATGGTTCCTCCCCTTTTGGGGAAACTCTTACAAATGATCCTTCCACAAAAAGAGTGTCAGGAAATATAAATTGCCATTCAGTTAATATTTCCACTATAGCAGGCCAATGGTGGGTTTGCAGCGGTCCTTATGGTGAGTGCAATTTTAACGGCACAATTAGGAATACCCCCCTTGTACCCACTTGGGAGGATGGGAAGCCCCCCTGGGGGCATATGAATTGTTTGGAAAAGCGGCCTTAAATATCCCAGGAATCCCTCTAAGAAACAGTCCTTACTGGGCCCTACAGGGTCACTATTTTGTATGTGGCCGAAAGGCTTACAAGGTATTGCCAGCCAATTGGACAAGTAGCTGTTATATAGCTTATGGAGTTCCTCATCTTTCAATAACCACCACACTGCCCAAAGGAAAGATTAGGAATACCCGAGATACCTCTGCTGAGTCACGAGAAGAGACCCTGCGGCAACTCAATGTGGCCTTGGAGGGCAATGCTAAGAATCCCCTCACAACTGAAAAGCTTACAGGGTGCTCCATACTGGGAATTGTGCCACTGATTACCGGGCCAGCCATAGCATGCATAGGCCACTATATTGTAAGGCTTCAAATGGTGCTTGAAAAAGTAGCCTTAGAATTAGAGGACTTGATTCATGATCTAGGGTCAGCAGTAGTAACATTAAATAAGGAGGTACAGCAGCTCAGAACGTATTCCCTTCAAAACAGGCTGGCCTTGGACTACCTTTTGGCATCCCAAGGGGGTGTTTGTGCCCTTGTCAGGTCCTGATGTTGTGTATATGTAAATGACAGCAGTTATGAGATTTATGATAAGGTGGTACAGGCTGAGGCCCATGCCCGAGCCGGAGCAGAGGCTGCTTACACTGCCCCCAAGAGTGATTGGTTGCAAACCTTGTTTTCAGGCTGGCGTTTGTCATCTTGGCTTGGTGGTTTATTTAGTCTGTTGTTGAAAAGTTTTCTTCCTGTTTTAATCGTACTGATGGTGTTATGTTGTGCAATATCATGTGTCAGAGCCCTTGAAAAAACATGGTAATGCATTCCCTTCAGGGCTACCACAAAGTGCTTATGCAAAGTCCCCTTATAAAAAGATAAGAGCCCAAGTGAGAAAAATCAGACACAAGGCTGTTGGGTATTCTCAAAGGAGGGAGTTGTTGGGGACACTGGGCATGGCCACTAGGTAACTCAAGGGGATGGAAGACCACGAGTGTTGATGAAGCCCCCTCGCTCTAGGCCCAGATGGCCCCCCCTTCCCTTTTCTGCCCGGAGATACTCACAGCCGTCACGCTGAGAAGTTTGCAACAGTGTATTGCAGGCACAGACTGGCTGGAGCAAGATTAGGTCAAGCAGGACAGAAATGTTAGATAATGCTGAACAAACAACTCCATATTTGGGGGAATAGATGATAAGAGGAAAAAGGGGAACTGGCTGGTATACCGGATTGGCTATATGGATACTCAGGGCAGCTTGCTATTGAATAAGTATGCTAAAGAATGAATGTATAGAATATGTGTAACTGCTTGCACTGGTGTGCAGGATTTGAGATTGTTGTCTCCCGGTACCGCTTGAAGCTTCAAATAAACTTTTCTACTTCTCCACCCCGTTGTGATTATTGGGCGACGCACACCGGGCAACGAATCCAGCTGTTGCTTGCCTCGGGCACTCTGTGCCTGCAACATATCTATAAAGGGGACACCATCATAGGGCCTAATCACATCAGCCACACTGTCAGAGGCTCGTTCACCTGCGCATCTACCAATGTGATATATGCCATTATGTGCCAGCAATGCCCCTCTGCCATGTACATTGGCCAAACTGGACAGTCTCTACGTAAAAGAATAAATGGACACAAATCAAACGTCAAGAATTATAACATTCAAAAACCAGTTGGAGAACACTTCAATCTCTCTGGTCACTCAATTACAGACCTGAGAGTGTCTATTCTTCAACAAAAAAACTTCAAAAACAGACTCCAACGAGAGACTGCTGAATTGGAATTAATTTGCAAACTGGATACAATTAGCTTAGGGTTGAATAGAGACTGGGAGTGGATGGGTCATTACACAAAGTAAAACTATTTCCTCGTGTTATTTCGCCTCCTGCCCTCCCCCACTGTTCCTCAGACGTTCTTGTCAACTGCTGGAAATGGCCCACCTTGATTATCACCACAAAAGGTTTTCTTCCTCCCCCCCCTTCCTTCTAGTAATAGCTCATCTTAAGTTATCACTCTCCTTACAGTGTGTATGATAAATTGTTTCATGTTCTCTGTGTGTGTATATAAATCTCCCCACTGTATTTTCCACTGAATGCATCCGATGAAGTGAGCTGTAGCTCACGAAAGCTTATGCTCAAATAAATTTGTTAGTCTCTAAGGTGCCACAAGTACTCCTTTTCTTTTTGCGAATACAGACTAACACGGCTGCTACTCTGAAACCTGTCATTGAAGACAGTGTGACTCTTTATTATGTTTTATTATTTATTTATTTATATAGTTTATTATTTGTATTACCATAGGAGCCCTCATCATGGACCAAGACTCCATTGTGCTAGGCGCGGTACAAACCCAGAACAAAAAGACAGTCACTGTCCCAAAGAGCAATCAAAGCAAAAGACATGAGACAGCAGCTGGGTACAGACAGACCAATGGGGGAGCACAAAGAAACAATGAGACAATATTAATTAGCATGTTAGGCTGTGAACTGAGCACACTGGTAGCCTAGCCGTTGTGGTATTGAGCAACTGACTTTTATAGGGAGATGGAGTTATAAGTCAATGGGAGTTTTGCCACTGATTTCACTGAGGCCAGAACTTTATCTCTGAGAGTGGCTGACACAGGTTTTTTATTGCAGTGTTGATCAATAATTCCTGAATTGTAGGTCATTTGGGGTCATGCCATCAGGAGATGGGCTCGCAGCTCCAACAGGCCAGATTCAGCCCACGAGATGCCATCTATCCCCTCCGAACATGTCCAGACTTGCTCCATTCTGCATTCGCGAAGCAGTTGGCTGTGTGGAGGGTGGTTGAGCAGATGCCATTTTGCCATTGGCACCATCCAGCTATGCAAGCATCCAGCTGAGAGATTTGAGCCCAGAAGATCCTTATCTGTGGGCAGCAGGCTTATCAACAGAGCTTCCTCTTTGCCTGAGCTGGTAGGAGCCTGTGTTAGCCTTTTCTGAGATGGGAATTTGCAGTGGCTTGTAAGCCCCTTAAGGCAGGACCTCATCTTCTTTTATGCCACCCTGAGTACCCTGTTGCCACTCAATAAAGCAGCATTGTAAGTCACAGTCTCTGTGCTGCCCTAGAAGCACCACACAGGGCCTTCCTAAGTCCTGGGCTCATTTGCTTACCAGTGAATTCCTCTTCCTGATTTGTGATCAGAGGCAACATATACTCATGTTCACGCAGAGTATTAGCTTCAGCCTCCAGCTGTGAGTCTAGTGATGCAGTTATGAACAAAACCCAAGAGTGCAAGAAATGTGCTCACAAATATGACAAGACTTTCTTTAAGTGTTTCCCCAGTGTTTCTGGCAAGCACAAAGAAAGGCCAAAATGCCTATTATTGCACACAGTGTTATCTAAGCATGGAGTAAATTTAAACGACAGTGGAATTCCTTCACAAGGAACACACAGGGAAACCAAGGTCATTTTTCCAATACTGGAAAGTAGAATTTTCTCATCAACAAGTGCAATTCAAGAGAGCCATATCAGTCTCTGACCATGCTCAAAAGGCATCATTTGAGGTGAGTTACCGCATTGCACCAGCCCAGAAGCCTCATGCAATTGGCGAGATTGTGATTTGCCAGCTGCAATCGATATGGTGGAGATGCTGTGTGGGGAAACCGCAGTAAACAAACTCAACGTCGTATCAGGCTCCAACCACACAGTGAAGTGAAGGACTGAGGGGATGGCAGCAGATCAGGAAAACATACTAGCAGAGCATCTGAAAAAAACACATATGCTTTTGCTCTTCACGTTGATGTGAGTACTGAGGGTTGCGATGCATATTTCTTGGCTTTGGTGAAATACACATGGGAGGGTGAAATTCTCAAAGACATTCTGTCCTGTCACCCCCTTCCCAGACACAAGACTGCACAGGGACTGTTCAATGTGCTACTCGGCTACAGGGCAAGACAAAAATATTCTGTATGATCACAGGGTGGGGTTTTGCACAGATGGAGCTCCGCCTATGGCAGGCCGCAAAGCAGGTCTGTGTGCCTTGTAAAAGAAAGTTGCTCCATCTGCTGTGTGGACAGCATGAGTCACAGAGAACAACTGGCATCGAAAGCTCTGACTGTGGTGTTAGGTGAAATTTTTGCAGCAGGTCTGATCTATTGTGAATGACATCAAGGCTCAGCCTCTTGGCCCACATCTGTTTGCTAAACTGTGTGAAGACACGGGTCCAATCATGACATGGTGTTGTTCCACAGTGAAGCTTGTTGGCTTTTGAAAGGAAAAGTACCAGGATGATCTTTTGAACCAAGAGACAAGCTGCGTGCCTATGCAATGGACTGCAAAAGGAGTGAATTCGTTGACTTTCGGTGACGCTTATGTCACAGACATATTTGGGAAACTGAATGAACTGAATACAGGGCTGAAAGGAAAGAACACCCCCCTCCTTCCGCTGAGCAATCGAATCACAGGATTCACAAAGAAAATTGTTTTCAGGAAAGAATAATCTATTGAAGACAAACTCTGCATCCTTCCCACAGCTTTGCAAGTTCCTGTCTGACAATAAAACTAGTCAGCCTCCCACCCAGGTAAGAGCTGAGCATTTCAGGAAGGAGGAGGAACAATGTGCATTCTTTTCCTCCACATGACAAAGTACGATTGGGTGCAAAACCCCTTTCAGTGCAAGCCTGAGGCCATGGATTTGCAAGATGCTGAAATTGAATAGCTCATCAAAATTTCCTGCAATCGATTTTTGTGAGGAATGTACGCTCAACATTCTCTCCCAGAGTTCTGTTTCACTGTCAAGAATGAATATCCTGCAGTCTCAATATGCACCTTGAAACTGATGGGGCCATTTCTGAGCACGTATTTGTGTGAAGCTGGATTCAGCGCACTTGTGTCCATCAAGTCTTGGTATCAATCTACTGCTGATGTCACATCAGAGATTAGATGTGCACTTTCTACCGTGTTACCAGACTTAAGGAAGCCCATGTATCACATTAGAGAGTATTAAATAATGTACCTTGGTCACTATTTTGCTTTGTTGCTGTCTGGGGTCACAGGAAACAACAGTATGTCTCAAAATGGAGTTATGCAGGCAAATAGTTTGGAAACCTCTTGTGTAGATGTACTTAAAGGGGCTAGGCTTTCTCCCTTAGAGCTTTGGGGAAGTTTGCATCTGGATTCAGATTTGAACGTCAGGGCTTGGGCCCAGGTCTAAGACAGACCGACAGGTAGAAAGAGAACAAACACATGCCAGGAAATTCAAAGTTAACATAACTTTTCATCCTTACCTCATCTTGGAAGTCTTTATTTTTAGAAACAACCCCAAATGAGGAAATGATGGAGTTTGAGCTTTAACAGATTTTGTCATGTTGCGTTGCAATTTTTACTTAGACAATATTCCAGCCGCTTCTGTTGCTATATAGTATTTAGAATTTCAGACTTGGAGATGATATTCACAGATAATATAAATCCTGAGATCTATCTTTGCTTTGCCATCGCACGCAAATGTTTTTTGAGATGTCAGAAGCAACTCAAACAATACACCAAATTCTAATCAACAGAAGTCATCATGGTTATCTTTTATTGCTCACTACATCAGCTTATTTTCATAACAAAAACATTTTACTTTCTTTGGGAACAGATGCATTTGTGACTATTTGCACTGAAATATCCAAACATTACAGTAAAGCAGCAATTTACAGTTGGCTGACTGTGTCTCGTCTTCAGTATACAATTAGTGAACAATGAAGAACTCATTATCTTCTTATTTCATTACAGTCAAGGAAACCATTAAAATTGCTGTTTGGGGAAAAAAAGGAAAACAAAGTAACATCTTGGCTTTTCAGAAACCACAAAGCATCTGCCATTGTGTCAACTGCACTTCTGTGAAACTCCTCTGAAGGAATTTGCCATGACATTGCTTTGACTTTCCTGCCAGGAGGGAATGGAACAGTATTAAGACTGAGGTCCTGATCTGCAAGGAGTTCTACACAGCTTGCGCCTCCTTATTGGATCAGGGCCTGAGGCACCAATTCATCAAAGCACTGTAGCAAGTGCTTAACTTTAAGCATGTGCTGAAATCCTAATGAAGTCGATGGTGTTTAGGCACATGCTTAGCACTTAAGCATATGCTTAATCTTGTCTTGTTTCAGATCCTGGATGAGCTTTTGTTGGAGTTACCCTGTTTTCTTTTCTTTTCTTTTCTTTTCTTTTCTTTTCTTTTCTTTTCTTTTCTTTTCTTTTCTTTAGCCAAATTTTATCTTCAAGTCTATTGGTTAGATGTAGGAGCACATAGTCATAGGAAATGCCATCATGGATCAGACTGTTGCCTGTCTGTCTAATTCTGTATCCCATCTCTAATAAATACCAGATGTTTGGGGGGAAGATGCGAGATCGTTCATAATAGATAAATAAACAGCCCATACAAGACATTCTTAACATCTGTCTACTTATCTACCTAACCACCCACCTGCCCATCCAGATCCTTATATGTATAATATAGTCCATGTGTAGTAGTATCTTAACACCTCCAAAGTATTTACAAATAATCTTTCTTTCTTTCTTTCTTTCTTTCTTTCTTTCTTTCTTTCTTTCTTTCTTTCTTTCTTTCTTTCTTTCTTTCTTTCTTTCTTTCTTTCTTTCTTTCAAGGCAGTTAGTGCTTGATTTAAACACTCATGCTTTGTGGTATGTCTCTTATGTTTTCTGTCCTGTCTAATGTAACTATGGATATATTCATTCACCACATAAATGCCTAATCCTTTTTTGAATCCTGTCAAACTCTTGGACTCCGTGTTTTCTTGCTGCAGTAAATTACTCAGTTAAATTATATGTTATGTAAAAAAAGGTTTTCATGGTTTTAAATGTTACTTTTCAGTTTTATTGTCTGTCCCCTTGTTCTTGCATTATGGAAAAGGATAAGTAGGAGTATCCAATTTCCCATTTGTATACCACTCAAGATTAATCGAAGTCTGTCATGTACCCTTTTATTTGTCTCCTCTCTGCACGCTCCAGTCCTCATCCTTTCAGTCTCTCCTCCTAGAGAAGTCATGCCTCTAGTACTTTTCATTGCCAGTATCTGCACCCATTCTATTTTTGTTCTTTTGGTTTTGATACAGGGCAACCAGAACTGAACACCCTTCTCAGGGTCAAACCATGAAATTGAGTAACATAATGGTACTGCAATATTTTCAGTGCTCTGTTCTCTCCCAGGCTTTATGCATCCTAACATCTGGTTATCGTTAATTTAATCTGGTTACAGCCAATTTCAAAACCAGCAATGTATACAAGTATTATCCCTTCCAATGTGCATTTGTCCACACTGAATTTCATTTGCCATTGGGTTACCAATTCGCCTAGCTTTGTTATATCCCCTGGGATTTCCTTTCTGTTTTTGTTAGTCTTGTCTACCCTAATGTTGCATTATCTGCAAATTTTGTCCTCTCACTAGCCACCCATTAAATAGTATATGAAACAACACTAGTCTGAGGACCCGTTTCAGCAAAACACTTATTTAAGATGACTTCTTTGGGACTACTCGTGCTTAAAGTAGAACACATGCTTGAGTGCTTGGCTGGATCAGGGCCCAAGTCAAGATCCTTAGCGTCCTACTCAGTTACCTTTTACCATGTTGCCCATTTATTCCCACTCTTTGATTTCTACTCCTTAGCCATGTTCTAATCCATGACCGAACTTTACCTCTTTCCTCATGACTTAGCATGTTGAAGGACTTTGCCAAAGGCTCTAGTTCTCTCTATCCCACTATCGACACACCCAAATAATTCTAATAGGCTGGAGATACCTCACTTTCCTTTGCTGAATTCATGCTTATTTCCCCTCTCGTATCATGTTTTATAAACTCAACTCTAATTAGTGTTTCAACTATTTTATCTAATACTGAAATGAAGCTCCCTTCCTTTAATTCCCAAGTTCACCCCAAAAGCATTTTTTAAAGAAAAGTACAACATTTTTGACCCTCCAACCGTCTAAAATAGTAGCTCATTTTAATGAGGTTTCAGAGTAGCAGCCGTGTTAGTCTGTATTCGCAAAAAGAAAAGGAGTACTTGTGGCACCTTAGAAACTAACAAATTTATTAGAGCATAAGCTTTCGTGAGCTACAGCTCAAGTGAGCTGTAGCTCATGAAAGCTTATGCTCTAATAAATTTGTTAGTCTCTAAGGTGCCACAAGTACTCCTTTTCTTTTAATGAGGTTGAATATGCAGTTCAGTCAGTTCACTCTTAAATTCTTTCATGATGCGAGGATGCTTGTCGTCTGGTTTCTTGCTTGTTGTTTTTAATTTGATCACCACCTTCTCTTTTGAGACTGACAGACTGACAATATCCTAGACAAGCCTTACGGAATTAAGATAAACTTTGTTGAATTAGGTTTAACACCTTTCGGGGGCATTGTATTAAAAAGGCAATTGTGTATATGTTATTGTGGAATTGTATGTAACTTCTCTAGTATGAGGGGAATGCAATGTAATTCCTCTGTTATCATAGAATCATAGAACTGGAAGGGACCTCGAGAGGTCAGCTAATCCAGTCCTCTGCACTCATGACAGGACTATATTATCTAGACCATCCCTGACAGGTGTTTGTCTAACCTGCTCTTTAAAATCTCCAGTGATGGAGATTCCACAACCTCCCTAGGCAATTTATTCCAGTGCTTAATTCCAATTTTTTCTAATGCCCAATCTAAACCTCCCTTGCTGCAATTTAAGCTCATTGCTTCTTGTCCTATCCTCAGCAGTTAAGAAGAACAATTTTTCTCCCTCCTCCTTGTAACAACCTTTTATGTACTTGAAAACTGTTATCATGTCCCCCCTCAGTCTTCTCTTTTCCAGACTAAACAAACCCAGTTTTTTTCAATCTTCCCTCACAGCTCATGTTTTCTAGACCTTGAATCATTACTGTTGCTCATCTCTGGACTTTCTCCAATTTGTTATCAGCCTTTGAAGCCATCCCCTGGAGAGGTGTGCATATACTAGTTGAAACTGGATTCTCCAGGGACCACCAGACAAAGAAAGCATTTTTTTGATAAATAGCCTGATTTTTAAACTAGTTCATAGCTTTTTTCCTGATCCAGTAAGCTGACAGGACCCCTGGTCCACAGAGCACCCAAGTCCTTAGGGAAGGGTTGGAAGGACTGTGCCTTCTGGTGCCCCATAAGACACTGTGCCTGTTCTGAGCTCAAAGCTACGATGAACTTGAAACCACAAACCCTTGGTTGGGGTATTGAAGTACTGCTTCACGAGAGCTCATGTTAGGGTTAGGGTGATCTCTGGTAAGCTGATTAACATGCACATATGTTCTTTTATTGTTTTTAATATGCTTTTTCTGTAGTGCTGTTACCTTAAGACTAAAATAGACTTTCATGGGAAGTGCTGTATGTTACCTTATAACTGAGGGTAATAACTCTTGTTAGTCTCTGAAGAGAAAGCAAGCAGGCCTGCTGGGGCCGCCAGTCTCTGCTGGGAATACCATAGTGGAGGTAAGGAACTATTCATCTTGAAGATATCCCGATCAGAAAGGAGTGAGATGCGAGGCTTCACCCAAGAGAGATAATGGTCAGGGGAGGCAGCCAGAAGTCTGAGGGTGGGTGCCGTTGCTGGACCACTGAGGGTAAACCCAGGTGCAGTTGCCCTGAATTGTGACAGAGACAATGTCTTGATTTTATTACTAGAAAGGAGTAATACTGGGGTGGATATCTCACCAGTATCCTTTTTGGCAAAGATTGGTACAAAGAAATCATCACTTGATTGTCCTTATCCTCCTTATTTGCCCCCTTATTTCCTGATAGTCCACACTGAGGCATTTGCCGGGATTCTGTTTCAGGTCCTGGATTTGCTATGTGACTTTTGGCAAATTGCTTAATTTTTATGTGTCTCATTTTCCTAACCTGTAAAGTAATGTTATAATACTTCCAGGATGGTGATGGGTTTGCAAAGTCCTGTGAGATCTTCAGATAAAAGAAGCTAAAGAAATGCAGAAACAAAGAGAGAGAGAGGGATTTTGAATTATATGGAATGCATTATATCATTCTCCACTGGGTGTAATAAGCAGATATTGACTTCTGCTGAGCTAACTATCAAGATGTGTAGACTCAAGAAGTTAATATGGGTCTAGGATGATACATTATAATTGTGATGAAGCAGAGAAACCACCTACCGACACAGAAGGGGTAAAGAGAGCCTTTGGGCCCAGCTAGCCCTCCCTTTTTATACCTGCAGCCAATGCCAGGCCTGGATGAGGGAGAAGAGGGGAGAATATGGCTCAGTTCAGGGCTGATTGGTGAAGAGGCAGGAGCTAGCTGCCTCCCTACCTGAGGGGAAGGATCACTTGCCTGCCAGCCAAGGCAGACACCAGGAAATCTCCCTGGCTAAAGGAGACTCTGGAAGAGGTCTAGAAGCACCCAGCCTAAGAGAATCCCAGGTACCCAAACCACAGGCACAGAGACCCTGTGGAGTTCCAGTCCCAACAAACATATGGCTGCCCTGTCTGGAGGAACCTGGGATTGCAAGAGGATGCTGCCCAAGGTGCACAAGGGTGTGCTACTAGAGTCAAGCCACCACAGAGACTTGGATTAGAAGGGCCACACCCCAAACTAAAGGGACAGCAGTAGAAAGTAGGTGGATAGGAAGTGGATGTAGACTCCCTTCTGGGAGGTCCCCTATTCAGACCTCAACAGGGCCCTGGATCACACAGGGCTCAACTCACACAGGGCTCTGCTCTGGGACCCAGTTGAATGGGAGGGCCCAGGTCCCCCCACCCCACTGCCTTAAAGACTGAGTCAGCAACTCGACCAGGGAAGCAGGGGGCCAGAAGTTAAGCATTCTAACCATTAGGCCGCCCAGCCCTTTAAGCATCCTGTTACAATTTCCTGCTCTGGGATGAGCTAAAGTGTTGCAAATTAAGCTGTTGGATGGCATCAAAGTCACACAGGGTATGTCTACACTGAACCTGAAAGTGTGCCTCACAGCCCAGCTAGATGGACTCATGCTAGCTTCACTCAAGGTAGCATGCTGAAAATAGCCGTGTTGCTATTGCTGCTCAGGTGGCAGCTCTGGCTAGTCACCCAAGCTTGAAACCAAGGGGTCAGGTGGGCTTGGACTCACGTTGCAGCTCATGCCACAACATCCACACTGCTGTTTTTCATTGTGCTAGCTCGCACAATGCTAATGTGAGATCTTCTACTCCGACTGGGAGGCCCTCTCCAAGCTGCACTGTAGACATACCTATACTTACTTCTCTGAACAAACTGCAAACCACATGCAGCTGTTAAGACAGCTAGCTGAAGTGCTTGCAGCATCAGTTGTTGACAACTGTGCTGTTTGGAAAGTGGAATTTCGATCGCAGAATCATAGAGTATCAGGGTTGGAAGGGACCTCAGGAGCTAGTGACTCAGGTCTGAGGTTTGAACTGTATCCACATTGCAAAATGACAATGTTTGGACCCAAGTCAAAGCAGGACTCGGGCTTGGACCAACCTCCTAACAACGTCCTAGGATGTGGTCCTGAATACTTGCTGACCCAAGTCAGACTTATCTGTGTGTAGACGGCGAGGGTGGTGGGGGGAGCAGAGAGGAATTGGGATCAAACTAAAGTCAGAGCCTGGGCTTAACAAGCAATGTAGACTTACCCTTAAGGTAAAACTTTCAAAAGTGAATTAAGTACTTATAAGCCTTATTGGAATTCAATGCGTCTGAAGCTCCTTAATCGCCACAGCGCTTTTGTAAATTTTACACTTAATCTCTCTGGGCCTCTGTTCCCTTTCTGTGAAATGGGGAGAGTAGAACTTCCTTTCTCTCCATTGTTGCCAATTCTTGGGATTTTTATCATGTCTCACAATAATATGTTGTATTATCCTCAAAGCCCCATCTCCTGGAATCATGTGCTTTAGTGAGAATCTCAGCTTTCATTTCTAGCTTTCCTGGTCACAGTAAAAACATTGAAAACACGATTGTTAAAGGCTCAAAAGCAGGAGGCAAATAAAACCAGCCCCAGATGTATAATTTTAAAACCTCATGGTTTTTGAATGCTTGGTGTAAGCAATACTGTCTTCTCTATTTCAATTGTGAGCTCTATAGATAGTGTCTGTGTCTGATAATGTGGCCAAACTGCACCTGGCATGATGGGGACCTGATCTTGTTTGGGGCCACCCAGAGCTATTGTAAGTGTTGGGTGTACTTAAATACACTGGGGCCCGAGACACTCACGTTCATTAATTCAAACTTTTCTTTGAACCAAAAGCAGTTTTTTTGTGATTAACAACTGCTGTTAAAACAGTGACAGAGATACAGAAAAAAGATATTGATCAGCTACCTTCTCCTAGGGAGTTGGCAGGTGTCATAAATATAAAGGGAAGGGTAACCACCTTTCTGTATACAGAACTATAAAATCCCTCCTGGCCAGAGGCAAAACCCTTTTACCTGTAAAGGATTAAGAAGCTAAGATAACCTTGCTGGCACCTGACCAAAATGACCAATGAGGAAACGAGATACTTTCAAAGCTGAAGGGGGGGGAACAAAGGGTGTCTGTCTGTGGGATGCTTTTGCCGGGAACAGATCAGGAATGCTCTTCATAACTCCTCAGAACTTCTGTTAAGTTAGTAAGTAATCTAGCTAGAAATGTGTTAGATTTCTTTCTGTTTAAATGGCTGGTAAATAAGCTGTGTGGAATGGAATGTAAATTCCTGTTTTTGCGTCTTTTTGGAACTTAAGGTTTTGCTTAGAGGGATTCTCTGTGTTTTGAATCTGATTACCCTGTAAGATATTTACCATCCTGATTTTACAGAGGTGATTCTTTTACTTTTTCTTTAATTAAAATTCTTCTTTTAAGATCCTGATTGCTTTTTTCATTGTTCTTAAGATCCAAGAGTTTGGATCTGTGTTCACCTATGCAAATTGGTGAGGATTTTTATCAAGCCTTCCCCAGGAAAGGGGGTGTAGGGTTTGGAGGGATATTTTGGGGGGAAGAAGTCTCAAGTGGGCTCTTTCCCTGTTCTTTGTTTAACACGCTTGGTGGTGGCAGCGTAGGGTTCAAGGACAAGGCAAAGTTTGTACCTTGAGGAAGTTTTTAACCTAAGCTGGTAAGAATAAGCTTAGGGGGTCTTTCATGCAGGTCCCCACATCTGTACCCTAGAGTTCAGAGTAGGGAAGGAACCTTGACAGCAGGTCACAATGAAGTTCTCCTACAAATGCTCCAACTACCCCCTTACATTCTATCATATATATGTATATTCAAATTGCATATTCATTAGATTTTCCCCAATCAGCATTAAGCATTATACATCTCTCAATTAAAACCAAATACACACAATATTAGCCATTTCATTGGTTAATTGTTATTAATCATACCTAAACCATATATGGGGACCACACTATCTATTGGCTACTTTGCCTGTGGGTGTTTTCCTCAATGGTACTTTCCTGTTAATCTAAATTTCCCTGTTCTTGTGGTTGCTGAGCTAGAACGGGACATACTATTAGCAGGAATTTAGCAAGCAATATACACAAACTATTAGCATGGGTACTTTTTGCAGTTTAAACAGGAATGTAGAAACTTTCCATTCTAGAACATAAAAAAGTCAATTTAAAAATGCTTATCAAACCCCAGTATCTCACTTTCACCTTCAGCAGGCTCATGACCATTGTTGTTCATACATAATCCATATATTTTATCTTCCCAATAGAATACAGTTCCTTCATTAATGAATAACAATTGGAAATGAATTTGGTGGTCTCATCGGGATTCTCGGGAGATGTTTTTTATTCGCACGACACAAGGATGATACATTGTTATTATTCATTTGTATTATCATACACCTAGGAGCTCTAGTCATGGCCCAGGGCTCCATTGTGCAAGATGCTGCACAAACCCAGAACTAAAAGACAGCTGCTACTCCCAAATAGTTTAAAATCTAAATATAAGACAAGAGACAACAGACGGATACAGAGCAACCGATGATAAAAAGGCATCACAACTGACATAACCAGCACATGGATGCTCCAAAATTAGAGTAACAAGGACTAAGATGCATTGTCAGAACTGTGTTGGGAGAAGTGTATGTAGCTGTTACCCACTTTGCACCTGACCCAAACCCCATTGATGCCAGTGGGAAAACTCCCACTGATTTCACCAGGCTTTGAATCAGACACTCGATGACTTACTGTGCTTCCTTTTACTTGTCCCTTACTTTCATGGATACCTAATATTTTGCATGCAAGTCACAACCACAAGAAATAAGCAACTTCAAATCAAAAGGAAAATAAAGGTACAACATCCCTAAAATGACAGGTGTCCATTTTAGATTAATGCAATGGAAAGCTAGTTCATTTGCAGCAACAAACTTGCGTGAGGGCTCAATGTCATTGCAGTCGCTTACCCTTGAAATTAAGTATTAATTATCATTATTTGTAATCTGTGTAGGATTCCAATGATATAAAGGAATCTTTTTCTAGAAGAATGCTTTTTTTTGAACCTAGTTTTGAGCCACTTGCCAATTCAGAAAAAAACACATAGTGTTCAGCTTCTGCAAAACGTATGATTGAAATCATAGGGCTTGGCTAATGACTCCATGCTTTGATACCTTTGTAGGCGAATTGAGATGGAACAAAAGCAGCAGGTTTTTTATGGCTGTTTGAAACGGCTGCATAGTCACGCAAGCCATGCCTTGACTCTAAATAACCTGGCATTTCAAAGCAAGCAAGCAAACAGAGAAACAAGCAACCAAACAAAACCCTATGCCACTCTGGCACCTATTGAAATCAATGGGCGTATTTTGCTTGTGACTTCAATGGGAGAAGTTCAGAATCCCTGTTAGCAGTTGCACAAAATTCAACAAGTCATTTTCAACATCAGTGGTGATTGCCTCCCCTTCCCACTCTACCAAAAATTCAAAGCATAAGAAATGCACAAAAACGGAGACCAGCATAGCTCCATTGTGTAAATAAGCCAGCCATTGATTTACATAGGAGCTTAGTACATGTTTTGTAAATATCTCACGCTAAAGCATGCCAGTTTGACACAGCCTTATGGTGTGATTCTATACCATTTTTCGGGAAGCATGGGGGATATTGTGCTTCAGAGAGGCCAAATTCCTCCTGGTTGCTAGGTTGCACCTCTTTAAGGAGTGTAGCAAATTCCCCCCATGTGGCCAGGCAGCTGAGCTGGTAGCCAAATGGAGCAGTGGCATTATGGGTCTGCTCACTCTGCCCCTGTGGGGAACAGACTGCATGCAGGGATTGCAATTCTGTCTGGCACTAGCCCAGACCACATGCAGCATGGACTCCTTGCTCCTTCTCTCTCTCCACTCGCCACCCATGACAGAGCTCCCCTAAGGCGCTTAGCAGGCTGCCTCTACAGCATTTCCAACCCAAACTTGAACAAACCAAGGATCAGATTTTTCTCCCCCATCTCTGCACTGCAGCTGACTCTGTTTCGTAGTCTGAACTTGTTCAATGTCAGGGAAAGTTCTGTGAAAGTGGCAAAGAGTCCTGTGGCACCGTATAGACTAACAGATGTATTGGAGCATAAGCTTTCGTGGGTGAATACCCACTTCTTCAGATGCATGTTGTGGAAATTGCCAGAGGCAGGTATAAACATGCAAGCAAGAATCAGGCTAGGGATAATGAGGTTAGTTCAATCAGGAAGGATGAGGCCCTCTTCTAGCAGTTGAGGTGTGAATACCAAGGGAGGAGAAACTGCTTTTGTAGTTGGCGAGCCAGTCACAGTCTTTGTTTAATCCTGAGCTGATGGTGTCAAATTTGGAAATGAACTGAAGCTCAGCAGTTTCTCTTTGAAGTCTGGTTCTGCAGTTTTTTTGCTGCAGGATGGCTACCTTTAAATCTGTTATTGTGTGTCCAGGGAGATTGAAGTGTTCTCCTACAGGTTTTTGTATATTGCCATTCCTAATATTTGATTTGTATCCATTTATCCTTTTACTTAGGGACTTTCCAGTTTGGCCGATGTACATAGCAGAGGGGCATTGCTGGCACATGATGGCATATATTACATTGGTGGACGTGCAGGTGAATGAACCGGTGATGTTGTGGCTGATCTGGTTAGGTCCTGTGATGGTGTCACTGGTGTAGATATGTGGGCATCAAGGTTTGTTGCATGGATTGGTTTCTGAGTTAGAGGTACTATGGTGCAGTGTGTCATTGCTGGTGAGAATATGCTTCAGGTTGGCGGGTTGTCCCTAGCCTGATTCTTGCTTGCATATTTATACTTGCCTCTGGAAATTTCCACTACATGCATCCGACAAAGTGGGTATTCACCCACGAAAGCTTATGCTCCAATATGTCTGGTTTCAGAGTAGCAGCCGTGTTAGTCTGTATTCGCAAAAAAGAAAAGGAGTACTTGTGGCACCTTAGAGACTAACAAATTTATTAGAGCATAAGCTTTCGTGAGCTACAGCTCACTTCATCGGATGCATATGCATCCGATGAAGTGAGCTGTAGCTCACGAAAGCTTATGCTCTAATAAATTTGTTAGTCTCTAAGGTGCCACAAGTACTCCTTTTCTTTTTCCAATATGTCTGTTAGTCTATAAGGTGCCACAGGACTCTTTGCCGCTTTCACAGATCCAGAATAACACGGCTACCCCTCTGATAGGGAAAGTTCTATATGTGGCAAGGGTACCGGATATGCACCAGAGAGCAATACTGTGGATAAGAGAACCACAGTGCAGACCAGGCATGTGACCTTTATTTATTTTACAGGGGCAATCATTTTCCTTGACAAAAATGGAATTATTTTTCTTATTTTTTTTTAATTTAATCAAGTGGATGTAATAATGCTTGTGAGTGGTCGTCATTGGACAGCTCTGGCGACTAAAGCCTGCTTTTTAGCTGCAGAATCCATGCAACCATTACCACTCTACCATGCCAACCTGATGTGGAAGGACCACTTCTTGCTATGAGGGGATAAATGTATTTCCATGGCTTGTTCAAAACTTCCTGTTGAGACTGGTGATAAGTGTGTCAGTTGGTGGTGGTGGTGGTGGTTTTGTGAGCTGGAGTAAGGCAGTAAATACATTCCACATATGTCATCAAACCACAATCAGATGGTAAGAATCTTCGGTCCCAGTTGACCTTGTACAGATTTGCTATGGGAACCAAACAGTGAAAGGTCATGGGCCCAGATTCTCAGCTGGTATAAATTAGTGCACTCCACAAATGTCTAGGGATAACCAAAACTAGCCACAAATGTTTGCATCCTGTCTACACTGGAATGTGCAATCAAGTTAATTAACAAACATTAAAACAGGACAAAAAAAAAGTCAAGTGTAGACATACAGCCAGTGGGTGCGTGTTTATGCATCAGCATTGAATTTCAGAATAAGTTTTTGTAAGTTATTTACAATCTTCTTTTGTTTTGACTTGTTAAACATCCTTTTCTGACTAAAATAAAAAGATAAAGGAAATAAAGGAGATAATAAACACTGTGGTGGGAGCTCTTGCATTTTTCTTCTATTAATAATACAGATTTGGGTTTTGTCTGTAGCACTTTAGTTCTAGTGGGTAACCAGATATTGCTAATAACCGCTGTGATGTGAACTGTGGTCTGTGAGTGCAGGCAAAGAAAAGAAGCCCACAATGGAGCACTAAGGAAAAGAGGGGTTGCAGGTGTAATTCTGTTATTTATCAAAAGTGCAACTGTGCAAGCAGATATACAGCAAAACATTGGCACTTGATTGGCTATAAATCCAGCGTGCCTATGTTACATCCCTTATTAGCAACAATAGTCAATTTCCCTTCCTTACATATTCTGATTATTCCAGTGTATCCTATCCTAGACAAACGGGTTCCAATTAAATAAGAAGTGACCTGAGTCTTTACCCCAAATAAGTTTTATTTACAGTTCAAAAAAGTTCAGAAAAATATTCTCTTTACTCCCACTTCTCTGTATTTCTGGGTTCCAGGAAGATGTATAAATGAAAGCAGCAAATACCAGAAATCCCATGAAAAATTCAGATCTTGCAAGATTTCAGAGCCTTATTGTGTGCACCCAAGAACTTCAGATAAGCATCCAGCTTATGCAAACTATATGAGACTCCCCAGCCCTACTTCAAATTAAGGAGCTGCTTCTGATCAGATTGACTTGCAAATTTTAATTCCAAACATATAAAACTTTAGCATTTTGGTTTCCAATAGCTTTTTTAAAAATTTTCTTTTTGCAGGGGGATAGGGAAGGGAGATGAACAAAATGACAGTACAAATGAAAGGGAGATAATCCAGCTGTTTAAACTGATGTATAAGAGGAAGATCTCACAAAAGTGCTTATTGTCAGCTGCGATGCAGCTTTTTCAGAAGCTAACAACATCACTAGCAATGTTTGTTCCATTGTCTAAAACTCTCTGAATAACTCTCTCTCCCTTGTAGTCCTAGCAGACTCTTGTTCTTAGATGTAGCTGCTGATTATCAATTATGTTGACACAGAGAAACAAAACACTTTATGGTGACATAACGTTACAGTTGTTACTCATCCCCAGTAAGAACAGGGCTTAAAAGACATGTTGTTTAAGAGCCCTGGATTGAGACTCTGTAGTAGTGCATTGATTTGCCATTAAAGAAAGAAATCCGGAAAAACCATCATACCCCTCAACCTCCTATCCAGCAATTGAGTGACATAAGCCCTTAAAATCGAGTGACGTAAGCCCTTAACATTTAACCAATGACTGAAATGTGGAACCCTGGAGTTGTGTTTCACATTGCGCCATGATGGACAGATTGTATAATGATTTTTTCACTCTAAAGGCTATTATAAAGGATGTTTTTTTCATTGTGTGAATGAAATAGACCAGGCCAGTTAAGAAAGTGATGGTGGGGATTGGTTTGGGGACAGGGTCTCTGCCCATGTTGCTAATAGAGTGCCAGAATTGGGCAGAGCTTGAGGAGAGAGAAGTGGTTAAGGTCTGCTCCTATTTCCCCTACCGCTGTGTGAAAAATGGCCTACATCCCCTTCCTTATTACAGGCTTCTCTTGGGCTGGTCCTCAGAGACTGCTCTTCTCTGGAGGGGCAGATGGGAGCACAGACCCCACAGCACTGCAGGAGGATTTCCTCCATTTTCCTCCACCCACGCCAGCTACAGGAACTGCTTCCTGTCTTACAATACACACCCAGGGTATGTGCTACCACAGGCCAGGGAGCCTGAAAGGACTGCAGTGCAGAACTGAAATCACAATGCAATACTGCGGAGAGCTCTGCAGAGCATGCCTGCCAAACCCCAGATGGATGTTTTGACTACTACTCTTACCTCTCTTCCCAGAAGCAACACAGTTCGGGGGCCCTTAGCTCTGTCTCTGGCTCTGCCACTTATGGGCTTTGCAACCTTGGGCATGTTGTTTCAACTCCCAGTATCTAGGTTTCTGCTATCCCAGTCGTCTTAATTTAGATTGTAAATGCTTCAGGGCAGGGACTACCTCTTATTCTGTGTACGTCCATGGCCTAGGAAAATGGGACACTGATCATGGTTAAAGCATCTAGGCCCTATTGTAATGCAAATAATGCATAGTGTGATCATAACAAAACTTCAATTTGGTTTGGTTCAAGTTTCAAGCAAAGTGTTTAGCCCCCAAATGTCTGGGGTTCTGTTCTCTTTCATGGGAAGAGACACACTCCCTAAAAAAGCACAAGAACAAATCTGCACAGACACACCTCTGGAGCCCCGACCAGGGGTATTCTATCTGCTATCCAAGATCAATAAACCTGGAAATCCTGGATGCCCCATCATCTCAGGCATTGGCACCCTGACAGCAGGATTGTCTGGCTATGTAGACTCCCTCCTCAGGCCCTACGTTACCAGCACTCCCAGCTATCTTTGAGATACCACTGACTTCCTGAGGAAACTACAATCCATCCGTGATCTTCCTGAAAACACCATCCTAGCCACTATGGATGTAGAAGCCTCTACACCAACATTCCACACAAAGATGGACTACAAGCCGTCAGGAACAGTATCCCTGATAATGTTACGGCAAACCTGGTGGCTGAACTTTGTGACTTTGTCCTCACCCATAACTATTTCACATTTGGGGACAATGTATACCTTCAAATCAGCGGCACTGCTATGGGTACCCACATGGCCCTACAGTATGCCAACATTTTTATGGCTGACTTTGAACAATGCTTCCTCAGTTCTCGTCCCCTAATGCCCCTACTCTACTTGCGCTACATTGATGACATCTTCATCATCTGGACCCATGGAAAAGAAGCCCTTGAGGAATTCAACCATGATTTCAACAATTTCCATCCCACCATCAACCTCAGCCTGGACCAGTCCACACAAGAGATCCACTTCCTGGACACTACCGTGCTAATACGCGATGGTCACATAAACACCACCCTATACCGGAAACCTACTGACTGCTATGCCTACCTACATGCCTCCAGCTTTCATCCAGACCACACCACACGATCCATTGTCTCCAGCCAAGCTCTATGATACAACCGCATTTGTTCCCACCCCTCAGACAGAGACAAACACCTACAAGATCTCTGTCAAGCGTTCTTACAACTACAATACCCACCTGCTGAAGTGAAGAAACAGATTGACAGAGCCAGAAGTTACCTACTACAGGACAGGCCCAACAAAGAAAATAACAGAACGCCACCAGCCATCACATTCAGCCACCAACTAAAATGTCTCCAACACATCATCAAGGATCTACAACCTATCCTGAAGGATGACCCATCACTCTCACAGATCTTGGGAGACAGGCCAGTCCTTGCTTACAGACAGCCCCCCAATCTGAAGCAAATACTCACCAGCAACCACACACCATACAACAGAACCACTAACCCAGGAACCTATCCTTGCAACAAAGCCTGTTGCCAACTGTGTCCACATATCTATTCAGGGGATACCATCATAGGTCCTAATCACATCAGCCACACTATCAGAGGCTCATTCACCTGAACATCTACCAATGTGATATATGCCATCAAGTGCCAGCAATGCCCCTCTGCCATGTACATTGGCCAAACTGGACAGTCTCTACGCAAAAGAATAAATGGACACAAATCAGATGTCAAGAATTATAACGTTCCAAAATCAGTCGGAGAGCACTTTAATCTCTTTGGTCACTTGATTACAGACCTAAAAGTGGCAATTCTCCACCAAAAATCTTCAAAAACAGACTCTAACGACAGACTGCTGAATTGGAATTAATTTGCTAATTGGATACAATTAACTTAGGCTTGAATAAAGACTGGGAGTGGATGGGTCATTACACAAAGTAAAACTATTTCCCCATGTTTATTCCCCCCCCCCACTGTTCCTCAGATGTTCTTGTCAACTGCTGGAAATGGCTCACCTTGATTATCACTACTAAAGGTTCCCTTCCCCTCCCTCCCCCCCCACTCTCCTGCTGGTAATAGCTCACCTTACCTGATCACTCTTGTTACAGTGTATATGGTAACACCCATTGTTTCATGTTCTCTGGGTATATAAATCTCCCCACTGTATTTTCCACTGCATGCATCCGATGAAGTGAGCTGTAACTCACGAAAGCTTATGCTCAAATAAATTTGTTAGTCTCTAAGGTGCCACAAGTCCTCCTTTTCTTTTTGCGAATACAGACTAACACGGCTGCTACTCTGAAACTCCGTTCTAAGAGTATTATGATTTCTCATGCCTCTGTTGGAGGCAAACTCATCTCAAAGTCTCTTTAAAAGAAATTGTCTATCTCAAAAATCTTCCCTGTTTTTTACTGTGTTGTCAGCTGCTGCTCTGTGCTTCAATGCTGAATCATGTCGGGCTGTGCCTGCTCCCTAATGTGAAGTGACAGGATTTGCATGACAATGCAGTGCTTCCACTTGGAAAAAAAAAACTGACAAAATGGTTGTTGCGCCAGAAGTGGACTGAAGCAGGCTCAGAGCTCCGGTACGAAACTGTGGAAAAACCTGAGTGTCTCTGGATTAAGTTTAGAAGTGTGTGCAACAAGAGTGATGTCATGGTGGGAGTCTGCTATAGACCACCGGACCAGGGGGATGAGGTGGATGAGGCTTTCTTCCGGCAACTCACGGAAGCTACTAGATCGCATGCCCTGATTCTCATGGGTGACTTTAATTTTCCTGATATCTGCTGGGAGAGCAATACAGCGGTGCATAGACAATCCAGGAAGTTTTTGGAAAGCGTAGGGGACAATTTCCTGGTGCAAGTGCTAGGGGAGCCAACTAGGGGGAGCGCTTTTCTTGACCTGCTGCTCACAAACCGGGTAGAATTAGTGGGGGAAGCAAAAGTGGATGGGAATCTGGGAGGCAGTGACCATGAGTTGGTGGAGTTCAGGATCCTGACGCAGGGAAGAAAGGTAAGCAGCAGGATACGGACCCTGGACTTCAGGAAAGCAGACTTTGACTCCCTCAGGGAACAGATGGCCAGGATCCCCTGGGGGACTAACATGAAAGGGAAGGGAGTCCAGGAGAGCTGGCTGTATTTCAAGGAATCCCTGTTGAGGTTACAGGGACAAACCATCCCGATGAGTCGAAAGAATAGTAAATATGGCAGGCGACCAGCTTGGCTTAATGGTGAAATCCTAGCGGATCTTAAACATAAAAAAGAAGCTTACAAGAAGTGGAAGGTTGGACATATGACCAGGGAAGAGTATAAAATATTGCTCGGGCATGTAGGAAAGATATCAGGAGGGCCAAATCGCACCTGGAGCTGCAGCTAGCAAGAGATGTCAAGAGTAACAAGAAGGGTTTCTTCAGGTATGTTGGCAACAAGAAGAAAGCCAAGGAAAGTGTGGGCCCCTTACTGAATGAGGGAGGCAAGCTAGTGACAGAGGATGTGGAAAAAGCTAATGTACTCAATGCTTTTTTTGCCTCTGTTTTCACTAACAAGGTCAGCTCCCAGACTGCTGTGCTGGGCAACACAAAATGGGGAAGAGATGGCCAGCCCTCTGTAGAGATAGAGGTGGTTAGGGACTATTTAGAAAAGCTGGACGTGCACAAGTCCATGGGGCCGGACGAATTGCATCCGAGAGTGCTGAAGGAATTGGCGGCTGTGATTGCAGAGCCCTTGGCCATTATCTTTGAAAACTCGTGGCGAACGGGGGAAGTCCCGGATGACTGGAAAAAGGCTAATGTAGTGCCCATCTTTAAAAAAGGGAAGAAGGAGGATCCTGGGAACTACAGGCCGGTCAGCCTCACCTCAGTCCCTGGAAAAATCATGGAGCAGGTCCTCAAAGAATCAATCCTGAAGCACTTAGAGGAGAGGAAAGTGATCAGGAACAGTCAGCATGGATTCACCAAGGGAAGGTCATGCCTGACTAATCTAATCGCCTTTTATGATGAGATTACTGGTTCTGTGGATGAAGGGAAAGCAGTGGATGTATTGTTTCTTGACTTTAGCAAAGCTTTTGACACGGTCTCCCACAGCATTCTTGTCAGCAAGTTAAGGAAGTATGGGCTGGATGAATGCACTATAAGGTGGGTAGAAAGCTGGCTAGATTGTCGGGCTCAACGGGTAGTGATCAATGGCTCCATGTCTAGTTGGCAGCCGGTGTCAAGTGGAGTGCCCCAGGGGTCGGTCCTGGGGCCCGTTTTGTTCAATATCTTCATAAATGATCTGGAGGATGGTGTGGATTGCACTCTCAGCAAATTTGCGGATGATACTAAACTGGGAGGAGTGGTAGATACGCTGGATGGGAGGGATAGGATACAGAAGGACCTAGACAAATTGGAGGATTGGGCCAAAAGAAATCTAATGAGGTTCAATAAGGATAAATGCAGGGTCCTGCACTTAGGATGGAAGAATCCAATGCACCGCTACAGACTAGGGACCGAATGGCTCGGCAGCAGTTCTGCGGAAAAGGACCTAGGGGTGACAGTGGACGAGAAGCTGGATATGAGTCAGCAGTGTGCCCTTGTTGCCAAGAAGGCCAATGGCATTTTGGGTTGTATAAGTAGGGGCATAGCGAGCAGATCGAGGGACGTGATCGTTCCCCTCTATTCGACACTGGTGAGGCCTCATCTGGAGTACTGTGTCCAGTTTTGGGCCCCACACTACAGGAAGGATGTGGATAAATTGGAAAGAGTACAACGAAGGGCAACAAAAATGATTAGGGGTCTAGAGCACATGACTTATGAGGAGAGGCTGAGGGAGCTGGGATTGTTTAGTCTGCAGAAGAGAAGAATGAGGGGGGATTTGATAGCTGCTTTCAACTACCTGAAAGGGGGTTTCAAAGAGGATGGCTCTAGACTGTTCTCAATGGTAGCAGATGACAGAACGAGGAGTAATGGTCTCAAGTTGCAATGGGGGAGGTTTAGATTGGATATTAGGAAAAACTTTTTCACTAAGAGGGTGGTGAAACACTGGAATGCGTTACCTAGGGAGGTGGTAGAATCTCCTTCCTTAGAGGTTTTTAAGGTCAGGCTTGACAAAGCCCTGGCTGGGATGATTTAACTGGGACTTGGTCCTGCTTTGAGCAGGGGGTTGGACTAGATGACCTTCTGGGGTCCCTTCCAACCCTGATATTCTATGATTCTATGATTCTATGAAGAAACTGCTGCTCTTCTGAGAAACGGAAGAGATACAGCAGTTGCATATCCCAGATCAGATATTATAAATGCAAGCTTGCCACTAACCCCTGGACAGCAGGAAATGGAAATCTGGGCATTAGCGTCTGCTTTTTAAAGGGGCTGCTGGAGATTTAAGTGTATCTGTAATGGAGAGAAAGGGTGGTCTTGGGAGATCTAGGTTCTCATCCTTGCTTTTGATGCAGACTGTGTGATTATGGGCAAGTCACTTAGTTAAGAGATTAATGCTTAAAAAGAGGTAGGTTCTGAACTAGTTAAGAGATTAATGCTTAAAAAGAGGTAGGTTCTGAACTTCCATTGATTTCAATGGAATTTAGGAGCTTAATGCCTTTTGTGCATTCGGCCCTTCATCTCTTTGGGCCTCGATTCCCCATGTGTGAAATGTTTTAAACTGAATGTATAGAGTAACATCTTTCTCCACCTTTTGTCCATCTCGTCTGTTTAGACTGGGAATTCTTCAGGATGGGCGCTGTCTCTAGGTATGTATCTCCACTGTGCCTATCACTGCCAGGTGCTACAGGGTCTAGGTGAAACTGTTATGTAAGTAAATAATTGGATGCCAAAGGGCTATGTTAAAAGAACCCTATTTTAACAATTAAAAAGTCAAGCACTTGAAAGCAAGGAAATGCCAGAATGAGGGTGGCCTATGCAAACTTAAGTTAGCCCCTCTTGTGCATATGCATTACGGTACAGTCTTTAACTACATGATCACCTACTACTATTTTCACAGAACCCCCTGCCTCATTCACCATGCACAGGATGGCTGGTGTTCAGAAAACTGTTCAGTGTTTTTATCCTTGACATTGCATTAGTGGCCCCTGCCTTGTTTACTGCACACCATACAAAGCTTGTCAAGAATACAGAATTGTTCATTTCCTCATACTCCTTCCCAGGGTGCGCCTTACCATTGTATTCAAGTCCCTCACAGATATTAAGGAATTTATCTCCACTGTAAAATACAATAGCATTTTAAGTGACAGGCAATCTAAGTACAGGGGTGACAGCCAGCTTCCCCTATAATCGTAGCAAAGCTGGACAGCAAAATGTCTTCATGTACCATATTAACAATGTAGCAGGAAATGCTCTTTCTGTGTTTCAGAGGTTGGGTGCTCAGTACTTTCTGAAAATCAGGTCCTTTCAAGGCAGCATTTCCAAAACTTTTGAAAAGAAAGCCCCCATTCAGGAAAATAAAACCTTTCATTCCCTTTCCTTACTTCCCCTGCAGCTCTGGCACATGTTGTTAAAGGTCTACCCATCCTAGTCTATACATCTGCCTCACAACAAATCCTGCCCATCCTCCCCCAACCCATGTCTGTGGGCAACACTGGTGTTGGTCATCATAGCATGCTACTTCCTCTTCTTTCTCCCATGCTTTGCTGAGTAATGAAATAGTCCACAATGTTAACAGTTAAGTATCATCCTTGACATCGGAGTTAACTTCCATTTAAATGGATGGGGCAATTCATCCCATATAAGTATTGTTTCAGGCTCTCGGCAAACTCAAGCAGATGTCAGGGCATCAGTTACACTCACTTTACATTTTGTAGATTTTCTTGCCATTACAACTAGAGATTTCTTTTTTAAGTGACAGCTGAAACACTGGAGAAAAATTGAGAAATCTGCCTGTGGCTCCCTGTCTCCAATTCTCCCCTAAGGGTATGCACCCACAGTTTAAGACACTGCTTCACACTGTCTCAAACTGAGTACCCCAAAAATTAGTCACTTGTGATTGCTTTTGAAAATTTTGGCTCATATATTTGTTTATATGTATTCACACAAACACACATCCTATTCAAGCCACCCGCTAATGTGAGCTCAAATTTAAGGGGTTCTTCTACCCTGTAATAGGGTGTTTATCCCACCCAGGCTCCAAAAGGGTTAATGTGGGCCTGAGAGGCCAGTTAACATATTGGGCTGCACCTGGAGGGACAACCAGGCAGTGGCTTAACTGAGGATGGAATCCAGCTGGGGAAGGGCTTGGAAAGAACTGTAAACAGGGGAGGTTGAGAGCAGAAGGGGACTGTAGGGAGAGAGTCTTCAGTCACTCTCTGGGATTAGAGAGCACAGGGAGACCCAGGAGGGTCAAGGAGGATGCACGTGGAGGACAGTAAGCCCTGGGAGCCTTTCCTAAATAGAGAAATCTGACAGGAGTCCGAGAGATTGAGACAACACAGGCACTAGGAGTGAAGCAGGCCCCACAGGCAAGATCTGATAAAAGGGGACGATTCAACCTTCTAGGGAAAGAACCCGGGAGGTGTCCAGTGGAGGAACACCCAGGGGAATTTAAGAGGCATGGAAGGCCAAGCCTGAGGAGGATGGAAGTGGGTTTGAGTTTGTATGTTGGTTTGGGGTTGTTAGGGAACCACCCCCCTCCCCGAGAGAAGGATGAACCTAGGAAGGTGGGGGGGGGGGCAAAGAGAGAGGCTGAGTAGGAGGAAGTCCAGGGAGGCAGCAGCAAGGAGTCGGTTGAAACAGTCCTTGGCTGCTGGCTATAGGTTCGCTGGGCTGAAACCCAATGTAAGGAGAGACTCTGGGTTCCCCTACCAGCCACCAGAGGAAGTGGTGTGAAGCTCCTGAGAAGAAGATAGATATGACAGAAAGCCCTGGGAGAAAGGTTGAGGACCAAAGGGCCAAGAGTTGGTGCTCGACCCCTGACACAAGGTCTTGGACTCTGTTGTTGACTTTCTGTTGCTCCTGAATGGGAGTGGACTTAAATCATGGCCTGGCTAAAGGGCCAAGTCCTGGGAAGAGGTGGATGATTGGAGGACCAGAGCAGCTGTCAGCAGTGGGCGACAGAGGGGAAGAGACAATGCCCCCCCTGTTAAACAGTGCCCCCCCTCACACATCCTTAATACATAGCACAACCTGCCCTTTAGTTAGATAGAGATATAGAGAGAGAGCAATTCAAATCTTCCTTGAGGAGCCAAAAATTGATTTAAATAATAGTAGCAAAGAGAGTCTGTGAATTTAAAGTAGCTTTGAGAACCCTGAAACTCAACAGACAAATAATTTGCAAGATTCTCTGCTCCTGAGCCTGCTTCTTTTATAGAGCAGAATAAACAAGGATGGAACCATAGGCTTGGATAAAATAAGAGGGAGAAAAGATTTTGGATGAGATTACACAAGAGTCAGGGACGGAGCAGAAGAAGCTGGATGCAGCCAGGCTGTTTCTGAGGGTAGGAGTTACAAAAGAGATGGCTCTTGCCTCCAAAGTGGTGAAGTCAGGGACAGGTGGTAGACGATAGGAGGGAGTGGCCAGGGGAGAAGGAGGAAGAGTAGCAAGAGAGAAAAGATCATTGGATTGGCTAGAGCAAATCCATGGAGGGTTTTGAATACAAGGCAGATAACTGAACTGGATCCAAAACTGAATTGGCAGCAGCTGGAGTCACTTGAGGACTGAGTGATGCAGAGAGAATAATAGGGAGGAAAGATTTGTGGTTAACAGGCCATTGCCAGGCAGGAAGTCGAGGTTCCTTTCTGCCACAGACACCTGGTGTGACCTTATGTAAGTCAGAGAGCTTGTCAGCACCTCACGTTCCCTGTCTGTAAAATAGAGACCATCCAGTGAAAACTCTTTTAAGGGGCTGACAAACATTTGCTTTCTTAATACAGATGGGCTTCTAGTAAAGGCTGGGGTCAAGAGTTCTCAGTATGTACTGTGGCCCGATCTCCCCACACAGGAGGCTGCCTACCATGGATGGAATATTATGCAGGTTATGTTGTAGTGCCAGCAGCCCAAGGGCCATGTGAAGTTTAATTTAAGCCTAGGGAGAGGGTTAGGTTTTAGAGCCTGAGATGCAGCCCGAGCAGCAACTTCAACTACAGCTATTTTTAGGACATTAGCATGAGCACCACTAGCCTGGGCTAGGAGAAGGTCTGCTGCTCATGGCGCTAGAGGTCTATAAAATCATGACTGGTGTGCAGAAAGTGAATAAGGAAGTGTTATTTACCCCTTCATATAACACAGGAACCAGGGTCACCCAATGAAATTAATAGGCAGCAGATGTAAAACAAACACAAGGAAGTAGTTCTTCACACAACACACAGTCAACTCGTGGAACTCATTGGCAGGGGATGTTGTGAAGGCCAAAACTATAACTGGCTTTAAAAAAGAATTAGAGCATGGGATTGCATCCTTGACTACCTGGCTAAAAGTCATTGCTGGACCTATCCTCCATGAATTTATCTGAGTGTCCCTGTACATCTGACTGCCAGATGCTGGGACTGGATGATGGGGGGAGGGATCATTTGATAATTGCCCTGTTCTGTTCATTACCTCTGAAGCATCTGACATTGTCTACAGTTGAAAGACAGGATACTGGGCTAGATGGACAATTGGTCTGACCTATATGGTCATTCTTATGTTTTTCCAAAATGTTGTGTAGACATAATCTGAAAGGAATCAGAATGACAGAGGGACTTGTGCCTACCTGACTCACCTCTTCCATGTCATGGAATCAGTCTCTTACAGAGAATAATAATTCCCTTTAATTTTTTTAACTATATGTCTTTCCTTCTCTTTATGCATCCCAAAATTGGTCCAGCTTTTTATTACCGCTGTTAAGAGTTTGTACTGAAGAATATTTTATTTTTATTCTTTTTCCAACAGCACAGAGAGATCCCTAAGGCAAAAGAAGGGGGGGAGAAAAAGGATGAAAGAAATGCAGTTCATAAACATTTTCAAAGTACAGTACTTGCAAACTGCATACAGGAATGCATTTCAGAGCAGCTAGAGCATGTGGATTCAGGAGTTCTACCATCTAGGGTTCCCAAAATCTTCAGGCTACTGGATCAGTTAATCAAACGGAGACCCCCATCCTACAATAAGCTCTGCCAGGATCCCATGCCATTGGGCTGTGCATGGATGTAGAGGTTCTGTCTGTGCAAATCTCATTGCAGTATTTAGTTCTGAGATCACAGGTCTGGCTCAGTCCTGCAAGGTGCTAACTGCACCTGAGAAGTACTATGTATCTTCCACTCCCATTGAAGTTAACACCCCCAACCCTCCAGAGTATTCAATATCTTGCAGCATCAAATGCCTGGAGTGAAATCCTGGCCCCACTGAAGTCAGTTTTGCCACTGACTTCAATGACATCAGGATTTTGCCCCTAGAATATGAAGTGGTATGCAGCTCTAAAGTGTGACTATATTGAAGAAGCATTTTCTCATGAAAAGGGCATTATATATGTTAACTAGTGGACTGCTGTTATCAATAACCCTGTGTCTATGTCACGTTCATAGTCATATGGTATCTGCTCATTTTACTGTTCCAAATGAAATCTTGCCACATTTTTTATCCTGTTAAGAACCAATGCAACTGTAAGAGAGAAAGGTTTCAGAGTAGCAGCCATGTTAGTCTGTATTCGCAAAAAGAAAAGGAGTACTTGTGGCACCTTAGAGACTAACAAATTTATTAGAGCATAAGCTTTCGTGAGCTACAGCTCACTGGAATGCATCCGATGAAGTGAGCTGTAGCTCACGAAAGCTTATGCTCAAATAAATTTGTTAGTCTCTAAGGTGCCACAAGTATTCCTTTTCTTTTTGTAAGAGAGAAAGTTAGCTTCTATCCTGACTCATGCATCATCGGAGCTATGAACTAAGTTTTCATTGTGCAATATTTACCAATGACAAAGAAAGACCCCAGCTTGACTTTCAGACATCAGGTTGACATTGCAAGGCCTGCAGTAAGAAAAACAGACTTGATCTAGAATTATGGATACATAATGAATGTAGATCCCAAGGATGCCATTGTTTCTAATTCACTTTTCACAGCAGCCTTTGGGCCAGATGGTATAAATTATTGTGGATCCACTGAAATCAATGGTGTTATGCTGATTTACACCCGATGCCGATCTGACCCTCTAAATGTAAGCTTTCACAGTCAGGGCCGAGGCCTCATTTAGATTAGCCTTCTATTTTGTGGGCTCTTTACTCTGCCTAATCTAACAGCGCCCCTTTTGTCCATCTTCCACTCTCATCACCACATCTTTCTCTCATGGAATACCTTTGCTGATCCCAAGTGCTTTGCCTCAACCCTATTCCCTCTTCTTAATCCCCCCTTGTTCCATGACACTTGTGATATCACAGAACTCATGTCGCCTACCTGAACTTCCCTTATTCAAGTCAGCGCCTTCCTTGCATCTTCTTATCCCCTCCCTTCTTCATTGCCAAGTGTTTGCACAATCTTTATGGGAAGACGTTAAGAGGTTGTTTAATCTCTCCCTCCCTCCCTCCTTTGCATCTATTTCATTCCTTGCATATGCTTTTTTTCTTACCCTTGATTACTCTTTGCACTCCCTTGATCATCCATTTGCTTCTTTCTCCTTCCTCTAAACATATTTATTGCTAGATAGCTCACACAGTCCTTTGGGCATACATTAATTTACCTAGGAATAAAGAAAAGGAGTACTTGTGGCACCTTAGAGACTAACAAATTTATTAGAGCATAAGCTTTCGTGAGCTACAGCTCACTTCATCGGATGCATGAAGTGAGCTGTAGCTCACGAAAGCTTATGCTCTAATAAATTTGTTAGTCTCTAAGGTGCCACAAGTACTCCTTTTCTTTTTGCGAATACAGACTAACACGGCTGCTACTCTGTTACCTAGGAATGCTTTCCATTTCTCAGCTCTCCTTTATCTCAGTTGCTTCATTCCATTGATTTCATCTAACACTTCTTATATATCTTCACAAATTGTCTCTGCTGAAATAGTGTCCTTTTTTTAATGCTTTTCATGGCCACTGTTACTTACACTACAAACTCGTCCCCTTCTTGACATTTGCAGTCTGTTACACTAAGGTCAATCAGGGATTCCTTCCTTCCTAGATCTCTTCCTTTCTTACATGCTACTCCTTATAGGAAAACAGTCCTATACTACATCTACAAAATTTTTACTCTGTTTCTTTTGCACTAAAGCTGGTGGAAAATTGTGCCATCAAACCTTGCATTTATTTCTTTATATAGAAAATTGGGGGTGGAGGGCGGGCGTTGACCAAATGATTTTGCAAGAAGTGTCAGTTTTCCTTGAAAATTATTGATATTTTTTCAGAAAAACTATTTTGACAAAACAACATTTTTTTTGGTTTGTTTCTATCATACTTTTCAGTGGGGGGGGGGGGGGGAATCCATTTTCTGACCAGCTCTACTCCTTACTCTTAAAGGGGCTTTCTTCAGGGGGATGGATAGGATAGTTCAGTGGTTTGAGTATTGGCCTGCTAAACTCAGGGTTCTGAGTTCAATCCTTGAGGGGGCCATTTAGGGATCTGGGGCAAAAATTGGGGATTGGTCCTGCTTTGAGCAAGGGGTTGGACTAGATGACCTCCTAAGGCCCCTTCCAATCATATTCTATGATTCATAGACACGAGTAGAAATCCCATTAAGACTGCACTAGTTCTTTCTCCCCTTTTGCAGTAGACGAAAAGCTATCAGGCCAGCTCTTCAGCTGGTGTAAATGACCACAACACCACTGAACTCAATATAATGGCACCCATTTACATCAGCTAAGAATTTTGCCTGATGTGGCTAGAACTATGTAAATCTTCCGAGGGCTGGTCTACACTGGGAACGTACAATGGCATAGTGACCCCTTTCAGGGGTGTGGATTTATGTCGACCTAACCACTGCTGTAGACAGTGCTAGGTCAAAGGAAGAATTCTTCTGTAGTGTTCTAGCTATTACCTCTCCGGGAAGGAGATTAACTTCAGTGAAACTGTAGTGACTGTCTACACTGAAGCTGTACAGCAGCAAGTTGCAGTGCTGCCGTAGCGTTTTAAGTGTAGGCATACCTGCAGTTTTAGTACAAATGGATTTTGTTAAACATCTGGTACAGCAGAAGTAGTTGCCCCCCTTTAAATATATGAGTTCACTTGGACCTAATTCTTTGCTTCCTTAACACCAGTTTAACACTGGTATAAATCTTTGACTTTAGTGCAGTCATTTCTGCTTTACACTGTAAACAAGCAGAGAATTAGCCCCAGTATGGCGAAGATGAACCTCAAACTGAAACATACGTATTTTATGAAGCTCCATGCAGTCCTTTGGACCCAGAAGAACTATAATGTGACCAGAAGAACTACCTGCATCACAAGTTTTGTTGCATAGCTACCAAACTCTGTTTTGGTACATTCGTGCCTACTTCAAACCAACAATCAGTTTCTCTTTGAATTCCTATGAAAGTCTTATGGGACACAAAGTTTTGTACAGAATTCAGTTGGTTTCATAGTCATGTCTGAATGTGAAATTAGATGAGATTAGTAGGATATTGTGGTTTAACATAGTTTTAAGCACTATACATCAAACTGTCCTTCCATTGACTAAACTAGAGTGACTCTGTGATATCTTAAAAGATCTTGTTCCATATCCTGATTGACAAGATAACCCAGAACTTACACCACAGGATTTTCTGAGAATTGTTTTGTATGACACTAGCACTTATGGGCCACAATGACATCAGATCCCCATTGTGCTAGGCACTGTAGCAGTACACTCTAAGAGGCAGTCCTTGACAGACAAGCTTATCATCTAAATAGGCAAAAGATTGGAGGGGAAACAAAAGCTTAGATATTCAAAGTAACATGCCTGGAGTCACAGAGCAGTTCAGGGGCAGAATCAGCTGTAGAAATCAGGTCTTCAGTCTATCCACAAGGCCATGCTGCCTTGCATAATAGACACCTTGTTTTCTCCATATGCCTTATGCTAACTATTTTACAGCTTCTTCTTATTTTCCCCACTGTTTACCCATACACATATCTTAGGTGCATTTTCTCTGTCTGCTAGCTTCTGTACTGTCTTTTGCCTTAGGTGTATTTTCTATCTGCCAACTTTTGTATGGAATTTCATCCTAGCTGCATTTTCTCATGTATAGATAGACTCTCATAAAGACACTATATATTCATTATGAGCCAGAGTTGCCCAGGCTGTAAGTCTCAAGTCTCCAAAGCCCATATGTATGACTTAAGCCTCTAAAACAGGTCTGAGAGATCCAGAGCAAGGTACATGGCAAAACGAGTCACGGGAAGGATGTGGATTTATTACCTACATATGGTTTGTTTAATTAGAGACGTGACCCCAACCAAATTGCTTGTTCCCAGTGCTTGGAAGCTCTTGTTACCTTTGAGAGGAGATCTGGATATGAACTTGGCAGTTCAGGCTCATCTGTAATTTTAATACGTATACAGTTTTCCATGACCTCCATTCAGAAGAATCATGCTGATAGCCTGAGACCTAAATAATGTAGATTCTTATTGCCAGTAACCACTGAGGCCAAAAGTTTTACTGTAGTAAAAAATGATTTAGTCCTTGTCTAACCCTATTTCCATAAGAAATTAGAATAACCACCTCTTTGAGGGCTAACTGTAAATAAACAATCTATCCTAACTGATGGGTAGTAGCATTTACCCATGATGCCTCAGGAACATAGCAGAGGCCAAACTGTGACTCAGAGATTACAAGTTAAGTACTTGTTCCCCCCTGGCTGTACTGGGTGATGTGTGTGTAATGGCTGTAGGGAAGGGGAAATTTGTCTTAAATTATGGCCTTAATAGGCTGGTTGATGTGAAATTCCCACCCCACCCCCCCTTCCAAAACATACCAACTACTTTCAGCAGGATCAAATGTTGTTGTTTTCTTAAGAGTGTTGCCTTTGTAAAACCAGAATGAGGGCTTCAGGGTTCCTACCATGGTGAGTCAATCAGAATCATTTCTTCATAAGTCATTTTGCAAAACAGTCAGCACATATTTCCCAGTCTATTTCCTACATGCATTTTGGACATTCTGGTATTTGACACCATTCAAGCGTTATCATTTTTGATGCAGAGTAATTTGAAGAGGGTTAATAAGGAAAATGGGAGTATTCCCTGTACCACCTATATGTGGAAGCTGTACAGTACTGCTGAATGCTTGTCAATTACACTTGAAGCAAACAAAAGTTAACAAACTTTTGCAATGAGGATCCATGGACAGTCAAGGGTGAATGAATGAATCTGAACCTATCTTTTTCTTGGGGGTTTATATTCAGGTTCTTGCAAAGAATATCCCCATTAGTCCTTCCAAACCATCAGCTGTCTCTTCACCTGTCAGAAATCTCTCTTGATTGTTTACTAACCTTTTCCTAGGTGTCCCAGTGCAAAAAGAACAAATAATGATTAAAAAAACCCTGCCTGATGTCTAAGATAATGCTACCTTCTTAGGGCTGAAACTTAACTGACATTTAACATCCTGTTTGGTAAGCATTTCTAGTCTTACCACCCTATGGATCAACTGCCTTCCACAGCTGATGAGCTGTTTCACTGAACCTGCTATTGTATGTCATATTTATTTATTTCATCTGAAACTGAGTGAGCATCCTCAGCCCCTGACATGTCACAAAGTTATAAAAGCATATATAGGCCTGCCTTTGAACCTCAAATCCCTACCAGTTCCCAATCCACCCCTATGGATTCAGTTCTGAATTAGATCCAAAAGAGAGAGAGAGGGTCCTGTCTTCTGGTATCTGATTTAGATGAATTCTGACATGAATATTATTTTGGCACTATTTCCATAATTCAAGGTATCTGAAGTGATACATGGAATCAAAGTCCTCCTTAAGCAGGAGGCCTTTATTAAAGGAAAAATACATCACACACTATGGAAACAAGCAGACTTCCACACAGCTCATGTTCCAGCTTTGTCTCCCTTGTTGACCAGGGACCACACCCTATCTGGAACAGTATACAGCACCGATAGGCATTTTATTGGCTGAATTACATACTGCAAGCAAATATATCATTACAGTGGCTGAAATCTTACAATGTTAATAGAGGTCATGATTCAGCCAAGTACATAAACACATGCTTAATTTTAATCATGTTAATTCAATGGGACTACTCACAATCCTAAAGCCAATACATATGCATAAGTATCATGCTAAATCAGAGTCTGGTCTCAAAAGATTTCCGCCATTTTGGGGCTAAATTGTATGTGCACAGCTCGTGACATTTGGCATCACTGAATGTAAATTGGAATTTGAACCCTGATTTGGCCTCAAACTCTGAATTGCAACTCAGACCATGTGTGGGTTTGAAGACCATTTCCTCGGCCAGTCTTGGACTGTTGACAACACAAAATGGTTGCTAGGGAGGGTGTTTGATATTCTAATTGATGCCAATTCATTAGGACCTGACCCAGTATAACATCACTCAGATTCCAAAATGTGCTAGCTGCAGAAAGTACAGGATATTGGTTCCAAAAGAAAGGCTAGTGCCCTGCTAATTAGAACTGGGTCAGAAAATTGCTGTGTAAGTGAAAAGTTGATGAACATTGAGACAGAGTTTTTGGACTAGTTCTACTAGCTCTAGTCAATGCACAGCCTGAACAAAGCCCAGGTGCTGCATGGTGATGAGCTGAGAAGCTGGTAGTTCAGAGGAGATACCCTGATGCAAATGAACTTCTCACCTTTAACCATTGCTGTACCTCAATGCTTGGGGTTTTAGCACTTGTGGTAGCTATTTCCATGTCCAGCCCCATGTATAAGGATGAGCAACATTTGGCTCAGTCTATGAATCAGGTATTGAAGGCAATGGAAACAGAGGCCTAAGATAGATGATGTTCAAATACCAGCTGTCAAGGTTCCTTCCCCACTCTGAACTCTAGGGTACATATGTGAGGACCTGCATGAAAGACCCCCTAAGCTTATTCTTACCAGCTTAGATTAAAAGCTGCCACCACCAAAGTGTTACACAAAGAACAGGGAAAGAGCCCACTTGGAAACATCTTTCCCCCAAAAATCCCCTCAAGCCCTACACCCCCTTTCCTGGGGAAGGCTTAATAAAAATTCTCACCAATTTGCATAGGTGAACACAGATCCAAACCCTTGGATTTTAAGAACAAGGAAAAAGCAATCAGGTTCTTAAAAGAAGAATTTTAATTAAAGAAAAAGTAAAAGAATCACCTCTGTAAAATCAGGATGGTAAATATCTTACAGGGTAATCAGATTCAAAACATAGAGAATCCCTCTAGGCAAAACCTTAAGTTACAAAAAGACACACAAACAGGAATATACATTCCTTCCAGCACAACTTATTTTACCAGCCATTAAACAAAAGGAAATCTAATGCATTTCTAGCTAGATTACTTACTAACTAACAGTTGTAAGGCTGCATTCCTGATCTGTTCCCAGCAAAAGCATCACACAGACAGACAGACACCTTTTGTTTCCCCCCCTTCAGTTTTGAAAGTATCTTGTCTCCTCACTGGTCATTTTTGTCAGGTGCCAGCGAGGTTATCTTAGCTTCATAACCCTTTACAGGTGAAAGGGTTTTTCCTCTGGCCAGGTGGGATTTAAAGGTGTTTACCCTTCCCTTTATATTTATGACACCAGCAAACAACTTCCTCCAGTCTCTGACCACCATTGAATGCAAACAAAGCCTCTCACCACTGCAGAGATCACAACGTTGTGTTCCTGCCTGCTCCCCCATAGTCTTTTATGGGTGGGGGAAGAGGTGACTCTTTGGCCACATGCCCAATTGCTCCGTCTCTCTGAGATCCAGAACAAAGCTGTTAGCTAAGGATGACTTACTGCTTTCACACTCCCAAACCTTTACAATTCCTCCTGGGCTGACAGGTGTTCCAGGCAGCAGTGGAATAACCTCCTTCCCTGATATCCAGACATTGAGCCAGACACCTAACACTCCTAAGAGCTTATCCCCTGTACACAGCGGCATCCTTGGCAGGAGATGGATGTGGATAGCCCAATCAAGCATTCTGCAGTTACTACAGTAGGAATACTTAGCTATGCAGTTTCCATCGGCCAACAGCTATGACAATTCAATGTCATTGTTTTGAGTCCACAAAGTCTGATCCTGCCAATCCCTGAGTGTCCTGAAGTCTGACTTCAAAAGGAGTTGAGGGCACTCAGCACCTTACAGGATCTGAACCATATTTAGCAAGCGTGGTTATCTGCAATAAGAAAAAAAAATGAGGGTTGTTGTATTTTTTTCCATTCCCCTAGAGCAGTGGTTCCCAAACTTGTTCCATTGCTTGTGCAGGGAAAGCCTCTGGCGGGCCGGGCCGGTTTGTTTACCTGCCGTGTCCGCAGGTTCGGCCGATTGCAGCTCCCAGTGGTCGCGGTTCACTGCTCCAGGCTAACAGGAGTTGCTGGAAGCAGCGCGGGCCGAGGGACGTACTGGTCACCGCTTCCAGCAGCTCCCATTGGCCTGGAGCAGCGAACTGCAGCCACTGGGAGCCACGATCAGCTGAACCTGCGGACGTGGCAGGTAAACAAACCGGCCCAGCCCGTCAGAGGCTTTCCCTGCACAAGTGGCAGAACAAGTTTGGGAACCACTGCCCTAGAGTAAAAAAAATGTCTTGGCATATCTCACAACATGCAAATAATGTCTGTTCCAAAAGGTTCTCTTAATACAGCCAGGCCTTCATCACAGAAGGTTGCCTTTGCCTTTGCTATGTGAACACACTCACCCGATAACTTATACTGTATTTTAGTGACTCAACATAGCTCAGCGAGAAGCTATAGAATTGTTCTGATCGCTCCGTGAATAATGACTTCATTAATGCACACAATCGTTATCTCTGTTCAGATGAAATGCTCAGCTGCACTATCCCAAGGAGAAACTAAACCACAGCTGAGTATTGAAACCTTGTTCAAAATGTTCAGAATGAATTGGTTTTAAGGTTTATTTTACCTCGAAAGCTGTGACTCCTCCCTTCCCTCAACCCTCACTTAGTCCCTCAAATGATATATGTTTAGGAGAAGGGGAAATGATTTTACACTGAAAGCTGGAACTGCTTAAGTTGCTGATGACTGCATTGATCATCGTTGGAAAGTCATTGATATTTTCTTTCCCTGCTTATTAAACAACGGGGCTTGTGGGTAAGCAAGTTTTGAGATATTGGGACCAGATTCTGATCTCAATTTGCAGACCTGGAGTAACTCTGCTGGCTTCAGTGGAGTTATTCTAGGTATGCCCCAGTGAATGTAAGATCCGTCTGTCCTTTGGGGGTTTTGCTGCCCTTGTGTGATGTTGTGTGCTGTATCCATTTTCTCATTTTCCTTATGCATCTTCACTTTCTGGGTTTATGAGTTAGCCCTCCGCATACAATGTCATCATAGCACACTGAACTTTAAAGAGTCTGTTACTTATTAAAAGTATATTTATAAAATGAGATGACCTCATCTAACTTGTCTCTCACTTTTAAAAAATCTGAGTTTATGCTGCTGGGGACATATTTTCCCACCAGGAAAACGCAAATGTCATCACTGAGGCCTAACCAAACCCTGGAGCTTTTCAGACAAAGGAAAACTGTTTTTAGGATTCCCTGCAGGAGCCCGGTAACATTTGTGCACATTCCATATGTCTGAAATGGGCTCTCCCCTGCCCTCTTTCCCAAAGACACAATGACATGCTATGGCACATTCAGGCTTTCAGTCTCTGTGTATTGTTTTGCTCACTGAGAAATGCAACTTGGAGCGATGAAATTATCCTTGCAGAAGTCATCATGGCATTTTGTAGTTTGAGCACAGCTGGCCTGACTGCGGCTATAGGCACAGTCCTGAGCGAGGGATGGTGCATAAACCGCATCCTCCCAGGAGCCAGCCCCGACACACTGCAACACACAGTTCCCTCTCTGAGTCACACTTCACTCTCTGCTTCCCTCTTGCTCTGGAAGAGCAGTAAATCACCTCATTGCTTTCCATGGAGCAGTTGACTTTCCCATGTGCACCAGACTAGCTAATCCTGCTGGAAGGTGGGTGGGGCCAATCCAGGAGTCCTCCCACTCCCCACCCATTTCCATGCAGCAGGGAGAATTGGGCCAGAGCAGCCCCTGCTCTCGCCATCAGGGCCTGAGAGCAGGGCCAAGTGGGGCAGTGACGGTACAGAGGCATTACAGCCTTTTGCTCTGCGTAAAGGTTGTGACCACGAAGCCATAGAAGAGGAAACTAAATTAGGAATCAGAGCGATTATGGAGGATACAGCTATATAATCTCTTCTGCGGGTTCTATGACTTTTCCTTAACATCCCAGGGGTATTTGATGACTTCATTGGTATTGTTAATAGAGATGGATCCAAGCTGCACCGTTTGAGAGGGCTCAGATCTGGGTTTTGGTTCAGTGCCCTCAGCAGCTCATAACAGGAGACATACTCTTGAGAGAAGCTAGTTTCCACACACACACGCACTCCCTCACACACACTTTGCCTCTTTCTGTCCCCACACGTCACTGGCGCAACAGATCTTCCAGCCACACCAATCTAGAGTGGTGCATGCACAAATCAGGAGTAGCCCTGCCTAGGTCCCCTTTGCACCACTGCAGGAGCTCAAAGGTATGTAAGGCTGCTTCAACTAGGCAGCTGAGAATCCCCCAGCATGGTTCCTATGAGACCATTCCATTTGGTATGTTGGGGATATTCCTCTCCACTCCACTCGCCCAGGAATGGGGGAGAGGGATGGAAAAGAGGCTCAGAGACAACTTTTCCTCCCCTCAGCTCAGTATAGCTGAGGACCTAGCCTGTAGTTATTACATACCTGCCACCATTCAAGTGGCTAAAGTGGGATGCAGATGGTCACTGCCAACCCTTGTGGAGCCCTTGCAGCCGCTGGCCTCAGCTCCTCGACCCCTGCGCCACACTCAGCCTCTCCCTTCCAGCCTCGCCAACCCAGTGTCACTCATTTCCCATCCTATAGCTCACCTGCAGCCACTAAGAATGACCCAAAAGTCTGAGCTTGCCCAGGACCAGCTGAATATGCTGCCCTCCCTAGCTCTGCCCCTGCCAGTAGTACGCACCGTGCGCAATGCGCATATTGCTGCAGGTGCACTTGAAAGCAAGATTGTTTGTTTAGTCTGCAGAAGAGAAGAGTGAGGGGGGATTTGATAGCAGCCTTCAACTACCAGAAGGGGGGTTCCAAAGAGGATGGAGCTCGGCTGTTCTCAGTGGTGGCAGATGACCGAACAAGGAGCAAGGGTCTCAAGTTGCAGTGGTGGAGGTCTAGGTGGGATATTAGGAAACACGATTTCACTAGGAGGGTGGTGAAGCACTGGAATGGGTTACCTAGGAAGGTGGTGGAATCTCCATCCTTGGAGGTTTCTAAGGCCCGGCTTGACAAAGCCCTGGCTGGGGTGATTAGTTGGTGTTGGTCCTGCTTTGAGCAGGGAGTTGGACTAGGTGACCTCCTGAGGTCTCTTCCAACCCTGATCTTCTATGATTCTATATGTTCTACCTCACCTAGGACAGGAAATTTTGGGGGTGAAAGTGGGACAAGCCTACGAAACCAGCGATTGTTGGAATGTGGGTTATGATTGGTCGTAGCACAACACAAGGACGTTCACGCGAGTTAGAGCTGGTTGGTTTGAAGCGATTTTCTGATTGAAAAATGGCCTCCTCATTCAATGAAACTTCCACAGAAAGTCTTTATTTATTTTTGATTGTCACAGGCTGGCTGCCCCACTAAAGCAAGCCAGGCGCAGCCTTGCCTCCGAGCTAGCCGCTAGCCCTCATCTGATGGTGATGGGGCAACTTAATGATAATGAGTGACCCCAGCTGTGAAAGAGTTAGGAAAAGACTATACAAAGAGTGGAGAACTGGGGAAGGGGAGGCTGCAGAAAGGCAGGGTGTTCTTGCAGGTAGGAGAACACACAGGAGGCAGCATCAGGCTCCTATGGGTAGGAGCACTGAGATAGGGCTAAAACCAGCAGGAAACCAAGTAGGAAGAATCGTAGGAACCAGCATAGGCTGATAAGGAGCTAGTGTCAACAGGGAGCAGGAAGATCCCTATGTGTAGCTGCTGGATTACCCAGGGAAGTGAAGCAGCGAGGGGCAAACTTGCTAATACAAGAAGCAACAAAGGAAGAACTCTGCAGGAGCAGGTGAGGTCCTGAGATAGGGTCAATAAAAGCATTTCCGTGGAGCCCAAGAGGGGTGGAATTAGTCCGGCAGAGAATAGAGAAGCCTGACCTCCGAAGGGAGGCTGTGTTAAGCACAGGTTGTGGGGAAGTAGCACAAAGAGGCTTAGAGGTAGAAAGGGGCCCAGGGAAACCTCATCCCATCTGAAGAAGCAAACCCAGCTGTTTATTACGGGGTCCCTGGGCAGAACCAGAGTAGAGGGTGGGTGTGGGTAGGGTTCCCTACCAGCCCTGAGGAAGGGGCATGCAAGCCCAACTGCAGGAGAAGATTAGGTTCCTGGGAGGGACAGTAAAGATACTTCAGTGGAGCCTGAGTAGGGTGGATAATTATTGTTTGGATGTTTACCTTGGGTTTTCAGTTGGATCTTTCCTTATCCCAGAAGGGGACTGAATGTTATGTGACATGGTCAGCAGGCCAAGCCACGGAAGACCTGGTGAGAGTCAGACAGCTGGCTGGAGGTGCTGGAGGTACTGGAGATGAGGACCACTTGTAGCATTGCACCCTGATGCAAGGGGGCGCTATGGGTGGTGAGTCCACTTACATTGACAATTCCTGATTGTATCTATTTGGAGGCAAGAACAGGGCATAGGGATGAAAAACCTCTGCAAAAAGTTCTGAAAATTACGAAAACTCTTGAATTCTTTAAAAAATGTTATGGAAATTGCACAGGCTTTGCAGAATTCAATTTATAATGTTGATGGATAATATCAAAGCTTATATTTAACTGGTTCTCCCCCTATTTTTATTGATTTAAATGTTCAGAGCTGCAGGAAATCATGGGGGGGTAGTCAGACAATGGGGTCAAACAATAATTTATTTAATGATGGTAGGCATTTAGATTGAAAAAAAATTTAAGGTGTATTACTGTTAAAACACAAATTGTGAACATCCCCTGTCAAAATATGCAAAAGTAAATATCTTTAAATCAAACTCTAGTATGTTATCAAGCAGCATTTTTCTTTCTTGGCCTTTCTGTAAATTTTGATTATCAATGGAAATATTTTTGGTCAGTCTGTGTGTACTGTGAAATTGACATTTACCGATAAAAATCTAATCCTTCCAAGCCTAAAATTGCATAACACTTTTCGATTGATTCTCATCTGAATCAATTTACATTGAACAACATCATGTAATAATTAGCTCATATTTGGATTTCCTTAAAACACAGATGCAAAATATTAACCCTATAGGCCCTGACTCACTAGAGCATTAGTCCAGTTTTATGCCATTGATCTCTGTATCATTACACTCATGTGAAACTGGAGTAATACCGCGGTGAATCAGGCCCTATGACTGTATCTGTTCAGAAAAGTTAGGCATGTTTCCCTCCCCCTAAAATCAATTAGCAGATTTTTTTAAGGATTAATATTGTCAAACTGTTTCTGATTGCTCATAGCCTAAGACAAAGATTGGTTTTAACAGGCATAGACTAATCGTTTGTGAAACGAGCTGACCTCAATATAGCACAAAAACATGAAAGTAAAAGGCAACTCTGAAATTGCCTGTTGCTGCAGAGCGCTAACTCCTGCTTTTGAAGGGTGTGTTTATTCTAGCCTCCTCTGAAGCTGCGTAACTTGAGTTAGGAACTTTAGGATTTCTGTCATCTGCCTTTGCCTTTTCAAGTTTGCCACCTCAAGGCATGTTGTTAGTAAAACGCACAAAAGATTTAATTTCAGCTGTTTGTACCAGTCAGGAAGCATAATGATGAGAGAAATGGGTTTTCACTTGTTTGTTTTTTTTGTTTTTCTAAATGGTATCTTAAGTCAGTGCTCTGCAGCATAAAAAGAACTTGGTTCTGACCTCACAGTAGCTTGTTAGGTGGTTGTTCCTTATTTATTTTTAAATGTTTGCATGAATGTGGTTTTGAGATGATTTGAATGTCAACAAAAATTCAGTGTGAATGTGCTCACACATGCACACACACACGCGCACACACACACACATGGACCCCACAACCCTTTTTGACTACTGGGATTGAAGATAAAATTCCAGGGGAGAGAAATTTTGAACAGAGATGGAGAATATAGCTTCAATGGCTGGCAGAAATTAGAGCTGGCCATCATTAATCAAAAGAGTACATAGAATTAGGAGATCCCATGGAAGTCTCCATGAATGCATCTTAAAATAAATTAAAAGAAGGCACGTAAACTTCACAAAAGAAGATCAAAGCAGTGCTTGAAGGGTAGGAGATGAACCATCAGCCTACAAAGAACGATCTTCAAAGCTCCAGACAGATTGTGCAAAATAAACTAAGAAGGATATTACACAACTTCTACTAGGGATAAACATTTTTTTAAATCAGCAGGCCTGAAAAATGCACTCATGAGTCCTAAAAGAGCTGGCTGAGGAGATCTCTGGCCCACATATGTTAATTTTTAATTAATCTTAAAGTACCAAAGAAATTCCAGAAGACTGGAAGTATGCCACTATTGTGCCAATATTCAAGAAGGGCAAGCAGGGTGATCTAGATGACTATGGGCTGGTTAGCCTGGCATTAATCCTGGGCAAAATATGGAAAAGTTGATATGGGATTCAAACAATAAAGAATTAAAGGATAGGAATATGGTGAATGTTAGTCAATGTGGATTTAGGTCTTGTCAAACAAGCTGCTTTCATTTGGTTGATAAAACTTTTGTAAGGCATTTGATTTAGTACTACTCGGCATTCTGATTTTTTTAATTGCATTTGATGTATTAGCACACAACATTCTGATTTCTTTTTATTGCACTAGACAATGTCAGTAAAGCACACGTTAAGCAATGGATTAAGAACTGGCTAAGTGACAGATTTTAAAAAGGATCTATCAACGGGGCATCATTGAACGGGGGAATTTCTAGTGGGGTTCCACAGGGATTGGTAGGAGGCCCTACGCTATTCAATGTTTTCATCACTGATCTGGAAATAAATTTGAAATCACCACTGATAAAATGAGTGGGTGACACAAAGATTGGTGGAGTGTAAATAATTATGAAGACAGGGCAGTTGTACAGAAGGATATGGATTGCTTAGGAATCTGGGACTATTAAAACAAAATGCATTTTTTTATACAGCCGAATGCAACATTATATATCTAGGAACAAGGAATGCAGACCATACCTATGGAATGGGGGGCTGTATTCAGAAAAGCAGCAGTGATGCTGAAAAAGATTTAGTATTCATAGTGGACAAGCAACTCTGCATAAGCGTCTAGTGGCAAAAAGGTGAATACAATCCTTGGATGTACTAACAGGAGCAGCGAGTAGGAAGAGGGTGGCAATTTTTACCTCTTAGAGTGAGAGAGTCACCTGGATTTTTGGTCTGAGTCTGGTGCAGAGCATGCTTCCCCCGTCCTCATGTGCAAGTGAGGCTGAGAGGGGAGGCATAAGGGCATGGAGAAGGGCAACCAATTTTCTACCCTCTCATCTGTTCACTGAGCAGGGTAGCTGTCTGGGACGAGGAGGGATGTAAGCTACACCCTTTCAAGGGTTGCAGACACAGTAATTTCCTGCCCTGAAGAAGAGGGAGCTCGGAGAGGAACTGTAATGCTAGGAGCATCCCTGGGAAGGATTGTGATTCAGACTGAAACAGTTATGTGCTGCTAACCCTAATTAACATTTCATTCCCCACCATTCTCTTCAAGACATAAGTATTTGGGCAAATTTTTGCAGTGCTTTCAACCGCTGGGATTAAAGAATGATGCAATAAAATGTCTTAAGCATCCTTGAAAGCACATGCAGTGTAGTTGTAGCAGGGTTGGTCCCAGGATATTAGAGAGACAAGGTGGGTGAGGTAATAGCTTAGTGGATCAGTCTCGGTGTGGATCGAAAGCTTGTCTCTCACAAAGCTCTTCTTCAGATCTGGGAAAGGTACTCCCAGCATCACACCAACATACAAGGCGCAAAACAATCCGTTCCACCTTGTCTCTCTCACCAACAGAAGTTAGTCCAATAAAAGATATTACCTCCCTCATCTGGTCTTTCTGTGAAAGAATAAATCATACTGCCACTTACTTCTACAAAATGTGCCCGCTGCTTGTCTCAGTACAGTAGCAATACACTGAAATTGTCAGTTTATTTTAATTACTACAGCTTATTATTCTGACCAGTCTAACAAGGAAGGCAATTATCTGTGGACACAAATGCAATAAAGTAGCGGATGAGCTTCCTATGATTTAGAGCAGTAAGAACAATGTTAATCATATTACAAGATATTACCATTTTTGCCTCTTCAGATTAGAGAAAAGGGACATCCAATTCAATTTCATGGTATAAATGCATTTATTCAGGTTGTAGACAGAAAACTTTTTTTCCCCCATTTTGGACTGAAATATTAGAATTTTGTAAAAGCAACCTGAATAAATTCATTGGGCCAAATCTCCAACTGATATAAATCAGCATAAATAGCTCAACCTAAGTCAGCTCAGCATCTGGTCCTTTGAAGTGATAGTGAGAGTGGGCCTTTCTTCAAGTACTCGGTAGACATTGGAACTGATTCTTCCTTCATACCAGTTTGAATCGAGAGTATATAAAAGTAGTGTGAGAGGAGACTCAAGCCCATTGTTTGAATGTGCATTGCCTGCTGCAATTATGTTTACTTTCAGCATATTTTTCATCCGTGTGCTGGAGAGAGTTCCTGGTAAACAAAGGAGACAAAGTTCAAACCTGAGTTGTGAGGAAGCCTGTTTTTGGTCTGCAGTTGCAGCTGTGTTCCTTACACAATCCTCTTTATACAGGGAGCATTTATAATCTATGATTTCATATGTAAAGACAGATGCCAGTTACACATTACAAATTACTGCATAGATTATTTCCTCTTAATATCTTTTCCTGTGGTGAACATTAAAAGTGTGTTTCAAAAAATGCTATCACTTGTCCATCTCAGCATGCCAGGGAATTCTGTCAGGATATTGAAAGGATTTACTTCCCTCCTAACTAAATGCTCCATGTAATCAGCATATTGTATAAATAAACACAAAGTCACTCTTCCATCCCTACGGGAAGCAGAGTTTTCCCCTAACCTATATTCAGGTGCTTTGTCCAGTCCAGTTGATGGGGCTGGCCTGGCTACCCTTGAAAGACTACTTCATCCTTTGATGTACCTCCCCATTTGAAAATATGCGGATTTATCTCTCCAACAGTATACAGTACTTTTTTTACAATACTAATGTAGTCTGAATACACAGCAGACTCCTCCTTGTGGTTTGTAGCACTCATCTGTTTACACCTCAACCTGATTATTAAGTCACTGCGTGCTCAGTACTCTTACTGATGTCAGTGGGTGTTTTTAAGTGAGGATCGATGGTAGCACTGGGCCCTAGGGAGCTGATAGAATTATGTGAGCAAATGGCAGTCCATAAATTAAACACAGAGCTCCAGAAGACCTGTCTTATTCAGACTGTTAGCTCTGTGGGGCAGGGATCATATTTTGGATCTGTGTTTGTACACAATGGGGTCCTGGTTCAGGACTAAGGATCCTAAGTGCTACTTCAATACAAGTAATAAATATAATACCAATAATATTCATGGATTCTGTGCAAACATCACTTCTGTGCAATGCAATTCGTCAATTCCAAGGCTAGAGAACAGATTTCTTGACCTCTTCTCCTCCTGTCTCCAGAATTCCTTTACCCTCACAATGGCATCGCCTATTTCCATCTCATTTTGCTGCACACTGGTGCAACTCCTGAAGGTTGGCACAAGTGAGCTCAGAATCCACTTCTTGGGGGACCATTATAGTTAATGAAAATGTCTCATGGGAATTAGGATGAAAAGAGAACATATAATATAATAGGGACATCCTAAATGGAGTGAAAAATGATATTGTCTGCTTGTTCTTGAGATCATTGTAGACTATTTTACTGCAATGAATAGGTGACCCAGTAACATCAAGGGCATTGTCTATTTCATCTCGCTCTGTTTTTGCTGTGTAGTGTTTTTTCTACCTTGGTGATATTAGTGGGGTAACATTTTCCACTTCTGTTAACACATCAAGGTGATCTGGGAAATAAATTAGATCACTGAGAACTTCTGTGGTCTTTCCTTAACAAAATGAAAATTCTATTTGTGAGTGAAACAACTTCTAACAGAAGCCAATGGATACAATGGAGGAAGCAATTTAAGTGACTAATTAAGAGCCCTATCTGCGTAATTATGGGACAATACTCAGCTCCAAACCACTTAGCCTTACATTTTTGTCCACTTAAAGTCATTTATACTAGATTCAAAGTGGAATTACACACTCCAGGGAGTGTGTGCTTGGTGGGGAACCACATTCCCTATATTTTAAAGGCACTTGACCCACATTATAAATCCAAAGCATGTGATTATCTCAAGACAACTATGCACCTTGTCATATTTTAGCCTCTCCTTAAAGTTGTTTCTCTTCATTTTGTCTTTGTTTGTTTTAGGAAATTGTGGGAAGCTCTGGGCATAATTCAGAGCAGATTCACAGACAGTATTATGCCACTTAAATTCACCCACTAAATGTATTGTACAACTGTAGAATTTGATCCAAAGCCAATTCAAGGTAACAGGATTCTTTTTTTACATTCAGTGGGCTTTGGATCGGAACCTTAATCCTCTTGTTCTTGTACAAGAAAAAAAGGAGGATGTCTCTCCCCCACTTAACTCTTTCTCGGGTGTCTGGAGCTGGATTCGTGCTGTAAAATGTTCTTTAAATATTTTTATTCAATTTTTAACCTGTTCTCTTAAATTGTGTCCATCCCCGTTCGTGTTCAAATTCTGGGTGAAAACTACCCTCCGCAGAGAGCCAGCATGAGTCTATGGACAACTTCAGTAGGACTAATGCAGATAAAGTTAAGCACATGCTTATGTACTGCAAGTAAATGGAAATACTGAATCTGAGTTTAAATAAATAAAATGCAATTACACCATATTACAACACCTAGCTATGAGGTAATATCTTTTATTGGACCAACTTCTGTTGGTGAGAGACACAAGCTTTCAAGCCACATGGAGCTCTTCTTCAGGTCTCTCTACTATCCTGGGACCAATATGGCCAAAGCTACGCGGAATAAAACACCTAGCTACTCCTCTGATACTTGACACCTAGTAATATTCACCACTTTCTGTCCTTTGACTGCTATGTGTTAATCCCAGTTGTGGCACCAGTATTTCACGACCTTGCAATATACTTATTGTTGTTGCAGATTTCCATTTATCCCAGAATGCGCATAAGCATCATTATATAGGCATGATCTCAGCTAGCAAAGGAACTGCATCCGCTTATTAGTGGAGAAGGGCATAGCAGCAGCTTCTTTCCTGCTGCTGCTATTGCTGTTTCCTTATGTTTCCCTCTCTTTCTCATGGACAGACATGCCTCTCAATAGCCTTTCAGAATTAGTTCCTGAGCCTGAAGTTATTTCCCTGTAGGAGGAGCACTAATGCATCAAACCAGCACTGTAACACTTTCTTAGCCCCATGGCTCTGGACAGACAAGTCTTTATTTTCTGGCTATGAATAGTAAAATGAGACAAGGCTGTATTGTTCCTCTTATTTTTGTTTTTCTGTCATGCATTCATCTTGAGGCTAATTCTTGTTTTCTCTAGATGTAAATCTCTCAGAGCCTGCATATAAACTAACGTAAAATATTCCTGTGCTCAGAACAAAAATTGGACAACGTCATCAATCTGCAAAATACTTTTACAGACTGGAACCCGGCCTACTGGGTTGAATTTCAAATACAGCAGAATAAATTTGGAGTAGCTGCTTTGAATTCCAGGGAGTTATTCCAGATTTACACCCCTACAAATAAGAACAGAATTTGGCTCAATCTCCGGGAATGATGGCCAGGCCACTTTGAGTTACAACCTTTTAAACAAAACCACCTAATACATATTTACTTTCTGTATATTCATGTGTGCTATTACAGGAACATTTATTGTCAGTCACACTAGCTTCTGGCTATTTGAGCAGTCAAAGAGTTTTGATTTACAAAAGTAAAGGAATTCACTTAAAATGTTAGACACTAAAAGCCTTCAGTTTTCACATTGTGTTTTAACATTCTCAAGCAATTCACCTAAACTTCTTTTTTTCTATCCTGCTGTGTATATTGATTTGGTGTTGTGTGCTGTTTAACAAATGTTGCCATGTGGTAGGATTTTAAAGACTAGGCACACCTCAAAAAGTCAGTCATACAAACTAGAAATAGAAGAAACTTCTTAAGTCATTGAGTTCACCACCAGACTATCTCCAACTAAAGCAGAATTGATTATTTGCCAGTATTTTGTTGAGTCTAGTTTTAAATGACCCACACAGTGGAACTTCCAACCACTCTGTAGGGAGACTATTCTGTAGTTTAATAGATCTCATAGCTAGGACATTTCTCTTGTTGTTCATATTAAATGTCCCTTTTCTCTATTTAATTCTATTACTCCTGGTTTGTTTTATGCATTCCATAATATCAGAGAACAATATAACTAAAATAATGCTACAGAAACTGTGGGTTCAGCTTTATTATGGCCTAGATTACATTAGCACATATCCAGAGTAACTCCATTTATGCTGATGGATTTACTCTGCATATCTATTGGTGTAACTAGTGTTTAGCTGCTGGGTGCACAACATAGCAGCAACTTATCTGAGTTCACTAATTCACTACTCTTTTCTTCCAGATCCTCAGCTGGTGTAAATCAGTGTAGCTTTAACAGGTGTAGATGAGATTTCACTATACCGATTTACACCAAATGAGAACCCAAGCTCAGAGGAAGAGGCAAATTCAGCCTGGTATAAGCCTGGAGAAAATGAGTGCAATTCTAAAAGAAGTGTCTGATCCAGTTTCAATGGTGACAGAGATGGGGGGGTTCATTACCCTTTGGATGTAAAGTGATACTCATTTTGCATGCCAGATATGTAAAAGCTGCACTGCTTTTCCATTTACAAGAGATCACTAACTGGCTAATGCCCAGTGTGTAAATTGCACCACCCTCTCTGTCACTGCTGAATTTAGTCCAGCACATCAACTTCCAGCTCAGGGTACTTCAGCCCATGAAGTTCCAATAAGATCTAAGTAAAAAATATTCAGACACTGGAAGACTAATACTTGTCTAGTTCTCTTCTTTGAAGGACTCATAGTGGTTTGCCAGTGTGAATGAATTAATCCTTCACAACACAGCTGTGAAGTAGATAGAGGATTAGCGTGGCCTAGTGGTTAGGACACTGGATTGGGAGTTGAGAGACCAGGGATTTACTCCTTGTTCTGTGGATGATCTGATGGATTACTTTGGGCCAGTCACTTCACTTATCTGTGCCTCTGTTTCCCACCCCATCTCACTGGTTGTCGGTCTTGTCTGTTTATGGCCTGATCCCTCACCATTGAAATCATTGGGAGCTTTGCCATCAGCTTCAATGGGTGCAGAGTCAAATATAAGAACAGTCAGACTCAGTACGGCCGATGGTCCATCTAGCCTACTAGCCTGTCTTCTGACAGTGGTCAATGCCAGTGCTTCAGAGGGCAATTACTGAGTGATCCCCCCCTGCTCTCCACTCTCAGCTTCTGGCAGTCAGGGGCTCGGGACACTTAGAACATGGAGTTGCATCCTTGACCATCTTGGCTAATAGTTATTGATAGACCTATCCCCCTTGAATTTATCAAGGTTTAAGATATAAACTCTTTGTGGCAGAGGCTGTCTCTTCCTCCCCAATTGGGCCCTGCTCTTGGTTGGGGACTGCTAGGTATTGCCATGACAGTAAACATTTACTGTCTACAAATTACAAACAGGGACAGGGAGACTCAGACGATGAGTTGCCCAAAGACACAAAGGAAATCTATAGCAAACTTGAGATTACAACTTCTATCTATTTATCTCTGTTTAACCAGGAAAACAATCCCCTCCTAGCTGACTGTATTTTCCATCCCTGATTTTTATATTTCTGTAGAAATTGTAAAGAAATGTTTCGATGGCAAAGTTCTATTGGGTCCTATGGCCCATTCTCCCTTTGGGCCATCCCAGTCAATTCCTCTTCTTTGAAGGGGTTTGCATCCATCAGATACTAGTAGCAGATTATAATTTCACTCTTTTAACTGGACCAGAATGTTATCTCAAATCAAGTGTTACTCCTCTGAGCGAGATCAGAAACAGGCCCATTCAGTCATCTTTAAGTCAGACCATCCAACTATCCCTTAGTTTTTCTTGTCTTTCCCCCAAATTCTCTTTGTTCTTCTAGTGCTGCAGTGGCAGAAAGTAGTAGTATTCTAGATAGTCTCTCCATCACTTTCCTGATCTGTGACATGAACTCCCTGTTTATGGATCCCAAATAATGCTGGATACAAACCTAAAATCTTCATAAGGTGATACTTCCAACTGATTTCACTAAGAATTTGACAGAGTAAGCAGTTTATGTTTGGACCCATAATTTGCTGCCATGATGCAAAATCAATTTATATCCAATTAACCTTTGACAACCACTTTTATATGGTGTTTTTTTTAAATATTACTGCTCTCCAAGAATCTCTCTACATTATATGTGTGTGTTTAAGGTTATTTTTCTTCATTGCATGATCTTGCATTTTTTCCAAGGTATTGATATTTCCTGCTCATTTCTAACCTGCCTATATCCCTTTGTATAATTTCTGTCTCTTCGCTGGTGCATGCAAAACGTCCCAATTTAGTACCATCTGCAGACTTAATTAATGTGTTGTTTACTTCTTCCTCCAGATCATTAATAATGCTGTTAAATAAACCTAAGTCTAACACCAATCCCTTTGGCACCCTGCTGGACACCTCCATTCAACTCGATGCATTACTATTTATCTTTAGCCTCTGTTTATGGTCCTTCAGCCAGTTCTCAGTCAATGTGACAGTGTTCCTAGCTGAGGCATTTTGTGATGGATTTTAATTCAAACCAAGAGACAATTTCCTGAAGAGGAGAGAAACAAATGCAAACAAACATCCAGAAATTGGTACTGCTTGCTTTTATTGAATGTGTCTTTAAGGCTTATGGAAAAGTTCTTTGTATCTGCTTATGTAGGTAGTATATTGAGGCCCATCAATACAGTATCTCAACACTTTACTCAGTCCCTTTAAAAATGAGTGAGGGGTAAATTGTTTCGATAAACAAGGAACTGTCACACTAAACTCAAACTGAATTCAGGGTCAGATCCTGAGCTAATGTAAACTAGAAAAGGAGTACTTGTGGCACCTTGGAGACTAACAAATTTATTTGAGCATAAGCTTTCGTGAGCTACAGCTCACTTCATCGGATGCATTCCAGTGAGCTGTAGCTCACGAAAGCTTATGCTCAAATAAATTTGTTAGTCTCTAAGGTGCCACAAGTACTCCTTTTCTTTTTGCGAATACAGACTAACACGGCTGCTACTCTGAAACCTAATGTAAACTAGTGTGGCTCCATTCAAAGCAATGATTTCAAATAAGCCACAGTTTTTTTACAGCAAGGATAACTAACTATTGGAACAACCTACCAAGGGTTATGGTGAGTTCTTGATCACCTGAAGCTGGTACAGTAGAATCTGAGGTCTTTCTGAATGCTCAGCTCCGCCACAAGTTATGGACTTGATGTGGTGACCATGTGGTAAAATTCTGTTGCTTGTGTAATCCAGGAGATCTTAAAATCTAATACTCTGTGACTTACTATGGCACTCATCCTAAAATCCTCTTTTGGAGGGTGAGGCATGTCTTACTGGAAAATATTTTTAATTATATTATCTCACACCATTTGACTTCCTGGTTCCAGCTCAGAGCCAAAGCCCCAAATTCCCCAAATGTCTCCTCTTTTGGAGTTTCTGACCCAGACAAATCCCTGGCAGAATGCTATGAAACAATCTCTTCCTTTTCATTCCTTGGTCCGGTTTTGCAGACTTGAGAATTTCAGAGAGTTCCAAAAAGTATCCAGCCCTCTTGGTGCTTACCCAAACAGAAATGAGCTTAAGAACCTCTGTAGATTCATCCCTCATTATCAATGAGCCCTATAGTCTTCAGTCCAGTCATTTCAGAAACATCATGGGATGCAAGATCCAAAGAGAGCATCAAAGTGCCCCTTACACTTGAGTCCTGTAGCAGCAAGGCATAGCAGCAAGGATAATACATCTAGTAGCTGTCACTGGAGAGTGGTGGTGGAGAAGGCCACTTGGACTCTTCTCCTCAAGAGAATCTGCTACCAGAAGGAAGAACTGGCAACTGGCTAAGTGACACAGTGTACGTATGGGGTCAGGCAGGTTTTGGGGCTGATCTTAACAAACTTCTTTTAAAGAGGAGAAGGATAGGGGACATTTTACACTGGCCTTCCGCTACAGGGGTTATGGCAAGGGCAGTATGGCTTTAACTGACAGCTGGGCTCCACACGAGGCTATCCAGGAGGATGCTATCAACCCACTTGATAGCCATCACCCACAACCCAGGGGCATCTAACTTCTTGGAGAGCAAAGGTTTCCAAAGGGGATGTGTGCCCTGGGTTCTCACAATAAACTTCGAATCCACTGTTTAGCAGGTCTTTGGGGGCAGTCATGAATGTCAGCAGTGGTGCCTGCAGCACAGCTGGTCAGTCTTGACTTTTTAGTTGGTGGGATTATTTACACTTGAATTGCAAACACAGGCCTCTGCTCAGCAAAAGGGAGGCTTGCATCTGAACCGTCAAGTCTCTATTCGTCAATATGCAGCTTTTCAACTTCCGAATAATGTGGGGGATCAACTTTTCTAAAATTTATTTTAGTGTAATCTGCAACAGAATGTGGTAATTGAACCTGCCTTTAAAACACTGTGAAACTGGCCGATGGGTCATATGAATATCATAACATATTTTCCCCAATGCCTGTGGAAAAGTAAAAGTGGTCTACTGGGCCTTGATTCAGCAAAGTATGTGCCTAAATCTGTCCCTATTCAGCAAAGCACTGAAGTGTATTCCTAGCTCAACTGGCCTTTAAGATGAGCAAGTGCTTTGTTGAATGGAGGCCTTGGAGAGCAGTGTGTGGATGGCAGTTACTGTCTTCAAGTCTCTGTTTGGCTACTGACTCTCAAATATCAAGCTGTGATCAAATATGCCCTAGCGCAACATGGAACATCTTAAAAGCAAATGTATTTCTGAGATGGCAGCTTGTAACAATGAAATTAATGGACATTTTTGGATCAAATCCAATCTGCAGAGAGGGCAAGTTCAGATGACTTTCTTGTCTGCACACTGGAGGCCCAGTATCAGTCAAGAGGTGCCTCATGGCATCAATTATATGTAGAATTGTTCTCCTTCCCACAATGTGGTTGAATAGCTGAAGTCGATAAGCATGCCCCCAGGACTTTTTGGGGACTTGTGGTGGGAAAGGTCACATTTCGACTATCTAGGTTTGGCAGAATTTGTAGTTGTCTTCCCGCCCACCCCCCAATTTTGATGAAATATCAAGATTTTTTTTTCTATTGTTAACAAATTGCAGGGATTGGTGCCGGGACTAGTGCAGTGCGGACAGCTGACCTGCAGGGCTGTGCAGCCAATCGGCCCAGGACAGCGAGGGGCAAGATGCAGGGGAGAATCAGCAGCAGGTATAATAGGCCAGGGGAGGCTAAGCCTCCCCTGGCACAGCTGCTGCCAACTCGCCACTGGACACCTAGGCCATGGTGGCCCAGCCTCTTCCCCTCTCCGTTCCGCCCCTTCCCTGAGGTGCCCACCACCTGCTACTGCTGGCTGGTGAGTCTGTCTCCTCTCCTCCACCTCCCACCTCTGGAGGTCCCCACCCCTCACTGCGTCTTTCCTCTTCTCTGCCTCCCTCCCTCATGGGGGCGGGTGGGTGTGGAGGGACCCGGTTAATGGCGGGAGGGGGGGTGAGGAGTGACATGGAAGGTGGTGGGAGGGTGAGGAGGGATCTGAGCCAGCGCCAGGCAGGGCGGGTGAAGAGGGATGCAGTGGGTGGCGGGGTAGTCTCGCAGCTGGGTGAGGAGGGACGTGGTGGGCTGGGGGGTTAGTAAGGGCAAGCGGGCGGGGGCGTCTTGCTGTGGGCAGGGAGTTGAGGAGGGATGCAGCAAGTGGCTGTCAGGGTGAGTGCGGAGAGGGTGGGGGAAGAGTGGGCGGAGCAGAGGTGGCCTGTGGTTGGGGCTGCAGGTGGAAGAGGCAGGACAGGGAGCTAGCCTCCCCCAGGGGAAGCTTCACCTGCCGCCCATGCTGGGGAGGATGCAGTTATGCTTGCCCAGTGGAGGAGAGACCCCCTAGCCGCAGGAGGCCACTCTGCTGTTGAACAGCGCCTGGCCGGGGACAGCTCCCACACGCCTGGCTAGTGAGTGAGCAAACAAGGCCATGACAGCAGAGCTCCTTCAGGCTCCTTGCTTCATCACAGGAGCCATCCAGCAGTAGAGTGGCTAGTCCCCATCGTTGTCCTCCTTGCAGTCCTGGGCAGGGGTCTCTTCTCTTCCCTGTCAGGACCACAGCCTCCCCCACACCTTGCACCCTGAGGAAGCCCTGCTGTCACAGATCCACTAACTCACTGTCAGAGCTGCAGAGGGCCACAGACCCATCCCTGCAGGCACGCTGACCACTACCCATTGATATTTTTCTGTCTACTTCAGTATGTCAGCTGGAATTGCCGTTTACTGACAGTTATCGATTTTAAAATCAAATCATGCCATCCTGCAGCCATTGGATTCTTGTACATTCAGTCCATAAATCAAAATATAAATATGTAATGTGTGAATGCTTCAAATTTCAAGCTCCAAGGTCAATGGGAACATGGACATGAATTCTGTTGGTCACTTGGTATCACTATACAGATAGCACTGCATGCATGCAACCAGTCCAATCACACTCTGATTACAGGTTACAGTTATAAATAGTTTATGAAGGTTTAACAAATTATAAAAAAAGTTTTAATAAATGGTTATATTATAACAATTAACTAATCTATAGGTCCCTTATAACCATAACTTATAATCACCTATTTCAGAGTCCACTGATGTGCTAAAAATGATCTAGAACACATACTGCTCATACATGTAGGATGTTTATATAACATTTATTAACAATTTACCATTTATAAATGTAGCCCAAATATAATCAACCCAAATCCTATGGGTTAGATTAAGTCAAAGATCAGCAGGTAGTGAAACAATCTTTCTTATTCCCAGGATAGTGATCTATCCAACATTTCTTCTTCCTCTGCAGACAATGACCTTTCTCCCATGAGTAAGGTGACATGGGTTTATTTTATTATCTAAATATCACACAGCAGCCAGAGAAGTTATTAAAGGAAACAGGGCTAACCAGTATAGTAGAACCTCAGAGTTAGGAACACGAGTTACGAACTGACCAGTCAACCACACACCTCATTTGGAACTGGAAGTATGCATCAGGCAGCAACAGAGACCAAAAAAAAAAATAAAAAAGCAAGTACAGTACTGTGTTAAAAGTAAATTACTAAAAAAATAAATAAAAGGAAAGCAGCATTTTTCTTCTGCATTAGTAAAGTTCTGAAGCAGTGTTAAATTAATGTTCAGCTGTAAAGTTTTGAAAGAACAACCGTAATGTTTTGTTCAAAGTTGTGAATATTTCAGAGTTACGAACAACCTCCATTCCCAAGGTGTTTGTAGCTCTGAGGTTCTATTGTATACGTCATCCTTACTACTTCCAACCAGGCAGGAGCTGGAGCATCATTCTAGAGTGGGTTTTTTTTATAGAAATTCTCTTAAATTCTTATGGAACGGTCTTGGTTTCATCCCCATTGTCTTCTATAGGCTTTTCCCCACTAAGGAAATAACAAAGGATTGCGACCAAATATGAATTAACGGGAAAGCATGCCTGATAGGGAGAGACTCAAGAGCTCAGTCTATTTATTTCAAAGAGACACAATGGTCACTCCTGGCTTTCAAATCTATTCAAAATTAACACAGGCTCTTACTCAGGTATTGCATCTCATCCCACAGCCGCTGCCCTGGTCCACACCCAAACCCTCTCACTGTTTGGTGGTGCTTTCAACCCTGGCTAGCTGGCCTGGCCAGAGGTAAGGCTGAGAGCCTGGGTGCTGTTTTTCATTTGGGCTGGTAATCCACCCACTTTGCCACAATGATGCAGGCTAAGTCACTCCAGAGCTGAGAGTCTGCAATCCCTTCCCACAATTCCCCCTGTGTGCCCAGAAGGACAGACAAGTTCCCCTGCAATTCCCAGGGAAAGAACCATGGAGCATCTGAGCCAGCTGAAACATGAAGGACCATGGGATACACTCTCAGAAGTGCTAGTGACATACACATACCAGGGAGGACAGGGTAACTCAAGGCTTTGCAGCAGGGATGCTCACATGTGGGCTGGGTTAACCAAAGTGCCCCAGCACCCAGGCTGATCACGGAGGCTAACTACAGCAAAGATATAACCTTAATCTAGAAATCAGTTATTGGAGTGAGGCGATCTTTGAATACCAACATAGTGTCACTCACCTGTCTTGACTACAGTGGGATGTGGCATACTCGCATGCACTGCTTGGCAGTACAAGGGTTAACGTTTCCCCAGGTGCAAGAGAGGAGAAAATGTCTCTCTCCCTAAGGCCTTCTACCAGCTGTCAGGAATGTAGGCAAGTTCCTCTGCATGAAGGAGGGGCCAGCTGAGTGAAGAAGCCCAGCAATGAGGCAATCTGCTGGGACCAATTAAGCTAACCTGGCTATAAAAGGGGAGTGGAAAGCATTTCCTGACTCTTTTTGCTGGTAGTTTGCTATGCTTGGCTTTGCTACTGAAGAACTAAGTGTCAGGAAAAGGAGGAGTTGGGGGGGGGGTTGCCACCAGCCAAGGAGAAAGGGAACTTGCATGATTGCTATGCTACAGAGCTGCCCTTTTAAAAGCTGACCATAAAATGCCTAAAAAGGGATATTTAAAGCCTGCATATATTCCTGCACAGTGTCTTTATATGAGGTTGTGATGGACTTAAAAAAAAAAAAGAGAGAGAGAGAGAGAACTTTTCCTGACAGCAGGTTGACCAAATGGTACTCAAAGGAACGTTGTGGCTGCACTGTACTTCCCCCTTCCCGTTGGCTGTACAGTGCTCAATTAGCTTTTAAGTTGCATTATAGATCCACTAACAGTTGTGCCGTTAAATCATTAATTACCATCTCAGTCAGTTGGGAACTCAATTTCACTTTGGTTTGCAGTTTGTGCTCCGTTGTAGATTACTTAGCCACTCCATAAACATCTTCAGACACTATAATTTAAGGAAGTTAATGATGAGGAAGTTTAGACAATTTTATCACAAAATAATTCTTAGTTAGAGGTATGATGTAAAAAGCCTTTAGGAAGGAAAGGTCTCTAGCTATGCAAATCTCAGGCCACATATATGTTTTAATTACCAAGTTAGGAAAAGAAGATGAGGAAAAAAACAAACCCATACTCTTCTCCAAGGGGCAAGATGATTTTTTTTTAAAAAAAAATCAGATCTAGATGAAGAATTAAAAGAGAAACAGAAAGGTCTGGTGGCAGTGGATTGGGAGGCAGAACAATTGGATTTTATTCCCAACTCTGACACTGATCCATTGCTTTACCTTGGACAAGTCACTTCCCCTATCCATGCCTCTGGTTTGACCCCTACCATTTGTCTGTCTCATCAATTTAAGTTGTAAGCTTTTTGGCACAAACAGTACCCCTGTGTATGTGTAACACCAACAGACCCTGGTTGTCGGCAGGTAGGATTGAACCTGGGATCTCTGGAGCTAAATGCATGAGCCTCTACTGCATGAGATGAAAGCCACATGACTCTCAGCTAAGGCTGTAGCAGACTCATTAATCTCTAGAGGGGACAGAACACTACACCCAGGAGATACAGGGCTGGCCCACAACATTTGGGCACCCGAGGCTGGGAGCTCAAATGACGCCCCCATGCCCCCTCGCTTGGGCCAAAACTTTGAAACTCTGGGTCCTAGTGGTGTCCCCCTTCCACACACAGTCTGGCCCTGAGGCAGCCGCCTCAATTTGCCTCATGGTAAGGCCAGCCCTGAGGAGATTGTGGGTTACATATGTACAACACCTAGCAGAACAGGGGGGTGATCTCTGATAGTCTCTAGGTGCAACAGTAATATGAATTATAAGACCAATTAATAAATAGCATTCAAAAAGTTGAACTTCAGCATTTATAACAAATTCAGCTGTGTCTCTCCCCCCTCCTTTATCACTGTGTCTTTTCAAATTCTGCTGATTTAGATTAATTAGATAGATAAGCCCACTGATGTATTTCTAGGCTGCCTGTCTGCAATAGCACCTAGACGTCATTTGTCTCAGAATGCCGGGGCCTGGCCTTGTTCCTCAAGATGCAAAGGCGACACTGACTAAAGGGACTATTACTATCCTGTGTAAATGTTGAATAGTAATAACCCAGAGGGAGGGAGGAATTCTTTATGATGGCTAATGGTGCTGTAACAAGCAGGAGCAGCCAGGAATTTTAAGAGGTGAAATTTAGGTTAGACATTAAGAGAGACTTTCTAACACGCATTCTAAAAAGAGAGAGCAATTCGATAGTGGCATAATTTGCAGAAGGAGCCCATTGAGGTGCTGGTGCTAGAGACATGGGCTTGATAAAATGCCAAGGGTTAGACTGTAATTTTCCAATCTGCCCAGGACAGTGCATAGTTGCACCAGCCCAGTAGACCAGAGGCTGAATTGTGACTCACATTTCCTCCTCTGCTCCCCTCTTGCTGTGGCAGGGGTGTCAATTACTTCACCCCTTTTTAAGGGAGCAACTCCCTCCCTCCTGTATGGCTGGGCAGTTAGCCAATGAGAAGTTTAAATTAATGAGGATGTGTCAGAGAGAGAGGCTGAGATGCAAGATTGGATAGGAGTCAGGTTGGGAGCAGGGAGGTTGATCAGTGCAGATGGCAGTTAAAGTCTCATGATGAGGTCTGTTGACCCACCAAGAGAATATTAAGGGAGTAGAGGAAGAGGATGCTGGTACCCTCATGGAGCATGGGTGGTGGATGGAGAAGGACCCTGAAAGAGAGTCTTTAAGTAGTGATCAGAGAGGTAGAAGGAGAATTAATAGAGGAGAGAGTCATGCAGAATTACTGTAGACAGTTTTATCCTGGTTTCTAACCCTATCTTTTATGATTCTCAGATTTATTCAGAGCAAGCCTGTGAAATTAATAATACAGCCATTCAAAGAAACAATCAGATAAGTAAGTACCCAAAACCCAATGACAATAATAATAAATAAGTACCTAAAACCCAATGACAATGCACTGCAAACTGTCTGTGTCTTGGTGAACAAGGGCATAGACAGACAAACACTAAACTGAAGAGCATTTTGTCACAGTAAGAAGAGTTCTGTATGCATAACCTCTGAGTTACTTCAATAGATAGATGGTTCTTCTTTTCCACTCCTACACTATGAAATGGGGTGAATGAATTCTGTCCTTTACCTACACAGATTTCACTGTTTTTGCTAAAGAGGAAGTGTTTTGTTAGAAATACAGAATTTTCTCCAGTTATCTGCTGTCCAAGTTAGGCATGATTTGGAAACCTGTTGGTAAAATTATCAGTTATTGGACATGACTGAAGAAGCAATAACACATTTCACAGAAATTCTTGGGAAATGTGAATTAGTTTTTTCAAAATTTTGCAATATCCGAAGTTTGAAATTTCAGTGAAATCATTGATAGATCTGATAGAAAAATGTAAAAAGTCAACAAAATTTGATTGAAATTATTTGTTTATCTTTTTGTTGAAAACTAAATTTTAAGCAAATTTGTTTTTTAAACTCAAAATTCATAAAATTTCAATCAGCTCTACAAAATCTTTTTTTGGACCAATATAACCCTTTATTTTCTGTTTTCAAATATTTCATGCATTGATCCTTATTTCTAGGAATGAGTTTGTGATTTGGAAACATTTGCCAAATTGTTTCTACAAACACATATCAACCTATGTGCTAATTGCAAACTGTTCATTTCAACTTGTTGGCATTTGCAGGGAGTGATTAGTCACCTGTGTCACATGGTTTTGTTTCTGATCACTGATTGGATGAATGGACTTTTTAAAACAGGAGTGTGATGAGTGGCACAGACCATTCGGTGTCCAAAAGTAGGACCCAAATAGTGAAGTGTTTCCCAAAGAAAGAAAAGGCAACACCACCTGGCAAGCAGGACCTGACTTTCAGTATTTCCCTCAAGAGCTCAAACAAAAGGAGAGAGAATAACTGCACTCAGTTTCCTAAAGTTCTTAGATTGCGTCTGTGATGAGTTTGGTCACAGAGACCCTCTTGGGACTCTCAGCTGATGTGTTGAGATTACCTCTTAGCCCATTTTCCCTGCCATCTTGGGACTCCAGAACCCTGCCTTGTTGACAGAGGCATGCTGCAACACAGACCCAGGTCTGGTCCATGTCCCCAAAGCTGCAGACTTCAACCAAAAACCACTCAGCAGGTCACCTATCTCCAGCACCCAGACACCCAGTTCCCAATGGGATCCAAACCTCAGATGAATCCGTTTTACTCTGTATAAAGCTTATACAAGGTAAAGTCATAAATTGCCCACCCTCTCTAACACTGATAGAGAGATTTGCACAGCTATTTGCTTCCCCAGGTATTAATCACTTACTCTGGGTTTATCAATAAACAAAAGTGATTTTATTAAGTATAAAAAGTAGGATTTAAGTGGTTCCAACTAATAACAGACAGAACAAAGTAAGTTACCAAGCAAAATAAAACAAAACATGCAAGTCTAAGCCTAAAACATTAAGAAACTGATTACAGATAATATCTCACCCTCAGAGATGTTCCAATAAGCTTCTTTCACAGACTAGATTCCTTCCTAGTCTGGGCTCAATCCTTTCCCATGTTACAGTTCTTGTCAGTTCCAGCAGCCATCTTAGGTGGAAACTCGGGGTTTTATCATGACTGGGATCCCCTTTGTTCTGTTCCACCCCCTTTTATAGCTTTGGCACAAGGCAGGGATCCTTTGTCTCTCTGGGTTCCCACCCCACCATCTAAATGGAAAAGCACCAGGTTTAAGATGGATTCCAGTTCAGGTGACCTGATCATATGTCACTGTAAGACCTCATTCTTCATTCTTCCAGGGCTAGCCTGCTCGTACCCAGGAAGGTTTGCAAGTAAACAGAGCCATTTACAGGTCATGGATTCTGAAGCACCCTTAATGGCTTCCACTTAATATGTTCACATCAGTAATACAAGTTTATATCTTATTCTCCTAACTCCAGACATAGAAATAAAACATGCAAACAAATGGGATGAACTCACTCAGTAGATCATAAGCTATGTAATGATACCTTACAAGAGACCTTTTGCACAAAACATATTCCAGTTACATCATATTCACACTTATAAACATATTTTTATAAAAGATATGGAGTGAAACGTGACAGTGTATACACTACAGACCCTGTCCTGGCATACCCCCTAGTGTAGATGCAGCATGCCTCACTAGAAGGAAGAGTTCTGCCCACATAGTAACACCACCTCTCTGAATGATATCTATGCCGATAGAGGCACGTCTATCGGCATAGTTGTGTTTACACTGGGGGGGGGTTCATTTTTTCACACTCCTGGCATACATAACTATGCCAGTATAAGTTTTAAGTGAAGACCAGGCCTTATAAAAGGGGCCGTCTGTTTGAAGGCTCTGCTGCTGAGTACAAAGAACAACTCCATGCTCCCAGACACTGTCCTCAAAAAGTTATTTACTTTGTTTTGCTTCCTTTCATTTTGAGAACCTTGCTTTGAATGAGAAGCACAAAGATCTGAGGGTCTTCTGAAGACTCTTCACTTTGCACTGGCTCGACCAAAATAAACAACAAGGTCTCTTTTCTAAAGGAGGGTTTTCCATCTAAAGGGTTCCTGCTTGTTGATGAGAAGTGCTGTGGAGCTGGGCTTTGCCACAAGTAAAACAGGGAATAATTCATGGCGAGTAGCAAAAAAGAATGCAATAAATAACAACAGGAAGTGAACACATTTTGCAGTACCAATTTCTAGGTGCATAATAAGTCCTTCTAAAATCTGTGAAACTTGTGGAATTCTCTGACATTTTCAGGCAGATCTGACAGCTGTCTTAACCTCCCTTGCAAGCAATAATTAGCCTGATGCCAAGCAAATTTGTTACCTTTTCTATGAGGAAAATATTCAGCAGTTGCTGTTTATATCACGTATCTAGCTCCTGTGCTGAGAAGTGCTGCTCAGCCCCTTAAGCCCCAAGATTTGGTATTAATATTGGGCCAGAGTTGAATCCCCTCGCACACATTGAATGGCACTTTGCTGGAAGTATTTTTGGAAGAAGCCTAAGTAACAGTAGCTGAATCTGGCCACAGGATTAAGCCCATGTGAAGTCCTACATGCACTGAATCATGAAGCTTCACTTGGAGCAGTGGTGGTGGTGGGGGAGGACCTCTTCCTTCCCAAAGAGGCTGGGGTAGCAGCATGAAGCCTCCTACTCCCTCTAGGGGCTCCTTATCCCTCTGGAACATCACAGGAGTGGGGAGCACTTAGTACTTACTCCAGTACCCATGGTGTAGTTAATCAACCATCCACTTTTTTCAGTGGTGGGCCTAGTGTAACTAACTGTGTTGCTTTGTATGTCTTAGAAGACAGGTGGCACTGGGGAGCTTATGCTGGAAGCTGGAAGTCTGGGACTTAGAGTGGCTGGCCAAACGGAATGGAGCATCAATAAACAAGGTAAGAAGAGCGTGGACTAATCTTTCATGAGAGGGTGTGCGGCTGAAGAGGGGTGCACTGTTCTATAAAGACCATCTTAGGGCCTGATCCCAAGCTCAATGGTTTCTATAGAAAGAAAGGCTCCCATGGATTTCAGTGGGAGGTGGATTGGGCCCTTCAAATGGTGGTGCTGTGCAGACCTGGGAGTAGAAAGAAAGTTTAATGCCAGGGATGATGGTTTTGAAGAGTTAATGAAGGCAAATGCAGGTCTGGTGTAGAAGGGAAACTATGTCGCTTTTTAAATGGAAAGATAAGTGTATTCTTAATGGAACTACTGAAATCTGTTTTCCTCCCATTCCAAGAGCCTATTCAGCTCTGCAAGTCAATTTTACTTTGGAAGGTGGTCAACCCATAAGTGGCAGTATTGAACATTGATTAACATTTCTCCTGTCACTCAAATTTTCCATATTGCTATACTGGAAAGGCATCAGGCTGACTGTAGAGTGGTGAAACAAACAGAAAAAAAAAGATGGGATTGTAAACATGAATGTCCCATAATTCATGGATGATTTCTCTTAGAGTATATACTTTTAAAATGAGCCTCCTTTAAATGCAGTGATTGTAATTTTTCTAAGCATTTTCCTTTTGAGAAAGCAATAAAATGTAAGTGATAACATCAAAAAGTCCCTATTTCACTTGCCGTGCACAGCGTATCTGAGTTTAAGTTAATGGTTTACATATTAATTTTTCTCAGCTGTCTGATGGGCAGAAAATTGCTTTAATATAAATTCAGTTAAATTTGTCATTTTATATCTACACAGCTTAGGCTTCAAAATTTATTACAGGCATCACCAAATCATTCTGAAGCAATTTAGCAGATTTTGTGGAAGAAAAATATATCAAGCTGGAGGTTGAGGTAAAATTTCTTCACAAAATAATGAATGTACTATTTTATGTTTATTGTCTAATCAATTATTTTAAAGGTGACTCAGAGAATGTAATAAGTGTTTGATTGACATGCATGACTATTAGGCAGGATTGCTGAGTGGGCAGAGTCTTCTGCCTTCCAAGACAAAGAATTATAATCTAGTCCTTAACAAAATGCTAAGGGTTAGAATAAGGAATTTTTCCAACTGGGCCAACAGGTGTAATAATCACCAGTAAAATAACATAGTTATTTTAGTTAAATCAACTTAATCTTGGAGTGAATTCTGTGGGCACTGTCATTACAGAGATAGGTAGAGTCCTGCAAATCTGTGGATATCTGCTTTATATCTGCGGATATCCACAGACCGTGATTGCAGATCACAGATAGGTTGCAGATACAAATTTTGTATACATGCAAGGCTTTAGAGAGACATTCCCATTCAGCAAGGTTATTATGCATTGACTTTGGGGCTACTTTAAGACCCAATTCAGGGTATGTCTACACTATGAAATTAGGTCAAATTTATAGAAGTCGGTTTTGTAGAAAGCGTTTTTATACAGTCGATTGTGTGTGTGTCCACACAAATGCTCTAAGTGCATGTAGTCGGCGGAGTGTGTCCACTGTACCGAGGCAACCATCGACTTCTGGAGCGTTGCACTATGGGTAGCTATCCCACAGTTCCCGCAGTCTCGGCCGCCCATTTGAATTCTGAGTAGAAATATCAGTGTCTGATGGGGCTAATACATTGTCATGAGTGGTTTTGGGTACATATCGTCAGGCCCCCCTTCCCTCCCTCACTCTGTGAAAGCAAGAGCAGACAATCATTTTGCACCCTTTTTCTTGAGTTACCTGTGCAGATGCCATACCACAGCAAGCATGGAGCCCGCTTAGCTAACCATCACCCTATGTCTCCTGGGTGCTGGCAGACGCGGTACTGCATTGCTACACAGCAACAGTTTATTGCCTTTTGGCAGCAGACAGTGCAGTATGACTGGTAGCTGTTGTTGATGTAGTCCAGGGTGCTCTTTTAACCGACCTCAATGAGGTCAGGGGCGCCTGGGCAAACATGGAAGTGATTCAGTCATTCAAGTCATTTCCCTTTTAAGTTTTGTTTCATGGCGATTCAGTCCTACCTGCAGTGCACTGTCTTTTAATCTGCAGCCAGCAGAAGATGATGGCCAGTAGTCATACTGCACCGTCTTCTGCCAAGCAGCCAGGAAATGACGATGGCTATCAGTCATGCTGCACAGTCTGCTGCCAGCAAGATGTATAAAGATAGATGAAGTGGATCAAAACAAGAAATAGACTAGATTTGTTTTGTATTCATTTTTTCCTCCCTCCCTCCGTGAAATCAATGGCCTGCTAAACCCAGTTTTGAGTTCTATCCTTGCGGTTTTGAGTTTTATCCTTGAGGGGGCCATTCTGTTTCTCGCAAAGCCACCCCCTTTGTTGATTTTAATTCCCTGTAAGCCAACCCTGTAAGCCATGTCATCAGTCGCCCCTCTCTCCATCAGACTAACAGCAGACAATCATTCCGCGCCTTTTTTCTGTGCAGACGCCATACCACAGCAAGCATGGAGCCCGCTCAGATCACTTTGGCAATTAGGAGCACATTAAACACCACACACATTATCCAGCAGTATATGCAGCACCAGAACCTAGCAAAGTGAAACCGGGCGAGTAGGCGACGTCAGCGCGGTGACGAGAGTGATGAAGACATGGACACAGACTTCTCTCAAAGCACAGGCCCTGGCAATGTGGGCATCATGGTGCTAATGGGGCAGGTTCATGCAGTGGAACGCTGATTCTGGGCTTGGGAAACAAGCACAGACTGGTGGGACCGCATAGTGTTGCAGGTCTGGGACGATTCCCAGTGGCTGTAAAACTTTCGCATGCATAAGGGCACTTTCATGGAACTTTGTGACTTGCTTTCCCCTGCCCTGAGGCGCAAGAATACCAAGATGAGAGCAGCCCTCACAGTTGAGAAGCGAGTGGCAAAAGCCCTGTGGAAGCTTGCAACGCCAGACAGCTACCGGTCAGTCAGGAATCAGTTTGGAGTGGGCAAATCTACTGTGGGAGCTGCTGTGATGCAAGTAGCCAACGCAATCAAAGATCTGCTGATATCAAGGGTAGTGACCCTGGGAAATGTGCAGGTCATAGTGGATGGCTTTGCTGCAATGGGATTCCCTAACTGGTGGGGCCATAGACGGAACCCATATCCCTATCTTGGCACCGGAGCACCAAGCTGGCGAGTACATAAACCGAAAGGGGTACTTTTCAATAGTGCTGCAAGCACTGGTGGATCACAAGGGATGTTTCACCAACATCAACGTGGGATGGCTCGGAAAGGTACATGAGGCTCGCATCTTCAGGAACTCTGGTCTGTTTCAAAAGCTGCAGGAAAGAACTTTTTTCCCAGACCAGAAAATAACCATTGGGGATGTTGAAATGCCTATAATTATCCTTGGGGACCCAGCCTACCCCTTAATGCCATGGCTCATGAAGCCATACACAGGCAGCCTGGACAGTAGTCAGGAGCTGTTCAACTACAGGCTGAGCAAGTGCAGAATGGTGGTAGAATGTGCATTTGGACATTTAAAAGCTGGTGCAGCTTACTGACTCAGTTAGACCTCAGCGAAACCAATATTCCCACTGTTATTACTGCTTGCTGTAATACAGTTGATTGTGTGTGTCCCCACACAAATGCTCTAAGTGCATGTAGTCGGCGGAGTGTGTCCACAGTACCGAGGCAACCATCGACTTCCGGAGCGTTGCTTGTTGTGCGCTCCACGATATCTGTGACAATAAGGGGGAGACATTTATGGCGGGGTGGGAGGTTGAGGCAAATCGCCTGGCTGCTGGTTACTCACAGCCAGATACCAGGGCGGTTAGAAGCGCACAGGAGGGCGCGGTGCGCATCAGAGAAGCTTTGAAAACCAGTTTCATGACTGGCCAGGCTACGGTGTGAAAGTTCGTTTGTTTCTCCTTGATGAAATACCCCGCCTCTTGGTTCACTCTACTTCCCTGTAAGCTAACCACTCTCCCCGCCTCTCTTCGATTACCGCTTGCAGAGGCAAAAAAGTCATTGTTGCTTCACATTCATGCATTCTTTATTAATTCATCACACAAATAGGGGGATAACTACCAAGGTAGTCCAGGAGGGGTGGTGGAGGAGGGAGAGACAAGGCCACACAGCACTTTAAAAGTTTAAAACTTTAAAACTTATTGAATGCCAGCCTTCTGTTGCTTGGGAAATCGTCTGGGGTGGAGTGGCTGGGTGGCCAGAGGCCTCCCCACCGCGTTCTTGGGCATCTGGGTGAGGAGTCTATGGAACTTGGGGAGGAGGGCAGTTGATTACAGAAGGGCTGTAGCGGCGGTCTGTGCTCCTGCTGCCTTTCCTGCAGCTCAACCATATACTGGAGCATATTAGTTTGATCCTCCAGCAGCCTCAGCATTGAATCCTGCCTCCTCTCATCATGCTGCCGCCACCTTTCAGCTTCAGCCCTCTCTTCAGTCCGCCACTTACTCTCTTCAGCCCACCACCTCTCCTCCCGGTCATTTTGTGCTTTCCTGAACTCTGTCATTGTCTGCCTCCATGCATTCTTCTGTGCTCTGTCAGTGTGGGAGGACAGCATGAGCTCAGAGAACATTTCATCACGAGTGCATTTTTTTTGCCTTCTAATCTTCGCTAGCCTCTGGGAAGGAGAAGATCCTGTGATCCTTGAAACACATTGTTTTGGGCCAAGGTGCTTGAAGAACCACTGGCCTGGCAGGAGTACTTTGAGAAAAACAAGGCTTACACATAGCTGTGAGTTATTGGCTTTATTGAAGGTTAGTGACCCACTCACAACGGGGACTTCAAGCATTGCAGTCATGGAGGTGGGGAACCCAGCAAACCGGAGTTTTGCCTGGACGGAGTTCAACGGAGGGGCAGACAGACAGCGTTAATAAGCACTACACAAAAACAACTCATGAGTATAGAATTAGGTGCTTCTTAAAGGGGGGCTTTCTACTACCTGGCGAAGGGCCATGCAAAGCAATTATGTCCTTCAAGAACTATCGATAGCCTACAATAACACAGCAGCTGTCTCCTTCAAGAACTATCTTCTACAATAACAAAGCAGCTATCTATGCCCCACAGTAACCTCTCAGCTCGAGAAAGCGAAAGTTCCCTAGCTAGGCTGTAACAAAGTCTTCCGCAGTCCCTTACACTCCTCCCCTCGTTTTCTCGAGCGATGTCAAGGACCATGAGGATACAGTGCGGAGGGCAAACCGTGCACAGCACTGGGAGACTAGGCCATGGCCGCAAAGGCAACAAAAATACAAGCCAAGAAGACGGAATGAATACATAGACGCGTCTACACTGTATTGGGTGAGACCCATAGCATACAAATTCATATATATATAATAGTTTTATCAATTGTTTTCAGTAAGGAATAGTGCTGGACGAGGGTCAAGTCTGTGCAGACGCCAATGAAACAGGTCTCCATTACGGCACCCACGGCATACGTACGTGGTAAGCAAAACGACATCGCATTAACAGCACTTTGGGCTAACACCAACCAGGTATTTACAGAGGAGGTGGTAGCTCTTGCGGAGGTGATTCTCATAAGGAGTGCCACGACAAACGGGAGAGTGAGACCATGCGGGGATAGTTTTCCCCTTCCGGGAGTATGTATGCCCATCCTTCGCCGGTGGTGAGGACTACGGCGGCCTGCGATTCCCGCTGTGATACCGTCCACCACACGTTAGCCAATACATGCCACTCGGTCTCCCTCGGGGTGCTGGTTTCTAGACCTACGGGAGGTAAAGGGAACAGATTACACAGGGCCTCCCCTCACTCCCATTGCATCAGCCGCCGCATTCCAGTGAGCCTTGGAGGTTTTAGCCTTTGTGTGGGCGTCTACATGTCGCACTGCCAGAGGGGCTCGTCGGGCATAGCGCAGGAGTTGCTGCCAGAGCACCGCTCCCCACAGGGGCTGGCCTGCGAGTTCCCAACCCTTCACCTCCCACGCAGTTATCCAGGTCCGGAGGCCCTTGTATAATACCCAGCTGTCCGTATCTATCAACGCCAACACGTGTTGGACTCCTCCCCTCGGCCAGCGAATTGCTAGGGGTACATAGGGGCGTCGGTCCCCTGCCTCCCTCCTGTGTGTGGCTGCCGTGACACACGGAACAGAGGACCTGCCACGCCCTTAATATGGGCGCGGCAGTTTTCACTCGGCTGGCGGAGCAGAGGGCTCCGCTGGCTTGGTTTGCTCCACACTCTTCTCCCCTTTTCCTTCGGCACTACATTTGGTAGGAGGCAGCTGCATCCACCGCTTATATAAATCCGCCGTTGGCTTTCCATTGATTTCCTCGCGAGAGACACCAGCCTGCAAGAGCTCTAGCCACAAGGTCTTCTGGGGCACCCGCAACTCCCCTTTCTCCTGTCCCCCGCCTTGCTGCCCCTTCGCAGCCCGTATGGCTCTTGGCCTCGCACCCGCCAAGGCGGCCTCCAATTGCATAAGGGTGGCTGCCAAGTCTCCCACGCGCCCATTTTTTGCCATGACAACTGCAAGGAGGGAAGGTTTTAACTCATCAGGGGCCAGGCGTAACACTGTGGCTTTAATCAATTTTGTCACCGGTACATTGTCCGGCCCCATCTCCCCGCCCGTGGAGGCAGCCCAGGCCATTCCCAATTGACGGAGGGTTTGCACCTTCTTCTGGAATGGACTTCCAGGGGCGCGCCTGTGCCTCCAGCTCCCCCACCGAGGGGTAGGACACCTCCACTGCAGCCACCAGCCAGCGGTACAACGAGGGGCTTTCGACGTCTTGCCCCCCGGCCTGTGGCCACGGCGGGTTCACCAATTGTGCACATACCTGAGAGTCTTGCGATAGGACCCCCAACAGTTGAAATTTATTAAAAAGCAACAAAACCGTGTTACCTGCATTGTCCCAGACCCTCACGAGTCACTGCAGGACGCTCTCCCCGGGCTCCGGGCAGAGCGTCTTCATAATTTCCTGCAGCTCACTTGTTTTAAACGTGGACAACTTCTGGTTCTGGGGCACCTCCTTGCACCTGCAACTCCCGGACCGGGTGCGCCAGAGCCACAGCAGGGGACTCCTCCCCACCCCCATCCGAGGATGAGGAGTCCCAAATGTTCCCATCCCAAGTCTCGGGGTCCCAGGAGGGGGGACAGCGGTCACCGCACGCACCTGGGCAGTGGTGACCGGCTGCCGCCCGCACCTGAGGCACCTTTTATTCGCTACCCGGGCAACCAACACTTCGCAGCGTCGTGTCAGCTCCTGGGCGCGCTTTGCCTGAGAGGTGACGACTTCTTGAGCCATGGTCTGGGCCTCTGCCTGCACCGTGCATTCCTGAGTCTTCCCTTCCAGTGCCCGCTGTAAGCAGAGCACCTCCTCGTCCTGGGCCCAGATGGCGGTCAGCAGGAGCCACCCTAGCTCACCCATCGCCCGCCACTCCGTCCCAGAGCGCCGGCTTGCTCATAACCATTGTAACCCCTCTACCAGCTGCACGGGCGTAACCACCGCAGCCTCTTGAAACTCCGGCCAATCCACCGGGGCAACCCACCCGGCCAAAACCCTCCCCACCGGCCCCCAGCGCTCCATCGGGGGCCATCCTGGTATGCACTGTAGGGACAGCAACGGCTTCCCCACTTCCCCTACCTTTGGCCAAAATGGCATCGCTTCTCAGAGTACCCCGCTCGCTGCGCCAAATGTTCTGGGCCAAGGTGCTCAAAGCACCACAGGCCTGGCAGGAGGACTCTGAGAAAAACGAGGCTTACACACAGCTGTGAGTTATTGGCTTTATTGAAGATTAGTGACCCACCCACAACGGGGACTTCAAGTGTTGTAGTCACGGAGGCGGGGAACCCAGCACACCGGAGCTTTGCCTGGGATGGAGTCCAATGGAAGGGCAGACAGTCAGCATTAATAAGCACTTCCCAAAAACAGCTCATGAATATAGAATTAGGTGCTTCTTAAAGGGGGGCTTTCTACTACCTGGCAAAGGGCCATGCAAAGCAGCTATGTCCTTCAAGAACTATCTATATCCTGCAATAACCCAGCAGCTGTGTCCTTCAAGAACTATCTTCTACAATAACAAAGCAGCTATCTATGCCCCACAGTAACCTCTCAGCTCGAGAAAGCGAAAGTTCCCTAGCTAGACCATAACAAAGTCTTCCACAGTCCCTTACGCACATGCAGCTGGTGGAGGAAAAAAAGGGACAGTGGTATTTAAAAAGACACATTTTATAGAACAATGGGTACACTCTTTCAAGGTAAACCTTGCTGTTAACATTACATACATAGCACATGTGCTTTCATTCCAAGGTCGCATTTTGCCTCCCCTCACCGCGTGGCTAGCCCCTCATCCCTCCCCCCTCCCTCTGGCTAACAGCGGGGAACATTTCTGTTCAGCTACAGGCAAACAGCCCAGCAGGAATGGGCACCTTTGAATGTCCTCTTAAGAAAAGTGCCCTATTTCAACTAGGTGACCATGAATGATATCACTCTCCAGAGGATAACACAGAGAGATAAAGAACGGATGTTGTTTGAACGCCAGCAAACATACACTGCAATGCTTTGTTCTATAATGATTCCCGAGTATGTGCTACTGGCCTGGAGTGGTAAAGTGTCCTACCAGGGTGGATGGAATAAGGCTGCCCTCCCCAGAAACCTTTTGCAAAGGCTTTGGGAGTATATCCAGGAGAGCCACGAATGCCAGGGCAAATTAATCATTAAACATGCTTGCTTTTAAACCATGTATAGTATTTTAAAAGGTACACTCACCAGAGGTCCCTTCTCTGCCTGGCGGGTCCAGGAGGCAGCCTTGAGTGGGTTCAGGGGATACTGGCTCCAGGTCCAGGGTGAGAAACAGTTCCTGGGAAAACTGGTTTCTCTGCTTGCTTTCTGTGAGCTATCTACAACCTCCTCCTCATCATCTTCCTCATCCCCAAAACCTGCTTCCGTGTTGCCTCCATCTCCATTGAAGAAGTTAAACAACACGGCTGGGGTAGTGGTGGCGGAACCCCTTAAAATGGCATGCAGCTCATCATAGAAGCGGCATGTTTTGGGCTCTGACCCGGAGCGGCCATTCGCCTCTCTGGTTTTCTGGTAGGCTTGCCTCAGCTCCTTAAGTTTCACACGGCACTGCTTCGGGTCCCTGTTATGGCCTCTGTCCTTCATGCCCTGGGAGATTTTGACAAATGTTTTGGCATTTCGAAAACTGGAACGTAGTTCTGATAGCACAGATTCCTCTCCCCATTCAGTGATCAGATCCCGTACCTCCCGTTCGGTCCATGCTGGAGCTCTTTTGCAATTCTGGGACTCCATCATGGTCACCTCTGCTGATAAGCTCCGCATAGTCACTGCAGCTTGCCACGCTGGCCAAACAGGAAATTGAAATTCAAAAGTTTGAGGGCCTTTTCCGGTCTACCTGGCCAGTGCATCTGAGTTGAGAGTGCTGTCCAGAGCGGTCATAATGGAGCACTCTGGGATAGCTCCCAGAGGCCAGTACTGTCTAATTGTGTCCACAGTACCCCAAATTCGACCCAGTAAGGCCGATTTCAGCGCTAATCCCCTTGTTGGGGGTGGAGTAAGGAAATCGATTTTAAGAGCCCTTTAAGTCGAAAAAAAAGGGCTTCATCTTGTGGATGGGTGCAGGGTTAAATCGATTTAACGCTGCTAAATTCGATCTCAACTCCTAGTGTAGACCAAGGCTCAGTGAAACACAAGTAAATTTTTAACTTTAAGCAGATGCTTAAATCTGTCCTTATTTGGGACTTAAGCACATGGCTAGCTTTAAAAACATCAGCATTATTTGTTTATCATTTGCATTATCATAGCACCTATGAGTCCTGCTCATGGACCAACCCCACATTGTTTTAGGCACTGTACAAACAGATGGTCTCAAAAGAGCTATTGATCTAAGTAGTAATCCCCTTGACATCAGTGATATAACTCATGCTTTTAGAGATAAGCACATGCCAAGTGCTTTGCTGAATCAGGATCTGAATTTTCTTTTCACACCTAGAATTGGCCTTGTCAGATCATGGTTTGGGCCATTGGATGGAGAGTCTGGGAGAACCCTACACTGCTACTGCCTGTACTGCACCTGTTCTGTGAAGAAACAGGCAGATTCATCTCTAAGTCACTCTGGTCTAAATCCGGAGTTCCCCCCACTCCCCTGTCGAGACACTTCAGATTTACACTGGTGAAAATGAAATCAGAATCCAGCCTTCAGCCTTGTCAGTTCAGCATCTTTTATGCACCAATTGCTATTATTGTTAATACATTTCTTTTATGAAAGGAATATTAGCCCCTTATGATCTGCTCCAAGATAAGGGTGAGGGTTCACTTTCAAAGTGGAGTAAGGGGTAATGCAGCTCTGCACCATACTGGAAGAAGGAGCTCTGGAAAGGAAATGAGGCTCAGACCCCCCATCCCACCACGCTGTGGAGGGTTGGAGGATGATGTGGCTTTTCCCACTGCATGCATCCGATGAAGAAAAGCTTACGCTCAAATGAATGTGTTAGTCTCTAAGGGGCTACAAGTTCTCCTGTTCTTGATGTGGCTTTAGCCTATTACCAGATGCAGCACACTCCCATGTCCCTCTTTCATGTCTGCTCACTTACTCTCCACCCCTCACCAATTGTCCCCCAATTTCCTGGCCTGTGCCATGACTGAATAGAAATAAATAATAAAAACAAAATGGGGAAAATGGCAGAACAGAAAATGTCACAACTTATAGTGGCCGGGCCAGAATGAGACAGACTGTAACATTCACACCGGGAACAGGGACAAATTAAGAATGTAAGTTTTTTGTTGCATCCAGATTGCAAGAAGAAAATGGTGGCTTAGATTTCCTCTCTCTTCTTTTTCCCTGTTTTGAGACACTCTATGGATTTTCCCCAGCTCTAACCTTTATAGCATCCAGTGCAATTAAGTGAACCGGTTATATTGATTTGAGCTCTGATTGCCTGATTCATGGTCTGTCAGTGTGGTCATTATAATTGAGATCCACAATGAAAATGTGCAAGTAAAAGGTGTCCATATAAGCACCAAAGTCTGAGATCGACATGGGAGACATCAGAGCTAAGACGAGGTTTTGATTCCCAACATCTGCATACTCTGCATATGTAATTATGAGTTGCATTAAAACTCATGTAAACTACTGAGTATGATCAACTCCCCTCATTTCAGATAGTGGCAAGAAAAAATTTTATGCAGCCCCCACTAAAACAAAGGTATATGTGAGTCCACCCAGGAATTTGAACTGTGTGGACAGAAGGCTTCTCTGAGGATTGTTTTTTTTGTGAGACTGAGTGAGTGAGAGAGAGAGATGCAGAACAGAAGCAGCCAGAAAGCCAAGGAGAGAGAAACAGAAGGAGCAAGCAGCTCCAGACACAGCATGAAAGCACAATACATGGCCCTGAGAGAAGCATAGAGAGAGGATTTGGGCATGAAGTTCTAACTGGAAAGTCAGACTTGGAATAGCTAGCAACAAAACTGTCTCCTGCTGTTTGAGTTCTACTATGTTCAGGGAAACAAGATGATGAAGTGAGCTGTTGTTCATGAAAGCTTATGCTCAAATACATTTGTTAGTCTCTAAGGTGCCACAAGTACTCCTTTTCTTTTTGCGAATACAGACTAACACGGCTGCTACTCTGAAAGACTTTATGTTTAATCTTTGTAACTAACACGGCGACTACTCTGAAAGACTTTATGTATAATCTTTGTAAATAGGCAAGATTGCATCGAAGAAAATACCTGGTTATATCAGGTTTTTTTTCTCCCAACAGAAACAACCTACAAGACTCCAAATTCTGGCCAGCCACTCACGTCAAAAGGGATAATATTATATATAAAACGTGTGTGTGTGTGTGTATGTGTGTGTGTGTGTGTACATGTATGTATATGAGGGAAAGAGAGAAGGCAAGCAACAGTATTTGTCATGTGCAAAAAATTATATGCAAGTTATGTTCAACACTTTGGAAAAGAGCTAAATATGCTTTTGTTTTTCCCTATGTTCAAGATTGTCTTGTGAAACACACTGAACTCCTTTCTCCTCCACTGGAGATGATCAACTTAAGTATCAAAATAATGATATCTTGCATTGATATCATGCCTTAAACTGTGAAGAATTATATAAAAAAATACCAAGTGTACACTACTTTTGTATGTGTATATATACATTGTGAATCATATTCATAAATTATACAGCCAGAGGAACCATTGTGATCATCTAGTCTGATCTCCTGTATATCACAAGCCATACTATGTCCTTGAATTATTTCTTAGAATTGAACTAGACCATAGCTTAAAAAAAACATCCAGTCTTGGTTTAAAAATTGCCAGTGATGGAGAATCCTATACCACCTTTGGTAAATTTTTCCAATCGTTAATTACCCTCACTATTAAAAATTTGCACCTTATTTCTAGTCTGAATTTGTCTAGTTTCAACTTTCAGCTATTGAATCTTGTTATACCTTTTTCTGCTAGATTGAAGAGCCCCCTCTATTATCTAATTTTTGCTCTTTCTGTAAACACCAAAAGACTGTGATCAGATCACCCCTTAACCGTCTCTTTGTTAAGCTAAATGGATTGAGCTCCTTGAGTCTTTCACTGTAAAATACATTTTCCAATCCTCTTTAATCATTATCATGGCTCTTCTCTGAGCCCTCTACAATTTTTCAAAATCCCTCTTGAATTGTGGATCCCAGAACAGGACACAGTATTCAAGCTGTCACTCCAGTACTATATACAAATGTAATATACACACTCTATTCTTAGAGAATGTTTATACATCCAAGGATCACATTAGCCCTTTAGGACACAGCATTTCACTGGGAGCATTTCACTGGGAGCATATGATCAGCTGTTTATCCACCATGACCCCCAAGTCCTTTTCAAAGTTACTGCTTTGACTCCCCAGTCCTGTAAGTTTAGCTTGCTTTCTTGGTTCCTAGATGTATGACTTAACTTTTGGCCAATATGAAACAAATGTTTGCTTGTACCCATCTTACCAAATTATCCAGATCTCGCTGCATCGATGGCCTGCCCTTTTCATTGTTTACCACTCCAAAAATTATTGTGCCATCTGCAAACTTAATCAGTAATGATTTTCTTCCAGGTCATTGATAAAAATGCTAAATAGTATAGTCCCAAGACCCGATCCCTGTGGGATCCCACTAGAAACGCACATACTCAGTGAGGAATCCCTGTTTATGTTTTGAGACCTATCTGTTAGCCAGTTTTTAAACCATTTAATGTGTGTCATGTTGGTTTTGTATTGTTCTAGTTTCTTAATCAAAATGTCATGTGGCACCAAATAAAATGCCTTACAGAAGTCTCAACTTGTAATCTCATCATCCCAAAATATCACGTTGTTTGACAACACCTATGCTCCATAAACCTATGCTGACTGGCACTGATTATACTACCCTCCTTTAATTCTTTAATGGAGCCCCATATGATTTCATTATTTTGCATGGGAAAGTCATCAGGCTGAAAGGCCTATAAAAACCCAGGTTGTCCTGATTACACTTTTTAAATATTGGCACAACATTCCATTTTTTCCCATCCTCTGGCATTCCACCATGTTCCAAGACTTATTGATGATCAACTTTTATGGTCAAGAAAGCTCCTTGAGCTTCCCTTTTAAAACACTTGGATGCAAGTTATCCAGATCTGCTGATTTTAAAATGCCAGACTTTAGTATCTGCTGTTTAACACCCTCCTGAGTTACCAGTGGAATGGAAGGTATTTCATTATCATCATATGATATACATCTGCCCTTTTCCCAGGTACACAGAAATATTTATTGAACACAGCTGCTTTTTCTATGTGTTTATTGACAGTTCTACCACTTCCATCTAGTCATCGACTAAAACCCATTGTTAGGATTCCTTTTGTACCTTGTATACTTAAAACTCCTATCTGTTGTTCTTAACTCTGCTGGCCATAGATTTCTTCTTATGTCCTTTTGCTTCCCTTGTCAATTTTACACAGTTCCTAGCTTCTAATCGATATCCATTGCTATCAAATTCGCTACTTTCACTTCTCCCTTCAGCCCAGGTTGTTTTTTAATCAAATCTGATAAGAACCTCCCTGAGCACTGTTCTAGATAACTTTAGATGTGGCGAAATCTAGCCAGCAAGCTAAATGACAAGAGAATCCAGCCCAGCAGTTAGTGGAAAGCCCTGAAGTAAATGATACATTTTACATTATGTTCCAAGCATGTCCAACTTTGACTCAAACATGAGAGGTTCTTAGAGGAAAGAACACTACCTAAAGTGTTCTGTTCCCAGCACTCATGCTTCACTCTAAGGACAAACAACTTAAGTATATCTGTTGAATGCAAATGTCAAGGAAGGAGAGTCTTTGTATCTACACATTTTCAAACCTGAAGTTCCCTCCCTAACTGCAGAGGAAAATTTAATTCTTTTAGGGCCCAAGGACATTGACTTTTCACAGGAGATTCATAGAAAGCTGTTTAGAACAGGTGTTTGTGTAACTCTGATAAAGAGAGATATAGAGTAAATTCACAAAGTTCAATGGCCCTTCAGCCATGTTATGGAAAGATATTAATTGGCACTAGGCTGTAACACAAAGTATGCATGAATACAGGCTGTCTTAGAGCTTGCTAAATGTTTTGCTTCTTACACCATCTGTGTGTTACTATCTTTATCTAGAAGAGTTTTTTGTTTGTTTGTTTGTGCATCTATATTTAGCACACTGGAAAAGTATGGAACCCCCCCCCACACACACTTTTTTATAGTTTTAGTTTTAAGTCAATTTAGGGCCCTATACCAACTCACTGAAATCGATGGAAAATCTCTCATTGGATAAGCATCCTAGTGCTGGACAAAGATATGGAATTGACAGCTCTTGTTACTGGTTCTCACAGAAAAGGTAGAGTAAGGACAGTGTCAGTGCAAGCTTCCCCCTTTTCTAGTCTTCTTATTTTATTATCTGTCCTGTGGTAGTACCTACAGGTGCCAGTCCCATTGTCTTAGGTACTGTACAAACACATAAACAAAAGATAGCATCTGAAGAGCTTACCATCTAAGTGTTTGACATGGGACAACAGATTGATACTGCAAACAGATGGGAGAGCACAAGGTAACAAGACAGTAATGATCCTCATGAGAAGGAGTTGCCTAATGGTTGCTGAGTATTTGGTGAGCATCAAAGCAGAGGTGAGTTTTAAGGACCAACTTGAAATAGGACAGTCTGGTGGCTTTGTGAATTTTTATGGAGACCAGCATCAACCCTCTACAGCTGCTAGTTGTGATCTGGAGGAACAAGAACAACAAGTGAGAGGGTAAATCAGGTTCAGTGGACCATTCAGTCTTCTCTTTGCTGCAACTGCTAAGAGATCTCTTTTTAATGTATTTTTTTTTGATGTGAAGGGTCCTTAGGCTGGTCCAAGACCACTGACCAAGTGGCTGAAGCCATAAGGAAGTGGACTGATGCAGCTGTGTGGCTATAAGCGCTCTAATGTAGACGCTCTAAGCTAATTGGACAGAGTTCTCCCATTGGCTTAATTACTCCAGCCCCCATGAGCAGCAGTAGCTATGTCGGTGGGAGAAGCTCTCCTGCTGACATAATACTGTCCACACCAGTGCTTAAATCAGCATAAGTTATGTCACTCAGGAGGGTGGCTAATTCACACCCCCCCAAGCAAGACAATTTACTTTGAATTAATCTGTAGCATAGTCATAGTCTGAAACAGGCAGGAACAACAGCAGAGAAATTAATTCAGAAGTAGTACAAGCTATTCCTCACCCACTGCTGTAAGGGAAAGGAAAGAGAAAACAGTAAGAATCCTTATATTTCTCACTTCTCTTAATTATATGAGTGGATCTTGATTCAAGTAAAGTTAGGTAATTATTATCCTGGAAGCATGGAGTATTCAAATGAAACTGAATGCAAGAAATGACAACTATCATGTTTTCAGTAAGAAAGAAGCTAGCAGACATATTGTTATTCAAAAGATAAACTCACAGTTGGTAGCAAAATATAAGCTCTCTGCTTTTCTGACTCCCACACAAATATTGTAAAGTGGGTTTTATACTTGCACAGGCTTCTCAGAGGAAGGATGGTCTTGTGATTAAGGTGTAAGGGTTGTAGAACTCAGGAGATCTGGTTTCAACTTCCAGCTCTTCTGCAAGCCTTCCTTTTTGACCTGGGACAAGTCATTTAACCTCTTAGTGCCTCCCAGATATACCATCTGATTTTCAGTGAGGTCCCACACACTTCCACACATGGATTAACTAAGAGACAAAAGGTTAAATAGCCATTGCTTTAAGGTGAGTGGGGGGAATATTTTATAGTTTACCCATGTAAACCCATGATCTGTAGCCTATTCTAACCAATAGACTACGTAAACACTTGCTTTGAGTGCTGGAAATACATAAGCATAAAAATATAAATCAACTGAAATATATAGTCCTAGATAGTTGTCACCCCACCAGTAGTAATCCCATCCATTGTACAGGATAAGGGAAGTCTCTGTTTCAAGAAGGCAGTGTAATTCTCCTGTGGGGATTTCAAGGGACTTGGAATACAGGACCATTCATGCTTTCAGGTTTAGGTCTGTGAGATGTTTACAAGAGGATTTGTCATTTATTCATCTGTAACATCTGATGCACAGACCATGTAAGTATGCAGTGCTGTAGAATAAATAATTAATGCAATAAGAATGATAATAGCAATGGAAAATGGATCAATGATGCACTTCTATTTTCTGTAATACACCTTTAGTGGTTTATGGTGGTGTTTGGTTGATTTGTTCAATCTACTTTTACCATCATACTTTAACAGGGTTTTTCTTAAGAAGAAAAATAATGTCTCCTTACAATAGATTTATAATGTAACTATGGGAAACTAAGGGCAGTGTAACTACTTGAATAGATGAAGTGATTCAGTCATTAAGTGATTCAGTGAAGTGTCTCATCAAACTATTATTTACAGGGTAAGGAATTATTTCTCCACTGCTGCCTTCCCTGGGATAAATTACATATTAACCGAACAAGAAAATTCATCCTATTCTGCAGATCAGGGCTGGCAGTGAGTCTCAGGCCATCAGAGGTAAAAGATGCTTGTACAAATGCTCAGTCCTGGAAACTGTCATGTCAATCTGAGGGAAAAGCACACAAACTATATTAACCATAGAGCAGTTTTCCAGAACAAGCAGCCTACCTTAGGGATGCAGAACTCTCATGTAATCCTTTTCTTAAAGCATAAACAGAAGCAGGAAGTCTGCAAGGGAAGCGGTGGGTCCAATGGATGAACAGGAAGAAAAGGGAGCAATTAAGGAAGATAAGCACACTGAAGAAAAACTCAATGATTTCTTTTCACGAGAGCATGCAATTCAGAAGTAGTACAAGATTATAAGATACCAACTCTTTTATAGGTGACAAAGATGATGCACCATCGAGGAGTGAAGAGTCAAAAGAGGAAGTACTGGAAGAAACTGCTAAAAATTTGAACAAGCAATGAATGAACTGGACAATGGAGCTGGCAAAATAAGATGTATTTATAGAACCCCTTCTTCCTTCAATTAAAATGATGTACTAGTGAGGTCTCTCTGAACGGCTAGGTCTTGTGCTATAATCTAGCACCTAACAAGTTAGGCTTTGGTAGACAACAAGAGGGAGCAAATTCTAGGGCTGTGGTCCCTCCATTAAGAATACCCTGAGGTCTTTATTTCTTGGACAGTAAGAGAGAGTGGCCTGTAATGGACAGAAAAGAGTGGGCTGGTGATGTCTGCATCCTAGCTCATGAGGTACTTCATAGTCCCCAGCTAGGGTGACTAGATGTCCCAATTTTATAGGGATAGTCCCGGTTTTGGGGTCTTTTTCTTATATAGGCTCCTATTACACCCCACCCCCTGTCCCAGTTTTTCACATTTGCTGTCTGTTCACCCTGTCCCCAGCTGAACTGAACCCAGAGCTGAACAAGTGGCTACTGCAGAGCAAAGAGGCTTTGTGTTCATAATGGCTCTCTTCACTCAATGCATGAGCCACTGCATTCAGCACTAGTTGATGTTTCCAAGTGATTTTCAGGCATAGACCCAGGAAGAATGCATTACAAGAATCCAGCCTTGAGGTTCTGAAGGTGGGAGATCACTGAGGCAAGTGTATCAGAGGGGAGTGGTTGCCCCAACTTATCCAACAGCAAGTGAAAACAAGTGTGATAAAACTAACTCTGTCCACCTTGCAGCCACCAGCCAGGTTAGTGATATTGGGCACTGTAGGACCCTTTGGCCAAAGGAGGTTGAAAGATGGGGAAAGATTCAATATTTGGCCCATGTAGTTCTACTTTAAACTGCAATTTTAAGGTCTGATATGTTATGTGCTCAGACAGCTAGAGACAAATCTATCATTGGAAAAGAAGAAACACTGCTATTCTAGTGGTACAAGTCTCCCATCTCGAGCAAATCTGGCCCTCTGGGTTGATCTCATTCCCGGTATCCTGTTCCTACAAAACTTTTGATATTCCAGTGATTTGGATGGCAGCTGCATCTAAGAGCAGAAATTTGGGTTCAGAACCATCACACAGCTCAAGAAGCCAATGTATTTAGTTTTGTCTGCACAGTTTTGTGCCTATGCCCTTCCATAGCAATGACAGCTGTCACTCTTATAAAATTACCAGTCTCTCCAATAGTTTTGGGGAAGGGGGAAAGGGGAAGTGAAGGGGAAAGCGAGAGAGGATTAGGTGAGTGGGAAATCATTGAAATATAGGGGTGGAAGGGACCTCGAGAAGTCAAGTCCAACCCCATGCATTGAGGCAGGTCCAATTAAACCTAGACCACCCCGACAAGTATTTGTCCAACCTGTTCTTTAACACCTCCATCGATGAGGATTCCACAGTTTCCCTTGGAAGCCTATTCCAGTGCTTAACTACCTTTATAGTTAGAAAGCTTTTCCTCATATCTAACCTAAATCCTCCTTGCTGAAGATTAAGCCTGTAACTTCTTGTCCTACATTCTGTGGACATGGAGAACAATTGATCACAGTCTTCTTGATAACAGCCCTTACCATCTTTGAAGACTGTTATCAAATCCCCACTCAGTCTTCTTTTCTCAAGACTAAACATACCAAGGTTTTCATAACTTTTCCTCATAGGTCAGGTTTTCTAAATCTTTTATCATTTTTGTTACTTTCCTCTGGATTATAGTCAGTTTGTCCGTGTCTTTCCTAAAGTGTGGCACCCAGAATTGGACACAGCCCTCCATCTGAGCCCTCACCAGTACTGAACAGAGTCGGGCAATTAGTTCCTGTGTCTTGCATACAACCCTCCTTTTAATGCAGCCCAAATGACATTAGTCTTCTTTGCAATTGCACTGTATTGTTGATTTATATTTATATTGTTGATTATATATATATATATATATATATATATATATATATATATTGCGATCCACCATAACCCCCAGATCCTTTTCAGCAGTACTACTGCCTCACCAGTTATCCTCCATTTTGTAGTTGTGCATTTGATTTTCCTTCCTAAGTGAAGTACTTTGCACTTATCTTTACTGAATTTAATCTTGTTGAATTCAGACTAATTTGTCAAGATCATTTTGAATTATAATCCTGACTTCACAAGTACTTTCAACCTCTCCCAGCTTGGTATCATCTTCAAATTTTATAAGCACTCACCATTATCCAAGTCATTAATGAAAGACTTGAATAGTATTGGACTCAGGACTGACCCATGCAGAACCCTACTAGTTATGCCCTCCCAGTTTGACAACAAACAATTGAAACTACTTTTGGAGTATGGCCTTTCAACCAATTGTGCACCCACTTTATAGTACTTTAATCTAAGGACCACATTTTTCTAGTTTGCTTATGAGAATGTCATGTGGAACTGTGTCAAAAGCCTTAATAAAATCAAGCTATAGCAAGTTGACTGCTTCCCCCACATCCACTAGTAATCCTGTCAAAGAAGAAAATTAGATTGGTTTGGCATGATTTTGTCCTTGGCAAATCCATGCTGGCTATTCTTTATAACCCTCTTATCCCCCACATGCTTACAAATTGTTTGTTTAATAATTTGTGCTGGTATCTTTCCAACGTATAAAAGTTAGGCAGACTGGTCCAGGTCCTGTTTGTTCCCGTTTTTAACGATAAGTACAATGTTTGCCCTTCTCCAGTCCTCTGGGACTTCACTCAAATGCAGTGTGTTATTTCAGAGAGACAATTTGCAGCCTTTAGCTGATAAGTGGGACTGGTACTATTTTTGGCTTAACAAATTTCTTACACTAGTCAAAGTGAACTAATCTTTTCAGATGGAAAAAAGTACTTGGAAATTCTGAATTTTGTTTAAGCCACTCCTTCATAATGACAGATGAGCCACGCTCTTGAAGTGGAATCAATGAAGTGACTTGTTCACCGTATTAGCCACATATGACAGAAAGACTTCAAAATGACTTCCCGATAAATCATTCATATCTTATAAATGCATTTGCATCTCTTTGTACTGATACATAAATGCATGAGCACTTAATTTAATCTGATGTCACTCCCCAGCCCACGGTACAGATCTCTCTAGCTCCAGCAGCCACTGTTAGGCAGGTCAAGTGCCATCAACAAGGGAGAAATGAATGGCATGACATATTTATGGTGTAGGCATAATTACCATTGTATCCTCCAATTAATATTAAATTTTTAAAAAAACCAATATTCTCCAAAGGAACCTATTTATTATTTAAAGCCCCCCAAGGGCACTTTCTGACATGGATTGCTGCCGTAGCAGAGCAGAGACATGGAGGCAAGTGAAAGCAGACAAACTGTTAAGCAGCATTTAATCCTTTATGCATGTTTTATACCTAAACAAATTGGAATGTGTAGATCAGTGTCCTCCAGCTGTTTTTCAAACCACATTCTGCTGTCATTAAAGATTTAGGAAGGAAATTTCAAACATAACTATAATGTCTAGGAAGGCAGGAGGCACTTTTTGGTAGGAGCTGCTTTTTAAGCCTCCGCCAGCTGTAATTGGAGTCGTTTTAAATCGTAAAGCATTCCTTTGCCACTGCAGCTAATGCTTTAAATCTTTTGTACAGTCCTGTCTTTTAGCACAAAGTCCCCTTAATTAGCCAAAAGATATAGCACATAGATAGTGTCCCAAGAGAGTGCCATCAGGCACATGGGCCAATCGTAAAATACTGGGATCAAATCAGTTCTATCTAAAGTATGTCTCTTTCCAGGGATGTAATACTCGATGGCTCCTTGAACCCTTATTCCAACAGACACTGTGAAATTCATTGAATTAATCAGGATGAGGAGATTTCACTTTTTTCCTCCTTTTAATTAGAGGTCTTCACTAAAGGGAAAATGTTTGCTCTCTAGACTGTGATGGCACTGTTGGTTCACAGAGGACTTTGGAGTCTGAATTACTCCCCAGGGAATCAAAATTGTAGGAAGAAGGCACTCACATTTGCAGATAGATTCTCAGTAGGTCTGAGGCTCTGGGTTACTATAGAGAATTCTTTCCCAGGGGTCTGGCTGATGGGTCTTACCCACAAGCTCAGGGTCTAACGGATCGCCATATGGGAGGATGGAAAGGAATGTTTCCCAGGTCAGATTGGCAGAGACCCTGCTGGTTTTTCACCTTCCTCTGCAGCATGTGGTATGGTTACTTGCAGGTTTAAACTAGAGTAAATGGTGGGTTCTTTGTAACTTTAAGTCTTTAAATCATGATTTAACTCCCATTTGGTGATCTTACTTTAGTAACTCAGTGAGAGATTGTGTGGGTCTATAACAGGAGTGGGGCGGGAGGGGAGGTTCTGTGGCCTGCAATGTGAAGGAGTTTAGACTTGATGATCACAATGGTCCCTTCTGGCCTTAAAGTCTATGAGGTCTTTATTTCAACGGGAAATGGCCTCCCTTTCTCTGGGCCTGGCAGTACACATTGAACTTCAGCCTCAGAGCTAATGTTTCTGAGTCTCCCCGTGAGAGGTACCCGCAGTTCTAGGCATGGACATGCCCTCTTATACTACTGATGTTACTAACAACTCAATGATTCTGACTTCCAAAGGTCCATATCCCACCCACTCACTTGCACAAATATAGAAGGTAAATGATAATGATGCCAGAACTTGTATAAAGCAGGGGTGGCTGTGTAGAGAGACCAGTGTTCTATGCTTGGGCCCCTACCTTATTCCATTCCCAGCACCGAGTTTCCAGCTCCCATCCCAGGATTGGTTTGTGCCTGAAAACCATTGAGCAGCCCACATTAATGCAACTCTGAGATTCCTGGCTCCAGTCAAAGGTTTACAAGCACAGTGCAATGTCCTCCCTTCCCTGAGAGTGCATCAAGAAACCTGGCATCAATTTTGGAATCAAATTATTCCTCTGGCCACAACCTCATCATCAACATCAAGTCAAATCTCAAAGGGAGGCAGCCTCCTTGCAGATCGAGCGACAGTCAGAGAGATCTCTAGCTAGGTCCTTAAAACAGCCTGGCTGGAAGTTTAGTGCAGTTGGTCAAATGGGCTGCCACCTAGCAAGGTAGTTTCATTTGTTGCCTTGTGTACAATTTGGCCCCTTCGGACGTATTCTGCAGAAAATAGTCTCTTGACAGCAAAAAAGAAGCTTTTGTTTCCATGTTGTGTGTCTTGAATGCAGACACTTAGGACTTGATTTTTAGAGATTGAATGTCGTTGTCTGAGCTCTGCGGGAGCTGCAGGTGCTCAGGGTCTGACATAACCATGCCTCTGGTGTATACATGCAAGTAACCATAGACCTGTCACCTAAACCATGTTGGGAGCTGCAGTTTGATGCAGTATGATTACCCTTCTACTACTGCAGGACAGCAGTAATTATGCAGACTTGTTTAAAACCTACTCTATTCCATGGCTCAGGTTGCCACATTTTTCTAGTGGGAGTGGCTCCTAGATAGAATGTGCATGAAAGATACCATAAAAATATCAGGTTTCAGAGTTGCAGCCGGGTTAGTCTGTATCCGTAAAAAGAAAAGGAGCACTTGTGGCACCTTAGAGACTAAGTACTCCTTTTCTTTTTTCATAAAAATATCAGGTACTGTTACTTCTGGTAGTACACAGGATGCTTCCTGGTGCATGAGAACCCAGCACTCCTATCCAGGAAGTCAGAATGTTAACACAGGATGCTACTTTGGTGCATTCACATCTGATGTTGTGGCTGGTGTTTTCCTGTGAATATTTTCAAAACAGCCAGCTTGCTCGGAATAAAACTGCAAATTTCACAGCTGCTGTCTGAGACCACTGAGAATCTTGAACGCACATAAAGACAAATGAGAGGATATGGCGGCTGATACAATTTATCTTTAAATATGTATGTATATCTATAAATATCTTGGGCATGTTTGATGCACCCACTACTAATGTATCTAGGTGCCAATAAACATATGTAAGGTGGTTATCTTCTTAATATATAACCATTCTTTAACCTTCATCTTTTTCTTTTAATGTTCTCCTTTTGTCTAGTCTTCTCTGTATTTAAATATTCTACCCCATTGTGGATGCTCCATCGCTAACCAGTCTCCCGTGACTTTCCAGACTCCTCTTTCCAGACTCCACTAGCCAAACTTAACTTCTTTAAGGAAAAAGAAAAGGAGTAGTTGTGGCACCTTAGAGACTAACAAATTTATTTGAGCATAAGCTTTTGTGAGCTACAGCTTACTTCAAATGCATCCAATGAAGTGAGCTGTAGCTCAAGAAAGCTTATGCTCAAATAAATTTGTTAGTCTCTAAGGTGCCACAACTACTCCTTTTCTTTTTGCGGATACAGACTAACACAGCTGCTACTCTGAAACCTTCTTTAAGGAGGCATCTTTCCTGAGGAATGAACATCTTGTCTGAAATGCTGGGATCTAAAAAGCTGCTGTTCCTTGAAATGACCTCCTTTAAACACACATCCCGACAATGGAACTATGGCTCTCAGAGCCGGGCGTGTGGGAATGTTTATAGCTTTACTAACTCTCAAAACAATCCAAAGCTCTCTCTCCTACAGAATCTGATCAAGATTTTCAAAATGCCTCTTGGGTGTGTAGGCCTGGCTTAATATAAGTAACTGGACATGGGCGAGGATTCATTTTTTGGGAGAAATGTGATCTAGAATTCTGGATCACACTAGTGGAAAAGGGAAGTTATAATATTGAGGGAGAAAATGTGCAAGGCTGGAAAGTCCTGGACCTTGTGCACCACATGAAATTAATAATTTGACTGTGCCTATTATGATTGCTATTCCTAAATGGACAAGGAATCCTAAAAGGATGGTATACATTAATAGTATGCGGACAATAGAGAATTGGTCCTATAAACAGCATTATCCCAATATGAAGACGAAATAAACAGAGCCTGCTGTAAATGAATCAAGCACAGATGGCTCTGTGAGTGCTTGGCAGAAATGGACCCAACCACATGAAAGAGAGATTTGGCCCAACTAGTCATCATAGAGAGAGTGAAAAGAGATGGTATGGCTTGGTGACTATATGTGCTCTGGGATATCACAACTCTTTCTGTTGGTACAACACCGTGTCAGGGGAAGCCTGGATGGATTTTCTGTGAACATCATCTCATGTAGGACCCTTGCCCTACAGCCAAATGTGTGGATTAAGGAGAACACAACTGAGGACGCAACAGAGATCACTGAATGGAAGTCACTTGTGACCAATGTCTTTGCACCCATACCTCTCTTGTCCATTAACACAACTAATTTAATATAAAGAAAAATAGACCAATTAGTGCCCATTGCCCAACTAATAGCCAGGCCATGGGAAATTGGGGACAGTACTGTACAGGCAGTAGAAATACCCTGATGGGTTATACTAGAGGAGGTGAGCTTGGAACCCCTGGCTCATACTTTAAGCATAATATTAATGGTAGTTTAAATAATTAGAACTACTGTAGTCTTGGGAATGTGTTGCTGAGTAGTAAGTTCCAACAGGGTGCCCAACTTGAATTACTTTAAACGGGCCTGAATTTCAGAAGCTGGGTGTTCAGTTGGGTGTCTCAAGCTGGGTACCCCAAAAATGAGGCACCCTAAAGCACTAATCACTTTTGGAAGTCTTGACCTCTATGATTTGAGCACAACACAGTTATCACCTAGCATCTTCCTACTCATAGGCCACGTCTACATTACTCGCCGGATCAGTGGATAGTGATTGATCTATTGGGGATCGATTTATTGTGTCTAGTGTAGATGTGATAAATCGATCCCCAATCGCTCTGCCGTCGACTCCGGAACTCCAGCAGGTCGAGAGGTGGAATCGGAGTCAACGGGGGAGCGGCGGCCGTCGATGCCACGCCGCAAGGATGCAAAGTAAGTGATTCTAAATTGATCTAAGATACGTCAACTTCAGCTACGCTATTCTTGTAGCTAAAGTTGCGTATCTTAGATCGATCCTCCCCACCCTAGTGTAGACCAGGCCATAGAAACTTAGGAGCTGCCAGAATTAATTAAGTCTTTAGCAGTGGATACTTCACAGGGAAAACAAAACAAAAATCCAGCCCAAAATGCATTTAGCTAATTTTACATTGGGAAATAATTCCTTCCTTGCCACAAAGATTATAAACTTATTCCCTAAAGTATGATATTCATAGATTCCAAGGCCAGAAGGGACCATTGTGATCATCTAGTCTGACCTCTTGTATAACCCAGGCCACAGAATTTCCCTCAAATATTTCCTAGAATAGATCTTTCAGAAAAAAATATCCAATCTTGATTTAAATATTGCCAGTGATGGAGAATCCACCACAACCCTTGGTAAATTATCCCAATGGTTAATTATGCTCACTATTACAAAAATTATGCCGTATTTCTAGTCTGAAGTTGTCTAGCTTAAACTTACATCATTGGGTCGTGTTATACCTTTCTCTGCTAGGTTGAAGAGCCCATTACCAAATATTTGATCCCCATGTAGGTACTTATAGACTGTAATCAAGTCACCCCTTAAACTTCTCTTTGTTAAATTAAATAGATTGAGCTCCTTGAGTTTAACGACCATTATCATCCAATGCATATCTGCAAATATTATCATTTGTCCTTTAAAACATAGGTTTTGTTATAGATATCAATTTAAAATTATACAGAAACTTGTTCCTCAAATTTTTAATTTTATTTTAAACATTACTTTCTGTAGTGGAAGAGTATGTATCTATCCACATGGACCTAAATTGTGCAATTTGAGGCCCATCTTAATTTAAAGATCTCCACTGGGTTTTAATGCTGTTGGGGTTTACCAGAGAAGAATCTATTTGAGGAGATGATAATTTGTCACCCCTCTGTCTTGCAATTATTTCCCAGTGACTCTAAATGATCTGATAGTAACCAGGAAGTTGTGTTCTGAATCATCAACAAGGCTAGAATTCCTTCCTTCTTTGGTTTTATCTTTTAATTAAACCTCCTCCTGCTTCCAGCCTGCAAAGATACCCTTCTAAAGCTGAGTAAGATTTAGACACCTTAGGAATCAATCTACTCCTGTCACAGGCATCCTTGTAATAATCTTAACATCTAAAGTGAACTTTCCGCATCTCTCAGATCTTCTAGAAGGTGTTTAACAATAGCTGCCTATAACTCACCTCCCCTCTGAGTAAAAATGTTACTCTCATTAATTAGTGATTGTGACAGATATGGCAATTTCCTGCAATATACTTCAAAAACATTATTGTATTAAGGTTATGTATTGTTGTGGGTCAGGATTGTATGCAACCACTCTGGGGGGCAAGATGTGACAGATATTCAGATGCCACACAGTATCTTTGGGGACCATTGTTTTAAAAGAATGGTTTATATATGACTATGGATTATGATCCATGGTGGAGGGTGACCATAGCTTGTCCAGGTACTAAAAGGAGTGGGTGGTGATTAAGGCAAATCAGTCAGGCTGTAACCCCCAGAGAGGGACCACCTACTGGAGCTGCTCATGTACACTAGCTCAAACTGGATTCTCTAGGAAGGAAGGAAGAAAGAAAGAAAGAAACAAAGAAAGAAACAAAGAAAGAAAGAAAGAAAGAAAGAAAGAAAGAAAGAAAGAAAGAAAGAAAGAAAGAAAGAAAGAAAGAAAGAAAGAAAGAAAGAAAGGATTTTTGTGATAAATAGCCTGAGTTTAAACTGACTCAGAGCCTTCTTACTGATCCAGCAAATGGACAAGACCTTCTGTCTGAGGGGGAAACCATTGCAGAAGTGTTAGAAGGTCTTGACTTACTAGATCCCTGTAAGACTTATGGATGACTTTTGGTGAGCCTTTAGGATGCATACAAGAAATTTTATTGTTTTTGTATGTTTTCTCTGTAATGCTTTTACCTTAAGACTAAATGTGCTTGCTTGGAAAGAGCTCTATTAACTTACAATTGCTGGCAATACACTGGTCATAGGCTTTGGAGACAGACTCTAGTCCATTTAGGCAGTCTGACTTGCTGGGGATATTGCAGTTAATCCTGGGGTGTCTAGGAGCTGGGAGCCTAAAATAGGTGTAGATTACTGAGGAGGAATTCAGTTGCCATGAAACTCTGACAGGGATATACTTAGACAATGATGCTTGTTATGATGGCTAATAATAGTAGCTGGATTTAACTACTGAGCGTAAGCAGTAGAAATGACAATAGGAAGAATCTGGGGTTCACATATTGCCCTTTGCTGGAGAGAACAAAGGCTTTCTTCCAGCAACTCATGGAAGGTACTAGATCGCAGGCCCTGGTTCTCATGGGAGACTTCAATCACCCTGATATCTCTTGGGAGAGCAATACAGTGTGCACAGACAATCCAGGAAATTTTTGGAAAGTATAGGGGACAATTTCCTGGTGCAAGTACTGGAGGAACCAACTAGGGGCAGAGCTCTTCTTGACCTGCTGCTCACAAACCGGGAAGAATTAGTAGGGGAACCAAAAGTGGATGAGAACCTGGGAGGCAGTGACCATGAGATGGTTGAGTTCAGGATCCTGACACAGGGAAGAAAGGAGAGCAGCAGAATATGGACCCTGGACTTCAGAAAAGCAGACTTTGACAACCTCAGGGAACTGATGGGCAGGATCCCCTGGGAGAATAACATGAGGGGGAAAGGAGTCCAGGAGAGTTGGCTGTATTTTAAAGAATCCTTATTGAGGTTACAGCGACAAACCAACCCGATGTGTAGAAAGAATAGTAAATATGGCAGGCGATCAGCTTGGCTTAACAGTGAAATCCTTGCTGATCTTAAACACAAAAAAGAAGCTTACAAGAAGTGGAAGATTGGAAAAATGACCAGGGAAGAGTATAAAGATATTGCTTGGGCATGCAGGAGTGAAATCAGGAAGGCCAAATCACACCTAGAGTTGTAACTAGCAAGAGATGTTAAGAGTAACGAGAAGGGTTTCTTCAGGTATGTTAGCAACAAGAAGAAAGTCAAGGAAAGTGTGGGCCCCTTACTGAATGAGGGAGGCAACCTAGTGACAGAGGATGTGAAAAAGCTAATGTACTCAATGCTTTTTTTGCCTCTGTCTTCATGAACAAGGTCAGCTCCCAGACGACTGCACTGGGCAGCACAGCATGGGGAGGAGGTGACCAGCCCTCTGTGGAGAAAAAAGTGATTTGAGACTATTTAGAAAAGCTGGACGAGCACAAGTCCATGGGGCCAGATGCGCTGCATCCGAGAGTGCGAAAGGAGTTGGCGGATGTGATTGCAGAGCCATTGGCCATTAACTTTGAAAATTCATGGCGATCAGGGGAAGTCCCGGACGACTGGAAAAAGGCTAACGTAGTGCCCATCTTTAAAAAAGGATAGAAGGAGGATCCTGGAAACTACAGGCCAGTCAACCTCACCTCAGTCCCTGGAAAAATCATGGAGCAGGTCCTCAAGGAATCAATTCTGAAGCACTTAGAGGAGAGGAAAGTGATCAGGAATAGTCAGCATGGATTCACCAAGGGCAAGTCATGCCTGACTAATCTAATTGCCTTCTATGATGAGATAACTGGTTCCGTGGATGAGGGGAAAGCAGTGGATGTGTTGTTCCTTGACTTTAGCAAAGCTTTTGACACGGTCTCCCACAGTATTCTTGCCAGCAAATTAAAGAAATATGGGCTGGATGAATGGACTATAAGGTGGATAGAAAGTTGGCTAGATTGTCGGGCTCAACAGGTAGTGATCAATGGCTCCATGTCTAGTTGGCAGCCGGTATCAAGTGGAGTGCCCCAAGGGTCGGTCCTCGGGCCGGTTTTGTTCAATATCTTCATAAATGATCTGGAGGATGGTGTGGATTGCACCTTCAGCAAGTTTGCAGATGACACTAAACTGGGAGGAGAGGTAGATACGCTGGAAGGTAGGGATAGGATACAGAGGGCCCTAGACAAATTAGAGGATTGGGCCAAAAGAAATCTGATGAGGTTCAACAAGGACAAGTGCAGAGTCCTGCACTTAGGACGGAAGAATCCCATGCACCGCTACAGACTAGGGACTGAATGGCTCAGCAGCAGTTCTGCAGAAAAGGACCTAGGGGTTACAGTGGACGAGAAGCTGGATATGAGTCAACAGTGTGCCCTTGTTGCCATGAAGGCCAATGGTATTTTGGGATGTATAAGTAGGGGCATTGCCAGCTGATTGAGGGATGTGATCGTTCCCCTCTATTCGACATTGGTCCCCACACTACAAGAAGGATGTGGAAAAATTGGAAAGTGTCCAGCGGAGGGCAACAAAAATGATTAGGGGACTTATGAGGAGAGGCTGAGGGAACTGGGATTGTTTAGTCTGCAGAAGAGAAGAGAGAGGGGGGATTTGATAGCTGCTTTCAACTACCTGAAAGGGGGTTCCAAAGAGGATGGATCTAGACTGTTCTCAGTGGTAGCAGATGATAGAATAAGGAGTAATGGTCTCAAGTTGCAGTGGGGGAGGTTTAGGTTGGATATTAGGAAAAACATTTTCACTAGGAGGGTGGTGAAACACTGGAATGCATTACCTAGGGAGGTGGTGGAATCTCCTTCCTTAGAAGTTTTTTAGGTCAGGCTTGACAAAGCCCTAGCTGGGATGATTTAGTTGGGGATTGGTTCTGTTTTGAGCAGGGGGTTGGACTAGATGACCTCCTGAGGTCCCTTCCAATCCTGATATTCTATGATTAATGATACCCTTAAACTACTTTTGTGCTCTCCCAATCCTGGGTCATCTGTATGCTGATAGAGTCCCTCATCATAAATAACTGAATCTTGAAAGTTATGCTAAATCAAGTCAGATGCAAATGGCCTCAATGGACCAATGTGGCAACCAGAATCCCTAGTCATGCCTCTGACTCCCAGCCAGCTCTTGCCTCTATCTCCCACTGGCTCTGTGCAAGCAAATCCCCATACATTGAGGTGATCCTGAAGTTTCCTTTGCTGGGTTTAGGGTCACTTTGTGCCAATGGCACTGAGCTAAGCAGCCTGAATGCTTAGAAGAATCAGGGCCTCAGGGGGTTAGAAATTCATCTGGAGCAGATCTAAGTCCATCCTCTGAGGATCGTGCCTAGTAGAAATCACCTATAAGAAATATATATATAATATGAAAGAGGAGAGAAAAGAAGAAGACCAGGTCTGAGATGCTCTTTCTCACAGCAGTAGCCAACCTCCTTTCTTCAGTGCAAAGTCTGTGATCCCCTCTGGCAGTGGGTTCTGCGTCATACAGTAGGTGACAAATTATATCAATTTTTTGTTCTCAATTTACTGGACATCACTTTGATCATAATCCCATTGTTTTCATGGTATGGGACACAGAAGAAAGTAAAGTGGGTCATTTAGCATTCCAGCTAAAAGTTACAGGTAAGGGTCACATTTACTGTATGTTCCAGGTAATTCCATTCCTAGTGGGCTTGATTGCAGAGGCTGTAAATCAGCTGAGAATTTGATTTCAGTGGGCACAAGAGAGCAAAGAAATTAGTGCAAAATTTGACTCAACATGAGTTTTCCATACCTCATACGTCAAACGCCATCTGTCTTCAAAGCATTCATCCAGAGTCTTTAAAAACAAACAAACACACAAACAAAACCCAAAAGGAAATAAAAAATAAACAAAAAGTTATACGCTCCCTGGCATCACTGTCCTGGCCCCCTTTTCTGCCCCCTTTCTAATGCTGGGTAAGATAATATTTTTCCAGTTATATTAGAGTGTTTCTTGTGGCCATTTTAGGTAATTATTCAATAATGTCAATGAACTTCAAGAATGGACAGAGAAATGACCACAGAGTTTCATAAGCTAAAAGCAAATACCTGTAACGTTATTGTGAGGGGAAAGTAGTCTGTAAACCTTTCTGTCTCCTTTTGGGCCTATGCTCAAAGGATAATGCAATTGCCAGGGATATTCTCAAGCAAATACAAATAAGCCCAATCCTTCCCCTCAGACCTTCACATGAGGGAACACTGTATGAATCAGGAGGTAGTTAGACCTCTCGCCCGTACCTTCCCTAGATTGGTGGAGAGCTCTCTGTGGGAGACCAGGGGAAGAGAAGGGGAAAGATCAGAAAGCACGATGGCTGGGCTAGTGGGGAACATGTGCCTTCATTCACACTTCCTTCTGCCCTGTGTGACTCCCTTGATTAATGGTCTTTCCACAGGCAGCAGCAGGTTAGGGAAGCCCAGTCAGCAGTGTGCCACTCAAACAGTGGTGACACAGGGCAGAAGGGAAAGATGAAGGGTCAGTAAATAATTCCAATGGGAGTCTCTCTCTCACACTCTGCCTAAGCAGGGCTGGGCTAAATCATTTCATGGATGGGAGACAGTCACCCAGGTGCTGCTGGAACTGGCATTGGGGGTTCAGTTGATGGCATGCTTCCCTTTTAGGCCCAAGAAACACTTACCCAAGTGTTTAACTTTAAGCAATGAGTAGTCCTTCTATCTTGAATGACTGAAGTGCTTAAAGCTAAGTGCATGCATAAGAGCTGAAAGGATCAAGGGCTTAACCAGTACAAAGTGAATGCCCCAGCAGGGTCTTAAGGGGTGCGGTACTGCTGGAGGCCTGTCTTACTCATTAAAGATTCTATTTTCAGAATATTAAGCATGTCGGTGCCTATATCTTGGTCAAATTCCATCTCCGATAATGCATTTTGCTTCTCTCAATTCCTCCTCTCAGTCTTTTTAGAAATTCTAGTTGTCGCTAACATGGCTAATGTTATTGTGAACAATTAAATGTGAGACAAGAAGGCAACAAAAAGGAAAGCTGTGAGAATTTTAGAAAAGAGAAAACATTTTGTATTGCTACATTCCATCTATGTTTTGTCTGTTCAGTCAAGGGCCCATAAAACTGCCGGTAGTCTGATGATGGGTCTCAAAGTGCCTAAAACTGTGAGCCACCTTGTTACATCCCTTCCTCCAGTGAGACTTCCTTGTGCTTAACTGGATGTCAGTCCCTGATACCTCAAGTCTGTGGCCCACCCAAACACTCTCCTTAGGGCTAGGCCGGGCCTTATTTTGCCTTGCAGGTTAACAATAGGTGAACCACAGTCCCAGAGCCCATTTGAAGAATTTCCCTGTCGTGTCCAGCCTCTTATCTACGGAACACTCACTATAATACCAGATCTGCTCTACCCAAGGGAACAGTGTACACCCCAGCTTGTTTGATTCAACTTCGAATCAGCTCTTTATATAATACCACAACACTGAGATATATTTATAGTGAAAACAATCCTAAATTTATTATCAAAGATCAAGATTTAAGAGATAGTGAGTAAGGATAATGGAAACAGTAGGGTTACCTGTAAAACAAAATCATAGCATGCTTCCCAGAGACTAAACTTAACTTTAACAGGCTAACCAGCTGTATAAAAACGTTTTTCTCTTCCCAAATGTCCTTTGCAGTGTTTCAACCAAACCTTGGTTGAGATCCCATTTTCATGAATGCAATCACACTAACTAATTACTCTCTAGATGCAGCAAAAAGGGGTGTCTTTTTGCCTTCCTCCTATATTTCTCAAAGTTCATTCTCTGACCCTGGAGGCAGGACACCCCACTCTGCTTCAATGTCTGGTCTTGTCTCTTTGTTGACCTCCCATGTAAATGGGGTTTCCATTGTGTTAGCAATGCTTAATTTACTTGTGAGCTGAGACAGGTTTCTGCCAGAAAAAGGATGTATAGTCACCTGTCTGTGTATCAACCCTGCCTGTATCATACATTAAGAACATATTTTCATTATTCATACATAACTTTTTACATGGTATCTGTACATACATTTCACAATGATATTAATGATCAGCATGATCCAGGCTTTCATTTAAGATCTTACATGACACTTTTAGATGAATCAGACTGTAAATACAAGGATCAGGATATTCTTGTAACCTCCTTGCCACCTGGCATTGAGGGGTTCTTGAGTCACATGTTTTAGTAGCAGAGTTAAGCATAAGCCTTTTTTTTAAAGTATATTGTCTCACCAAACAATCCCCAGATGCTCTATTTACTGATCTGTTCTGAAGCCACTACAATTCTGCAAGTCCAATATGTTTTAAATGGAAAAACAGGATTTAAGTGTCAGCTATTGTCAGTGATATATATAAATATTTATTCAGTAAACTCAAAACAAAGATGATCTGCCTTTTGAATTAGTATTTTCAGGCACAGAAATGAAGTAATTTAAATGCAACAGAATGATCCTCAGCTGATGAAACAGAATAGACAAAAGAAAGTAGTAGGGATAAGTCCAGGTACTAAATTATCTGCTCTCTAGTTCCAGCAATGGGTACAGAATACACATTTTTCAATGCTCCACATGTTAAGGTCTGATATTTATGGTACACAGTATTAATAATGGTTAGCATTTTTTAAGTTCAACAAATATGCAGACACTAATCCTCATAAGTCCCCTAAGAGGTAAGTAGAAAGGTAAATATTATTCTCCCCATTTTACAGAGACAGAATGCTGCATTAGCTGGAACTTGGGTCCAAGTCAGTCTGGCAGTTTCTAACGTCCTTTGTTCCTAATAAATCTGAAGAGCATTTCATGGAGTATGCAGGGCCAAGAATCATTTGGAAGACCATAAAGGTGGGAGTTAGAAGTGACTTCCTGCCACTGACTAATTCCATGGCGTTGGGCCTTTCTTTTAGACTGACTTGAATCCAAGTTCCAGCTAATGCAGCATTCTGTCTCTGAGAGTAGCCAATGGCAGATGGTTCAGAGGAAGGCTTAAGAATCCCACAATAGGCAGATGTGGGATAATCTGCCCACACATTAGGTCTCCCGTCTAGTGGTTAGATATTGGCTCAAGCTCTGGCCCATAAGGTTTAATATCCCATTCCAAATTTTCTTTAGCATCAGTTATTCTGGATTCTGAGTGAATGCCCTTGACTTAACAATGTTGCATTACAAATGGGAAATGACTGCTTAGGAAGGAGTACTGCAGAAAGAGACCCGGGGGTCATAGTGAATCACAAGCTAAATATGAGTCAACATTGTAACACTGTTGCAAAAAAAAACCCCTATCAGTCTGGGATGTATTAGCAGGAGTGTTGTAAGCAAGAAGTAATTCTTCCATTCTACTCCGCACTGATATGGCTTCAGCTGAAGTATTGTGTCCACTTCTGGACACCACGTTTCAGGAAAGATGTGGACAAATTGGAGAAAATCCAGAAAATCCAAACAAAAATGATTAAAGGTCTAGAAAACATGACCAATGAGGAAATTTTGAAAAAATTGGTTGTGTGCAGGCCACCTCACAGAAATAACATATGATGCAGTGTTTGAGCGTAAGGGGTGATCTTGGAAAGTTTTCCACAAAGGAGGTAAAGAAAGCTCTCTCTTTCACTGAAAACCTCTATTTTAGACAACCTGTGACTGTGATAGGATCTATCAGTCTTTCTCTGCTCCCGGCTGGAGGGTTGAGCATCCTAACCCTCCCTCCGGCCGCCCCCATTTCTTAACAAAAACCCATTCAGGATGGAGTGCCAGCAAGACTTCCTCCAGAGGCCTAGAAGGGCCAGGAAGAGACGCTGACCAATCAGGAGCCAATAGGCCAGTAAAGAAGGTTTGCCAGCTTCCTCTCAAAAGAAGAGCTGGATATAAGGAGAGCTCTAAATCTGACCCTTTCCTTGCTCCCATTCATCAGCTCTAACCTTTATAATTCAAGCCCATATCTAAGGCATTCCCCACAGAGCTGACAGCCAACGGATGGCCTCTGTGCGACTTAAGCCTTCAAACTAGAGGTTAAGTGGGATTTAAATGATGTATGGTCCATGCACGGCTTGCTGCACAGGGGTGATTTTACCCTAACTCCATAGTTTCTGGAACTGTGCTGGCACCAGTGCAAAGCTTTTAAAAAATATAAATGAGACTTTTTTATACGTCTCAAAGAGCTAAATTGCTGCTTCTTTCTGCCTCTTTAGTGTCATTATTGAACTGGCAAAAAAATGTATTCTGAAATCATCATATGTGCCAGATAGTCTCATCAGCTTAAGCTTCTTCCATAAACAATTTTGTAAAGCTGGAGATTACACTTGCTTATTTTTTTTATTTTCCCATCTCCTCAGCTGGCCTAATGGATGAAGATGTTTTAAAGCAATGAACGTATTTGCGAGCGTGGGTGTAAATTTGCACATGTTTTCCCTTCTTTTCTCCTCTTCATTATAAATGGATGAAGTGCCTTTGTGCAGGAAACACCTTTCTTTGCCAAGAGTGATAAGTTAACGCCCTTCTGTCATGCTAGTTTGGTGCTATTGGAGCAGGCCCCTGCCTGCTTCACATCCATCCCTATCGCTGTGATCACCAACTGACATCCTGATCGGCTGCCTTTGCACAATATGGAAGTGTGGTACCAAGTGGAAAAGAGTTTTCTCTCCCACCTAATTATTGATTCTGAGCTTGCATTCATTAATGCTAGATTGGAGGGGTGGCTGGAAGAAAGCATACAGTTTACAAGTGTTGGCAATTAATTAAATGTACATGCAGGAGGAAAGTGCATTGTATTGTTCAGCGTTCCTCAATTATGCGAACCCCTTCATTGAAGTAAAATGTGTTCATAACCCCTTGCATTCACTATAACACTGCATCCGATGAAGTGAGCTGTAACTCACGAAAGCTTATGCTCAAATAAATTTGTTAGTCTCTAAGGTGCCACAAGTACTCCTTTTCTTTTTTACTGTAAACAGTGTCAATGGAAAACCTATAATGGTGTGTGTATTTCCAGTGGTTGACAGAGGGTACTTGACCCTGAAGGGAAAGGCTGTCTGGGAGCGGAGGAGTGAGATTTTCTTTGCTTTGGACTGTAATAAATTTTTCAGTGCCTCACAACCCCTGTGATTGCCAATTCGGTTGCCATTCTGTGAAACACCACAGCTTGGGTAGATAGTGTCCAAAAATCCTTACTATCTGAAGGCTGTTAATGGGGAGTGTGGAATAATTTGGTGGCCTTGATCCAATTCCTCATGGCCACAGGTCCACCTTCCCAAAACCACTATCCAAAGCGGCACTAACATAGCTCATGGGTTTGGTATTTTCAGGTGCTGGATGGCTGCCCGGAGAACTGAAGGCATAACAGATACAATGGCACGTAGGCATTTTCATGCTGCTCCCCCACCAATGAGCTGCAGATATTATCTGAAGGGACTTCATCTATGGGTAACTCTTTGTACATTCATTTTTTGGCCTTTGTGCTGAGACTGGCAAGAAGAGAGGTTTAGCTACACAAGATGTGCAAACGCTGAAATCTCAGACTTAAGTGAATATTGAGTATGAAATCCAGCACTGATCATTCTTTCTCGCCATAGTCAATAAAGTTACATGGGATGCAGTGTGGTCTAGTGGCTTTGGAACTAGACTAGAAGTCAGGAGATCTGGGTGCCAGTCCCAGCTCTGCCATTAACCTGCTATGTGCCCTGGCCATTAACCTGCTATGTGCCATTGCACTTCTCTGTACCTCTATTTCTACTGTAAGCTCTTCAGGGCAAGGATTCATAGAATATCAGGGTTGGAAGGGACCTCAGGAGGTCATCTAGTCCAACCCCCTGCTCAAAGCAGGGCCAATCCCCAATTTTTGCCCAAGAGCCCTAAATGGCCCCCTCAAGGATTGAACTCACAACCCTGGGTTTAGCAGGCCAATGCTGAAACCATTGAGCTATCCCTTCCCCCCCCTTCTCTCAGGTCAAATATATTCAGGGCCTAGATTTCATTGGGGGTCTGTATTTGCTGTTTTAAAAATAGCTTTGGGGTGTAAGTTAGTGTAGGATTTGGCCTGGTGCATTCCGAAGATTTGTTACTGTAATTTCTGAGGACAGTTCATGACATTTCAGAAGTGGTTGCAAAAAGGGTCTCTGTTGTTGGGGCTCATGCCCAAGAATCATCTCTGAAACTTTCCTGGTGCTCTTTTTCTGAATTTGAGATTGAACAGGTCATGCAGTGGTGAGTCTGTCTGACTAAGTTTGCACTGCCTTTCCCTGTGCTATTTTTGTTCTGTGGGCAAATGCAAAATTTATCAGAGGTCCATGACCTATTGTAAGCACTAAACTCACATAATTTAAAAATACATAAATAACTACACTTTGCACATCTGTTACAGAACTCAAAGCACTTGACAGACATTAGCCAGATAACCTGATGACACCCGTGTGGTGACTAAAGGACATAAAGATTTCCAAAGATTGACAGTGTATGTGCCTAAAGTGATTGGACATGTGCCTTTATAAAATACATATGGAGATCTCTTTACCCAAGACTGAAATCAGGAACTGTTTAAGGAGCACAGCAACATAGCTATATGGACAGCAAATGGAGAATAATATGATTCCAAATTCAAACTACAGAGGGAATTTTGGTAGGCAGGATATTATTGCTGAGTTGGAATTTGCTCATGTTATCAGTTATTAGTTTTGTAATACCACAAGCTTAATATATGTAGATACACACTTAGCAAAAATGCATTGCATTTTGAGTCATTGAGTAATTTTCTTTCTCCTTCTACAACAAAATAATACATTAGATCGATTCTATGACTCTCTGTAAAGCCATAGGCCTCTCTTAATACTTTTATCCCAACCTAGATAGTTTGGCCAGTGTTCTATAAGAACTAATTATTTAGGAACTGTATAAAGTTTGTTCATATCTGCCGGTATCTGAATAGGAAAAAATGGCGTTTCTTATTAACGAGGGTAAGACTAAACACTGATGAACGAATGGTGCATCTGTTGTTTGCGAGCTCTTTCAGAATGTGACAAATTCACCCCTGCAAAGCATCAAGTGCAATTGACAAACACATAGAATCCAAAAAGAAAAATAATGTCAAAAAAGCCATTAGAGTTCAATATTTGGCAGATCATTTCAATCACACTATAGGAAATTGTGATATGCCCCTGTCTTATCTGACTAGCTATATTGTGTGTCTGTTTGTATGTGTGAATATAACATATTTTTATGCTTTTATTTTCTTCAGTCCAATCTAGATCTTTTCTTCTATTTAGGTCAAAATGTTGTTTTGGGTTCCCTTAAGCTTTTCTGCAGAAAGGTATACAAGGCAGACAGAGGCTATTTCACTTCGCTTTTGTTCTATCTGCAAAACAAAACAAAATGAAACAAAACAAAAAATAACCCCCAACAAGCCTATAATGACATTTTTAAATGGTGGACCTCAACACTGCCAGAGTCTTGTAAAGAGGCTTTTCCAGCTTAGTGTAAATGGGAATCAGGCTCACTGTCTGGTTAGTGTCTAAAATATCAATCACAGACTTCTGCACAAACGGGAGAACATTTTAGCTTTTAAGGCTCTCCTTAATGTTGCTTCTGGGAGAGGCGATGTGGACTAGTGGATAGACTGGAATCAGGAGAGCTGGATTCTCTGCCACTAAGGGCAAGTCTACACTATGGGGTTAAGTTGACCTAAGTTACGCAACTCCAGCTACATGAATAAAGTGGCTGGATTCAACATACCTGAGGTTGACTTATAGCAGTGTCTACACCATGCTGGGTCGACTGGAGAAACTCTCCCTTTGACTTACCTTATGCTTCTCATTCCAGTGGAATACCAGAGTTGACGGGAGAGCGATTGGCAGTCGATTTACTGGGTTTTCAATAGACCTGCTAAATCAACCTCTGGTGGATTGATGCTGTGGAGACAGCATGGTAAGTGGAGACAAGCCCTGAGTGTACATCTATGCAGCAATTAAACACCTGCTGCTGGTTGCGTCAGCTGACTTTAGGCTTGTGGGGCTCAAGATGCAGGACTGTAAAATTGCTGTGTAGATGTCAGCTGACCTGGGCCAGCCATGGCTCTGCTGCGGGTCTTTTATCCTACTGTAGATGAACCCTGAGGGTCACAATGTGGACTTGGGTAATGTGGACTTGGGCAACTCATTTCAGCTGCTGTTATGAGTGAAGAACAAGCGACATAAATAATTGACCAGATCCTCAGATGGTATAAAGCTGGTGTATTTTCAATGATGTCAATTAGCCAAACCTTCAGTGTAGCTCCATTGACTTCACCAAAGCTTTGCCAGGTTACACTAGCCGAATGTCCGGCCCAATATCTGTTAATCTTATCCCTGTGTTAAGTACATAACTAGTTTTCTTTCTCAACTTTTGTTTCTTTTGGTTTTGTTTGTTTTGTTTGTTGGTGATTAGTACAATAATTACTTCCCCCAGTATATCCATATGAAAAACACATCAACTTTGGTAAAGGTTAGCAAATCCATTAAAAGAGCAAGAATGGTGCTTTGCCCTGTTATCAGTACCCATAAAACTAGTGCTGATGCATTGTGTTTCACATAATGAGTACAGCTGGGAGAGCTATTAGAAGCAAAGTTTATTTGATTAATGTAACCACTTTCTCTGTTTGCAGATTATTAGACATATTTTTCCAAATTTTTCCAAACCCACCATAGAGAAGGCTGGAAAATAAATACTTGCAGTGCAAAAGTGTACATTTTTCTATGAGAACCATAACATGATTTCTAGTTTTTGTTTTCAAAAAGTGTTTTTTTTTTACATTGAATAACTGGAAAATTTATTTTCATTTAGAAAAAAGGCCACCAGGGGGATTTCAAATATAAGCTGTCAGCCAGCCCTATTCACAAATATTTCATCAATGTTCTACACAAAAAGATTTCAATTTATCAGTGATTGACTAACTGTGACTATTGCACTGACTATTCGCTATCCACACTGGGCCATATTGAGACACCCCAATGTACACCGAGTAGCATTGCAAGAAAACCAAGACAATATCCATGCCTTACCAAGTCTCAGAGCCCAGGGCGACAGATTCAGGCTTGTGTGGCTCATGCTACAGTACTAAAAAGCATAGGTGCTGGACCTAGGGGTGCAGAGGGTGCAACCTCACCCCCTGGCTTGAAGGAGTAATAACAGCCCAAAGTCACGGCTTCCGCCTTCAGTATCCCTACTATAAAAATTGTTCCAGCATCACTGCTAAAGAGAGCTGTTGCTGCTTGGTCTCTGAGGCCCACACCCTCCCCGGGGTTCTAGAGACCTAGGTCCAGCACAAGTGGCAATATCTACACGACCGGTTTTAGTGTCATAGGATGAGCCCTGCAACCCTGAGTCAGTAGACCTGGATCCTGAGACTTGCTGCCACATTGTTTGTTTGTTTTCTGTAGTTTAGACGTACCCAATGAGACCATTTGTGGATAAAATCCTATTCATCCTGAAGAAAGGTGTAAAAATCGAGTCCAGTCTGGGTTAGATTATGACTTTGCCATAAGCGCTGAGTAGGCCAGGAGCAGACTAAGGATGGAATTGTAACTCAGGGTCACAATGCGGTCTGCTTCCTCCTTGCTCCAAGAGGGAAATTATCTGTGCCAGCTCTATATCTGCTACGGATTAGTTCCATCTCTGCTCTAGGTCAGCTCCTCCCACTCCCTGCCCCGCCCGCCCATGTGGATGGGGGAGCGACAGAAAGAACGTGGTCCCACCACTCACAGCAAACCAGACTCAGGGCTTATATTTGTGAACGTAAACATGCCTGGAGCCCTTTCCCTCTCACCGCCTGGCCAGCTAGGTTCCGGTTCTGATCATCTCTAGGGATGGAAGAATAACTCGTCTTCTGAATCCATAGTCGGTCCTGGGCCTCTCCACTGAGACGGTGGTCACTCCCACAACTAGCCTCACCAATGATAAAGGGGGATGGAGAGCAAATCCCGTCTCTTTCCCCCAAACTTAAAAAAAAGTACTAAATAAACAAACTGAATTTAATGCTGCGGACAGACCTAGTCCACATGCTCACCACACCCCCTAGTGGTGGCCAGAGACAAAAATATGCAGGTCTATAGCCACAACTGTAGCAGGCTCATCAGCCCTTACAGAGGCCCCGACCCAGCCACCACTAGAAGGGGACAGGATGCCACCTTGAGCAGGAGTGGACTGCAGCAAGGCAATGGACTGAGAGCCCTGGGGACTGGAACAATTTCTCTGTCCCCAGCACACTGTCTATTTCCGCACACCATCCAATGCCAGTAAGCTCTGGAGTTTCTAACTGCACCCATGGGTTTGAGCTTCTTTATCAATTTTATGTTTATCATTTTGATGTGCTTAAGTGAATTTGTACCCTGTGCAAGGATTGTTATAGTGAGAGGGACCCTGTAGAATCATACCTTATTATGGTTTAATGGTTTAATATATGGACTATTAACAGTGCACTTTAGAATTTTTACACCTACTTTCAAAAAGCCACTTGCCAACTCTGGGAAACTCTCTTTATTCATCTGAGGTGCTATTACATCAGTTCGGCGCATGTTAGCTCTTATGGGAAAGCACTAAAACTCTGAGATCGTTTAAGGGAGTGAGTGAGGAGAAGGAAAAAACTTATGTGAAAATGAGAGATGAATGATTGAGAGATTGACATAGAGCTGTAATAGGACATTGATGATCATTTGTATCCTAGAGATGGGAGTTCTCTGCATTCTGAGGCTGGGGAACCAGTGAACAAGGTTTTTGAGCAATGACTGTGTTGCAAGGTGTCGAAGACTAGATTCATGAATGATTGGGAGGTGCAGTGGTCATGCTGTAGAAGTCCACATTTACCCTATCCTTAGCGGTGTTTGACTTTGCAATAATGACAGATTTATGGCCACATTAGACATGGTGGTTGTCACTGTGTTCTACACTACTTGGAACTTCACGGTGACAGCAGGGACAACACTTGGATTCCCTCATTCCTAAAACCTATATTCCTACAGTCTGAGCAAAAGAAGACCTCCACAAGCAGTATAGGGCTTAAGATGCAAAGTTGAACAGGTCTGATTGCATCTAGTAGTGTGCAGCAATACACAAATATTCACCCCGCCAAGCTCCAGGGGTCCCCAACACCCGCAGAAGCGGGGGAGCTGCGGGGAATTCTCCCTGCCGCCCACAGCAGCTGGGAAACTGCCAGGGAATTCCCCCCACTGCCTGCGGGCTGGGGAGCTCCAGGGGATTCCCCCCGCACCTGTGGCAGCTCTGAAGCTGTGGGAGACCCCCACCACTCCAGGCAACAGGGGTACCCTGAAGCTCCCAGCCATGCGACTTCCGTGACCAAATTGTAGCCTTACTCATGAGTAATTATTTGTATTACAGTAGTGAAGGGGTTCTCAAACTTCATTGCACCATAACCCCCTTCTGACAACAAAACCACTGCTGTAGCCTGATTTATAACTCATGAATAAATATTTCCAGTTATTACTCTGAGGGACGACAGGTTTTTTGTCCCAAGATTAGGCCCAGTATTATTCAAATAATTATATAGTTGGGAACTCCGATGTGCAAGGGTGCAACACTCACACTATAGGAACTTTTTTATATTTACAAATACATCATTTATTCATACATTTAGCAAAGTTACACACACTTTGACTCGGTGAGGTAGATAGAGATAATACAGAAAGTACATTTGAGCATCCATACTTACACCGTCCCTTGCAAAACAACCTGAAATGTTAGCCATTATCTTCCTCATCACGGTCACCCTCCTCATCTTCACCAGTGGCCATCATTTTGGCCCCTCCAAAGGGCTACATCTCTCTCTCCTACTGCCCCAGGTTGCGACGCCAATTTTGTAATATGTTACGCTGCTGTTACTATATCTAATGTATATTTAATAGGGTTTTTACCCCCTTTTCCTTATATGTATTTTCTTCCCTTACCAATGTTAAGGTGTCCTTTTTTTATAGGTTAGTGTATTTATGATTTTACCCCATTATTATATTGGTCAATTTGTTGTTATGGCACTTATGCGGTTGGCTGTTTCATCCCAAAACCTTTCAGAAGCCAGTGTCAGTTTCTGTTTTGTGGTTGGCTGGTGTCATTATGTACAAAATTCCCCCCTACGCTCTACTTCCAGTTCCCCAAAACTTATGGGTTACTTAAGTTTATTTACGCCAAAGTTCATAGGCCTCGAGCCTCATGCTAACTGCTGAAGACAATGACTTACAGGATACAAGCCTGTAGGTTCCTCATGTAACCCACACACCTTCTGGGTGTGGTGTTCTGTCCCATTTGTTGGCACCAAGACCACATAGAGAGAGAGATAAAATGAGTCTGCTCTGCAGCCTTAGCTAAGAGGTAGTTGGCTTTTAGCTCATGCAGTAGAGGCTCATGCGATAAGCTCCAGAGAACCCAGGTTCGATCCTGCCCGCTGACGACCGGGGTCTGTCAGTGTTACACGTACCTTACTGCTGAATATAATAAAATGGAATATAATGCAAAGCAGCAAATGTAAGAGAAGTGAGCTGACCCAATGGGCTATACTACACGACCGCAGGAGTGGGGTGGAGCCTGAGCACCACCGCCTTAGGTCGGGGGGAGAGGGGCCGCAGCCCAAGCCCCACCACTTCAGGTGCGGGTGGAGCCTGGGCTTTAGCTTCAGCCCTTGATCCCAGCAAGTCTAATGCTGGCCCTAGTAACCCCATTAAAATGGTGTCCCGACCCATGGTTTGAAAACTGCTGCAATAATGTCTAATGTCTGCAGCTGAAGAGCTTTACCATATAAAGTGACAAGACAGCCAAAGAACAGGAGGGGAAGCAGAGGCTGAAGGACTTGTTCAAGGTCACAGCTACTCAGGGACAAAGCAAGGAATAGGACTGCGGTCTCCTGCAGCCCTTTCTGCTGGACCACCCTACATCTTTCTGTGACACTCCTATTGTATAAATGAGAGCGGCAAGTCGCGAAATTTCCATGTCAAGGCACAGTTGGCCTTTTCAGAATGACTGACAAGAAGGCAGGGGCAATCATGTTGACTTTCTAGCAGCCTCAACAGTTGCCAACTCAGGCCGATAATAGGTTTATCATTGCTTGGAGAGAGAGAAAGATAACCTGATCTGTGTCGGGCAGCTGTTGTTTCACCCAGAGAAAAGGCCATTCTCCTAAAGTAACACATCCTTTATTAGGCTGCCAAAAAGCAGTTTAGATACTGTGATTCTAAAACTCCTGAGGGTAATGCTCAATAAACTATAGTGAAGGAAGTAGCAGTGCTGAAAATAGATACTCTGGCCATCTCTGGGGTGCTTGAGATGGAGAAAGGATTTATTAAATAAGGGGCACTGATTCTGCAGCCTAAGAGAAAGTGGGGTGAGGACAGCCAAAGTGTGAATCTCTCTCTCCTCTTTCATTTACTTGTTTCACTCTGGTTTTAATCTCCTTATCTGTGTAGAAAAAAGTGTCTTAGGGTAATTTTCTTGCCACCGTCCTTTTCAATACTTTAAAAACTATTATAGAAGTTAGTAATGAAAAAAATCTATTACATCCGACCAAATCCACCTCCCTGCCAGTGCAGGACTGGTCCCTATAGGATATCTCCAAATGTTTGAGAAGTCCCAGACAACATGGTTCCCAGTGCTTCCATTATAGGGACTATCCTATAGCACAGTGCATCTTCCTGTCCAGACATTTATTTCCAGATATTCAGCCCAAATTTTCCTCTTAAGTTCAGCCCATAACATTGTTAACTTAGAAGCAGCTGACTCCTATGAATTGGAAACCTCTCTTATTCTAAGGGGGTGCAGTTCACAAAGAGTGTTTGAGTTTAATATTTTTTCCATACAAAACTTCCATACAAAGACAGCTGCAGCGGCATAGGAGCTAGCAAACAGAGCTCTAAACAGGGAAGTTTGAGTGGGAGTTTGCAAGGGGAGTTTGGCTTGTGGTGCTTGTTTGGGGTTTGCTTTTGCTGGGGGGGAAGGTGGTCTTTTTGGTGTGGCTTGTGTTTCCCAGATTAACAGGATTTAGGTGGGAAGGAGATGACAGATACAGAGGCAGCTGTGGGAGTGACTCCTGTAGTGAAAGATACATTGAGGATGACTGGATGTGGAAGCTGTGGTATGTACATGATCCTGGAGGGAGGAACCAGTAAGAGTTTTTTCTGCATGAAATGTCGTCTGATAGAGCTGATGGAGGAAAAGATCCGAGGTTTGGAGATGCAGGTGGAAAGTCTGGTTGAGTTTACGAAGGGGTTTGAGCAGATGATGGAGCAAAGATATGAGGTATCTGAAGGGAAAAGCTCAGACTCACAGATGGAAGCAGGGCTGGGGAATTTTGAGGAGAGACTGGATGAGGAAAGTGGTCAGTGGAAACATGTGACTCAAAGAACCAGGCAGAGAAAAAGACGGGCTAGTGAAGGAGAAATAGAGCTTAGGAACAGGTTTGCAGAGTTGGAAAACGAAGAAGGGGCTCAGCAGGTACTTGTTGAAGGTGGAAGGGTAAGGAAGAAGAGAAGAGAGGCTAGCCCTATAGGAAAAGCGGAAGAGTCAAGGGAGACTACACCAAATATGAGCCCCAGGAGGATACAGGATGGGTTGAAGAGGATTGTAAGGGAAAATAGGAATGGAAAGAACTTGCAGCCAGAGGGAACAGGGGAGAGACTGGAGAATAGCACAGTCACCAGGAAAAGGCAGGTCTATGTGATCGGGGACTCTTTATTGAGAAGAATAGACAGGCCTGTAACCAGAGCAGATCCAGAGAATAGAAGGGTGTGCTGTCTTCCGGGTGCTAAGATACGGGATGTAGACCTGAGGTTGAAAAGGATCCTAAAGGGAGCGGGAAAGAATCCCCTAATTATCCTTCATGTGGGAACAAATGATACAGCCAGATTCTCGCTGGAAAGTATCAAGGGAGACTATGCTAGGCTGGGGAAGACACTTAAGGAAATTGAGGCTCAGGTGATCTTTAGCGGGATCCTTCCTGTTCCTAGAGAAGGGCAACAAAGGTCTGACAAGATTATGACTGTCAACAGATGGCTTAGGCAGTGGTGCTATAAGGAGGGCTTTGGGATGTATGGCCACTGGGAGGCATTCACGGACAGAGGTCAATTCTCTCGGGATGGACTTCATCTGAGTAGGGAAGGAAATAGACTTCTAGGATCGAGGCTGGCACAACTGATAAAGAGAGCTTTAAACTAGGAATTGGGGGGAGATGGATGGGAGATGTCCAGAAAATCTCCACGCCAGATTTTAGCATTGAGAGGGAAGAAGATGAAGTAAGAAAGGATACAGCCATGGGTAGGAGAATGTATACAAGGAGCGAAGGCGGTGTGGATACTAGTCTAATAGGTTATACTGGCTGTAGAATGACTGTGCCTAATAGGGTACAAAATGTGAGCGAGTCCAAACAGCAAAAATTAAGATGTTTGTACACCAATGCGAGGAGTCTAGGTAACAAAATGGAGGAACTAGAGCTACTGGTGCAGGAAGTGAAACCAGATATTATAGGGATAACAGAAACATGGTGGAATAGTAGTCATGACTGGACTACAGGTATTGAAGGGTATGTGCTCTTTAGGAAAGACAGAAACAAAGGTAAAGGGGGTGGAGTAGCATTGTATATCAATGATGAGGTAGAATGTAAAGAAATAAGAAGCGATGCAATGGATAAGACAGAGTCTGTCTGGGCAAAAATTACATTGGGGAAGAAAACTAGTAAAGCCTCTCCTACGATAGTGCTTGGGGTGTGCTATAGACCTCCGGGATCTAATTTGGATATGGATAGAGCCCTTTTTAATGTCTTTAATCAAGTAAATACTAATGGAAACTGCGTGATCATGGGAGACTTTAACTTCCCAGATATAGACTGGAGGACCAGTGCTAGTAATAATAATAGGGCTCAGATTTTCCTAGATGCGATAGCTGATAGATTCCTTCATCAAGTAGTTGCTGAACCGACTAGAGGGGACGCCATTTTAGATTTAATTTTGGTGAGTAGCGAGGACCTCATAGAAGAAATGGTTGTAGGGGACAATCTTGGCTCAAGTGATCATGAGCTAATTCAGTTCAAACTAAATGGAAGGATTAACAAAAATAAATCTGCAACTAGGGTTTTTGATTTCAAAAGGGCTGACTTTCAAAAATTAAGGAAATTAGTTAGGGAAGTGGATTGGACTGAAGAACTTACGGATCTAAAGGTAGAGGAGGCCTGGGATTACTTTAAATCAAAACTGCAGAAGCTATCGGAAGCCTGTATCCCAAGAAAGGGGAAAAAATTCATAGGAAGGAGTTGTAGACCAAGCTGGATGAGCAAGCATCTTAGAGAGGTGATTATGAAGAAGCAGAAAGCGTACAGGGAGTGGAAGATGGGAGGGATCAGCAAGGAAAGCTACCTAATTGAGGTCAGAAGATGTAGGGATAAAGTGAGAGAGGCTAAAAGTCGAGTCGAGTTGGACCTTGCAAAGGGAATTAAAACCAATAGTAAAAGGTTCTATAGCCATATAAATAAGAAGAAAACTAAGAAGGAAGAAGTCGGGCTGCTTAACACTGAGGATGGAGCGGAGGTTAAAGATAATCTAGGCATGGCCCAATATCTAAACAAATACTTTGCCTCAGTCTTTAATAAGGCTAAAGAGGATCTTGGGGATAATGGTAGCATGACAAATGGTAAGGAGGATATAGAGGTAGATATTACCATATCAGAGGTAGAAGCGAAACTGAAACAGCTTAATGGGACTAAATCGGGGGGCCCAGATAATCTTCATCCAAGAATATTAAAGGAATTGGCACCTGAAATTGCAAGCCCATTAGCAAGAATTTTTAATGAATCTGTAAACTCAGGAATAGTACCGAATGATTGGAGAATTGCTAATATAGTTCCTATTTTTAAGAAAGGAAAAAAAAGTGATCCGGGTAACTACAGGCCAGTTAGTTTGACATCTGTAGTATGCAAGGTCCTGGAAAAAATTTTGAAGGAGAAATTAGTTAAGGACATTGAAGTCAATGGTAAATGGGACAAAATACAACATGGTTTTACAAAAGGTAGATCATGCCAAACCAACCTAATCTCCTTTTTTGAAAAAGTAACAGATTTTTTAGATACAGGAAATGCAGTGGATCTAATTTACCTAGATTTCACTAAGGCGTTTGATACCATGCCACATGGGGAATTATTAGTTAAATTGGAGAAGATGGGGATCAATATGAACATCAAAAGGTGGATAAGAAATTGGTTAAAGGGGAGACTGCAACGGGTCCTACTGAAAGGTGAACTGTCAGGTTGGAGGGAGGTTACCAGTGGAGTTCCTCAGGGATCCGTTTTGGGACCAATCTTATTTAATCTTTTTATTACTGACCTTGGCACAAAAAGTGGGAGTGTGCTAATAAATTTTGCAGATGATACAAAGCTGGGAGGTATTGCCAATTCGGAGAAGGATCGGGATATTATACAGGAGGATCTGGATGACCTTGTAAACTGGAGTAATAGTAATAAGATGAAATTTAATAGTGAGAAGTGTTATTAATCCCTAAATGCATAACCTTACAAGAATTTTAGTTATAAGTTGGGGACGCATCAATTAGAAGTAACGGAAGAGAAGGACCTTGGAGTATTGGTTGATCATAGGATGACTATGAGCTGCCAATGTGATATGGCTGTGAAAAAAGCTAATGCGGTTTTGGGATGCATCAGGAGAGGCATTTCCAGTAGGGATAAGGAGGTTTTAGTACCGTTATACAAGGCACTGGTGAGACGTCACCTAGAATACTGTGTGCAGTTCTGGTCTCCCATGTTTAAAAAGGATGAATTCTAACTGGAGCAGGTACAGAGAAGGGCTACTAGGATGATCCGAGGAATGGAAAACTTGTCTTATGAAAGGAGACTTAAGGAGCTTGGCTTGTTTAGCCTAACTAAAAGAAGGTTGAGGGGAGATATGATTGCTCTCTATAAATATATCAGAGGGATAAATACAGGAGAGGGAGAGGAATTATTTAAGCTCAGCACCAATGTGGACACAAGAACAAATGGGTATAAACTGGCCACCAGGAAGTTTAGACTTGAAATCAGACGAAGGTTTTTAACCATCAGAGGAGTGAAGTTTTGGAATAACCTTCCAAGGGAAGCAGTGGGGGCAAAAGATCTATCTGGTTTTAAGATTCTACTCGATAAGTTTATGGAGGAGATGGTATGATGGGATAATGGGATTTTGGTAAGTAATTGATCTTTAAATATTCAGGGTAAATAGGCCAAATCCCCTGAGATGGGATATTAGATGGATGGGATCTGATTTACTATAGAAAATTCTTTCCTGGGTATCTGGCTGGTGAATCTTGCCCATGTGCTCAGGGTTTAGCTGATTGCCATATTTGGGGTCGGGAAGGAATTTTCCTCCAGGGCAGATTGGAGAGGCCCTGGAGGTTTTTTTGCCTTCCTCTGTAGCATGGGGCATGGTTGACTGGAGGGAGGCTTCTCTGCTCCTTGAAGTTTTGAACCATGATTTAAGGACTTCAATAGCTCAGACATGGGTGAGGTTTTTCATAGGAGTGGGTGGGTGACGTTCTGTGGCCTGCGCTGTGCAGGAGGTCGGACTAGATGATCAGAATGGTCCCTTCTGACCTTAGTATCTATGAATCTATGAGTCGTTCTTTAAAACCAATTTCATCAAATAAAAGGTTCTTCTGATCCCAAAGGACCAGCCACACACCCAAGTCAATATACAACTCAGATCTTACCTAAAAATCACATTGTTGCCAATCCTTTAGTAACTAAAATCTAAAGGTTTATTTATAAAAAGAAAGAAAGAAAGGTGAGAGTTAAAATTGGTTAACAGAATTAAATTCATGCAATAATTTCAAAGTTCTTAGTTCAGGCTTGTAGCAGTGATGGAATAAACTGCTGACTTAGTCAAGTCTCTGGTTGCTTTCAAGTCATTGGAAGATCCTCAGTTCCTTGGTTAGAATGCTCCCATCAGTATAAGTTCATAGTCCAGAGGCTGGAGCAGGAAAGAGGCAAAATGGAGATGTTTCCAGTGCCTTTTATAGCTTCTGCCATGTGGAGGAAAATCAATTTTTTCAAACAAAGTCCTCAGCACAGCTAGTGGAAAATCACAGGTAAAAGATGGAGTTTGGAGTCACATGGGCAAGTCACATGTCCATGCATGACTTCGCTTAGTCATAGCAGGAAAGTCTATTAAATGTACATAGGAGTCTTCCATGGTCCATTGTGAGTTAAGTGTTCCTTGATGAGCCACGTAATTTGAAAAGTAGCAGCTGCATTAGTCTGTATTCACAAAAAGAAAAGGAGGACTTGTGGCACCTTAGAGACTAACCAATTTATTTGAGCATAAGCTTTCGTGAATGCATCCGATGAAGTGAGCTGTAGCTCACGAAAGCTTATGCTCAAATAAATTGTTTAGTCTCTAAGGTGCCTCAAGTCCTCCTTTTCTTAATTTGAATAGTTCCTTCACTTTGTGCTGGCTAAACACTTTGTTGGTGTTTCCCAGAAGCAAACACATTAGAAATATAGGTATAGAGCCAATATTCATAACTTCAGATACAAAAATGATACATGCATGAGAATAGCATAATCATATTCAGCAAATCATAACCTTTCCATTGACATTTTACATGCTACATTTTGTACAAGATTTATTGCAATTATATAATAGTGGTAACAACAATTATCTATATGGTCATAGTTTAATCAGATAACATCACCGTGGTTACCTGCTGTGCTGAATTGGGGCCACAGTGAATAGTAAAAAATGTTCTGTAAAAGAAAGGAAAGAATTGAGGAAGAAGGCAATGGAGCCTTGAACTAGTTTGATTGGTTACAGTGGTTGTAGTTTTTCTCCACCTGACAACCACAGTGGATACACCAAGGGTGTCTGGGAATAGATCAGGAACAACTGGTGAAGGTAGGTATGTAAGCCATGCATCAAATCAATGGGAATGAGCCGACATTTTAGAAACGAACAAATCCTACATTTTGCACAAAACCCTAGCAAATTGATTTACAAATAAAAAATTGCAAATTAAACACATTACCTGTCTGAAGCTCAAGGATGTCACTGAAGGATAAGATTAATTCCAAGACTTACTGTAACTCGAATGGTAATTAATTTCCCAGAGACATGTAACATGAATATCCAATCTCAATAATATACATCGAATTCCATATAACTCATGGAAAACCAGGCTGCCTCCCTCCCACTTGACCTATTACACTGTGCTGGTCTGCTATTGCCCCTAATGCTAATTTAATCCGAATTTCCTGTAGAGAGAGGGCTTTGTGCTCCAGCTACCAGGACAGGATGATGAGGCGAGGCAGCCAAGAACTTTGATTTTTTTGTTCTGTTTCCTGAAGAGTTCCACTAAAGTAATAATTAAGTTGCTTTCCTCTGAAATAACATGCCTATGAGTGAACTCCATCCCTCGTAAAATATTTAAAAGGCCATTTCTGCTATTCCACCTGCGTGAATAATATCAAACACTACACAGAAGCCTCATTAAATGTTTCTGCAAGAGAAAACCAAACGGAGGAGAATGTTATATAAAGGTTTGACTTAACAGGACACTATGCACTTTCTGTAGGCCTCGTTTTTTACATACTTAAAAAATAATAAAATCTGACATGCAAAGGCAAAGTAGTTAAGGAAGATAAATCTGATACTGAGATACAAGGGTCTGATTCTTCAAAGGCATTTAATGGGGCTGTTTCGTCTCCTTTTCTGACATCAGCATTTGATTTGAGTATTATTTTAAATCATTATTTTAATAACATCTGCCATTTTTATGACATTACAAGCACTAAGTAATTAACTACATTTTTATTGTAGTAAATCAAGGTGTGAGGTGAACACTAAGCATCAGTCATGGACAGAAAAATTACACCCAGACAAATTTAGGTTAGGGAGAATGTGGAATAATGATGGGTATACAAATATGCATTTTAAATTTAAAAACCAGAATACTATAGTCAGACAGGACTAAATTCTAGCTAACGGCCGGAAAATTGGCTTAACCACCAGACCCTTAGAATAGACACTTGACTACACAGCAAAAGTAACATGTATCTATACCCAGAGATGACCCATGTCTGCAGATGGGACGGGGGGGGGGGGGTAAAGTGAGGGCAACCAGCTTCTCTCCTCTGTTTTTTCCACCAAATGCATCCGATGAAGTGAGCTGTAGCTCACGAAAGCTTATGCTCTAATAAATTTGTTAGTCTCTAAGGTGCCACAAGTACTCCTTTTCTTTTTGCGAATACAGACTAACACGGCTCCTACTCTGAAACCAGCTTCAGCAGTGTTACTGAGCATGCTCAGTATAAGCCATGTAGCAAATCTGGGGAGGTGATTCTGCATGCCCCTTTCCAAGTGTAGATTCTGTCTGTACCTGTAAATAAGGATGTCTTGTGGTTAAAGTGCTGGACTGGGGCTCAGGAGACGTGGGGTCATTACCAACTATCAGCTCTGCCACATACTTCCTGTGTGACCATGGACAAGTCATTTAACGTCTCAGGGTGAAATTCTGTGCTGCACCTCTAAGATTATTATTAATTATTATTATTATCTATGTGTATTATGCTTATGCCTAGGTGCTCCAGTCATGGACCAGGAACACATTGTGCTAGTCACTGTACAAATCTCAGTTGCAGCCTGTAGGTATTACTGTAATACACACAACAATTCTGACTATCAACAGTGACGCCTACCTCCTCTTTTGAGAAGATAGACTGCCTATGGAACATTGTTTGGTCAAGGGAGACAATGTGTATACTAGTGCTGGAGTGCAGTGAAGACTCAGTGGAGCAGGCCTCTGACTTTCAGGAGGGCCAGAAGTTGGGTAGATAGCCTCATCATTACTTCATATCCATTGCACATTTTACTCACCAGGTTTTCTGGCATTGGGATATGCCAGGATTTTGAATCTTAAGCTGCAATGAGAGAGATCATTACTACTTTAGCTCTGATTCAGCAATGGAGGATAGTATTGGGGGGTCCTCAAATCATCATGAATGTCAATGATCAATCACTCCTAAGAACTGATGGGTTATATGGGCTGTTAACATTCCCTTACACATGTGGCTGGATATTTATACAATCATGTCAAATCCTGTCATTTTCAGCAAGATATTTTCCTCCACTTTTTTAACAAATCAGCCACCATAAACATAAATATTCAAAATGAAATAGAAAGTTTCCCCCAGACCTTATCCCGCTGTAATGTAAAAAGTATACGGTGACGAGCAGATAATCCTCTTAGCAAAAGCATGTGTGTTTCTCATTTTTCTTTCCAAACTCACAGCCCTCCTCAGTTGTCAGTTAGCAGCTGATTCCCTCCTTTAATCTTTTCTAGCAATCACAACGTTGAAAAGTTGTCTAAAAATTTATTTAGAGCCAAATTCAGTCTTTGCATATGAAGCAGGTGCAATTCCATTTAACTTCAGTTCAGGTGCAGCACCAGATCTGAATCTGACTCTTTAACTTTTGAGTCTTTCTAAGGCTGGAGCCTTGACCTCTAAATTCAGAAATACTTTCTTTAGCTTGACAAACCTGACTTCAAAAGAGTGAAAGTGGCACATCACTCCACCCTATTTGTACTGCAGACCAACCTTTATATACCTGGCTATTCTGACTCTCAGACATGCATTAGTACTTTTGAACACACAGTAATGGCTGAAACTGAATCAAACAAGTCATTGTCTAGTCTAGCAACATGTCTTCCTTGTGCTATCTATTCCTTTGTGGTAACTTTTTAACGCCACTGGCCAAATCCAGAGGTGATGTCAATGACGATTGAAACTCCAGGTTGGTAAATGAGTTTAAAGCACTGGAATAGAGTGTACGATGGTGAATTTAGATTTTCTGGAAGCTGGGAGGGTTGGTGGTAGAGCAGAAAAAGCAACCGATTGCAGAGTTTGAGAAGGTGTAAGTTAAAGCAGGGGGCACTGTTTTACTGTATACCTTCTCAAACCCTCTTATTGTTTGCTTTTCCAGCCATAATCCTGCCTTCTGGCTGCTCCCCTAAAGTATGTCTACACTGCCATTAACAACCTATGGGTATCCCATGCCAGCTGAATCAGGCTCGTGGGGCTCAGGCTAAGGGGCTATTTAATTGCAGTGGGCTCAGGCTGGATCCTGGGCTCTGGGACCCTGTGAGGTAGGAAGGTCCCAGAGTTTGGGCTGCAGCCCCAGCCCAAATGTTTACACCACAATTGAACAGCCCCTTAGCCCAGAGCCCCTAAGCATGAGTCAGTTGGCATGGGCCAGCTGAGGGTGTCTATCTTCAGTGTTGACATACCCTTAATGTCTAAATTTCACCAGTTTTCACTTGCTTGCATTCACATTGATTTACAATCCACAGCTTACACTTTTAGGACACCTGAGTTTGACTCCTCTTCTTTCATTTTCCGGTCAGCACTCCAGTGCCAAAGCAAGGAATAGAATGGAATCACTCACATTCCTTCTCACGGGACTGTCTATCTCCATCCAGACCTGCTTAGCTTGTGAGTTCATAGCCCCAAAAGATAGCCAATGCAGACCTTTGGGTGTCTAGTACATTGTATTCTGGGATCACCCAGGAACAGCAAAAACAATGGATGCACAGCTTATAAAGCCTGACAGGTTTCTGTGAATGAGACACTTGCTTATCAGGAAAAAGATAAGCTATCTATTCCCATGAATAGATATGTGGACAGAGTTGTCAACGGGCTTTGTTGCAAGGATAGGTTCCTGGGTTAGTGGTTCTGTTGTGTGGTGTGTGGTTGCTGGTGAGTATTTGCTTCAGATTGGGGGGCTGTCTGTAAGCAAGGACTGGCCTGTCACCCAAGATCTGTGAGAGTGATGGGTCGTCCTTCAGGATAGGTTGTAGATCCTTGATGATGCGTTGGAGAGGTTTTAGTTGGGGGCTGAAGGTGATGGCTAGTGGCGTTCTGTTATTTTCTTTGTTGGGCCTGTCCTGTAGTAGGTGACTTCTGGGTACTCTTCTGGCTCTGTCAATCTGTTTCTTCACTTCAGCAGGTGTGTATTGTAGTTGTAGGAATGCATGATAGAGATCTTGTAGGTGTTTGTCTCTGTCTGAGGGGTTGGAGCAAATGTGGTTATATCGTAGAGCTTGGCTGTAGACAATGGATCGTGTGGTATGATCTGGATGAAAGCTAGAGGCATGTAGGTAGGAATAGCGGTCAGTAGGTTTCCGATATAGGGTGGTGTTTATGTGACCATCGCTTATTAGCACCGTAGTGTCCAGGAAGTGGATCTCTTGTGTGGACTGATCCAGGCTGAGGTTGATGGTGGGATGGAAATTGTTGAAATCATGGTGGAATTCCTCAAGGGCTTCTTTTCCATGGGTCCAGCGCTCGTCTCCTAATGCCCCTACTCTACTTGCGCTACATTGATGACATCTTCATCATCTGGACCCATGGAAAAGAAGCCCTTGAGGAATTCCACCAGGATTTCAACAATTTCCATCCCTACTACAGGACAGGCCCAACAAAGAAAATAACAGAACGCCACTAGCCATCACCTTCAGCCCCCAACTAAAACCTCTCCAACGCATCATCAAGGATCTACAACCTATCCTGAAGGACGACCCATCACTCTCACAGATCTCACAGATCACAGTCCTTGCTTAGGGACAGCCCCCCAATCTGAAGCAAATACTCACCAGCAACCACACACCACACAACAGAACCACTAACCCAGGAACCTATCCTTGCAACAAAGCCCGTTGCCAACTCTGTCCACATATCTATTCAGAGGACACCATCATAGGGCCTAATCACATCAGCCACACTATCAGAGGCTCGTTCACCTGCGCATCTACCAATGTGATATATGCCATCATGTGCCAGCAATGCCCCTCTGCCATGTACATTGGTCAAACTGGACTGTCTCTACGTAAAAGAATGAATGGACACAAATAGGACGTCAAGAATTATAACATTCAAAAACCAGTTGGAGAACACTTCAAACTCTCTGGTCACTCAATTACAGACCTAAGAGTGGCTATCCTTCAACAAAAAAGCTTCAAAAACAGACTCCAATGAGATACTGCTGAATTGGAATTAATTTGCAAACTGGATACAATTAACTTAGGCTTGAATAGAGACTGGGAGTGGATGAGTCATTACACAAAGTAAAACTATTTCCCCATGTTATTTCTCCCCCCCCCCCACTGTTCCTCGGATATTCTTGTTAACTGCTGGAAATAGCTTACCTTGCTTGTCACCATGAAAGGTTTTCCTCCTTTCCCCCCCCCCCGATGCTGGTGATGGCTTATCTTAAGTGATCACTCTCCTTACAGTGTGTATGATAAAACCCATTGTTTCATGTTCTCTGTGTGTGTATACCAATCTCCCCTCTGTATTTTCCACCAAATGCATCCGATGAAGTGAGCTGTAGCTCACGAAAGCTTATGGTCTAATAAATTTGTTAGTCTCTAAGGTGCCACAAGTACTCCTTTTCTTTTTGCGAATACAGACTAACACGGCTGCTACTCTGAAACTTGCTTATCAGGGAATTTATTGTAAGAGATAGAGGGCCATTTGTTTATTTGTTTGGGGGTTGTAGGGTTTTTTATGTGAAAGTTGGAACTTTTTGTATTCTAAAGACACAACAAAATGTTAATAATCGGAGCCGAGACCTGGGATTTAATCAGCATAAACAGAAGGAAAATCCATTCAGCCAAATGAAAGCATTTGGAAATATTATAAATTTTAATTTGACAAGTGGTGAAAATCCAAAGTGTTGATGTTTACAGCTCTCTGTGGGGGTTGAGGGTGCACTGACCGTGCTACTTGTTCTGCATTATCAAAATGAGTTAATTAGGAATTGCAAGTCTAGTACTTAGCATATCACATAGTTCAACTAGGTACTTAACATTATAGCTCAGCAGTTTTGAGCCAGACGTGCTCACAAGGTGAAGTTCATTGAGCTCATGGAGCAGGCACATTCTCAGATGGGAATACTGCTGGCTTAATTGTCACTCAGATACCCAGCTGCTGCTCTACCTGCCAACTATATCTAGTTAGTCTCACTTCTGACTAACAGTGACTTCTACCTGATTTTTCCCTGCTATTCCCTGGCGCTTTGAAACCAATATGTGTCGTGAAATCCTGCTCTTAAATATATATCCACTGGATATTCATAACCACAAAATCCTCCTGCAAACAAAATTTTTATTGACTGTACTGGAAATTCTGCTTGAGTAAGGACTGGGACTCTTCTCCATCCTGCATGAGTTAACCTCTGTAGGGGATGGCAAACTCTCTGGGCCAGATCCTTAGCTCATGTAAATCAACCTCGCTCCATTGAAGTTACACTGATTTACACTATCCAAGGACCTGGTCCCTGTGAATTTCCTCTTGTGGAGATTTCAGAGGCTGGGGGCTGGTTTGCCCTCCCACAGTAGTGATGGGGGTGTTGGTCCCATCAGTAGGATTTCAGAAATACATGGATGACTCTATGTGTGGCTCCTGGTCCTCTCCAACCCATGGGCAGCATAGCTCCAGAAGCAGCCGGTCAGGGGCTCCCCTATTGGCTACTTCCCCCATAATGCCACACCTGAGTCAGAAAAAAAATGGTATTCAAAGGTGCTAAACACCTACCAAGTCTGTAGATTTTAGTGGGATTCGAGTTGCTCCCCACTTCTGAAATATCCAGCCATTTTTGTTTAGGTACCTTAATATAGACCTGGGGGGCTAATCTGACACACTAAAGTTTGAAAATATTGGTATTTGAACAAAACTACATCTGAAATGGCAGCACCCCCTCTTTTTTACCCCCACCTTTTTTTTGGCAGTATTGAACTTTGAGGTCACATGGAGAAATCTCTTCATTCATTCATTTCCCCGTTGCATACTGACTAGAGCAGAAAGCCCTGCTGGGAGAATCTGGTGTTCCACAGGAACTGTTCCTGCGTTCTTTATAATGCCCCAAACTCCCAGGCCTTGCCTCCACACAGAAGATTTCATTAAACTGATGCAAAGATCTGGGTGGATGCACTCAGATTTTAAAACTGGTGATTTTGATTTAGCTTTCACCTGGGTAAACCAAAGCAAGCCAGGTGTAACCTGATATGACTGTTCACAGAGGGGTTTCACTAAATCACTTTACATCTTTAGTTAAACAGGTACGACTTTACATAGAGACAAATTTGTAGTGACGTTATTGAGAGTTTTTGGTTATGCTAAGAAGGAACAATGAGATCTGTAGTGTATTGATTTCATGAATATTTATAAGCTACTGGGATGCATACAGTACACTGGACAAATGCCATTATACCATATGACCCACCTCATGCATGATTGGACAGTTTGATGCAGGCATGGCTGGATAGTCCTTTAAGTGAAGTGCCTTTTTTCACGAGCTGGAAAATGTCCATAACTTTTTCTAAGAACATTATACTTACTTTTGTTTCACCAAAAAGATCCTAGACCCTTTCGAAAAGCACCTTAGAATATTTGTTTATACAAAATTTGCTGCAAAGTGCTGCCTATTAAATGCTTGCTGGGTTTAGTAAAACATGGCTCTCTCGGAATTAAGTAGATATGCCACCAGCGAAAAGACATATCGAATAATAAAATGCTCAGTGTGCCCAGCATTGTTTTGTGTAACTCTAAATGTATTTATAGATTTTGACTTTATAATAGGTTTCACTGTATCTCTACTTTATGATTTGTGAATGCACCCAGAGGGAAAGTTCATTCTAATCAAATTTAGTATCACAAAAATAAGCACAGAAACAAATCAACACACCCTAGGCATTGTAAACATTGCAAAAAGACAGATCATTATGGTGCTAAGTTGTTTTTACCATGAAACTAATTCTCCATGGTTCAGCTGTTGCTTTCCTAAGCATATAGTGTAGCTCTTACACGCTGCACTGTTATCCTCTAAAGCATATAGATACAAATACCAAGTGTGCTAGTAGTATATATGAACACTCTAGATAACCCTGTTCTGGATATGAGTATAGATTCTTGGATGATGGGGGTTGGTTGGAAGAACTTCTTACGTCATTTAGTCATTTAGAAATTAATGGGAGGAAGCAGTGGAAAACATATTACTTATTTATTGTAGCTTTCTATAGTTTATATGGAAGAATCCTGCACAGACGTGGGAATGGGTGAGATAACCGTATAGGACTTTTTATTTCTAACTCTTATAATTGCTCATCTTTCTGTTTCACACTGGTCAGCCTCATGCCTTCTTCACGTGGGAGAATTGCAGATTGACTTGAAATGGTTCAGACCCACTGAGGATGAGCAAAGGGGCTTACACAACACTACTACTTTATGTCTCTGTGAGTCCTTCCATCTCACAGGTTTCAGAGTAGCAGCCGTGTTAGTCTGTATTCACAAAAAGAAAAGGAGTATTTGTGGCACCTTAGAGACTAACAAATTTATTAGAGCATAAGCTTTCGTGAGCTACAGCTCACTTCATCGGATGCATTTATGTATTTTTGTAGCTCATGAAAGCTTATGCTCTAATAAATTTGTTAGTCTCTAAGGTGCCACAAGTACTCCTCTTCCATCTCAATGATCTTTACAAACAGTAATTATAAGGCCTCATGCCACTCTGTTGGAGGTAGGGAAGTAATATTATTTCCATTTTACAGATGAGGAATCAGAAACACTGAGAGATCAGCCCAACACTTGCCAATGAAGATGCTTCAAGTTAGGCACCAAACTTCATCAAAGAATGGTATTCTGTTAAGCTGGGCTGACCACCAGCAATTCCCCTGCATTTCAGCATTATGCCTAATATTTCTTGCAGGATCTGGTGCTTTTGACTGTAAATTGCTTTGGACAGGATATACATTGTGATCTGTGCTTTGTACAACATGAAGCACAACCAAGCACTTTGTGAGCACTTAATAAATAATAGCAATTAGAATATGAGCAAGACTGGGAAAATGTATGTGGGGGGTGGTGGGAAGTCAGAGCTGAGAGAGCTGGTTGAAAAATGAATTTTATTCCATGGAAAATGTATTTTTTTAATCAAAAAACCAAAAAGGCAAACATCTTTTTTTCCCCAGTTTTTCAACAAAAAAATAAATTAAAAAAAATTGAGGAATACTGTGATACTTTCTACAACAATCTTATTTTAATTGAAAACTCAGTTTTCCTGTGTGGAAGGGAAATTTTCACAGAACATTTCAACTAGTCCTACTGCTTGGAATAAAAAGTTCTCAACTCACCATATGGCTTGCGATACACTCTCTGTTTACTGTGTACCAGGTCCTCTCGCTTGAGTGACAAATTCCCCAAACATTGTGGAGTTGGTCTCAACCTCCTCACTAAGCAACCAAGACAATTAAGCCTGAGGACTATGCCTTCTTTTACAGTGGAAAGATTCAGCCTGTCATGACAAGTTCTCCAAATATTTTGTAAAATACAAACAAACAAAACTCACATGCAATAATGCGACTAGAAATGCACCAAAGCTTGGAACTACCCAGTTTGCAAATTCTTTTTCTTCTCATTCAGAAAGAATACTCCATATTCTGGGATGAATTCTCAGTGTAAATCAGTCTTACTTCATTAGCTTCCAGGGTGCTTTGCCAATGTACAACAGTTTAGAACCTGGCCTGTGTTTTGGAATCTTATGTTATTTGACCTTTGGCTCTATGCCTTGCAGTACATCCAAAATGTGTGTTTATAATTCATAACAATCTCATGCACCTGTGCTATGAGTTATTCATTACTTAAAACAGCACATTGGGGCATAAACGTCCAAGCAATTGCTAGTTACTTAAAACTCTACAGCATTTTGCCACTGTTAAATATCCTCAGAACGATGTTGTCAGCTGGGGTTCAATTCTTTTCCAGGAAAACCTTCTGCAGTCTAAAGATAAGAACACATATTCACAGATACACACGCAGGAACAGATCCTCCACTATCATAAAGCGGCATCACTTCATGGCCATCAATAGAACTACGCTGATTTAGAGCAGCTGAAAATCTGTCCCACACATTATGGAGCTAGATACAGGAAATGAAGAGGTGTGTACTGAGCGAAGTCAATAAACTAAGGGGTGGCAGGGAGAAGTTTGTGCACCTTGTGGATGTGAAGCAGTTTCAGAAAATCCTCATATCTTAGGGTACAACTATACTGCAAAAAAAAACCCGTGGCGAGTTTTAGAGCCCGGGTCAACTGACTTGTGGGGATAAAAATAGCAGTGTAGATATTAAGGCTTGGGCTCTCATCTGGGCTCTGAAACCAAGCCTGGGGGGGAAGTTCTGAGAGCCCAGGCTCCAGTCCAGACTTGAATGTCTACATTGCTATTTTCAGCCCTGCAGCGCAAGTCTGCAGACCTAAATCAGTTAACCTGGGCTCTGAGATACCCTGTTGCAGGGTTGTTTGTTGTGGGATTGGGTTTTTTTGGTGTGTAGACGTACCCAAAGTGAGACGGGCAAATTGTTCTGTAACTCCTTTGTCATCTTGTAATATTTAGTCACAAGACAGACTAGTAGCAACTCTCTGCGGGTGCATTTATTGGATTTAGTGTTTCATTTTTGTTACCAGAAAGTGTCACCATTGTGAGGAATGGCACAAAAAGTATAAAATATAGACAGAGAGAGCTGGTCTGATCCTGTCATCTTCATGAACGCATTGCATGAGCCTGAAAATCTGCAGCTGGCTCTATTTCAGTCTGTGCTCAGTATTGACAAAACTATAAAATATGAATATTAACATCAAAGGAAACAATGTTTGAATCATTGGGTAGGTATGTGGGGGACAACTGTACTGCAGTCTAAAATGCATAAATTTGAAAATTCATGCAAGCCACAGTGGCTGGATTCTGTGGGGAATCATCACAACGGTTAAATTTAAAAAAATGCCACATCACACCCGTCAAATGATCAAACTTCTTTGTTTCTTCATTAGTTAGTCAGTTCTCTAAGATCATGGTGCTAAAAGTGTGCTTGTTGTTTTACAGACATGTCTGAAGATGCACGTGATAAATCAAAGGGCAGATAGGCCTTGTCTTACCTAGGGATCTGCTAGCGCAGACCCCCGTATCTATGCAGAATCCTGATAGGAATATATTTTCCTTGGCTCTTATTATTAGAATTTGTCAAGAATATTGCAACTAAACATTTGGTCAGAAAATGCCAATTAATTGAAACCAGTACTGTTTCTGGGGCAAGGGTCAGTTTTGATGAATTTTCAGTTTTGGAGGGGGAAATAAAAAAAAAAGTTTCCCAGTTGGTGAAATGTCCCACTTCAACATTTCTTTAAACAAAAAAAGTTCAGTTTTGTGCAAGTCAAAATGATGTTTTGTTTCAAAGTTTAAGTTAATTTAAAGTAAAAACTGGGGATAAAGCTTGACAGCTTTCTGTCTTTTCAACAACACATCACAAAGACAGGTGCCAAAATCCAGACAAGACCTGCACTCCTACTGCAGGCTTGCCAGCAACTCATGTGGTGCTAGCACTGCAATTTTATGGACAGCTACCAACGTCTTAATTATTGTACCTGTTGACTATTGTGCAGAAGCACTGTGCTTCCACTGTCATTGTGGCAAGTTGGACTCAGTTATCCAGTCTGCCCTTTGTATCATCACTGGTGTGACCAGGACGACTCCAGTTTCCAACCTTCCGTTCCTGGCTGGCATTGTTCCCCTAGGTGTGAAGGCAGGGTCCAGCTGCATTAGTGCATGCAGCTAACTATCAAGAGAGCTTACTTCACAATTCCATCTCAAAGCCATCTCCCCCCAGGTTAAGTCAAGATGCCCCTTTTTCTGAAATGGTTGATCTTCTCAGACAGTACATCAGGCACCATCTTTCTAAGGAACAGAGGTAGCACCTGTTGTGGATCTATATTTTGGATAGATGGCACATTTCTTGGGAGATAGATAACTCCGATCTGCATTCCTTAGTCTCTGCAGATCAGCTGTCACATGCTCTTCAGAAGAATCACATGAACTGAAAGATCCTTCTTCATTACAACAGGATACAGGCAGTTTAACTAACATTTTTACCATTGTGGCTTCTTGAGTTCCCCATCCTGCCCCTGTGGAGGTCACGAATGAACACGCTGTGTGCTATCTGCCCTCTTTATCATCTTGAGAGTGGATGGATGCACTTGATGTCTCCGGATGATGCTGCCATGATAGACTGGCTCCATCTCTTATTCAACATCAGACTTATTTTTTGTGCTGCCATATGCCAGCAGAAATTTTTAAAAAAAGGGAAAAGAAAAAGGAAAAATTAACAAGGTCAAAATTGAAACTTTTTTTAAAGACATGGTTGAAACAAAATGTTTTGATTGGTCCAATCTGATTTTTTTTAATTACTATTATTATATATTTTTGGTTCATGAAAATTTTTGATTTTTTTGACTTTTTGTCCTCATTCAGAACAGGACATTTTCCCCACGTTTCACAAAAATTTGTATGGGATGGGAAAACTGTTTCCTGCCCAGCTGTACTTACTCTACTGTATATAGATACTACATGGCACACTGAATTGGTATAGGTTTCAGAGTAGCAGCCGTGTTAATCTGTATTCGCAAAAAGAAAAGGAGTACTTGTGGCAACTTAGAGACTAACAAATGTATTGGAGCATAAGCTTTCGTGAGCTACAGCATATGATGAAGTGAGCTGTGAGGCACTTCACATACAAATATGAAGACAAGCTGTCTGCCCCATAGATTTTAATAAGTAGGTAAAATCAGGTTAGCTATTTAGATACTGTAGATACAGACTTATACATTAAGGATGTTTATGCAGTTCTATGGCCTGTGTTATACAGAAGGTCAGACTAGATAATTATCCTTCTGGCTTTAGAATCTAGGAATCTATGTTTTATGCTGATGTATAAAATATGAGCAAAAGTGATGGGCGCAAACTGGGTGGTGAGATATAGCAGAATAGCTGTCGTTGCATGAAGTTCCAAGACTGTGCAAGGTTTCATGACTCAGATGCCCTGGCTGGAATGGACAAAGTGTTCTGGAAAACCTCTTACTTCTGCTCTAAGCAGGAGTAGCTGAGAGCCTGTTTTTGAGCAGAATTCATATTGCAGGATGCCTGAGCAAGCTAATCAGACCATGAAATGCCAGCTGGTACTGTAGTTGAACCTCCAGGAAAATCTATCCTGCTAATGACAGGTTTCATAGTAGCAGCCATGTTAGTCTGTATTCGCAAAAAGAAAAGGAGTACTTGTGGCACCTTAGAGACTAACAAATTTATTAGAGCATATACATCGGATGCATCCGATGAAGTGAGCTGTAGCTCACGAAAGCTTATGCTCTAATAAATTTGTTTGTCTCTAAGGTGCCACAAGTACTCCTTTTCTATCCTGCTAATGTTATCAGCCTATCATAAGAACTTATATGGCACCCAATTACCATAGTATATGAGCACCTCAGTATCTTTTCATGTGTTCAACATTCCTGTGAGGTAGGGCAGTGCTATTACATCCTTATCACAGATGGGGAAGGGGAAATGAGGCACAGAGAGACTAAGTGACTTTCCTCAGAATCACAGAGGAAGTTTGTGGTGGAGCAGGGGATTGAACTCTCATCTCCCACCCCCCATGCGAGAACCCAAACCATGGGACAGCACTTCATCCCATGCTGGTGTGCAGTAGGTGGGAGAAGCGCATGCACCATATTCCACTTTTGCAGACCAGCGCAACACAAGCCAGGAACGACCTTTATGATATCGTTATAGAAATGCCATTTGCAAAGTGAAAGAATCAGACATTAATTTCTAGATGTTTTAGGTGGGAATTTTCAGAAGAGCCTAAGGTAGTTGAAATTCTTTGGAAGTTGGGCATCTGACTCCCAAAGCCCAGCAATAATTCAGAAATTATTATGGTTTCATAATAATAAATAAACCCATAGAGAGTATAATAACAGAAACTTTGTAATACTCTATGGCAGTATCTTGTGTTGGCAGGGTAATGGCCTGACGTGCCACGGAGTGTCTTCCATCTCTCATTCTATGAAACAAATTAAGACATCGATACAAATGTCTGGGGTTTTGAAATGATTTTCTTGGGACAGTTATTTGTCAGGGACATATCAGCTACACACAGGAACACCGTTCATCTGTGTTCATTCCACTCTAGCTTACATATGCAGTGCTGTACACATCACAGCAAATCATTTCTCTAGCATGATAGTCCGTAGATAAATATTAACTTGTTGGGACATCCCATAATTCAGATAAAGATGCAGCTGTTGTATCTGAGGGGGAGTCAATACCTCAGCTTACACTGCATTTACAATAGGAATTAGGTCTTGGGTAGGCATGCTTAATCTCTTTTCATTATTATTACTCTTTCTAAACAACAAAATATTCTAGGTTGAGGACATGCCATGTTAATCTCTTTGACTCCTGTTCTCAAACACTGAGTAATTTACAAAGGTTATATCTTGTTTTGTTGGAGCCACTAGAGTAGATCTTTGATTGATAAAAAGCAAGTTGCTTTTTTAAGCTCAGAGACTTAAAGCTTCAGAAAATAGCATACGAGAAAAAAAACGTTTAAAGCATTTACTATTATATATTCGGATGCTATAACAATGAATAAAACAGAACTTTCCATTGTGACAAAATATGACCATAAATATTTGTATTAATTGCATATTTCAATCTGTAGCCTAAAATACGGTTTATGTACTTAACTTTAAGTGGGGGTGAGATAGTTGTAATGCTCTCATTTGGGGAAAGAGGGAAGAAGCCCCTTCTAATAGTCATCTAACAGCTTACATTTAAGGGTCATTAAAAGACAATGCCAGAGAGAATAACTTTGTTAGCCATAGCCTGCTCTCCTTGGGGAACACTGAACCCAATTTGAAAAGTATGGGTTCAGTCTGGGGGCACTAGATTAGTGGGATTTGGGCAGGTGATAGGGCCTTCTCCTCATCTGGCAAAGGGCAGACTTGAACCAGGGATCTCCCACATCCCAGGTGAGTGTCCTAACCACTGGGCTAAAAGTTATGAATTTTGATCTTCCCCCTCTCGTCCCCTCCGCCCCCTTGCTTTCTAAATCACTTTGGCGCTTAGGTGGGAGATAGGCACCCGGGCACCTGGAGGGAGGTAATAGTGTGCATGCTCAGAGGCAGAAACATAGGACTTACTGCAGAAACTTAGGCACTGAGCGAGTTTAGGCACCTACAGGGTTGGACAGCTGCCAAGCAAGAGTATGGTGAATTGCAGTGGTACCTAAAAATGGAACTGAGGTGCCTACATCTGGGGGGCAAATGCCTAAGTTACTGTGTGAATTTAGCCCTCAGAAAACCAAAATACACACAGGAGGATGTGGACTTGCTAGGCGAGAGTGTAAATTGGTTCTGTTCTGTTCCTGAAATGTAAGAGGAAAGCCTTTCTTACTGTCATGGAGTGTAAGATTAGATTAGACTAAATATACATATAGGCTATTTGCTGTTTTAAAATCCATTTTTCTCTAGTGCCTTGTTCCAACTGCTAAATAAAAATATGGTGTCTGAAAAAGGCTGGCCCAAAGGGAACCAGCACAGGTACTTGAACGTCATTCAGACCTGCAGGGAGATGTTTGTACAGGGTACCTGGGTCCCAGGCTAAGAGTAGAAGAATCATGAAATTCCAGCCCAAGACAGATAAAGATACAAGGCCTGTCATCTGCAGTGGGTGCACTCTGGGAGATAAAAATAGGGGACAGAAATGCATCTAGCCATATTACCAGAACAGCTATAAATATACTAATTAGATGCAATTAAACTGCTGGTGATGAATTTATATTTTCTAAAAACAAAGCAAAAACCCTTGATCCATAAGTGCAGGGAGAAAATAATAAGCATTAGAAACATGTCAAGCACCATTTGTATCCCTTTATTACATGTCTTATTCTTTCCTTCTCTTCACTGCCCCCACTCCCTTTTCTTTTCTAAGTGTATCTTTCTCTTGCTTCCTTGTTGTTATTGTTTCTATATATCTATGGTGGTGTATTTCTACGTGGTAATACTCAAAAGACCCCATCAGGACTGAGGACCCCATTGTGCTAGACCCAATTGTCTAGGGTCTCAACTGATATAAATACATTTCAGTGCAGATGTGCTGATTTACACCACCTGAGGGTTGGGCACAGTGTTTCTAATTATGCATCAGAAAAGTTATCTTCATCTCCGTCTTCTTGAACCACCTGAACTGCATCTTTTTGAAGGTGATGACAGCCTACTAGGCGTAGACACCATACTGATACCAGTGTATACATTAAGCTAACAGCAGTTTGTTAGTTCCATTGTGGCCCATTTTAGCAGCAATGTTGTCTGAAATGATGTACAAAGGAACTTATTAAAGACATACACTTGGAATGTGGCTGACTCTCACAGATCATGTAGAAACTATTACGCTCCAAAGAACAGAGAGAGATCCTGAAATGCTGCAGATCAACTAGCTTTATGCCCTGCTGCATGAACAGAATGGGATTATTTACTTAAATGGGGGGAGCTGTGGGGCTCTTTCAGTTCACAGCGTGGGACCATGGAACCACTCTGAGGTGGACCTTTCAGGGTCGCGAAATGCAGCCGTCCAATAAATAACTGCCTGCCAGTTGTGAAGAAGTAATTATCAAGCTGGCAAGGAATCTCATCAGCAAAACTCCTGAACGCAACACCCAGCCGAAGTTCCCCTGCTCCTTAAAGAATCCCAAAAAGGACACCATAAAATGAAGCCCGTGGTCTAATTCTGGTGGAAGCCCTTCACTGCTATGGAGGCTAGTTGCACTGGGGTTGTCATCAATATAAAGGGAAGGGTAAACACCTTTAAATCCCTCCTGGCCAGAGGAAAAACCCTTTCACTTGTAAAGGGTTAAGAAACTAGGATAACCTCGCTGGCACCTGACCAAAATGACCAATGAGGAGACAAGATACTTTCAAAGCTGGAGGGAGGGAGAAACAAAGGTTCTTACTGTCTGTGTGTTGCCTTTGCCGGACCAGAGCAGGAATGCAGGTCAGAACTTCTGTAAAGGGCTAACAAACACTCTAGTTAGAGATGCGTTAGATTCTGTTTTGTTTAAATGGCTGATAAAATAAGTTGTGCTGAATGGAATGGATATTCCTGTTTTTGTGTCTTTTTGTAACTTCAGGTTTTGCCTAGAGGGATTCTCTATGTTTTGAATTTGATTACCTTGTAAGGTATTTACCATCCTGATTTTACAGAGGTGATTCTTTTACTTTTTCTTCAATTAAAATTCTTCTTTTAAGAACCTGATTGCTTTTTCATTGTTCTTAAGAGCCAAGGGTTTGGGTCTGTGTTCACCTATGCAAATTGGTGAGGATTTTTATCAAGCCTTCCCCAGGAAAGAGGGTGTAGGGTTTGGGAGGATTTTTGGGGGAAAGATGTTTCCAAGCGGGCTCTTTCCCTGTTATATATTTGTTAGACGCTTGTTGGTGGCAGCAATAAAGTCCAGGGACAAAAGGTAAAATAGTTTGTACCTTGGGGAAGTTTTAACCTAAGCTGGTAAAAATAAGCTTAGGGGGTTCTTCATGCAGGTCCCCACATCTGTACCCTAGAGTTCAGAGTGGGGAAGGAACTTTGACAGGGGTCTTGTCATGCAAATATCTGGGCTTCTCCTATGTCTGAAATAGGAGCAAGCACTTTAAAAGAATACGATTTCAGGTATTAAAAAGCCCCATGCAGCCATAATTGACAGCAATAAGAGAGCAGAGTCCAGTCGGCCTTTGGAAATCCGCATGGCCCCTTTGTGTATGAGCTGCATGAGGCGCAGAAAGCAGACATCTTAAACATTCCCAGCAGTTTTTTAACGGCTGAGAGAGCAAGATAGTTAAAGGAAAGATATCAGGAAGGTAACAACTTAATGAATGGGCTGCTCCTGGAACATTTCTGCCCTTTGAAAAGCCTCTCCTTAGTTAAACACATTTCTAAGTAGAGGGGTTTTTTTCTTAGGGAGCTTTGATGATCAACGGACATCTTCGTCTTGAAAGTTAGCTCAAGGACAAGCTAATGGTTTCTAACAGGGGACATGTCTGCCGAGCACTTTAACAGCCACTGTTTCTTTGGCTTCTCTTGCCACCCTCTCCCCTCTGAGTGCTACCGCCAGCATCTTGGATTTTTCTTTTTTATACATATGGGAACATAGCAGCCACCTAGGCAGAGAGGAAGCCCAGGTACTTCAGGGATGGGTGCTGTATAAATACCAGGGAAACAGGCAGAGAGACACGGTGGCAAGCTCATTGCAAATATTGAGGTGGATAGACAAAGAGTTTCATTAACATTCTACATTACATTTAATTATAGAAGCCCTGATAATCTTTTCTTACACTTATACCAGTGTAAATCAGGAGTAATTCTCTTGAAGCCAGTGCAATTACACTGGCATAGCACTGGTGTAAGACAAAGGAGAATCAGACTTGTGTGCATGCATGTTTTTACAGAGAGACAAATTTACAGAGCCATAACTAGGCATTTTAGTGCCTGGGGTGAGCAAGCATATTTGTGTCCTTACCGTTTCTCCCCCATCATTTTTCCTCCCAGAGGCGATGCATGCAGTGGGGGCAAGTGGGGTCATGTTGTAACCCTCCCCCCTGGTTTTTTGGTTGAGCCCTACCAACCCAGACAGGCGGGGTGCCCACCTAGGAGAGTCGGGGGTGGAGTAGCACTCCATCCCTGAGCCTGGCCACATGGGCCTGACCCAACGGAGCCCTATCATGCAGGCCTGGCCTGACCGAGCTTCACCGTGTAGGGCTTTATATGTCGCCTCTATTTCCACCCCATTTTTTCCGCTCCTGTGGCTTTGCACACTGGGCACCTGCCCCGTTTGTCCCATCCTGGTTACAGCCCGGCAAATTTACCTCAACAAATTTACCTCTTTTATTAGCTGGATTGAAGAAGCTGGATTTTTGGAGGGGGTACGTTCTATAGAGGCTTCCTTATCTTGGGCCTCATTCCCTGCTCTATTTGAGTTGAAGTCAGAACAAGACCAGGGTTGGGGTCCACCTTTAGGCTCTCCACAGTAAATTAAAGCAGCTTGAAGGCTACTTACATACGTAACGGGCTGTTCTAGCAGTCAAGTCTAGCTAGAGTACAGAGGTTTTGTGCCCAATCTGCTTCCCCGGGAATGCCCTTTGTGCAGGAGCAGGGGTGGTTTGGAGCTACTGTGGTGGTTCTAGACCACCTCAGCATTCCCTTTATGGAAGATATCTTGAATTCAATAGTTTGCCTAAAATGCTAATCAAAATTCCCCTTGGAAGACAATATGAGAAAAGTTTCAGAGTAGCAGCCGTGTTAGTCTGTATTCGCAAAAAGAAAAGGAGTACTTGTGGCACCCTAGAGACTAACAAATTTATTAGAGCATAAGCTTTCGTGAGCTACAGCTCACTTCATGCATCCGATGAAGTGAGCTGTAGCTCACGAAAGCTTATGCTCTAATAAATTTGTTAGTCTCTAAGGTGCCACAAGTACTCCTTTTCTTAATATGAGAAAAGGAGCTGAGAGGGAAAAAAATCTAGTGGGAAAAAAATTCGTGTTGAAAATCAAAATTTTGCTAAGAAAAATTCATTGAATTTTTGAAAAACAAAAGAAGAGCTTCAAGGCCCTGATTCAGAAAAGCATTTCAGCACATGCTAAAGTCCCATTAATGTGATGTCCAGGGGACTGCTCATATGTCTGAGGTTCAAGACACGCTGAAGGGCTTTGACAGCCTCAGTCAAATTGCTCAGCATTTGGCAGGGCCAAAATTAATTTCTCTGTCAATCAGTGTTATCTGGTTAACTATAGCTATCAAAGTTATTCCGAGGGTAAAATCCATCTTAAGTCCCCACCAGCTGCTAAGGGTATATCTACCTGCCAATGAAAAGCCTCCGGCACTGACTGTCAGAGCCCAGGTCCATTGATTTGGGCTCACAGCACTCAGGCTGCAGGGCTAAAAATAGCAGTGTAGATATTCCCGCTCAGGCTAGATCCTGGGCTCTGAAACCTAGCAAGGGGGATAGGTCTTGGAGTCTGGGCTCCAGCCTGAGCGGGAACATGTACACACTGCTATTTTTAGCCCTGCAGCACGAGTCCAGTGACCCTGAATCAATTGACCCAGGCTCTGAAACTTGGTTCCTTGGGTTTTTCGTCACAGTGTAGACATATCTCAAAGCTAATGGGCAGCAGAACCAATGTTTAGCTCATAGCAGAATGCAGAGCCATGCCCTGTGTGTGATCTATCTACAATAGCATGAGGGAGGTTTGGGGATATTGTCTTTAGGAAATACTGCCCTACAAGTCTATGAGAGACTGGCTCAAGAGGGATTCATTTTAAAGACACTTCCATTAGCTATCTTAGATATTCCTCAGTACTGTAGTATCTGAGCACCGCACAATCTCTAATAAAGTATTTATCCTCACTACTCAACTATGCGGGAAGGAGGGAAGAGAAGGGGTTGGGAATTTTCCAACACAGTTTTCTATTGGAAAATGCTTATTCACTGAAACCAAAATTGTTCATGGGAAAGGGGCAGTGCTGATGCATCTACAGATTTGGGGGAAAAAAATGGACCCAAAAAGTTTCAAAATTATTGAAATGACTCATGATGACATTTTCAAAGTGATTTTTTTTCTTTCTAAATGACTTTTCGGTTCAAAATGTTAGTTAATTTATACCAAAAAAAAGTCAAAATCAAAACAAAATGTTCTCAAAATGAGATATTTTGATTGACCCAATCTGATTTAAAAAAAAATCAATGAACATGTTTGAGATTTGGATTTTTTATTTATTTATTTTTGTTCCAATTTGAGATGGGAAAAATTATTTTTAATTCTGGAAAATTCTAGTGTAGGGGAGAGCTGTTTCTCACCAAGTTCTCATAGGGTAGTATAATTATCATCCTGGTTTTACAGAAGGGGAACTAAGGCACTGAGAGACTGATTTGCCCAAAATCACAAAAAGTCTGAAGCACAGCAGAGAATTGAATAAGGGTCTCTTGTGTCCCAGACCGGAACCATAAGCACTGAATTCTTGTATCTTGTGTCACAAAAGGACATGTTGGAGGGCATGATCTCCTTATTCTCAAAATTTTGAAGAATCTCCTATCTGATTGCTTACTGCCAGCAGTATTATGAAAAGGAACCACAGCCATTAGTTTTGAGCATTGGTACCATCTCATAACAAATAGTCTGCAGTGAAAGGCAATACAGTGAAGTCCATGGAAATACAGTCTGGGGAAAATCCCACTTATCAAAATTGAAGATGGAAATACTTAGAGAACACAATTTGATTTAATTTAACAAGCTAAAGGAGGCTGGGCAACATGAATAGAACAATGAAATAAAGTCACAATAAGAAGAAATAAAGACAACATTTTTTTCTTACTCTTGAAATCTTTCTTGCCCAGAACCCATGAATCATCTGCAAACTGCACAGTGATAATAATTGCTCAGAGGAATTCCCATCTAGTCTGTTGTTTGGCTTCTGTGGAATCTCTATATAATGCCATCGGAGTAAGATTCACAGATTCCAAGGCCACTGTGATCATCTAGTCTGACCTCCTGTATAACACAGGCCTTTCAAATTCCCCAAAATAATTCCTAGAACAGATCTTTTTATTAAAAAAACCAATCCTGATTTAAAAATTGTCAGTGACAGAGAATCCCTCATGACCCTTGGTAAACTATTCCAATGGTTAATTACTCTCACTGTTAAAAATGTACATCTTATTTCCAGTCTGAATTTGTCTAGCTTCACCTTCCAACCATTGGATCATGTTATACCTTGTAGGAAAAAAACCTGCAAAACACAGAACCTGATCAATTGTGTGATTTTATACCAAGAGGGAAAATTCCATCCTTATCCCATGATGCATAGGCTTGTCCTGATTCAGCATGCACGTTTAAAGTTAAATGCTCTGCTGAATCAGGGCCTACCCTCCTAAACAAATATTTAAGCACCTAACTTTAGGCACCCAGATTTCAAAATGTTGACCCTCGTCTTTCTATTTCTTCTGTAAGCCTCCCAGCATGCTTCTGCAATAACAGTAGTAAAGAGTAAATATTTAATACCACAAAAACAGCAATGTTGTATTCTGTGTGACAAATCTGTACCTGTTAGTGATATTAACTGAGTGGAGAGTGTCTTGCGTTTCTTTAATAGTCACAAAATTAATCAAACATGTTCATCAGACTGTCACTGTCATGGAGAAAATGATTTCTTGTAGATGCTGCCTTTCTCTTTGATGACAAGAGTGGGTTTGGTTTAAACATGCAGTGACACCGGAACAACTACCTGAACTTATTGACATAAATTTTCTAAATCTTTATACATTTTTGCTGCTCTTTCAAGCATTCCTTTTTCCATCCCGTTCACCTTCACAGTCTTCCCTGAATTCATGGGGGCTCAGCCTTGCAGAAGAGTAAGAAGCTGTAAAGTTCCCCTTCCCACTACTCACAACTAAGATTGTGACCTCAATCATGGGCAGGAGGAGCAGGTGGCTGCTCTCCGAAGCAGTGGGTGAAGTGGGGTAGGGATAGGGTGACCAAGTGTCCAGTTTTGGACTGGAACACTTGGTCAAAAAGGGATCCTGGCGGCTCCAGTCTGGACTGCTGACCAGGGGCAATTGACTGTCCAGTTGGCGGCACTCAGGTCGGGAAGCAGCTGGCATGTCTGGCTCCTAGCCTTAGGGGCGGCCAAGAGGATCCACGTGCTGCTCCCCCCCGCCACGTGCAGGTGAAGCTGCTATTGACTGGGTCAGGGCAGGGGAGGAACTCGTGTGACTCACGAGTGCTTAGCAAGCGGCTGTTGAGGGGTCGTGTGGTGCGTGCCTTTCCCAATGCTGCCCACCCTTCTTCTCCTCGTGTGGCTGGGCTCGAGCTGGGGCGCATGCCCTGCAGCGAACTGCGGTCTGTCTGTTGCCCCCATCACCGGCACCCAGGAGTTGGAGGTATGTGTATCCTCATCTCTGAGTGCTGGCAATGGGGCTGCACCCCCAACCCTCTCATTGCAGCCCTTCCCATCCCAATCCCCCTGCACCCTCATCCCCAGTCACTGCCTCCCTCCCTGTCTCAACCCCCCCACACCTCCATCCCCCTCACTGCATCCCTCCCCCATCCCAGCCTGTCCTGCACCTCACACCTACCCATCCCAGCCCTGTACCCTTGGCCTCTTTCCCTCCCCATCCTCTCTCCTCTACCCACACCCCCATCTTTTCCCCTCCAGCCCACCCTCCTCCCGTCCCAGCTGGGTGATTTAGGCAGCCCCTGGAAAAAGTATATGAAAAAGTGTCTCTGTGTAGGCAAGTGTGTGCATGTATGCCTTGTATTTGTGTAAGAGACTGTGTGTCTTTGTGTAGGGAGGTGTGTGTACTGCCACATGTGTATACCTGTGTGAGTAAAATTTGCAGCCTAACTCTTTGACTTTTATTCCTTTTGCTGGCTTGCGCACAAAAAAAGTGATGACGTAAAATATGTGTGTATTCATTTCATAACAAGTTTTAAAAAGAGAAGGGAGCGCATGACAGAGGGTGGGGGAGAGCAAGTGAGGGAGGGAGGGGGGATGGAGTAAGCGGGGTTGGGACCTCAGGGAAGGGGCGGACCAGTGGGTGGGGCCTAGGGGAAGGGGCAGGGCAAGGGTGTTCGATTTTATGGAATTAGAAATTTGGCAACCCTAGGTAGGGAGTGGCAGGATCACTGATTCAGCACCCCAACTCACTTTTCAGAAGAGCGGGCTGCGTGCACAGATGGGATGGAGCTGCATCATGAAAATGGGTGAAATAACATTACCCTTCCCCAGAGCGGGGGAACAATTGTGACTAAGTTTGGTCCTGATTCAGTGCAGCTGTGCATTACCCCAGGAGCCAGTGCAAGGTGAGAGCGTAGTCCACAGTTAGACTGATCCAGATCCTCATTCAAGTCAGTGAGAGGCTGGATTTCCAATTAGGAAATTTAACCCAATTAAAAGTGGGTTAAAAGTTAAAAAATTAATACATACAGCTCCCCTGCAGCTGGCCAGGCTCCTGATGCGGGTTGGTGACCGCCCAGTGTGCAGGGCTTGAGCAGGGTGAGCATCTGAGTCAACCTGCCTGGAGGCACCATGAGCCGTGGCCAGGCAGGGTGGCTGCTGACGGTGCTGGGAGCATCCCAGCCCCTTCCCAATCTTGGCCACCTCATCGCCACCGGGGAGGGATGGAAGACACTCAAGGACCACTCACCATGGGGAGAGGTACAGTCCTCCCCCATGCACCTCATCTCAGGCAGTTGGGCTGTGCCGCAGGTTGGGCTGGGAGTGCGGTGGATGGCAGAGGGTCTCGTGCCTTCCCAGGGAGCCTGTGTTTATATTTCTTTTTGTTTCATTTTTTACAGAAAACACAAAGGTCAGCTGTAGGCAGGGGGGGTGCTGAAGATGCTGGACCTAGGGGCATGTAAGGTGTAAATCTGACCTTGAGTCAGTGCCGGTGTTTTTTTTTAATTTTTGTGGTAACCCTGCAATTACAGCAGATTCCCCATAAAACCACTAACCCTTGAATATAAGACCTGACAGGATGTCAGAGATTGTATAGGGGCAGATTTAGTTTTCAAATATAACTTAAAAAATCATGTCGCTTCTGTCAAACATCTGTGTTAGATGCATATTTTCTGGGCCATATAAAGGCCAGTTCAGCAAATTGTACCTAGTAGCTACGTCGTATCTCCCTGCAGGATCAAAGCACCATGTTCCACTACACAATAAATAAATGATGGAGAGACTGCTGGAGAAAAAAACAGGGTCACTAGCTTTCTATACGAAAGTTTTGTCTGTGAGTTAATAGTTCCCACTAGCTCAAAACAGTAGATGCAACCAGCTAGACTTAATGTAGACTTTTATGCATAAATCAGGTGTCAGGAGAGTTAGAGAGAGAGAGAAAAAAAATCTGCTAGAAACTCATGTGTTGTCTATTGAAATCTGGAGAGCAAAACTTCAAAGGCTATTTAAAAAACAGATCTACAGCTATGGGATGGAATGATCTCTCTGCAGATAAATAGGGGGATTAAAATAATCCCTCCTAACTAACACATTGGATGGCTGGTGACACATTTTGCAGTGTGAAATCAAAGTAAGATTCACCAACTCAAGCACCATTCAGCCAGCAGAGACTGATATCTTGCAAGTTGTGGATTTGATCACCAGAGGACAGAAGATGTTACATCACACAAGGGTTCTACAGGAGACCTGGTCAACATTTTTGAATGATTTTTTTAAATCATAAAATGGCCCTCTCTTGAAAATGAACTTTTTCATGAAAAATACTCAGCCCTGTCAAACCCTTTTTTTTTCTCCAAAACAATGTGTGCCTTTGATTTTTTTTCAGAACTTTTATGAAAATCTTTTTTGAAATGTTGATTTATGTTTTTTCCTTTATCAAAGACCTGGTTTCTTGCAATAATTTCTAAAAAAAAATGAAAGTGAATCTCTCACCTGCCTGCTCCCTCCCCCCAAAAAGAAGATCAATTCTGAACACTTTGAAATGAAAACAGTTTCACAAATGACAATCTTTTCCTAAAACAGGTTTTCAACCAGCTCTATTCCACAGCTTTCAATTGCAATCAGGGCTCCAGAGCAGCCCACACAATCAATATAACCCTGGAAACCCACTTATTCAGCGCACCACCTCACCATCATGGCCACACCCCTATTTTGCCAGGTCCGCCCACTTTTTTGATTCAAACTGACCATGTGCAAACCTTGTGGGCCTTGTGGACCATGTAGACCCTCGGTAATCCTCTACCACTGAATTTTTCATGGCCTGGTGCCTTCTCTGCTCAGCCTATGGCTGCATGTAGCCCCAAAAGTCAATGTTTTTTGGAGGGTGGTAGGGGTGAGAGAAAGCTAGCGATGGGCCTTTTCCAAAGCTCTCTTCAGTTAACGTAGAGATCCCCATTTACATCAGCGGTATTTGGTTAAGATGTAAAGCCACCAGCTGAAGTCAGGTTTTCTTTCATATTAGTATTTTCCCCTCAGATTCCTTTCTCTTTGAAATCTACAAAATCAGCCATCGCAACACATACGAGACACCTGTCAAGGGGGCTAGCTTCCCCTTCAATCAGTGGGCACTCCACTGAAAACAGCCACGCCATCAAATTACCTGGGCAAGAGAAGCCTTTTTAGAGAAGGGAGAGGAACAGTTCAGGCAGTTGATTGCTATGGCTCGAAGAAGTTCTTTTATTCCAGGATGGAATTGTAGAGAAATGCAGAGGAGAATGTTCTGATAAAAATTGTACATTGGCAGAGAGGAGACAACGCTGACTCCCTTAACATGAATATATATTTGATATATATATTTGATATTAGACTGTTCCGTTCATCAGATTGCCTGATTGAATGAACAATTGTGCTGTCCCCAGTGTCAACCCCGAGGGAAGGAAGGGAACCTTGATTTGCTTCCTTTAATTTGAAATATAAAATTTCTCTCTCGCGCGCGCTCTCTCTCTCTCTCTCTCTCTCTCTCATGCACACACAAAAACACAGACACTTTTTTAACATATTGGTTTATATACACTTGGAAGAAAGAGAGCATGGTCTTGGGGTTAAGGCCTAAGAGACAGGTGTAGGTTCTATCACAGACTCTAACAATAGTAACTTCCAGGGTGATCTTGGTGAGCACCTTGGTGCCTCAGTTTCTGCTTTTTTAACCCCAACCTCACAGCTTGCTGCAAATTAAGCTGGGGAACAGTTCAGCTCCCATTTAAGATGAGCCTCAGGGGAGTGGAAAGGAGGCTTAGAATCAGCTGTTCTATTCTCATCCTGGGTCCTGCACCAAATAAAACTAGCCATTGTGCCCTGGGGAGAGGATGAGAGAGGGGACAAACTACACACACAGATTTTAGTCACATCATGTGATTCACTGGAAAGTGCTCGGCTATCATGGTGATGAGGGCAGCATAAGAACATGAGCTGAAGAGACTAGAAACACAGCTTGGCCATACCGGAGGCTCTTGCCTTCTCCTCTGAAAACCAAAATGTATCTTGAGCAAAATGCTAGTCTTTAAACCCCATGTTTCAAATTGTGGTGGGGTGTGAAGTCACCATCGTTTGCACTTTGGTTGCACTTTCATTACCATCCTTTGCTCTTCACCTGGCTGCTTTCGAGAAACTAATCAACCTATTTAACATCAGAAGAGTTCTGCCTAGATTTGCAACTTCTCCCACATGTCCCGAGGCAAACAGATTAGCTGGGCCTTGGAAGACAAAGAAGAAAATGTCAGAGACCTTTTCTGTTAGGCCATGTCTACACTACCACGTGTGTCGGCAAAAGTTATGTTGCTCATGGGCGTTAGAAAACCACACGCCCCCCGAGCGACATAAGTTTTGCCGACATAAGTGGTAGTATGCATAGTGCTATGTCAGCAGAAAAGCTTCTCTTGCCAATATAGCCACCGCCACTTGTTGGGGGTGGTTTAATTACGTTGACAGAAGAGCTCTCTCCAATCATCCTGGAGCGGCTACACGAAAGATCTTACAGAGGCACAGCTGCATTGGCACAGCTCTGCCGCTGTAAGGTCTCTAGTGTAGACATCGCCTGAGTTTGAGAACACCCACAGAATGTTTTGCCACTATTCCTCCTGCCCCATGACTCACAGGAAAAATTAGAGTCACCTATGGAGTGCGTGTGCCCAGTGCAGGTGGAAATGCCGGGTGCCAGGTCTGGAGTAGCATCAATCAGTGTAGGTCCAGCCAAGGCAACGATAGGTGACAGTTTGCACCAGCAGAAGATTTGTCTCCCAGTGGGACTGGTCCTCTCCTCACTAGTGTAACTCAATGGGACTCCATTCCTATGCACAATTCCCCCCCCCCATCAGTGGCGTTACGCTCGTGTAAAATGGATGCAGCAGAATGGTGACTCAGGACCAATGACTTCAGTGGGGATATTCCTGGTTTGCATTGATGTAAGTCACAGAAGAATCAGGACCAAAAATTTTAAGAGCAAGAACATGACAGGCATCCAAGCTAGTTGCTAATAGCCTCATATCATGGATATGTTCCACTTTACTCTGGGAGAGGATCTGTTTCCTGGTGGGATGGATCTTCCCTTCACTGATTTATAAACTCGCTATGAGTAAATTTAGACAGGAAATTAGGAGGTTTCTAACCATCAGAGGAGTGAGATCCTGGCACAGCCTCCCAATAGGAATAATGGGGGCAAGAAACCTAACTTGTTTTAAGATGGAGCTTGATACTTTTATGAAGTGGATTATATGACCATTGATAGCAGGGGATTGGACTTGATGACCCAGGAAGTGCCCTTCGAGTTCTCTGTTCTTATGGTATCCTACACTAGCTGGCTTCTTGTGTAGACACTTGTCTTCTCAAGATTACAAAATAGCATTGCAAACAGTGCTTCTCCTATTAATTAAGGGGTGGCCTCAGCAGAGATTTGCAGAAGCATGGTTGGTTGAGATCAGCTTTCAAAGCACAGATGTTTAGAAAGATCATCTGGTTATAGTTTGTTTGTTTACTGTTTAATGAAACCTCAAGTGGCAGTGAGTAACACTGTAGTAATACCGCAGACCGATTATACAAAGCTCTCTGCTGTGGTGAGCTTAAAAATCTATAAGATATCAAACCACATTTGTCCACTGGTTTCAGTTCCTTAGGATTTTATTGGGATGAATATGGTGCTGGAAACTTGGAACATTAATTCCTTTTCTGCCTTTTTAAAGCTCCATAGTAGATCCCATGAAAACATAAAGGTAGTAGGGACTTTGTCCAGAACTTGAACTGAATCTATTTTTTATTTCAGTTTTGTCTTGTAAATATCTTGAGATGCTCAAGTTTCCCCTCTGATCTTGGTTCATCTGATGTCAAACTTCTGCTCCGATTTACACTGGTGTCAAGCCAGAATAATAATTCTATTTCTTTTAGTCAAGTTATTCTGCATTAACACTGATTAAAATGATTAGAATCTGGCTGTGTCTCCTTATTGTTTTCTCAATTACTCTTCACTTCAAAACAGTTACAATGAATATACAGTAAAGTATCCCTAAGAATTTCTAGTGCGATTTTGTTTAACCTTAAGTTGAAAATTCTTTTTTGTTTAGTGATTGACTTTTCATAGGCCAGTGGTTGATCACATAAGACAGTTTCACTATACCTGCACATTTCAGCATCCTGTTATTATTTTTATTAATTGTTATTATAGCAGCATCCTGGAAACCTCAGCAGAGATCACCTCCTAACCCACTGTTCTGTCCCTTAGACGATACTGTACATTTTACGAAAACTCTCACTTAAGTCCACATTCAAGTTTATTATTTTTGAGAAAATCTTTCTCTGGGCCTCAGTTTTTTAATCCATTCTTGAAATCCACGAGATAGTCTCCAACCTGAGTTCTACCATGGTTATCAATCCTAGCCCAGAAGGATGATGGCTTTGAGATTATTTTCATGTCAAAGCATCTGAGTCCCTGGCTGAGGCAGGATCTTTGATGTCTGCACCAATTTCTTTTTAATGGACTTTTGATAGCACTCTTAATACATATTAGCTTTACAACTCCCTCGTCAACTGCTGGAAAGGATGTCATTTGGCACTTTATTTTTCTGCTGCCCTTACTCAGTATTTCCCCCCATTATGAAAGTTACAATAAACTCCTTTTTCTAGAGGCATTTGTCTTGAATTGATAGACCCTAACAAAAAACGCCACAGGTTTTCAAATATTTAGCTTGGGATTACCCATAATAAATTGCTATTTTATTCACTGTCCTTGTGTGCTCTTCCCTCATGCTTTCGTCTTTGTAGAGAGCACACAGAGACTTGCTTTTTGCCTCACTTCAGTTTGTGTGTGGATGGGGGGCTGCAGGGGGAGATTAGGACAGAAGGGGAAAATGGAATTTAAAGCAGCTGCTTCCAAGAGTGAAGGCAAGGGTGTTATATCCATTGCCTATAATCTTACCATTTATCAGAAAAGCAAGGGTAGTAACACCATAGTTAAAGCTGAGCTGGGATTTGCAATTAGAGCAGGGCTAAAATCCCGCTGTTTTACACTTTAATTATTGAACTTTGTCCATCACCACATAAGATCAACTACTGAAAAAATGCAGTTAAATATTCCAGCGTCCCATTGATTTTAGTGGAGTCTAGATTAAAGGAGCAACAAAGGCAGTCGATAAACAGCTGTTTATGGAAAATTCTTCAGAAAGAACAAAAAAATAAAAAGCCCTTAAAATGTAAATGTACCTCCAAATAGTGAAGGGAGCTAGACATTTCTGAGGAACAAGAGCTGTCTTCCAGTGAAGTGCAAGAAATGGCATGCTTTGCCCATGAATACTCTGCCCATTGCTAACGTCTCTTCTCTCCAGCCTGAATGCAATCTGTATTTCGAGGGGTTATTTGTTCACTGCTGCTTAACGAGTTAATTAAGCTGTAATTTCTGTTCTTGAATAAGATAGTGTGTGAACATTCATTATTGCAAGTATTTAACGGGGCTTGAAATTATCTCTGTCACAAAGCTAAGGCCAGCCAGATGCTACCTCAAGCGTCTGGCTGTCACTTCCATTTGTCTCTTAAGAAATTGCCATGTCAGAGTCTGAGGCCATGCGAACTGAGGGAAGGCTACAAGTGAGACATTTCTTGCAACATTAGGAAGCTGTTAAAGTCAGGAAAGCAGACATGCGAATGCACTGATTAGTCTACAACACCCACCCATGGAGGCCAGGGAAAGGGTTAATTATAACTTCCTGAGCAACTGCTCTGATATTTAAATCTGTATATAAATCTCTCCACTGTATTTTCCACTGAATGCATCCGATGAAGTGAGCTGTAGCTCACGAAAGCTTATGCGCAAATAAATTTGTTAGTCTCTAAGGTGCCACAGGTACTCCTTTTCTTTTTGCAGATACAGACTAAGATGTCTGCTACTCTGAAACCTGCTCTGATATAGGTTTCTGACCATCCATCAGGGTTTGACAGAGAACTGTCCTATGAAAGGAGGGTGGCTGAGCTCAGCTATGGTGCTTGACAGTCTTGAGGGAAAAGAGGAGTGAGAACTTTTTTTTCTGAGTTTCAAGGTGACCTTTGAACCAGAACCTACCTAGGAAAAGACCCTGGCTGGTGTTGATTGCCACTATAGTGGCAAGAAGTTTTTCATCATGCTCCAAGCAGCTTTTTATCATCATTCATCTTGAATCCCAAACCTGTCCACTGTTTCCCTGATCTGACACAGCTGTCTTCTTATCTGTTCCTCTGTGTATCTTGGAGTCAGGCTGACTTGTCGAGTGGCACAGACACATTCTTTCCCCCTTTAATCGAAAGCCAGCCATCTGTAAGAGTCATCTGAGTTTTGTTCCACCTTGTGTATCACCAGTAAAAGTCTCCTCTAAATTCCTTTGCCTTTCTATATTGAAAGGTATGCATCATCTCAGTAACGTGTGCTGTTGTCTGGTGTCTCTTTTGTGATTGTCATTAGTGATTAGTGTCTGTGTGAGATCACGCAGGGAGTTCATCTTGACACAGAAATGCCATAGCATAATGCCTACATAGAAGAGTTATTGGATTATTGGCTGCTTCTTTACTGATTCTTAAATACATGGTCTACCAAAGCATAGGAAATGGAACTGCAGAACCAGAGATTTCCAGACACAGAAACATTCACTGACACTCTTCATGGTGGGTTAAAAATAAAAAAAAATAGTCAGTTCGATAAAAATAGCTAATATTTTAATACATGTAACTGAGCAGATGTGATAACTCATCAAGGAACAGCAATCATACAGCACGGCTTATATTGTTTTTTATTTGTGTTGCCATAGCACCTTGGAGTCCTAGTCATGAACATGGACTGCACAGAGCCAAAGGATGGTCCTTGCCCCATAGAGATTACAATCAAAGTCTCCTGTTCTTTGCTCTACCTGCTCCTCTCTGTTCCTGTTAGTCCATTTTCAACCCATCTACAACGCCATTGACTTTGGAGGCGCAAGTGGTGTTCTCGTCCATCCTCCCCGTGGAAGGAAAAGGCCTGGGTAGGGACCGTCGAATCGTGGAGGTCAACGAATGGCTACGCAGGTGGTGTCGGAGAGAAGGCTTTGGATTCTTTGACCATGGGATGGTGTTCCATGAAGGAGGAGTGCTGGGCAGAGACGGGCTCCATCTTACGAAGAGAGGGAAGAACATCTTTGCCAGCAGGCTGGCTAACCTAGTGAGGAGGGCTTTAAACTAGGTTCACCGGGGGAAGGAGACCAAAGCCCTGAGGTAAGTGGGAAAGCGGGATACCGGGAGGAAGCACAGGCAGGAATGTCTGTGAGGGGAGGGCTCCTGCCTCATACTGGGAATGAGGGGCGATCAACAGGTTATCTCAAGTGCTTATATACAAATGCACAAAGCCTTGGAAACAAGCAGGGAGAACTGGAGGTCCTGGTGATGTCAAGGAATTATGACGTGATTGGAATAACAGAGACTTGGTGGGATAACTCACATGACTGGAGTACAGTCATGGATGGTTATAAACTGTTCAGGAAGGACAGGCAGGGCAGAAAAGGTGGGGGAGTAGCACTGTATGTAAGGGAGCAGTATGACTGCTCAGAGCTCCGGTATGAAACTGTGGAAAAACCTGAGTGTCTCTGGATTAAGTTTAGAAGTGTGTGCAACAAGAGTGATGTCATGGTGGGAGTCTGCTATAGACCACCGGACCAGGGGGATGAGGTGGATGAGGCTTTCTTCCGGCAACTCACGGAAGCTACTAGATCGCATGCCCTGATTCTCATGGGTGACTTTAACTTTCCTGATATCTGCTGGGAGAGCAATACAGCGGTGCATAGACAATCCAGGAAGTTTTTGGAAAGCGTAGGGGACAATTTCCTGGTGCAAGTGCTAGGGGAGCCAACTAGGGGGAGCGCTTTTCTTGACCTGCTGCTCACAAACCGGGTAGAATTAGTGGGGGAAGCAAAAGTGGATGGGAATCTGGGAGGCAGTGACCATGAGTTGGTTGAGTTCAGGATCCTGACGCAGGGAAGAAAGGTAAGCAGCAGGATACGGACCCTGGACTTCAGGAAAGCAGACTTTGACTCCCTCAGGGAACAGATGGCCAGGATCCCCTGGGGGACTAACATGAAAGGGAAGGGAGTCCAGGAGAGCTGGCTGTATTTCAAGGAATCCCTGTTGAGGTTACAGGGACAAACCATCCCGATGACTCGAAAGAATAGTAAATATGGCAGGCGACCAGCTTGGCTTAATGGTGAAATCCTAGCGGATCTTAAACATAAAAAAGAAGCTTACAAGAAGTGGAAGGTTGGACATATGACCAGGGAAGAGTATAAAAATATTGCTCGGGCATGTAGGAAAGATATCAGGAGGGCCAAATCGCACCTGGAGCTGCAGCTAGCAAGAGATGTCAAGAGTAACAAGAAGGGTTTCTTCAGGTATGTTGGCAACAAGAAGAAAGCCAAGGAAAGTGTGGGCCCCTTACTGAATGAGGGAGGCAAGCTAGTGACAGAGGATGTGGAAAAAGCTAATGTACTCAATGCTTTTTTTGCCTCTGTTTTCACTAACAAGGTCAGCTCCCAGACTGCTGTGCTGGGCATCACAAAATGGGGAAGAGATGGCCACCCTCTGTAGAGATAGAGGTGGTTAGGGACTATTTAGAAAAGCTGGACGTGCACAAGTCCATGGGGCCGGACGAATTGCATCCGAGAGTGCTGAGGGAATTGGCGGCTGTGATTGCAGAGCCCTTGGCCATTATCTTTGAAAACTCGTGGCGAACGGGGGAAGTCCCGGATGACTGGAAAAAGGCTAATGTAGTGCCCATCTTTAAAAAAGGGAAGAAGGAGGATCCTGGGAACTACAGGCCGGTCAGCCTCACCTCAGTCCCTGGAAAAATCATGGAGCAGGTCCTCAAAGAATCAATCCTGAAGCACTTAGAGGAGAGGAAAGTGATCAGGAACAGTCAGCATGGATTCACCAAGGGAAGGTCATGCCTGACTAATCTAATCGCCTTTTATGATGAGATTACTGGTTCTGTGGATGAAGGGAAAGCAGTGGATGTATTGTTTCTTGACTTTAGCAAAGCTTTTGACACGGTCTCCCACAGCATTCTTGTCAGCAAGTTAAGGAAGTATGGGCTGGATGAATGCACTATAAGGTGGGTAGAAAGCTGGCTAGATTGTCGGGCTCAACGGGTAGTGATCAATGGCTCCATGTCTAGTTGGCAGCCGGTGTCAAGTGGAGTGCCCCAGGGGTCGGTCCTGGGGCCCGTTTTGTTCAATATCTTCATAAATGATCTGGAGGATGGTGTGGATTGCACTCTCAGCAAATTTGCGGATGATACTAAACTGGGAGGAGTGGTAGATACGCTGGAGGGGAGGGATAGGATACAGAAGGACCTAGACAAATTGGAGGATTGGGCCAAAAGAAATCTAATGAGGTTCAATAAGGATAAGTGCAGGGTCCTGCACTTAGGATGGAAGAATCCAATGCACCGCTACAGACTAGGGACCGAATGGCTCGGCAGCAGTTCTGCGGAAAAGGACCTAGGGGTGACAGTGGACGAGAAGCTGGATATGAGTCAGCAGTGTGCCCTTGTTGCCAAGAAGGCCAATGGCATTTTGGGATGTATAAGTAGGGGCATAGCGAGCAGATCGAGGGACGTGATCGTTCCCCTCTATTCGACACTGGTGAGGCCTCATCTGGAGTACTGTGTCCAGTTTTGGGCCCCACACTACAAGAAGGATGTGGATAAATTGGAAAGAGTACAGCGAAGGGCAACAAAAATGATTAGGGGTCTAGAGCACATGACTTATGAGGAGAGGCTGAGGGAGCTGGGATTGTTTAGTCTGCAGAAGAGAAGAATGAGGGGGGATTTGATAGCTGCTTTCAACTACCTGAAAGGGGGTTTCAAAGAGGATGGCTCTAGACTGTTCTCAATGGTAGCAGATGACAGAACGAGGAGTAATGGTCTCAAGTTGCAATGGGGGAGGTTTAGATTGGATATTAGGAAAAACTTTTTCACTAAGAGGGTGGTGAAACACTGGAATGCGTTACCTAGGGAGGTGGTAGAATCTCCTTCCTTAGAGGTTTTTAAGGTCAGGCTTGACAAAGCCCTGGCTAGGATGATTTAACTGGGACTTGGTCCTGCTTTGAGCAGGGGGTTGGACTAGATGACCTTCTGGGGTCCCTTCCAACCCTGATATTCTATGATTCTATGATTCTATGATTCTATGATTGGTCATTACAGTTGCTCAAGAAATGCCAGCTTTTTATGGGAATTTTTTTAATCATACACCCAACCAGAATTAAAAGAAATTAGTTTTGGAAAACCATTTTCATTAGAAAATGCATTTCAGTATATTTTAGTTTTCTTAAAATTGGAAAAAAATATCAAAAACTAATATTTTTTACCAAAAATTGGGAAAAAAAATGTTGTGTTTTTTTCCTATGAAAAATTGGAATGTTTGTACCAAAAGAAGATTTTGCCATAGACTTTTCATTGTGTTCATCTTCTTATTATGAGTCATGCCTGCTATAGGAATGATTAAGGAATGCTTAACCCAGAATGGGACCCCATTGTGTTTGTGCACCACTAACACTTTTCATTAAAAATATGTCAATTAAAAACATCAATCAATGGTACCACTTACAGCAGGGTTGAATTTGGCCCAACATTTCCTTCTTTTTCTCCCAGTGTCATGCTTTTGCTCATGCTGATACCATTTTCCAGCTGAAACAGCCTTTCTTTGCCTGTTCCAAGTGACTTCACTCTTCGCCTTCAAATCTCTTCTGCAAACGGCTTTGTATCTTCTACCTTCTCATTGTTAACCTCCACTGCCACTATCTATCCCACTCTGCAGCCTGATCAGGAAATACGACAAACAGTAAAGATATGTGTAAAACAAAACAATTTGTGCAATCAACTCTCTGTGGAAAAAAAACAACCCATTGTTTATTGTCATCTCTTCCTCCTTACCTGTCCTCTTAGCCATGATGGTCCATTATGAAGTAATGATGGGCGAGATTGAAATAGATTAGGACTGTTTAGTTTAGAGAGAAGGGGAATAAAAGGAGACATGGTATATGCATGTGAGGTATGGGGAAGATAAATCAGAAACTTTTCTCTACACTCTTTCATAATCCAAGAACAAGGGTTCTATTCAGGGCAATAGATTTAAAGCTTTCATTACCATTAAAAAAATCATGGAACAACAAGCAAAACACTCTGAGTAGGGAATCCCTCATTAATAGGCCTCTATTTAACTCTGTGTAGAGGAACTCCTTGTTTATATTTCAGATGAGGTTTGGAGATGAAAGGGAACAGGTGTCTGAGAAACTGTTAGATTCTCTCGCACAATCCACTTGGCTGAGACAGGGGCCTGCCAACTCAATAATTTTAGGCTGTGTCTACACTGCGCACCTTACAGAGGTGTGGCTGTGATCTGCAACTGTACCATTGTAAGGTGCACCGTGTAGCCACCTCCAATAATGGGCGGTAGGTTCATCACCGTGATTTTTTTCACACTGCTGAACGACAAAAGTTTGAATGACAAAAGTGCCAGTGTAGACATAGCCTTATGTCATTGTCTTGCCAGCTGGTCAGGCTACAAAATGCTTGCAGTAGTGTTACTTTTTCTTCTGCTATAGAAAACCAACCATAGGTTGCTCACAAAACTCCTCATCTTTACATATGATCCCCTTTACCTGATTCCAAATATGTCAGTGCTATTTTAGCGAAGAAAAAGCCCTTAAACTATCCTACTAATATATAAGAAGATCAGCTGATAAGACCCAATTACAAAGGAAACATCTATTTAGGCTGCAAAAACTCTTGCAATTCCATCATGGGTCTTGTGATTTTTGTGTATTTTTTAAAGCCCCAGCTCCTGGAATCACATCAGTAAGTTTTTAGCCCTCGGGACCGCACAGAAAAGCTTGACAATGTGAAGGGAGAGCACACTAAATGCTCAGGAGCCAGAAAGCAAATAAAAATAACTCATTTAAAAAAAATCTCATGATTCTTAAAGCAATCTCATGATTTTGGGGGACTGACTCCTGATTTTTGAACAGTGAAGGTTGGCAATGATACCTCTCCCATAGCTAGGTTGAGTCATCAGGAGAAACTACCCAGCTCCTAGGGGAGAAGTGCTATGCTTCTAACTGTCCCTAAGCCCCCATTCGACATGCAGTGCGTGGTGAAGAAGATTTTCTGCAAAATCTCTCCCCCTGCCAAAAAATCTTACCAGTCCCTCATCTGCAGGGATTCCAATTGGCTCTTTGCTTTTTCCAGAAGTAAATAGCCCTAAGGATTGTCCTTCATATTGTTAGTATACAGCATTATAGCTTTCACACTCACGTAGGGTGGGGGAAGGAGGGAGAGAAATGGAGAATGTGTTGTGTTTCTTTTAGAGTTAGTAAGGGACTCAGATGCCATGGTGACAAGCACAGCACACATTTAGAGTGAGATTGGAACTTTCCCCCATACTCCTCTGCTCCAGGTACCCACAGAGCAGGCAGTAGCATGGGGAGAAGAGCTTCCTCATGTGGGAGGACCAGGGTATTGTTTCACCCCCGTAATTCAGCAGCCATTGGAGATGAGGAGATGCAGCAGTGGAACAAGATGGGAATTAAGGACCATATTGTCACCCGAGTCTCAGTCTGGTCATGCATTGCCACTGTGGGGTGGATTATTTCCTGATATCCTGCCTCTTACCATTGTTGTTGTTTGTGTCTATTGTAGTAACATCTAAAGATTCCCTCAGGGTCCCACTGTGGTAGGCGCTGCACAGAACAAAGAGACAGTCCCTCCCTGAAGAGCTTCCAAGTGTCCCCAGACCAGTTTTACACCATAGCTTAAAGCTGCTCTAAAACTAGCCCTGTAATTGCTGGCTGGGAGTAGCTGAAGTCTCAGGAGCAGTGCAAGGAGCGTGGAAAGCATGGCTAGATGTTTTTGTTTTAATCTGGTTTATAGAGAAGCCTGTGCTAGATTTTAGGGATAGAAAAACTCCTCAAAATCCAGGCTGACTCCAAAGGTGCCCTACGTATGGTGTATACTGTAATTACTCTATTACAATTTTTTTTTCCTTACAATGGGTCAGATTCTGCTCCTTGGTCACACTTGTGTAAATCTAGAGTAAGTCTATACAGTGATCAGAGTTACTATAGATTTTCACCAGTGTACTGTGAGAGAATACAACTCATTTACTTTTTACTTACATACTTTTTACATGTAAAGCACCATGAATATTTATAACACTGTATAAATAATAATAGTACAGAGCACTTACATAGAACTGATTTATATTTTTAGCATGAAAGACATGTATAAATATGCTCATACATGCAGTAGACATGACACACACTATTAGATTTCAGTCTTGGCACCGCAGCATTTCAGATCTCTTTTGGAAAACTACATGGCTTTTTGAGAGCTCCTGTTAATTGTCCCATCTCCTGGGCTCGCATTACCCAGTAGATGCAGCCAGAAAGTTTCAAAGGCAAAAGATTTGTTTAAATTGACCAAAATGTATTTTCTTGTCTTAACAATTTGACAACTGGATGCTCAATCAGCAAAGATCCAGGTTTTTTTTTTTTCCTTTTTGTCGCTGGCCTCCAATTATACACCTATAATGTATATTCCCCAGCTATTTTTAAGGACCCATGTGTACAATTCACAGCGATAAGCCAAATGAGAAAAAGTAAAGGCAGGCAGGCAGTTCTTTCCTTCATCTGTTTGACAAGAACAAAAGAGATAGCAGGAGATTATGCGCAAAGGAGATTTTAACTGCAAAGTACATAACCAATCTTAAAATAACACCTCAAATGCACCAGGGAGACAATTCAAATTCAGGTGTATAACCTGATTAATCAGGAGCTTTTTTTAAACAAGGAAGTGTTATCTAATGATCCTCTCCCCCACCCCTGCAGATTATCTGACCTTCCTAAGTGATGATCCTTGGGTTTCCCTGCCTAGCTCAAGATGCAGATAAGAAAGGTGCCTTCATTTACTAATTTTCTACCAGCCATTCAGCAGCAGGGTGTCTGTTGGATTAGATACAGGTCTGATAATACCAGGCGTATTGCAGCTGAAGGCAGATCTTTATTTCATGTTGAATAAAGCCCATTTTTCCCCTCCCACTTTTAATACAAAGCAGAACCTTGTAGATAAAGAACAAACTAGCATGTGCAGTTTTGTGCTGCTTGCTGCAAAAGGATCAGGCAAGAGGTTTGACTCTCATTCATCTCTGAAGGAGCAAAAATGCTCTTTGCAGCCCTGAGCCATCATACTCAAAACATACCAAGGAGTGTTTCATCTGCAAAAGCAGGAGATAGAGATGGCATGTGACAATGGCAAATAATGACACTGGAAAAGGAACTCAGAATAAAGCAGGGCTGCTTTAAAGCATAGGAAGGGGGTTAAAATAAAGAGCAGAGTGAGAGTGTAGCACCTCCTCCTTTCCTAATAGCTCCTCCTCCTTTCCCTGGCTTGGGTAAGAAGCCGTCCTCCACAGCTCCCCCTCCTACTTGGCTGCTGTGGAGAGATCACCCTGTTCTGTTTCACTCATCTATAACCACTTCACATAGCCATTATAGGCTGCTGGATCATGGGGTGACATCTGAATCTCAGCTTTAAGAGAAAATGTTTCTAGTCCTCATGGTTGTGTGAGTGATGTCGCCAAGTGTAGCCATGTCTTCCTGAGTCTGGAGAGAGCCTGAAAGAGGAGCTCTGAGCGGTATGTGCTGCCCCATGCATCTCAGTGGGTTAACACTGAAACATGATGCTGCAGAGGGTGAGTTCTCCATCACCACCTCAGACACCGCCCCCACACACACACCCCTATCTTGTGATGCAGTCATCATGGGGCTTCACGTACACAGTCTACTGTTCAGGCAGGTGGGGGCTGAGTCCTCCCTCCTCAAGAGTGGTCCCCATCCTGCCTAACAAAAAGGGAGCCGGGCTCCAGAAGAGGGAGGAATCATTCTGCCCAGAGAGGAGTGATGGTGAGCACCTCGCCAACACAGCAGTCACCTCCTATGTCTTGAGTAAGCAGGGGCTGGGCATGGTGTGGGTTAGAGTGGTCCTATGGGGACCCCGATGTGGGACTATGCAAAGGACCTGGCATATGTGCCCTTATTATGGTCCAGGAATAAAATATATCAGGCTTTCCCACACAATGGGGACGGGACTTGTCTTGGTGAGGCCTTGTGCAAAGAATGAATTAGGCTACTGCCCACTTATTTGAATATGACCTATTGACCTTGATTCATGTCCCATGTTTCCTCTTTGCAACATATAGAATATCAGGGTTGGAAGGGACCTCAGGAGATCATCTAGTCCAACCCCCTGCTCAAAGCAGGGCCAATCCCCAATTTTTGCTCTAGATCCATAAGTGGCCCCCTCAAGGATTGAACTCACAACCCTGGGTTAGCAGGCCAGTGCTCAAACCACTGAGCTATCCCTCCCCCCTATATGTCAGGAAATGAAATGTAAAGATACTATCTGTTATAGATTAAATAAAGTGATGTGTTTACAAAGAGGAATTGGGGTTTTAGGCCCCATTTCAGCAAGGTAGCTAATCACATGCATAACTTTAAGCACGTGAGTCTATGGGACAATGTATGTGAGTAAGTTTATGTACATGCTTAAGCATGTTGCTGAATGACAGCTTTAGAGAATTTGAATTATGGTCTTGCAGTTGAGGCACTGGACTAGGATTCAGGAACTCTGGGTTCAGCTCACTGCACTTATCATAGACTTGCTGGGTGTTGTGGGCAAATCAGTTAAGTCCTGATCCAACTCATGTTGAAATCAATCAGAGCCTTTCCATTGCAGAGCCCAGTGAGAGCTGGTTTGAGGCCTTATTCTGTGTGTGCCTCAACTTTCCATATGGAAAAATGAGAACAATAATATTTTGTATTTTACAGAGGGAGTGAGGATATATTCAGATACTATTAAAAAGAGTTTTAAAAGAGCTGACTGAGGAGATCACTGGACTGTTAATGTTGATTTTCAAGGAGTCTTGGAACACTGAGGAAGTTCCAGAAGACCGGAAGAAAAGTAATGTTGTACCCATATTTAAAAAGGGTAAACGGGATGACCTGAGTAATTATAGGCAAGTCAGTCTGACATAGATCTTGGGCAAGATAATCTAGTGCTGATATAGGACTCGATTAATAAAGAATTAAAGGAGGGTAGTATAATTAATTACAATCTATATGGGTTTGTGGAAAATAGAATCTGTCAAACTAATTTGATATCTTTTTTTATATATTTTTTGAAATTATAAGTTTGATTGATAAAGATAATAGCGTTGATGGAATATACATCAACTTCTGTAAGGCATGTGACTTGGTACCGCATGACATTTTGATTAAAAAAACTAGAAAGATATAAAATTAACATGTATCACATTAAGTGAGTAACTGTAAATCATCACCTAATGGGTGTGTTTATATTCGGGTCTCATAGGGATCAATTCTTGACTCTGTTATTTAATATTTTGATTAATGACTTAGAAGTAAACATAAAAGCATCACTGATAAAGTTTGCAGATGACACAAAAACTGGGGGAGTGATAAAGAAGGAAGAGGATAAATCATTAATACAGAGCAATCTGTATCACTTGGTAGGCTAGGCACAAGCAAACAATATGCATTTTAATATGGCTACAGTAAAGGTATACATCGAGGAACAAAGATGTAGGCCATACTTACAAGATTGAAAACTCTATCCCAGGAGCCAGTCACTCTGAAAAAGATTTGGTAGTCATGGTGGTACATGAGCTCCCAGTGTGATGTTGTGGCCAAAAGGGCTAATGCAATACTTGGATACATAAACCATGGAATTTCGAGTAGGAATAGAGAGTTTATTTTAGTTCTGTATTTGGCATGGGCATGACCACTGCTGGAATACTGTGTTCAGTTCTGGTGTCCACAGTTCAAGAAGGATGTTGATAAATTGGAGATGGTTCAGAGAAGAGCCATGAGAATGATTAAAAAAATTTAAAAAACCATGCCTTATAGTGATAGACAAGGAGCTCAATCTATTTCACTTAACAAAGAGAAGGTTAAGGGGTGACTTGATTACACACTTTAAGTACCTATGTGAGGAATAAATATTTAGTAATGGGCTCTTCAATCTAGCAGAGAAAGGTTTAACACAATCCAATGGAAGCTGAAGCTAGACAAAGTCAGACTGGAAATAAAGCATACATTTTTAACAGTGAGAGTAATTAGCCATTGGAACAATCTACCAAGGACCATGGTGGATTCTCCATCATGGACAATTTTAAGTCAAGATTGAATGTTATGTTTTATCAATCAGAAGTACACATTGTGCTCTGCATCATCCTCGTTAATTGACCTGCTGGTCCAATAACCTTTTGTTTGATCCCTAATAGGGATCAGCCTCTGCCTCCGCTTATAACTGCTCTTCTCTCGGTTACCAAATGTCCAGTAAAAGCCGGATTCAAAGTCCATGTTGTCAATAGAAAGACAACCATTTACTTCATTGGGCTTTGAATCAGGCCCTAACTACGTGCACCCTGGCCCTGCTTCAGAAAGCATTTAAGCATATGCTAAAATTTCAGCATGTACTTAGGTGCTAGAAAAGTCAGTGCCAAACTACATTATAGGCCCTGATTAAGCATGTGCTTAAATGCTGCGCTGAAAGTTTAATGTGTGCTTAAATTCTCAAGCATGTTTTTAAGGGTTTTGATGAATTGGGGCCTATATGTTGTTTCTTTACAGTATTGGATTATATTTCAACGTTGCATTTACTGACACTGAACATATACAGAACAGATGTAGCTCAGAGAGATGTTTCACTAGACTATTGATAATTATTGGACTAACACAACAGAAGACTTTCTACTGGATTGGAACTGGGATACTTTCAAGGCAATAATGTGGGCCTAATCTCATTTCAGGAGATGCAAATGTCTAATCCTGGAGCCTCACAGCTTCTCTTCTTTTACCTGGAGAAACGAATGAACCATTTAGAACTGGAACCTGTTTAATTAGGCAGTGATATCTTTCCTCATTTCAGGTTGAGCCATTCCAGCCTTAGTACAATTCAGTTTTAAGTGGAGAAGCAGATTCCTGTGTTTGGATGAAAAGAAGTTAAATATTATTCCAGTTAGTGATCAGTCAGGTAAAAGATTACCTTAAAGCCCCAAGTCACATCAAAATCAAAGTGATTGTTAATTATAAGGGAATTCCAATCAAGTACGTACATACCTATTGATCGCTTCTCTGTGGTTTTGTAGTCTCTGGCAGGAATAATAATGTTCTGCCCCAGAAGGACAAAGGGATGGTAAGATGTAAGAATTGCTTTATCCAAGTTTGTGCAATCAGGTGGATCAGCTAGTAAGGCATGTGAATTGGACTTCAGGTCCAACATGATGCAGTTAAAAAGCTTCCTTTCCCCTATGCAATAGTCAACACTGTGAGTAGCTTGATGGTAACTAATGAAGTAGAATTTCCCTTGCTACCATGGGAAAGTTGGTTTCTCCTGTAGAGAGCTGATCTTTGAGTACTTTTTCAGTGTAAGACTTCCAACCTGGTGGGCTAGACAAAGGCGGAAGAAAATTGCACTTGCTTTTACCTCCGGGGAGAGGATGAGAGAACAACATCTGACAGATGTGTGGTCAGAAGTAGCTGCTCTCACCGCTCTGTTCTGTTCTACTAGCATTAGAAACAGCAGGACTGCTTGTGACAAAGGTGCTCTTTCATAATTATTAATGTTGCATCTGGAACTATTATTAGGGTAGTGTTTATGTACCATATATGGGAATGGATATTTCACTCAGAAATCTATCCAGGTAGCAGAGCCAACTACCTGGGGTAGGAAGAAGGAGGCCCTTTCTAATAATCACCTTACAGCTTACACTTAATGGCCTGTTATAAATATAAAGGGAAGGGTAACCACCTTTCTGTATACAGAACTATAAAATCCCTCCTGGCCAAAGGCAAAACCCTTTCACCTGTAAAGGGTTAAGAAGCAAGTGAGGGCGGGGCGGGCAGGGTGCTGAACCCTCCTCCCTCCACATTTTGTCAGGGATGTTTTCAGGAAAAAATCAAGGACAGGTCATGGCTTCCGTGATTTTTTGTTTATTGCCTGTGACCTGTCTCTGACTTTTACTGGCAAAAATATCACTGGCAAAATCGTAGCCTTACTCATGACTCCTGCTCTGACCATTAGGCCTGACCACCACTGCTCTGATTACTATATCTGACTGCCCACATCCTGATCTACAACAGTCTGTGCAGGAGGCAGAACTTTTTTCTGGGGGCCAGTCCAAGACCATGGAATAAGCTCTCACAAGAACTAAGGACCATTACAGACTTTGCCACTCCAAGTGCAAGGTACATTCAGCTCCAAGTGCAAGGTACATTTCTTTGAACTTGCCTTTGTTAACATAAACACACAGCAACGAGTATGTTTACATGATTAAAAAAAAACACGCTATCAAAAAAAGACACTCCACTGCACGTGCTTCTCCTTCTGGGAAGAGGACGAGAGAACAAACACATGTGACAGATGTGCAGTCACATTGCTTAATGCACTGCTGAAAGGGGCTCGTGGTATGAAAACCTATATAGACTAGAAGAGGAAAGCCTGGTCAACTTAGCTTGTAGTGAAGAGTATGATTAGATGGGACTAAATATATGATTCGGCTGCTTGTTTTTAAATTCGGTTTTCTCTAATACATTTTCCCCAAATGCTAAGTAAAAATACATTGTTTTAAGAAGGCTGTTGGTCACTATCATTGGTCCTGGGTCTCCACAGGGAAGAAATGTAGGTGCTCGAAACCCAGCCAGACCTGCAGGGTAAGAAGTGGGAAGTTAACCTGCGTCCAGTTCTGGGGTGGAAGACTACTGAGGTTCCACTCCATAGAGGTAAGGGCATGAGGCTAATCACCAGAGGTGGCTGCACTCAGAGATGAAAATGAGTGCAGAGGTGCAGCTAGCCCTATAACTGTGACACTGTTATAACCAGTTGATTAACATCTCCCTCATCATTTAAAAGGAACGAGCACACTTCCTGTGTTAATCTATTCACAACACACTCGATTCAGAAACATGGCCATCTAGTGGCCACACTGTCACAGATTTTATTCCTTTAAAGACTTTCACAGATAAGATCCTTTGTATCTAGAATACTTTCTGCAAACGTTGTTCAAAGCAATTTACTCCTCAGCAACCTGTTTTAAAATAAAGTTTATCCCCAGGTTTGGCGGGGACACACTGCCCCAGATCCTTAGCTGGTATAAATCAACATTGCTCTCTTGACTTCAGTGGAGTGATGCTGATTTACACCCGCTGAGGGAGTGTTGGAGCCACCCCACATTCAATCAGCTGAGGATCTAGTGTGCTGTGCTACACCTTTGGCTCAGTTTACTGCTCCCAAACAAGTGTTTTAAATAGAAGTTTAAGGAAGAAAAAAATAGCTGATCCTAAAACTATCTAGAAATCCCCTGCTCAGCTCCATTCACTTGCGGTGGGCTGCTTTCAAGTTGTAATTCCTTTATTGGCTACATTGGAAGCTTTTTTTTTTTGCTCCAGATTTAGCTGTTGGTTTGGGTTTTTTGGGGGGGAGGGGAGAGAAGGTGGTTTTGTTTTGTTTCTGATAGGAAATCGAACTTGAAAGCAGCTTGGAAATCTATGAGGAGCTACTGATGGCAATGTAACACCCATCTAGGACACAGAGAGGGAGGGGGAAGGGGTGAAATGCCACATCTGGAGGGAGCTAGGATGTCCAAACACCAAAGGAGAGAAAAAAAATACTTCTAATAAACCTTTCCAGCCACGCTTTGTTGCGATACTGTTAAATCTCAGAAAATAAGTAGCAATGGGGTGGGGGAAATGACCCCCTTCCCTGTCTGCAAGCAGCACGGTAATGTTTGTAAAAAAAAAAACAAAACCTTGGATGAACAGTGCTATAAATATGTTATAATTATGAATCGAGCTTGGGGGAAATGTGCAAAAAAACATTTTTTCCTCCTCATTAAAATAAGAAATCTCAAGACTGTTTTACATTTTTTTAAAAATCAAAATTTAGCCATACTTCAGCCAGCACTGGTGATGAACTGGTGTGAATAAAAACTGTCTAGCTCCTGTTAGAAGAGTCACATGTAGGGTTTGGAGACAGGGCTATATAAGCAGATAAGAACTTTAAAAGATACTGGAGAGAGGGAGTCACAGCCATGCTGACTGTCAGGGATTGTGAAGGAGCAGGTTAAAGGTACTAATCTGAACCTAAACAAAAGTTTGGGTTTGGGATAGAGGGTAGAGTGCTCCTGGCCATTTCTTACACTTGTTCATCCTTAATCACCAGAAAGTCTTGCTAAGAGACGCACAGTGCAATATTCTTAACATAGATGCCAACTTTGTGAGTGCTCCAGGGGAAAATATGGTGGATGCCAAGCAACCACCGGCAGCCCCGCTATCAGTTCCCCCGTGCCTCCCAGTGTTTGCCGCCCACCGGCAGGCCCTGCTGATCAGTGCCTCTCCCTCCTCCTCGCACCTCCTGCCCACCACAATCAGCTGTTTCCTGGCATGCAGGAGGCTTTGGGAGGTAGGGGAAGGAGGGAGGGCATGGCACACTGGGGGAGAGGGTGGAGCTGGGGCAGAAAGAGGCGGAACGGTGCCTTGGAGGAAGGGGTGGAGAGGGGGGGTATATCCTGAGGCAGAGTCGGGGGTTGAGCACCCCACGGCACATTAGAAAGTCGGTGCCTGTGATTCTTCTTATTTACATTTACTATTCAATTGGTAGGACCCCCAGTCCTGGACCAAAGCCCCATTGTGCTAGGGGCTGTGCAAACCCAGAATACATAGATGGTTCCTGTCCCAAAGAGTCTAAGGGCTTGTCTACATGGGGACACTCAGGGTTTGTCTTCACTTAAAATGCTACACAGGTAATCCACTTCCCCAAGAGGTGGCAGTTAGGTTGACAGAAGAATTCCTCCCTAAACCTAGCACTGTCTACAGGGGGGATTTAGGTTGGCTTAACTATGCTGCTCAGGAGCATGGATTTTTCACAACCCTACTTAAACCAACTTAATTTTCTAGTGTGGACCAGGCCTCAGGAAACTTCCTCTCCAAATTAACTTTCAAAGTTAAACTGCATTAAGTCCATGTGTAGATGCTCGTATTCAGAATTAAAGGTGCCCTTAATTTCATTTAGTTTAATTCACTTTGGAAATGAATTAAGAGAAACCAAATTAAGGTAAATTTAATTTTCAATAAGAGCATCCACATAGGGGTTTAAATGCAATTTAACTAATCCACTTTAAATTCACACCTTTAGTTAATTTGGATTAATTTTTCCAAATGTTCCCATGTAGAGAAACTCTATGTATAAGACGAGAGACAATAGATGGATACAGACAGAAGCGGGGAAGAAGGGTTATTTGATCCTCTCATGATGTCCCTAGATGGGTCATGTGTGTGGAATGGATCCAGTACTCCTAGCTCACCATGAACCTCTATGGCTTGAAGACAGCTCCAGACTCATAAACTTTTTACCTAGTCTAGTCACAAGACCCACGCTCATGCTGGCAATCCTTCAAAAAACTGCCAGCACTTGCGGGGGTGCTAAACATGATATGACTCAATAGCTGGCAAACAGAAGTAAAGAATCTGAACATGCAGCAATATACAAGAAATCACTTTGTAAAGGATTTCAGATTAAAAACAAATGTAGAGAATTAATGTTTAATGATTTAGGGACACCACTAACAAGTGCTAATATGTAGGGAAGGCAGGAAATAGAATTCATTTCCACATAAATATTTTAGCAGAATGGTTATCTTTAGTTGTATATTATTAATAATAATAATTATTATTATTAAATTTATTTGAGCATAAGCACTCTAAGGTGCCACAAGTGCCTTTTCTTTTTGCGAATACAGACTAACACGGCTGCTAATTGAAACTTGTCGTTATTATTATTATTATTGTTATTTTAAACATTTGCTCTCCGTTCTCTAGGGTGGTTTTGATGGAATATCTTTATGATCTGACATTGAGAAGGAAGCATTATATGGTCTGCCATGATGTCTAGAGGAAATCAGCCAGTTAATAGCTTGAAGGGCAAATGGGGTTAATTGTCACTTAATACATCTATTTATAAGTTAAAAAAAAAGACTGTTTGTAGTGAATACATGCAGCAGTGCTTTGAGGAATACTCTTTATAATTCCTTTGTGGGACAGATTTTTCTTGTGTAACACAGTGGTTGCCATCACATTGTTGGCAGTTATGATTTGTAAGTATTAGCATTAAAGCAATGTCCTGTCTGTCTCTCTTATACACCCTCCTCCCCCATTACCATAGCATATGATTATCACACAATTTTTAATATGGTTTATCCTCACAATCCCATAGGAAAGTGCTATTATGCCCATTTTACAGGTGGGGAACTGAGGCACAGATCCTCAGAGGTATTTAGCTGCCTTGCTCCCACTGAAATCAATGGGAATTGATTTGTGGCCCTGGACAAGTCATACAGGGTGACATTTTCCAAAGTGCTTAGGTGATTTAGGCTTTTCACTGAAAGGCAATGGGACTTAGGCTGCTATGTCACTTTGTTGATTTTGAAAATTGCCCAAGATCACACAGGAAGTGCATGGCAGAGCAGTGAATGGTTCGATCACTCCTGGGCCTTCCTTCTTTACTGTTAATACTGCTGTTGTCCGGATAGTCCAGAATTCTAATTACTAAGTACAAGTAATGGTTGTTGGGAATCTAAAACCATTCCCCACTAGGCCAAAACTCTTTGATGTGAGGTTAGATTTTGGAACTGAACTTTTTAGCAGGTTCCCTTTCGCTGAAATGCCTTCCACTCCCCACTTCGCTCCAGGTGTAAACCCAAATAGAAACATGCTCAGTTGCACACTGGTCAAGAGAAGCAAATTCTAACACTCAACCAGAGGCCATTTCTCTGTTTATCTTTGAAAGGCCCCATCCAATTGATTCCAGATTTTCCAGGAACGTTCCAGTCATCAAGGGGCACAAGCTCATTTATTTTGGTGCAAATCAGAACACCGAAAAAGCCTGATTCATAGGAAAACAGGGCCTCTAGCTGCTTGATGCTGCAGGCAGAGGAATCTCTCTGCCACCTCCTGCTGCTGCCTACATATATCAGAGGCAGCAGATTAATACGTGGCAAGAGAATATTGTCTGTAGCCTGGAATCTAACAGAAATAAAAGGGTCTTACAGGAGAGGACCGGGGGGCAGGCGGGAAGCGGAGTATGGGTTGAGAGGGAGAAAGCAGCAGAGACTGAAGCGATGGGGAGTGGAAGCAGAGAGGGGGGAAAGCAGTGACTGAGAATGGGGGTCTGTGAAGGGGGGGAGTGGGCACTTTGAGGGGGAGGGACTTGTTGATGCAGGTGAAAGCAGGGACCTGTGGGCGAAGTAAGTGAGTGGGAGGGAAAGCAGGGACCTGCAATGGAATGAAATGGGTGGGAGTGGTGGTGAGGAGGGAGGGACCTGGAGTCAGGGGAGGGAGCACAGACACTTGGTGGAAAGGAAGAAATGGAGGGCACACAGAGACCCTGCCATGAGGGGAGAGAATGAAGGACAATGGGGAGGGAATTGTGGGAAACACACAGCGCTCTTGGCATGTTGTGGGGGGGGTCACGGGTTACACATGAGACATTGGGAGGGGTGTTGGAGGGAGTTCCTGAAATAGAGGGGGTGGGAGGATGGCACACAGAGAGCTGATGGGAGGAATGGAAGGAGCCCCCGGTGGGTTAAATGCTGACAGAAGCTACCAAGCATGGGATTCCACAGTACATTTCCTTTTGCCACCTGATGGATTTGGGCTGTAACTGAAGCAATTACTTCACAGCTTCCAGAGCTTCGAGCATTGTCACTCCTTCCTTCAGAAACTTCTGGGAGGAGGCCAACCCCACTGAGGTTCCCCTTGCAAAGATTTCTCCATTTGCTCCATGGAGGGGGCTGGGGGGCTTGCAGTCTTCTGGAAAAACAAGAAGTGGGTGGGGGTTCTGCTCCCAGAGGTTGCAGAACCTGGTGGTCCAGAGGAAGCCAAGGCCGTGGTGGCAGAACTTTGTGACTTTGTCCTGACCCATAACTATTTCACATTTGGTGACAATGTATACCTTCAAATCAGCGGCACTGCGATGGGTACCCGCATGGCCCCACAGTATGCCAACATTTTTATGGCTGACTTAGAACAACGCTTCCTCAGCTCTCGTCCCCTAATGCCCCTACTCTACTTGCGCTACATTGATGACATCTTCATCATCTGGACCCATGGAAAAGAAGCTCTTGAGGAATTCCACCATGATTTCAACAATTTCCATCCGACCATCAACCTCAGCCTGGACCAGTCCACACAAGAGATCCACTTCCTGGACACTACGGTGCTAATAAGCGATGGTCACATAAACACCACCCTATATCGGAAACCTACTGACCGCTATTCCTACCTACATGCCTCTAGCTTTCATCCAGATCATACCACTCAATCCATTGTCTACAGCCAAGCGCTACGATATAACCGCATTTGCTCCAACCCCTCAGACAGAGACAAACACCTACAAGATCTCTATCATGCATTCCTACAACTACAATACCCACCTGCTGAAGTGAAGAAACAGATTGACAGAGCCAGAAGAGTACCCAGAAGTCACCTACTACAGGACAGGCCCAACAAAGAAAACAACAGAACGCCACTAGCCATCACCTTCAGCCCCCAACTAAAACCTCTCCAACGCATCATCAAGGATCTACAACCTATCCTGAAGGACGAGCCATCGCTCTCTCAGATCTTGGGAGATAGACCAGTCCTTGCTTACAGACAGCCCCCCAATCTGAAGCAAATACTCACCAGCAACCACACACCACACAACAGAACCACTAACCCAGGAACCTATCCTTGCAACAAAGCCCGTTGCCAACTCTGTCCACATATCTATTCAGGGGATACCATCATAGGGCCTAATCACATCAGCCACACTATCAGAGGCTCGTTCACCTGCGCATCTACCAATGTGATATATGCCATCATGTGCCAGCAATGCCCCTCTGCCATGTACATTGGCCAAACTGGACAGTCTCTACGTAAAAGAATGAATGGACACAAATCAGACGTCAAGAATTATAACATTCAAAAACCAGTTGGAGAACACTTCAATCTCTCTGGTCACTCGATCACAGACCTAAGAGTGGCTATACTTCAACAAAAAAGCTTCAAAAACAGACTCCAACGAGAGACTGCTGAATTGGAATTAATTTGCAAACTGGATACAATTAACTTAGGCTTGAATAGAGACTGGGAATGGATGAGTCATTACACAAAGTAAAACTATTTCCCCATGGTATTTCTCCCTCCCACCCCACCCCCCACTGTTCCTCTGATATTCTTGTTAACTGCTGGAATTAGCCTACCTGCTTGTCACCATGGAAGGTTTTCCTCCTTTCCCCCCCCTGCTGTGGGTGATGGCTTATCTTAAGTGATCACTCTCCTTACAGTGTGTATGATAAACCCATTGTTTCATGTTCTCTGTGTGTGTGTATATAAATCTCTCCTCTGTTTTTTCCACCAAATGCATCCGATGAAGTGAGCTGTAGCTCACGAAAGCTTATGCTCTAATAAATTTGTTAGTCTCTAAGGTGCCACAAGTACTCCTTTTCTTTTTGCGAATACAGACTAACACGGCTGCTACTCTGAAACCTGCGCTGAGAGAGTGGCTATGGTGTCCCTCAGCCCCTTTCTGGTTCTCTAGTTCAGTGGTTCTCAATTTTTTTCATTTGCAGACCCCTAAACAATGTCAAATGGAGGTGCAGACCCCTTTGGAAATCTTAGACATAGTCTGTGGACCCCCAGGGGTCTGCAGACTACAGTTGAAAACCACTGTTATATGGTAACAATCACCTTTTGCGTACCCCTTAAATGTACTATGTGGATCCCCAGGGGCCCCTGGACCACAGGATGAGGTATCACCACTCTAGTTCATGGGAATTTCTCCTGTTGGTGGCTGTCCTGGAAACCCAAACCTCTTTCTAGCCAGAAGTAGGTGCTAGTGTCCTCCTTTGGGGTAAGGGTGGTTCCTTTGCCTCACTAATTCCCCAAACCAGCATGTGCTTAATCCCATTTACTCACAGGCTAATACTAGGGATGCACTTTATTGGCCCGTCTTCAGCCTCGATACAGCAAAGAGGAGCCTATGAACCATAACCCAGAGTTTAGCTGCCTCTTCCCTAAGGGCTACCTGGGAGTCCAGTGAAAAATCCAAGGTCATTCCTGACCCTGAGCCCGGGTCTCCACAAAGTTCTGCTGCCAAGCAACAGAGCTAACCATTGATTTAATCATAAAATGAGAAAAGAAGTGGTTTTTGAAGATGGATTTAGAGGATACTGAGTATGCAGAAAAATATAATCATGGAAAAGCCTTTTTTTACCCTGACCGCTATGTTGTGTCCCTAGATTTAACTGTAGTGCATTGCCCAAAATGCAAACCCAAGCAAAACCTAATTTTGCTGACTGCAGTCATGTGGAATCCCATAAATGGTGGCCTGCACGAATCACAGCTGCTATTACAATGCATTTATGTTTTAAACTTTTAAGACACTAGCTATTTTTCCTTCTGTGGCCGTAGAACACGAAAGCTTACGAGAGAGAAGAAATATTCCAGAGAAATGCCACAACAGCTAGCAAAAGGGAAGGGGGAAATAAAAGCCAATCATGGGAGCTGAAATACAGCTGGCAGCTTGCAAGTCCTGTAGGGAACCTTCATTTTTATTAGGAAATCCATTCATGTAGTTTGTTGTGACAGGAGCCTGGTGCTGAGTTACTATCCAGACAAAATATAGAGCACATGATGTTCTTTCATTTATATTATTACAGAAGAAGGCAGTTGAATGCAGTGCAACAAGGGACAGTGGCCTTGCAATGTCCTTGTCCTGTTGTTATGAAATAGGGATCAGCTCCTATGCCACAGAATGCTAGCAGAGAGCAATCTCTGCATCCAGAAAAGCAAAGCATCAGGAGTAAAGACCCGCAGCTAGGCTGCTTAACCCCCTCGGCAATGGAATGAGCATGGTTGGGCCGCAGTTGAGCCAGCTGATTGGCTAGACCTCCTGATTGGCTGAGGGGATCACCAGACCTGCTCTTAAGACCAGCAGAAGGGTGCTGGAAGTATTTGTATGTGGTTGGGTCAGCTCGGGCTTCTGCCTTGTCCTAGCCTTGCTCCTACCTCAGACCCAGCACTGTTACTGCCATCCCTGACTGCTGGTAATCCCGTTCTGACCTTTGTCTCTGACTCCGGCTTGAACCCTGGGTCTGGCATTTGGCCCCTGACCCTGATTCTAACCCTCGATTCCATTTCCTGGTGCCTGATTCCTGCTCTGACCAGTAGGCCTGACCATGCACATCCCCATTCCTTACACAATTATGTCTAGTTCTTGTGCTCTGTGGTGTAAAAAGGAAGGAAGGCTCCTTGAGTTCTCCCTCACTGATGCTGTTACCTGGAGTTTTCAGAACTCCCAACAGGGACGTTTCACTCCGGGTGGTGTAAGCAATAAATCCACAGGAACACAGCACTTATGTCTGATAAGATTCATGCCAGTAAGTGTGCTCTGTCTAAACTGCACTTTGTTAGATTTAAGCACACACAGACGTAAGCAATAGGTTTAGAACAGCCCAGATATTTACCTAGCATCTGGATCGGTATTGAGTTAATTAACAGCAGGTTCAAAGTGGCCAGTTGCATACCCACCGGGGAGAAAGGGTATCAGGAAAAATGTCTCTCAAGATAGCTTCAGAGGACTGCTCCCAAGTACACTCAGTTAGCTAATCTTTTAGAACTAACTTCTACAAAAAGCATAGGTCATAATGACCCCGACTGGATCATCACTTTTCTAACTTTCAATAAACTTTTAATATCAGAGGCATCTAGACTCAAGGTTTCCCAACCACCAAGGTTTTCAGTCTCAGCTGTTTACTTGTTTGTCCCCTCCTCCCATTCTGATGAGCAGAAACCGTAGCTAGTTTTGACCTTGCTTCTAAAGCCTGTCTCCAAATTAACCCTTAACTCTATGTGGTGTTCTATTTCATTACTTCATGGTGGCTGCATGCACATAATATGGTTCAATTAGCGTGATCACATTCTAGGGTATACACACCCCTCAAATCAAGGGCAACAATGCATCCATATAATGGCGGAATTAGCCATCAAAGAATATGTGGGTCAACTGCACCGTCTCTGTCTGAAGGTGACTGCAAAAACAGAAGGGTCACTTATAAAGGGAAATGAGGGTAATCATAACAATGAGAGGAATGAGATGAAAAGAGTTCTTTAACGATGGTGGAAGATTATTACCACCCTGACAATAAAGGAAACGATTTACACCAAATTATGGAAGATGACAAAGGAGATAATGGCAATTAGCTGAACAACTATCTGACAAGTGTTCCTTAATAATATATAACTAGGTGTCCCTGACATGCTGCAAATTATACACTGATGAAGTGTAAGCAATTTTTCATAACGTTAAATAGTGCAAAGTACATATTCTACATTGTCCTTTGTTAAAGCAAACAAAAAAACCCACCACAACTTAAGTATTCTAGTATGAGAAGGAAAGAAATTAATATATTTTAGGGTAGGTTAATGCTTTATTCTAGGGATCTGGTGGCCTTAAAAGACTTTATTAGTCTCCTGATTTTAAACTAGTTCTTCCTTTTATTAGAATGGACCCTTGAGAGGTCAGATTAAAAATGCCAGTTGTAAGGTAATGAGATTTTTCCAGTTCATTCAAGAGTGTAGCAATTGCCTGGTTTCACTCACGTGGTTGTTGGGGCACTTGACAGTCACTAGACTTTTAAATGAACTAACACAGAAAAATTATAAAACACAAAAACAACCTATCACCTGTGGGAAAACACTTTTCACAAAATGATCATTCCATATATGACCTCTCTGCCCTAGTCAAAGGAAACCTGCACAACATCTTCAAAAGATGAGCCTCAGAACTTTAATTCATATTTCTGCTGAATACTAAAGATCGTGGGCTTAATGGAGACTCTGTTTTGGTGTATGGCCCATTGCAACAATTTGTAACACACCCTGCTGCCTACTAACCCTCCTTTGTCCTATGTCTGCAGAGGTGTTAATTTCCACTTCATTTTAAGTCGTTTCCTACCATATGTGTGAGCCTCTTATGCTTAACAATCTAAAGCTTTGTCTACACTGGAAACTGAACTATAAAACTTTTGTCATTCTTGGGTGTGAAGAAAAAACGCCCCCCAATGACAAAACTTTTGCTGATGAAAAGTGCTAGTGAACAGTGCTTTGTCGACAGGAGCACTCTCCTACCGACAAAGCTACCGCCACTCGTTGCATTATAGTGGCACAACTGTGTCACTAAAAGGTGCATAGTGTAGACAAAGCCTCAGAGAGACAAGGTGGGTGAGGTAATATCTTTAATTGGGCCAACTTTTGTTGTTGAGAGAGACAAAAGTATTGTCAAAACTAGTCTCTTTCACCAAAAGAAGTTGGTCCAATAAAAGATATTTCCCCACCCACCTTGTCTCTCCAATATCATGGGACCAAGATGGCTATAACTACATTGCAAACAATTATTGTTTTGAAATGTCAGTTCAGAAGAAAAAAAAATCATTTTGACACATTGACATTTTCTCTTTTGACCTAACATGTCAACATTTTCTGGTTTGACATTTCCAGTTTGAACCTTTTTCAGTGATTTTTTTTCCCCATTGGGTGAAAACTTTCAATATGTTGACTTTTCATTCCAAGTCGGAACAGAGGATAACATCCAAAATGTTGAAATTTCCTACAAAAGGAAAATTCTGTTTGTTTGAAACAGTTTGTATGTATAGTTTAAACATTAAAAACAGTAAAGTTCATTTAAAACCCCTAAATGCAAAGGGGGGCAATTAAAATTTATTTTAGGAGCTTCATATTCTCAGTGTCTCGCTTCTCTGAGCTTCCTGACTTCCATGAAATTGAAATCATGGCCTTAATATTCCTTTAATATGAGATTTTTTTTTGCATGTAATATGTATTGAGTTTCTTTGTGACAACAAGGCTTCTTAACTTTGCTGGGAAGTGGCTAGCATCATGCCAATTTCTCCAGATATTTTTAGGAATGATAGGAATAAAAAAAGGCTGAGAAGAAAAGTTAATGGAAGCCTGGTGAAACTAGGACAGGATTGGCTCATGGAATCCCTCTGATGAGCGAGCTTGCTCTTGGGGGAAGGAATAAAACTAAAATATAAAAGAGATGATCTTCAGACTCGCAAGGACTGTGCCTCTTAATGGAAGTCGCTGGAGGAAGGAAAGTACTTCTGAAGTAGCTCACCCTCTCTGTCATTTTCAGAGCACCAAATGCACTTGCAGTGCTGTGTTGAGGACTCAATCCCCACTCCTCCTCTTTCATTCTCTCTTGTGCTTCTGGAAAAGTATCACAAAGTGCTGTTCTGACTGGCCTCGTTCTTTCGTATTCCTCTCTAACAGGGCGTAGCAGGGCCCCCCTTGGTCCTGCCTCTGCTCTGCTCCAAATATCACTTCTGGCTCAGCAGTCACGGGTGTAGTTTATTGACACGTGCAAACCCACCACATCTCACTGGGAGTTCCAGCCTTAGCGGCTTCTCAGCCTTGAGGATGCCTTAGCCTTGGCACCCAGAAGGGGAGCACTACACCCTCTCCTTCCCTTCTCTGGCTTCCCCCTTTCTCTCTGCCTCCGGACCTGTATATAGCCACAGGCTAAATGGGCTGGCAGCTGTTTCCCCTTTGTCAATCAGGGACAGGTGTCTCTAGCCAGCTCCAATTTACCTCTCTTAATTGGAGCTGGAGTGACAGAGGCCTGGCTCAGCAATCCCTGCCCAACACCCTGTCCTACACCTGAGTGGATGTGGAGCTGCTGCTGCTAGACTCAGAGCACTTCCTCAGTCTTTGTCTGGGCCAGACCCCCACTACGTTGCTGGCTGGTAGACTCCCCGGTTGCTGCTCCAGCTCCTTAGGGGGCCCTGCTGGCCCACTCCCCAGAGGGGGAGTGAGGGATCCCACCACTGCTTGTTCCCACCTGAGGGGGATCCCTCCTGCCTGGTTGCTGCTGCTGCCGCCTTGGAGAAGAAAAGGAGAACCATCACCACTGAGGGGCAGAATATACTGGATACTCCCTTCTGCCCCCACAGTTCCCAAAAATAAATACAATCTTTCGTGAAATCCACTGGTTTATGAAGAAGGGGCTCCGACACTAGGGTGATGGGCAGCAGTATATACTCCTAAGATAGATTCTGTCCTGTTCTACGCTCATTGACTTCAGGGGAATTCCAGGGAGCAGGGCAGGAATTAGCCTTCTTATATTAAGCTATGCGGGTCTTGGTAGATGTGCAAGAATAAAAAATTCCACAATGGTAAGAAGTGGAACTTTTGTTGGGTTTCTCTCTCTCTTTCTTTTAAAAAAAAGGTAAATCAAAGTTTCTGCAGTTTTTAATTTTCTTCTATGATAAGAACTACATTATTGACCTGTTATCTTCTTATCCATCCACACTGTGAGATGTAAAAATAGGCAATAGGCCTTGAATATATATATATATATATATATAGGTAATAAGTACCATAGCTTCTCTCTGCCTCTTCGGTCAAGGAACAATCACTCTAGTCCCCTCTCCTTGACAACCAGGATTCCAGGCATTATCTATTCCAGATGTTCATTCCTCCTTCAGGGAGTAGGGACAATGAGAGAGAAACATACACATCACAAAGTTTGAAACACCATGTCTAAAGAATCATAAACTGAGGTTCAAAGCAAGCACTGGAAATTTCAGGGACCACATTCGTAAGAGTGGCTTAAGACGATTTCATGTTTACTCCTTGGAGAGTTACTCAGAGCATGATAAACCCAATTAAAGAACAGATAAATAGATGTAATATGAAATCTAGGTGATTTTATTGTTTGATGGCATAACTCAATGCTGGTCTATGTAAATCGTTTGAAGATTGGTATGTTGAATTCAGAACATGCCTAGAGTATCTAATATCCAAACTTAATCTCTAAAACTATTGACTATATACCTATGTGGTTCTTGGTAAATTAATAACTATGTTGATTGTCTAAGAATTCCTAAGGGTCCTGATTTACTGTTCAAGGTAAACATCAACCTGAAATGAACGTAGCATTAAAATTCTTCAACTAGTGCTCCCTGGACTCAATATAAAGGATTTATCCTAATTACATTTCCTTTCAATATTGATGATACCACTTATCAAAGCTAGCTTGTGAGATTTCAGCTTTACAAACCTACCTGGCACCTCAACAAATTCATAAAATTGACACGCACACCATTCACATTTACACCACTATTCCAGTTGCTTTGCAGCTGCCTTATTTATTTATTGTTTAATAGCATGAGAAATGTCAGCATGCTATGGTGATGGAGCACTGAAATAATTAAAGTTCCTGGCATGAAAGGCTTGATCAAGATGAAGTTTGGTTCACACTCTGCTAATCCCCTCCCCCCACCATTGATCCCCCCCATTTCTAATTGAATCCCATCCTAGGCCCATCAATTTCAAATTGCATACTAGTAATTCATGGACCTATCCAGAAACCTTGTGCTCATTTCCAGGAAATGAGAAACAGAATGAAAGTCAGGTGGTGGAGTTTGAAACCCATTAATCAGAACTTGTGTCAAGCATGAGGAAAACATGAAATCAGATTATATAGAGTTGCAACAACAAGATCATGATCACTAACCTGGAAAATGGCTTATCTATGTAGCTATTTTAAACATTGGCCTAGCTCCTGAGCTTTGGCCAGTTAAGTGAGCAGAGTATGAGAGTTATTTGTACCCATATCCTCACCTGTCATAACATCAGGCCAGTCCCAACTATGCAGATTAGATCAACCTGAAGGCTATGTGGGGACCAACCCTGCTTCACCCCCCGAGGTGACTTAGGCAGACTTCCTCCTCTAGAGGTCAAGTGAGGGGAGTCTCCACAGATGCTGTGTGGCACCCAAGAATTCCCTGACACAAGAACAATACACTATTAGCTGACTGTGCCATCTTTATGATATCTGAATTGTCCAATCCTGTGTTAGCACAGCTGGGGATCCAGCCTTGTATCTTCAAAGCACTTTGCAAGCATTATGTTATTTACACAGTACTCACAAAATTCTTGTGTGATGGATTGACTATGAATAGACGGGACCAATTAATGAAGAGGAGGAGGATTTGCAGTACTAATGCCTATACCTATTAACCTGCCTAGGATAAGCTGTTATTAGTATTGTATCGTTTGTGTTACAGCAGTGCCAAAAAAGTCCAGCCAAGGTCAGGGCCTCAGTGTGCTAAGCACTGGATTGTATGGCTAAGTCTACACATAAGGTGTGTAGAATATAGACTCTATGCATGTGTCTATAATCCACAGTGAAAGGCCCCAGCAGTCCCCCACCCTCCCAGAGCCTTTCCCTGCTGTCTCCCCACTGCTGGAGTCTTTCCCCACTGCTGGAGCCTTTCCCTGCTGTCTCCCCACTGCCGGATCTTTCCCCACTGCTGGAGCCTTTCCCTGATGTCTCCCCACTGCTGGAGCCTTTCCCCACTGCCGGAGCCTTTCCCTGCTGTCTCTGCACTGCCAGAGCCTTTCCCCACTGCTGGAGCCTTTCCCTGCTGTCTCCTCACTGCTGGAGCCTTTCCCTGCTGTCTCCCCACTGCGGGAGCCTTTCCCCCCTCCTGGAGCCTTTCCCTGCTGTCTCCCCACTGCTGGAGTCTTTCCCCACTGCTGGAGCCTTTCCCTGCTGTCTCCCCACTGCTGGAGCCTTTCCCCACTGCCGGAGCCTTTCCCTGCTGTCTCTGCACTGCCAGAGCCTTTCCCCACTGCTGGAGCCTTTCCCTGCTGTCTCCTCACTGCTGGAGTCTTTCCCCACTGCTGGAGCCTTTCCCTGCTGTCTCCCCACTGCTGGAGCCTTTCCCCACTGCCGGAGCCTTTCCCTGCTGTCTCTGCACTGCCAGAGCCTTTCCCCACTGCTGGAGCCTTTCCCTGCTGTCTCCTCACTGCTGGAGTCTTTCCCCACTGCTGGAGCCTTTCCCTGCTGTCTCCCCACTGCTGGAGCCTTTCCCTGCTGTCTCCCCACTGCGGGAGCCTTTCCCCCCTCCTGGAGCCTTTCCCTGTTGTCTTCCCACTGCCGGAGCCTTTCCCCACTGCTGGAGCTTTCCCTGTTGTCTCCCCACTGCCGGAGCCTTTCCCCACTGCAGGAGCCTTTCCCTGCAGCAGGAAAAGTCTTCAGCAACAGGACCTCATGCTGCTAAAAATAGCAGTGTAGACATGGGAGGCATGGCTTTGGCATGTCAGGAGACTGTCCAGGGTACATATCCTGGGTTTCGGGCATGTAGGGCACCCGACTCTGCTTCACTTGCCAAAGCCATGTCTCACCATCTACGCTGCTATTTATACATGGTCTAGTTGGACAGGAAGTGTCTGTACGATACATGCTGCCATAACTGTCAGCGTAGCCTATATAAGACAGTGGTTTCCCCTCTTCCCAAGTGCTTACAATTTAAATAGAAAAGATGGGTGGGAGGGAAAACAGAGGCACAGAATGGTGAAGTGACTTGCCTGGGGTTACACAGGAGGGCAGCGGCAGACCTGGGAACGGATGATAGGTCTCCTGAGTAGAGGTGGGTGATTTTTTTCCCATCCAATAGTAATTTCAGCGTAATGAAATGTCCTTTGGAATTGACATTTCAAATGTTTGGTTCAGCCCAAAGAGGTTCAGCCAACAAGCTGAAAAATCAATTATTCCCTCAGCTCCACTCCTGCCTCCCAGTCCAGTGCCCTGCCCACTATCCCATACTGCCTCCCCTGTCTTGGCTCCCATCCTAGCTTACTTGTGTAAGTTAAAATATAATAATATTATTCCTCCCCTGACTCCCAACTTGAGACTACTAGTCCACATCTTTGGCAAGAGTATTAAAATGTTCAGCTTGGTGCTGCTGTCCAAAACCTATAAGGGAATCAATATATAATCAACCTTTGAGAAATGATGGGCTAAAATAAATTCAGATCAAATGAAATAGAATAAAAATTAAAAGTGAAGGAATTAAAGACAACAAAAGACAAAGGGGACAAAAGGCTTTTGTTTTTTACAAAAGGACTTCACATTGTTGAATGAGTAAGTCCTATAACTTTCAGCGGCTACATGACTGTTGTTAAAATCTGTCACAGTGCCCTTGAGGCTCTGTTTAGGTACAGTTTTTACTCATGAACCATTCAGTATTATTGGTTTTGCATTTAGGGGTCATCCTACATACTAACAGAGCATGTATCATGCCTGCAATTTCAAGCCTTATTAAAATCATCATTTTTTACCAGCAATGGAGAACTGCCACTTAGCACTTGAAATATATTATTAACACATCCAAAGTAAATCACCCTCTGAAAAGCTAGATGCCTGTCAACGTTTAAATAAATCTCTAATGTGTGATGTTTTCTGAGTCTTTATAATTATATTTTTTGCTTTTTTTCCCCTTGGGTTACTAAGAGAATTCTGGCTTATCTTTGGCGGGGGGAAGGGGAAGTATGAAGCCCAGAAAAGAAGGGCCAAATATAAATGTGGAATGTGTTCAAATTCTAGCAAGGCACAGCAGAAATATCTCCAGGGTAAGGTAGATACATGGGCCAGATGCTTAGCAGGTGTTACTCAGTGTAACTCCATTGGAGTCACGATCTGATTCATAAATTTCAAAAGAGCATCCAGCATACTGCCAAAGCCCTTATGGCTCACATTTACAAGGGAATGGGTGTAGGATGCAAACTAATGCGCACAAGGAAGTGGCAACTGGACCATCTAAAATCTGTCTCAGTGCATCTGGATGAAAGGGTGTGTGTGTGCATGTCTGCTAGAGGCAGTCGTCCAGTTGGCAGATAGACAGAATGGACACATCCCTCATTAAGGGACATGTCATTCACACCTATATGCAACACACTGATGGACATGAAGGACCCCAGGAGGGTCACCAGGTAATATCGCCCATAGTGAATAGAATGTCACAATGTGAACATCAGCTATTTTATGCAAGCGGCTGTCAGGGTATTGTGAGACTGGTTTAATCTTTAAAAAAAAGATTCAATGGGAGAGGTAAAAACATATAAAGGAATATGTTGATCAAGGTTGTTCATGTAGAAGTTTAGTCTCTGACAAGATACCTTTGATTTTTACAGTGCCCCGTTGGGCATATCTTTCTTGCTGAAACATATGAATCAGTTAATTTGTATGACACAAAGCTGATATGCTCAGGCAAAATCGTAGACTTATCACCATGTTGGAGTTCTTGGGGCAGGAACCATCTTTTTGTTCTGTGTTTGTACAACACCTAACATAATACAGTTTGTGGTCCATAGTTGGAGCTCCTAGTTGCTACCACAATACAAATAATAATAATAATAATAGATAAGAGATACATATCCAAGCCGTGGAAAGATATGACCAGCCATCAGCAGGACTATCCACCAAAGAACAACCCACCAAAGCCATATAATGAGCACTGGAAAGTCATTGATAAGCAATTCATATGATCATGTTAATAGTTAGTGATTCAGATTAGCAAGGGCCAAGTCCTTAACTGGGATAAATCAGTGTAGCTTTGTTAACTTCATTGGACCTATGCTGATTGACACTAGCTGAGCATCTGGCTGTAAACAGTTCCCACCATCCCAGTTTGAAAAGGTTCACCATTGCCTCTAGCTCTGTCCCTTTCCAACTACCATAATCTCACCCATGGCAGGGTCCTATTGCAATAAAGAACCCACCCACCATTTTTCAATTCAGATGCAAATCGTGACAGATAAAGACATGTTAAAATAATAGTAACAATGAAGGGAGTGTGCGAGATAGAAATGGCCCTGCTGGGTTGGCATGTGAATCCAGCTTTTTCTCTCCCAGATTAGAAAGGAAGAGAGGAGAGAAAAGGACAGACATCAAACCAATAATTGGTGCTCTCTAGGACCAGAGAAGCCTCAATGGAGCAGTCAAAGTAATAACTAAGTGAGGGCCATATTACAGAAACCGAAGGAAGGAAGAGAGAGTGATAGACTACGCAAAAGGTGGGTTGGGGGAACTAAGACATTAAAGGGAGCTTTAGATGTGGCCAGGAGGAGGTTGCTGGTGATTTTTAGTGCCAGCACTCCTAGAGAAGAAGACCACAGGCAAACTGCAAGGAACCATAGAGGAAGTTACACCAGGATAGTATGTGGGGGGGGGGGGTGGAAGTGAGCAGATCTGTTGCTCAGGTAGTTTAGGAGCAAAAGATGGAGTGTTAAATAAGGGATTCAAAGTAAGGGGGCAGATAAGAAGGTAAAGGGGGGTCGAGAGAGAGAGTTGGAAGACATAAGTGGAAGAATAAGAAGAGTTCTGCCTTATATGTGGTTTCTCTAGCAATAAAGGGACTGCAAACATTTACTGCAAGACAAACACCTCTCTGGGACATAATTTCTGTGGCCAGATAGCTTTACAATTGCACTTTCAATGCTGCTTAATTTTAGAGAAGGAGGAAATAGCCTGGATGTGGGGCGCTGTACCATTCCAGATGTCCTGCATGCCTCGGAAAAGGCAACACACTGGCATCAGCAAGGTAACACTGAAAGGATATAATAAGCAAAATTGTAACCTACCACTGAGCTGCCTGCCTACTGCACCTCCCACACTGACAGCATTATGTGCCACTCCAAATGAAATTCACCCTGGTAATTGCAGCTTCTTTTCAAACAGACAAGGCATCTATCTGTTTGCTGATTAAAAGCCTTTTTATCTACCAACAAAGGCTTTGTTTATTTTAAATATTTGCGCAGAAGGGTTTCCAAGGACCAAAAGGAAAAAAAAAACCAACCCCAGTGCGGCATATTGACAGGAACAATAGAACATACCAGCAAGATTGAAGATATCGAAAGAAAAACATACAGGTGCCAATTGGTCTATTCGGCTCTATTCTTTCTTCGGGGTTTGTAATAACGCCACAATATGTTATTTTTTCCTGACCGGCTGTTTAGACAACTTTTTTTTTTACCCTCCTAAAAACACTCCCTGTTGACAGTAGGCCAATATTTATTTAGCCTTATTAAAAATGTCAATAAAAAACCCCTTGTTATATATATTTTCACAATGTGTCTCTCATCCGGACTCCAGATAGAAATCTACAGCCAGCCGAGAGCTCAAAAACTCCAATGATTATGTAATCCCCTGTGTCTGCGTGAATAACTGTTTGTCTGCTGAAAAGTAGGTGCTTGGACAAAGCATGCAATTTAGTAATTTGACAGACAAAAGTCAAATAGTATTAAAGGTTGGGCCTGATGCTGATTCACTCTCACACTGGTGCAAACTTGAAAGCTGTGAAGTCCCACTAGTGTAAAACTGGTTTGAGAACAAAGTGTGCCTCACTTAGGACCTGATCCAAAGCCCACTGAGTCAGTGCCATGATTCCCATTGCATTCAGTGGGCTTTGAAGCAGGCCTTTAAAGACCATTCAGGCATTTTCAGCTGTGTATTTTGTGGTGCATGGAGTTAGCATGCTGTAAAGATGTCATTGTCACAGTTCCGGACAATTGCACCTGGATTCCCCCTCTATAGTCCACCAAGGGCACCCACTCTCAGGCTTCCGACTCCCTAGGTGTGGCCTTTCTTGGGCGGAGACTCACGTCTCTCTCCCTCCTGAGTGGGGTATTTCCAGACTGACCAGTTCCATGCCTTCACTGTGTTGTTCCCAGCAAAAGAGACTGCCTAAACAGGCCCACTGTGCTTCTCTCATCAGAGAGAGTACACCGTGCAATTGCTACAGTTATAAGTTACCACACTGTTCTTTTTAAGCAAGCATATGTTGTTCTTGAGGTAAAAGCATGAAAGACAAAAAAAAAAGTAAAAACAATAGAAGAACCTACCCAAATCCTAATAAGCTTACACGAGGTTCCCCTATTCCAAGATGGGATCTGGCAGGTGAACAGCCCTTTAACTCCACCCCCACCCCACCCCCCACAGGTGTTCCCACGGTTCCTTTTGCCCAGAATAAGAACCTTCATGAAAAGTTTAGTCCACCCTTTATACAGTTCAGAGATCTTTGAACTGGAGTTTTAAGGAGCAGGTAATCACTAGACAATCAGTTTATCTTCGAAAGACTGGCTTTGAAGGTGATAATTTGCATTTCCCTCCTCCCAAGTACTTTGTAGGACTATACATACATTGTCCCAAACAGGTCTTTGACGTTTCTAGTGCTCCCCAGAGATCTTGTTAATTACATCTTCCTCCCACAGACGTGCGGTACATTCCCACTATAGTACATAATTATTTGCATTTTGAACACTATGAAATTCAAAGATGTGTAACTTAATTCAGTGAGGTTTACCCAGGATATTACAGGACATTGTCTTCTCTGTTATGACCGTCTCATGTTGCAGGTACTTCGGTGACAAAAAGCCAAGTGCTATTTCTTTTATTCAAACATGGGGGTCCCAAAGGCCCAGAGTCTTGCTAAGGTACAAAGCAATCCTAAATTGCTCTATCCAACCTTCTCATGATCATCACAATGTCAAGGGAAGCTCATGTGACGTAGAGTCAGGAAAATAGCTCTGACACTACTCCTCTTCCTCGTCGCTTGTAGAGAGGGTGCTGATGGGAGAAAAGACTTGCAATTTCCTGCACCTTGACCTCTCTAGCTGCTCTGTTGGCCTCTGGAGGCTATTGGTAACTGGTGTATGTTGGAGCTGAAATCAGGGGACTGGCCCAATGCACAGCTGGCAAAGGTTTGGAGAGCACAAAGGTGGCTTAAAGCCTCAAATCTTTTTTGCAGCCTACCCACTTCTGGGTTACCTTGATGTGACCGGGTTATTCACTTGTATTTAAGTGAGCTCCGCATGACCATAATTCCAGTCACATTAAAAAAAAACCAAGTTATGACAGTATATCTGCAGGGCTCACTCTGGAAGACTGGCTGTAACCAAAAGGAGTTCTGCCTGAGTAAGGACTGAATGGTTGGTCCCATTGTTCTCCATGTTCTACCAGCTTTGCTTGCCTTTACATCACTCACCTGAACCCAAATAAAGTGCCATCCTGACTACAGCTAATCTGCTCCTGCTACCCAAACCCAGCCATGTTTTATAGGAAACAAAGGGTTAGGCAAGGACCTGCCATGCATAGGTAAACAAGGAGCTTCTGCCCCCACACCCCAGTGTGGGGCTGGGCACAGTCTCTCCTGAGCACAAGGCCACTGTAAGAATAGTACCGTTATCAGTGCAAGATTTCACATAGCGAGTGAGGAGAGAGGAAGGCCATAACCTCACTTCATTCACAAAAGCTGGTGTAGCTGCACCCAGCTCATATGCGGCCCCTTTGTGGGATGTAGTGGCCACTCTGCAATTCTGGACTACTATATTAAGACACAATCTTGCTTTGGGGATGATGAGGAGGTAGCTTGTGAGGCATTGTGTATGACTCAGACAAATGCAATGGAAGTCTGTCTGGGGCAGAGTAGATGATTACAAACAATATGGTGGAATCCTGACTGTGCTGAAGCCAATGGGAGCTTTGCTACTGGCCTCAATGCTGGGGCCAGAATTTCACCCACAACATCACGCCATTAAAGTCTATTATCTATATGGCTTCCACAAGAAGCGCTGTCCCCATTGGAAAGAGACACAACTATATTCAGATGTTCTCCCAAGCACAAGAAAGATCTCCCATGATCCATCTCTGAACTGCCTCTCTTCCAGAGTAGGTTGGAAATTAGGGGACAAAATGATGATTCCTCCCCCCTCCCTAGGGAAATTCAAAATTTGAACACTTTCAACTGGCTCAATAGTTGGGTGAAAAACAGGGGAACACATCTATCAAATTTTGGTCTAAACTCAAGGGATTGTGTGTGGAGAGTTGGGGGGGAAGAATACATTTTTGACAGAAACATTTATCTAGATTGTTTTTAATCTGGTACAAGTTTGCCATGTCTCAGAATGGCTGATAAGACTGTGTGCCGTGCCTGTGTTTTTCCAGCCATGAGGTTGCAAGTGAAGATCAACACCAGAGACAGAAACTGAATTTTCTGTCTTTGCTGGTCTTTTCTTTCCCCTTTTATGGGTGTGTGTCTTGTCTTTCTTTTAGGAAATGGGATTGGACTTTACAAAATCAGCTCCAGTCCATCTCAACTCACTACTCTTGTTCCCAAAAGGACAGTTATTACCATCTTTTACCAACTAAGAGGCTGTTAAGCTAGGATCTTTAAAGATTCTCTCCTGCTAAAGGGAAAGAGAACAAGGATTGTTGTTCAAACGAAAACCTTACTGAATACTTTACATTTCAAATGCTGTAACTGTTTTCCTCCTTTTTCTGTATCTTTAATAAAAGGCTAAAAAAGATTTTTAATGGTGTTTGCCATGGTACTAAGCCTGCTGAGATCTCTATATCCCAAACCTTGTTTAAAACTGTTTAATGTTGGACAGTGAGAGGGTTATGTTAACACCTTTGAATCTTCGGGCCCACGTAGTCCATCTAAAATAACAGAACACCGCTAACACCGAGAAATAAACAATAACACGCCACAGGGACTTTGTCTACTCGTTCTCTGATTATCTTGGGAGTGCTGGGGATTGAACCATGTGTGTTGCTTTGTCTGATGAATTCACACCCTGTGGTAAGTTGTTTCATTTATGAAATGGGTTATTGACTCACAAGATGAAGGAAGAGATGGGAAACACCAATTAAGAGAGGAAGGATGGTTTGGATTCAATTCCTGACTCTGCTACAGACTTCCTCCATGACCGATTGGAAACAGAGTTACACCAATCCTAATTTACATTTACTATTCTTGGGTGGGATCCATGAAACAATTTAAGCAGCTAAATCCTGTGTTTAGGCATGTAAATAATATTTCTAGGCACCTAAGTCCCATGCATTGCACCTCTGCGGTCCACAAAACACCCACCTAGTCCAGAGCACCTAACTTGCTGCTATCAAAGTTCCTTAAGTGACTGAGGGCAAGTCTACACTACAAAATTAAGTTGGCTAAAGTTACGTCAACGGACAGCCACTGAAGTAATTGGATGAGTTTTACATGTCCACACTATGCTTTTTGTAGTAGCAAACAGCTTGTCACCCTGTGTATATCAGATTGGGCGATACCAGCCATTTGAACAACTCCAGGCCAAAGGTCCATGGGGCTTGCAAAGCCATTAAATGCAGGGCACTTGTGATTTGCTCTGAGATGTGCTTGATGGGCACTTTTTGGAGGATGTTGCTTGAGCTGGGTGTGGCGGGTTGCTGAGCCTATGGGTCAGGGATATGGCATTTGTCAGTGGCAGGGTGGCTCAGCTCTCACTTCATATCTCGCCCTATGTTCTTCCCCTTCCCTGTCCCCATAGGGGTCTGCCCACCTCCCTGTGTGTGTATGAGCAGATGATCCTCTGCTAATTCTCTCTTCCTCTTCCTCTTGTCTGATGGCTACATTGTGGTTTTAATTCACAGTGGGCCTGTCATGGGGCTAGTGGGAGGGGAAGAGTGATGGGGGGAGAATGGCTCTTTGGCACAGTGGTTGGGCCCCCACCTGAAAGGTGGTAGTGAAGCTCTTGGTCTAGTGGAACAGCTTCAGCAGGAATGATTGAAGGGAACCCCATAGCTCTGTGGTTGGATCACACTGTTGAGAAGATTTGCAGACCCCTGTTCAAATCCTTTATGCCCTTCTGGCTGAGCGGGGGTCCGGGGGCCTGGACCTTGGGTCTGTCCTGTTCCTGGTGAGTGCTCTACCTGTGGCCTACCACTAATTCCTCTTCCCCTTCCACCCAGTTTCTATGTGAAGTGAGGCATGTGCCTACTTCATTCCCTCAGACAATGACTTAGGCACCTAAGTTGCCTGTTGCCGGGGCTCTCGCTAATGGGCGGATCATTAAGCAGAGATGGGTGCCTCCCTGCAGTCCAGATTTAGGGCAGGTCTACCCTACAAATTTACACTGGCATAGCTGCACCGCTGTAGCACCTTTGGTGAAGTCGCTTTAAGCTGATGGGAGAGAGCTCTCCCATTGGTTTAGTAACTCCACCTCTGCGAGAGGCGGTAGCTATACTGATGGGAGAAACTTTCCTGCCAGCATAGCACTGTCTACGCAGGAGGTTACAGTTGGTATATCTACATTGCTCAGGGGTGTAGATTTGTCACACCCCTGAGTGACGTAATTATAAATAAGTATGTAGTGTAGGTGCCTAAGCTTTGGTCTATCTCTATGAGAGGGGTGAGGCTTAAGACACACTCCTCTTCTGGGCATCTCCCATTGGCTAGCTTAGGCGGCTCCCCACATAATGTGCAGTCTTTTGGGGATCACATTTTTAGGCACCTCTTTCTCCCCATCCATCTTGTAGGGGATGCTAGGTACCTAACTCAGCCGGGCAGATCGCAGAGCTGCCCATGATTTTCTAGGCACCTAAAAGGTGGGCTCCAGCCTGAAGCCTAAGTCCCTTGTGTATCCCATCTCTTGTGACAAATGGGGCTGAAGTAGGATATTGTAGAATGTTGTTGGTTTTTTTAATTGCAGAGTGTGAACAGTAGAAACACTATAGATCCCACAGATGCAATGTAAAAGCTAATACATCTTAGGGTGTTTCCATTCCCTCTGGTCTTGATTCCAATCCCACTTAACCTGGCTTTACACAGAGGTAACTCCAATGAGAGGAAATACTCCTGATTTAGGGCTCACTGAAGCCAGTGAATGACTCCATTGAACTTTGGATCAGGCCCTTACGCCAGTGTGAATGAGATCAGAATCAGATCCTTAGCTCCTTCCTCCTATCCTGAGCAATCTGAAAAAGTGAAACAGCTACTGACAACCCTGCAGCTGCTTTCTGGGAGCTATGGCTGCATCTGTAAAGGGTGGGGGACTGACAGGGACTGCTTTCACTTTGCAGCCTACTTAGGCCTCTGCCCCCTGGAAGAAAAGAGAGAGAAGAGGGTTGGGAAAGCAGGAGGAGATGGTAGAGGAAGAAGAAGAGAAGCAGTGGAGAGATAGCACCAGTGTGTACATTCATTGAGTCAAAGGCCATTTCAGCCATTGGATTACCACTTTCACCCAAGCTATTTTTTTTCTACCCTCTCTGCTTCTCTGTTCCCTCCCTGACACTTTATTTTCCTGTTAATCACAGTTCATTGACACCCCATCCCCTGCATGAGAGCTTCTCCATGTTATACCAGCACATTCAGTTCAGCATAATCTCTTAGGAATGTTTCTCCTCCTTTGTATCTGGGCCTCAGATGGCTCAGCACTGACCTAACAAATTAAGAGGACGGAGCTAGGATTTTTTTCCTCTTTAAGAGGACCTACAGGGACTTGTTTGCTCTAGTTTAAACCCCTGGCATAAGAATTCACAGCAGTTCTTCTGATTTCAGTGTTATTAGCTAAATGTGGACGTTGTTTTGGTATCCAAGGTGGATGGGTGTATAAGCGGGCAGGGAGGTCAAGGAAAAGCCAAAGGGATTCTTTGGTGGTCTTGGTGGTTGTTAAAATCTCTAACTGGAAATCTTATTTTAACAAAAACAACATAAATCGATTGCAAAGGAACCCACAAGCATCCACCCTGTGCACCACGACAGTATGTTAACATTCCTTGGCTGTCAGCTGATCTTTAACTAATACAAGAGATTCATTAACCTTTGTGTAATCTGGCAGAGAACTATGGTTCTGCAACCATTCTAGCAGGCTCGCCTCAGGAGTGAGATGAGTGCATCTGTCTCAACCCTTGATGGATAAAATCAACCACATATTACAGGACTGAAATCTCTTTACTCCCCAAAATGGGAGGGTAATCACACAGGACTGATTCATTATCATGGAAATGGATCTTGTTCCAAGAGGAAACCATCTTTTTAAGGTCAGTGAGTGTAAAGTACGCAGCTCCCATAGCAAGGCTCAGTCTACCTTGTCTGATTCCAGTTATTTAAAAGTAAACATTGTTTGAGTCAAACCTACATTGTGCTTTCAAGGGGGTTGGGCATAAGCCCAACTCCAGGAGCAGCTCACAGAGGTGCTGTGACTTAGACACCCCTCTGAGTTACAACTCCTCCTTTACTTGTTCCCAGGGAGTAGCAATTCATACCAGCAGCAAAATATGACACCCTTTGCATCAGAACAGCTGGCTGCTACTCTGAAACCTGTCATCCTGCACCTAATTGCTCTAGGGAGGGGAGTAAGCAAAGGATCCGAACATGCTTATTCCTGCATGACTAGACCTAACCTGCTGGTAGCCTGCATGAGAACATAAAATGGAGGGTGATGGTCTCGACTACCCCTTACTCCCTTGTGTGGGCATGCAGTCTAAATCACAATCTAGTACTCTATGGTTATCAATGGCCTCTTTCTGCATAGTAAAAAAGAAAAGGAGTACTTGTGGCACCTTAGAGACTAACAAATTTATTTGAGCATAAGCTTTCGTGAGCTACAGCTCACTTCATCGGATGCATTCGGTGGAAAATACCGTGGGGAGATTTATATACACACACACCGAATGCATCCGATGAAGTGAGCTGTAGCTCACGAAAGCTTATGCTCAAATAAATTTGTTAGTCTCTAAGGTGCCACAAGTACTCCTTTTCTTTTTCGCGAATACAGACTAACACAGCTGCTACTCTGAAACCTGTTATTTCTGCATAGTAATTACAGCAGGGTTAAAATGGCCTAATGATTCCATTAATTTCCACAAAAAACTGACCTCCATCCATAACAGAGATTAGGCAAAGGACTAAAGGATAACAGAACAGCATCCCTACATATAGGAATATAGCCTGTCATACCTGGTCCAGCTGTTGCTTATAATAATACTCAGCACTTCAGCTGGGTGAACCATTTGTCACAAATGACTTATTTAATGAATTTAGCCCTCCCTGCCCCCATTTGCAAACTTTCTGCAAAGTGATGCAGAGTTGTTCATTATTTGTAATGGTCCAGCAAATCGTTTGTCTCAATAAATGATAGTATGGATGAGGAGTGAACCGAGAGCTTAAGCATAAACTTTCAATAGTGACTAGTGAGTTGAGATGCTCCAATCTGTATAGAGAATGAAAATCAGACCGTTTTTGAGCACTTTGGGCACTCAAAATCACTAATCTCATCTGAAAATGTAGATGTGCTTCTTCATTATAGACAATTATTCAGTTAATTCGAATGATGTTTTATTGCCTGACTGGATGACTGCATCTCTGGGAAAAGGAGAAGAGAGATCATATAATAAATCATAACGTCCTCTTGTTTGCATATGAAAATAGATATTCATATAAATAGCAGCATCTCCCTCCACAAACAGTTGTATGAATGGAAGTGTTTGCAGGAACATGATTATTTCTAGGAATTCTTCCCGTCTTGTCTGCTTAGATTGTAAGCTCTTCTGGACAGTGACTGTCTATGTGTAAGCACAGCACAGGTCCTCTATCTCAGATGGGGCCTCTGAGCACTATTGTAATATAAAGACTACAGGTTCTCATTACACAACCAGCTCTACTTCCAGGGCGAAATTCCGCCTGTAATATGTGCCTGTCCAGGTATCTTGTAAGACTGAAATCACGGTTGTATGTGAATGTCTTCCAATAAACAGAACAATAAACAGAGTCTCTCTCTCCCTTCTCCACCTATACAGGCAATGGATAGGTAGAAGAAATACAATTTTAATTTGAGGATTGGCGACCTGCTGAAGAGCTTTTTGAGGTTAAGCTAGGCCAAAGAGATGGGTGATATCTTTAGCTCTGTATGCAGCAAGAACAACAGTCATTCTGATCTTCTGCCAGTGTGATTTCTGTCAGTCAATTAGAATAGGCACCTGTGACAGCTTTATCCCCAGTGGCCATCACCTTCTCCTGCCCCTCCCTCTGTTATCCTCTCCTCTTTGTTCCCATTTTAATATTGGCCCCGTTCCTGCAGTCTGATGTGCATGAGTGGGACCTTTTACAGGCACATCTCCTTTGTAATTCAAGCAGGCATCAATAAGCACAGGCTAGATGCAGAGATGATCAGTTCTTTTGGGGATCTTTATTTATATTGTCAAGCACCATGAATATTTATGATCAGCAGCAGTTTTGGCTCCTCTGTGCACCAGGCAGGCCACATCACTTATGCTACGAGGGGGTCTGTCTACAAGTGTTTAAGACCATGTGCACTGAAATATCATGGTGATGAGGATGGTGTGAAAAAATAGCTAGACTGAAAGGTGTTGTTGTCTCATTCTGTATGATCCCACCTCACTGAAGCATGATTTACATCTAGTGGTCCCCTCTAGACAGGAGCTTAAGTGGACACATTTCAGAGTAGCAGCCGTGTTAGTCTGTATTCGCAAAAAGAAAAGGAGTACCCGTGGCACCTTAGAGACTAACAAATTTATTAGAGCATAAGCTTTCGTGAGCTACAGCTCACTTCATCGGATGCATTATCTAAACACATTATGTGCATTAATGAATTCATCCTCATGACATCCCTGTAAAATGGGGAAGTATAGTGTCCCATTTAACAGATGAGGAACTGAAGCCTAGAGAGATTAAATGACTGGCACTAGGTCACACAGGGAATCAGCAACTGAACTCAGGTCTCCTGACTTCCAGTCCAGTGTTTTAACCACAAGACCAACTTTTCACTCATTCTATGGAAGGGAATATATGGGCCAGAATGTGGGAAACCATTTAAGAAGGAGTTTACATTCTACTCTTCTTAAAGCACAAATTCATTTTCTGCAGGCTGTCAAAGCAAACTGTTCTGCTGACTGCCGACCAAAGAGATGCAGGCCTGGTATGTGAAGATTGGATCCAGATATGAATTTACCCAAAATTCAGGGGTATCCTGACTTGTAATTCCAAACTGGATTCCTCTCTCATCTGAATAACTCTAGTAATGATTAATAATCTGCTCCTCATAAATATCTTGCTGGCAAAAAGCCCTGAGAACATGGTATTATTTACATAATTGTCTGCAAAGAACAGCTGTGTAGTCCCCCCCCTCCAGTCAAATCTGTAGTATTCCTGTACCCAAACAGTCGCAAATCTAAACACATAGGTTTGTTACTTAAGATCCAAAGTTGCTTGGTGAACAGATGCGTCTGACAGGAAAACAGCAAACTGTAAATATGGCTGAAAACTGATGCAAAAACATTCCAGAAAATCAGTTTCTGATCCTGAAATCAGATCAATTCCAGTCATCCCGACCACCCATGTGAGCCCCATTGCAGAATCAAGCCCATATTTACCAATAACTCTTAATTAAACTGAACAGTTCACTTCTACAGCTGCTTTCCTGTAAACAAAGTGCAAATTAGTTCAACCAGTCAGTTAAAAATTGTACAGTTATGCCAGGCAATTTAAAGGGATACTGGGAAGTTTGAAATCCAGTCAACTGAAAAAACAAATTGTTTCAGAACCTGACCCTGAGTCCCCCTGTCCTGTTACAATCACATTTTCTAAATTTGTTTCCTCTCTTTTCATGTACTAAGAACTCATGCAACAACAGGGGAAACTGAACCCATTTTTAAATCATGCATACACTTAATCATAGACTTGATTTTACTCAGGTGAGTACTTCCATAAGGAGGCTGGCGGTGTTCTGGAAATTTACCTGCTGATAGTTCCACAAACGGATTACTCACCTGAGTAAATTTGTTAGTCTCTAAGGTGCCACAAGTACTCCTTTTCTTTTCACCTGAGTAAAGTTAAGCCCATAGCTAAATGTTTGCAGTATCTAGGCCTACATAACTGACTACACAGGGAATCCAGTGAAACTGCCTCTACTCAAATTGATATCTGTATAGACCAGGGGAAGTCAATTATTTTTGGTCACAGTCCAAATTTCTTGATCAAGATATAGTCAAGGTCCAGATTCCAGAATAACATTTGTCACAGCACAATAACAATAACAAAAAGATTTTGTGGTCCCTTCAAAAGCATCTGGCAGTCTGGATTTGGCCCCCCAGTCTGCCTATTGACCACCCTGGTTCAGACAATCCGACATTATACCTAAGAGAGATTAGGAAAAGCCATTTTAGGTGTTGCTTGCAAGACGAATAGGTACAAATATTCAGGCAGATGTGTGATGTTTGAGTGGACGGTCCCTTTCCAGCTGAATGCTCTTTGTAGTTCTTTTTTTAATGCCAGCTGCAGGCATTAAGCAGGCAAATGCCCAGCTCCTTGCTTTCCTAGGAGTTTTTGCCACCATGCCAGCAATTTAAAACTCAGCTCTCCACGGGTAACTCAGAAGCACTCTGGCCAAGGGTCTAACCCTTCTCCTTATTTCCGCCCATTATAAGGAGTGTTTATGAGGGCCCGCAACCAAAGCTGGGCTCGCCCCACAGCCCCTCAGGTTCCAAATAAAGGCTCCTCCAGGATTAAAGTTGGACCGCTCAGCAATTGCGATCCGCCTTTGATCCCGCACTCTCTCGATGCGGGGGGGAGGCAGCCGCCAAGCAACGGGGTGAAGTCTCGGGAATCGTTAAGCTCGGTGTTCTGGAAAGGACCGTATAGCTCGTCCCCGCAGCCACGCAGGGGGCTAAACGGCTGCCATAAGGGCCAGTGCAACCTATTCTCCGAGTGCGCTGTTTTATACCCCAGGGGAAACACCTTGTAACATGGCGATTTCCACCCTCCCCGGCACCCCGGCACCATCATTGCAACCCTTTGTGCTGCTAACAGCTGGGAGACACCCATCAAACAGCGAACTCCGTGTTGACCAGGGATGGCACTTCCAGCCAGGAAACTGAGATGCCCACCTTGCATCTCCATGTCCCTTCAGGTCTCCCCCTGCTTTGAGGGAAGGCTCCGAGCAGCTACCGTAAACACTCATCTTGCTAACCGGATCACAGGCCAATACTAAGGAGCGGTTTCAATCAGTCCCCCCCCCCCCAGCCACGTGCCTCCAACTGGCCCAGCCTGGCCACCCGGGACCCTCGCTCCCTTTCCAACCGGGGCCGTTTACACGGGGTGTCCTAATGAGTTTGAGAGTAGCAGCCGTGTTAGTCTGTATTCGCAAAATGAAAAGGAGGACTTGTCGCACCTTAGAGACTAACAAATTTATTAGAGCATAAGCTTTCGTGAGCTACAGCTCACTTCATCGGATGCATTTGGTGGGAAAAAAAAAGAGTTTGGGAAGCGCAGCCCAAAACCAAGGCGATGTAAACATAACTGACTCTTCAGCGGATCTTGTGGCTGAAGCTTAGGCTAGAGAGAGACGCAGAAGGAGCAACGTCCCCGTCTCCCCAACCCTGTGTTTGTCTTTGCACCAGAAATGAGTCCGGCTTCATTTGCACTCTTGGACAGCTCGCCCTTAGTCATAATAAGCTCGGCTTTCCCCCTCCACATAGAGCTTAGCGGGGGGGAGGCACTGGATGATTCAAGAGGTGCTTTTCCCATTTCCCCCTTCTCGGGGGGAGGGGGGGGGAGAATGAGCTGATTTTTTTTTTCTTTCAAGTTCCTCGCTGGGGTCGCGTTAAGCTGCTCTAGCAGGAGCAGTCCCCGGGAGGGAGAAGGAAAAAAAAGAGAGAGAGGGAGATCTGCTCCAGGCAGCCGATTTACACGGTGATTCTGATGCTGCTCATCAACGCCTGAAGATTGCAAGTAGGGTCCTCCCAGGCAGCGGGGAGGTGGAGCGCGCCGCGCCTCTCGCCTATAAGGAGCTGCCCGGCGCCGGGCTTGCTGAGTCTGAGCTCGGGAGGCGAATTTCAGTGTGCCTGGACCTGCTCCTTTAAGAAGATTGCTGTAGGAGTGGCTCTCTCGCCACAGCCTCATCGGGAGCGTCTGGATGGAGTAAATGAGCAAAGGGAAGGGAAGGCAACCCAGAGGAGAGCCCGGCTGGCGTTCTGAGATTGGGGTGCCAGACGCCTGCTCGCCCCGTGGAGAAAATGGATTCTGCTCCCAAACTCTCCAGTCGGTTGACTTTGCTGCTCTTCAGTGTGTGGCACCTGGGATTAACAGCAACAAATTGTAAGTAGCAACGGGCATGCCGGAGACCGGTGCAAACGAGCGGCTTTCTGGGGGTGTTTTGCCAGGGTGGAGGAAAGCTACCGTCTAGGGTATTGGACGTGACCTCTAAGAAAGTTAGCGAAGCTCCTGATTTGCTCAGTCCGCGTTCTAGGCGGCGAGTTAAGGAGTTTGTTACCCCTGACATGCAAAGTTCAAGTCGGATGGAGAGGTTCCTTGCAACGGTCAGGCTGATGTGGATCCTGATCATTCTTTGCCTGAAGCCCCGTTTGTTGGTTTGCGCTGCTGGCTCCTTGTACGAGCGCCTGCCGATATCGCAGAGATGCCTCTGTTGGTCTAGGCTCCTAGCTCGGATTCTGCAGCCTGTTTAAAGGTACTCCCCCCTTCCGACCGGGAATTCGTGTCTCCTCTTAGCTAGCCCGCAGGACATGAACGTTTTAAGCGTGTCCCGGATACGCATTTTAGGCTAGCCAGGTGGCAATAGCTGAGCCACACAAAGAGCAGCTCCTGCGCGCGGTCCAGATGTGAAACCCTGTCGACTTCTAAAGTGAGATGAATTCCACATTGCGTTCAGCCATCAAACCTTCCCAGAGCATGAGTCGGTGTGAAGGATGAATGCAGAAGTCTCTGCAGCCTGAAAGGTGCTGTGGTTTTTAAATAACACAGTAAACCAAACTTGATCAATGGCTAGTGTTCCTACCCTGGCATCCAAACGTGGGTAGATCTTTCTCTTCTAAGTCTGACTTCTATTTCCTTTTCATCGGATGAGAGAAATCCCATAAAATAATTCCCCTCAAAGTACCCCCCTTTCTATTTGTTTTGGCCCTAGGGTTATGCCAGCTGCGTTTGTCACTGCAGACAATGATCATTCTGAGGCATGGTATGATCTGCTGTGTCACAGTGAAAGGGGAACAGAGAGCTGTCTACGGGTTGTCTCTATTCTTCTAACCCTTGGTGCAGTAATGAATATGCAGATGGTGAACACGACCTTTTGCGCTGCTTAATAATACTAAAATAAAGAGCAGTAAGTGATGGCAGTGAAAGACTGAAACAAGAAATGGTGGGCAATGTTAACACTCTACATAAAGAAGGATACCTGAGTCTGTCCAGAAGGTATCGAACAGTATTTCTATAAGTTCTTAAATTCATAGCATTGACCTCTATCACTTCCCTAGCAAGAAGTCCAGAATCCAAAGATCTATTGATGACTTCAGAAATCGGGTCATGAAATAAGTAGAAGCAGATTAATATCCACACCTCCTGATGTGTGTTAACCCATTTTGTAAATATAATTTACTCCTGTAATACTGGTGGCTGTGGAAGGGGGGAGGGAGGGTAGAAGAATCTCGCCTAAATGAAATTTTTGCTGTTGTGAGGTGGAATAGAAGGACGCCCGAGTTCTGATATCTTTTTGAACACTAGAGGTCGCTATTGCCATATAGATTCCCTCCGTTGGAAGGAGGCAGGCTGGAAAGAGGCGTATAGTCACATGTTGACATAGCTAAAGAAAGAGAATCGTTTGATAAACAGGGGGAAAGTAAATTCAATAAACACCATAAATATATGAATAGGAATATTTCCCCCTTCTTCTGTGCCGTTGCTCTTAAATGCACAACAAAAATGCTAGGGCGGGGAGAACTTTTTTTTTTTTTTTCTTGGAGCCAATTAAAATATGGTTAATATATTTTAATAATATTCTCAAATACTAACTGGCAGGAGATTTAAGACTCCGGCTTGCCATTACTGATATAGTAATAAAGTTAATTTCTAACATTTAAAAGGAAACTCTGCTTTAATGAGTTTTACTATTTCATGGTTGACAATTTAATATACCAGTGCCAATAAACCTTTTCCCCTGAATACATGCTGCTTCCTAAATATTTAGAAGCCAATCTTTTTAAAGCGTAATGATCAATGGTTTTATTATACTGCACAGATTTTACTTGTTCATTGAACAATGAATTAGCCTGGGGTAGGCTTTAAGCGCTTTCTCTGGGAGCTAAGCTAAAGAGTCTATGTGAACCTGTAATACCTGTAAGGTCCTAAGAACGCCACAATAATTTTATCCTGTATGAAAACTCTTCACCGCTTTTACAAAAAAAATCTCTGCACATCTGACTAGATTTTCAGCTGGCATACAAAATTCTAGCACCATTGACTTTAGTGCAATTAAGCTAGCTCACATCTTCTGTGGACTTGAAACAATATATTACAAATCGATATACGTGTCAAAATCTTCATCTCTGTGTGCCTAGAATTAGGCTCCCTAAATCCACATTTAGATACTGAAATGACCTCCTTTTCAGAGATGCTGAGCACAGAAACTTGTAATGAAGTTGAGGGGAACTGTGAGTAGTCTGAAAACTGGGCAGCTTCTATATAGGAGCCAAAATATGGATTTAGAAGCCTCGACTTAGGCTCCCACTCTTGAACGTTTTGGCCAAGGAACCAGATTCTGATCTTATTTACCCTGGGTAATTCCATTGATTTCAATGGAGTTGCTCCCGGTTTACACTAGTGTAAACAAGAACAGAATTGGGAGCTCCGTGTTCTTAGTGGAAAAGAACTGTGTTTGGAGTAGGAAAAATCAACTCTGATACTGAGTCCTATTAATACCAAATATAGCAGTAATGTAGGTTTTGTATTCTTAATTTGAGAGACTATTTTTTTATATTCTGTATTTTTGCATATACTTTTGCCTTCACCTGTGTTTCTGAGAGGTCTTGGCATTGGGTGAGTTAATTACCTCACATCTCTGAATGTTTGTCTCATGATCCCACTTCTGCTATATTTCTGAAACTAAACAAAGAACTGCTAAAGAATCTGCTTTGAAATGAAGCTATGGGCCAGGGGTCAGTAGACCTCATTAGAGAGATTAGAATTACCTAATGCTAATAAAACTCCATCAATTCTTCAACCTTGCTTCATTGCAGTGCTTTATTACATTAAATAACTACAGTAGCAACAAGATTTCTCCCTGGGATATTAATTGCCAGAAAATAGATACAAACATTATTGAAAGCCATATTGCGTACATAGTCTTGTGACATTTTAATTTCTACATTATCAGCTGGCAGGGAAAAATTGCATAAAATGGATTTCAGAGTAGCAACCGTGTTAGTCTGTATTCGCAAAAAGAAAAGGTGTACTTGTGGCACCTTAGAGACTAACGAATTTATTTGAGCATAAGCTTTTGTGAGCTACAGCTCACTAGCTCTCACATAGGCTCTCTTTTCCCTGTGTTGTGTTCAGGGCTTTGGAGCGGAGCCCAGAGCAGCTCTGGAGCAGTGGAGCTGCAGGTTTTTGCCTGCAGCTGGAGCACAGCTCCAAAGCCCTGGTTGTGTTATTACTTTTTATGCATGCTATAAATATCCTGTATCCAACCACTGACAATTTAGGAATAATTTAGCCACTAAATTGCATCTCAAAACATGCAACTTTTTTGTTCAAGAGGATTTAATCCATTTTATAAAAAGAAAAGGAGTACGGCTAGTGAGCTGTAACTCAAAAAAGCTTATGCTCAAATAAATTTTTTTAGTCTCTAAGGTGCCACAAGTACTCCTTTTCCTTTTATAAAATGGATTAAATCTTCTTGAACAAAAAAGTTGCATGTTTTGAGATGCAATTTAGTGGCTAAATTATTCCTAAATTGTCAGTGGTTGGATACAGGATATTTATAGCATGCATAAAAAGTAATAACACAACCAGGGCTTTGGAGCTGTGCTCCAGCTCCAGGCAAAAACCTGCAGCTCCACTGCTCCAGAGCTGCTCTGGGCTCCGCTCCAAAGCCCTGAACATAACACAGGGAAAAGAGAGCCTATGTGTGTTCATATGTGTATATATAAAATGCTAATTTCCCCATCTCAAGATAAGTGGAGCTAACTTGTAGCATAGGCATTGGACAGCTCCTTCATTGACTCTGAAACGCTGAAGAGTAAAGCACTGAAAACTAAAGCTAGGAAGAGACTACTGACCACTACAATATATAGGCTGTGTCTGCCTCTTCAGAAGGGGGCAATTGCAAAAAAAAAAAAATTGAACGTGCAGGATTTTAAACTCTGAAGTGCAGATTTTACTTGGCTGCCATCTCTCACATGGGCAAAAAGTCAGAAGTTAAGAATCTCTCTTAGAGAGGACGCATCTCCCAAGTCCCGTGGGGGGGGGCGGGGGAGTAATTCTTTAAGCAATGAATGCTGTGTTTCCGTTACAGTCTATTCCTTGCCCCGTACACATAGACTCAACGGAGCCAATCCACTAGCATTTAGGGCCTGATTCTGAGAAACTCCACTGAAATCCCATTTACAATGCCCAATCAAGGCTGTGGATGTTCAGCACTTCTCAGGATCAAACCCTTAAATTCCCTCCTATGGAACAGATCCTGCTCCTGGCAAAGTCAACGGCAAAACTCTCATTGACCGCAGTGGAACAGGATCAGGTTTTATATGAGGAGATTGTATCTCTACATCTTTTTGTTTTGGTCAGTGAAATACTTATTGTGGCTCGTGGCCAGGCAAAGAGTTGAGTGAAGCATGAAAGAAGAGAGTTGGTCACAGAAACAGACATGTCAGGTCAAGTATGATGTATTGGACAAAGGAATCTTTTAGGCAGTAAACGCGGTGGGTCTGCTGACTCCAGTCTCACTTTGCGCTGCCCTGAATCAAGAGGAACTACGTAGAAGTCAATGGAGAGGGACAGATGTAAATGTGGTCAAGTCAGTAGCGACTCCGGCGCTGGCTATTTGGAACCCTGGGCTAATCAGGATTTACACTCGTTTAAATGAGAAAATGGTGCCTCTCGCTCAATAACGAGGAAAGCAGCAGGTTTGCTGTAGGCATGATTTTCATGGGGTCATAAATGATAAACTTAAAAAAGACCCGTTGGGTAGATCAGTGATGCAGTCTGTGGAGTACTTGCTGGTAGGCTGTGCAGAGTGGGATGATCCCCTGGTATTGGCTCTTGCTCTTTGTCTCCAGTTCCTAAATGGCCATTAAAAGAAGCTAAAATTCATGAATGCTTTACTTTTTGTCTGTAAGGAATTGATATAGTTACTCTAGAGATGTGCGATCATGAATGAGAGGGGATCACTAATGCAAGGGCTTCTGGGTATTTCTCTCAAAATGTGGCCCATGCAATGCCAAAGCCCCAGACACCTTAATCATCAATACCTTGTATCATGTACACTGCATTATTGTCTTTACTTAACATTCACTCAGTTCTGCTGAGCCAGAGCCAATGAATTCAATGGAAGTCTTTCCATTGACTTCAATGGGCTTTGGATTGTCCTTCCAGCAAGCAGATGGCATTATCAGCTGCCAGGGCAATTAGTATCTCTGTATTAAACAAGGGAATTGTCTGCACTTCCGTTGTTTATGATGAAAGCACAGCAAAGCCTTTCATGCAATTAACAGCAAGAGAAAATTGTTTTCAAATGGATTCTAGGGTAACATGAAACGTGTTAAGTTCATGCTGTAGGAAATATTGCGATTCTGCGCATAACACTTTTAACGCACACTTTCCAAGAATGTTGCAAGTGTCTGCTAATTTTAGCTCACAGATGAGTGATGTTATTACCATTTTATAGGTGGAGAAACTGAGGAACGAGGGTGATATAGCAAGTTAGAATGAGAACTTGAGTCCAACTAAGGTGCACAGGTGAAACAGTGGCGGGGTACAATTGAATGAGTGCAGGGGCTGCTTCCTTTCATTCCCCCTGTCAGTAGTAAAGTGTCTTTAAGGAACAGTTTCTTCAGTCTTTCCTCAAGCAAACTCCCATTTAAGGCAAAGGATAGAGTGGAGCCCAACAGGATTTGGCCCTGTGTAATTAAGTCTTAAATTCAGTTAGTTCCTGGAGACTTTAGGTGGATCAGTAGGTGAAACAGAAGGCATCATTACAGTTATAAGCATGTCCGCCTAGTGTCAGAGAAACAGGAGAATTTGTATACACAGTGCTGGTTTGATGTCCCTGATGATTAACTACTTGCGTTAATTGTGTCTCTGCATTGTCTAATTGCTCTGTGCAGATTTGTGCTGCTTGATAATGTCATCTGGTCACTGGATCAGTGGAAGTGATGGAATTTTAAGTGATGACAGCATTGAAATAGAGAATTCTGAGAAGAAAGTGGATGCCAAAATACATCTATCAGTATCTTATTTTTAACTAGCAATCCTGCTAGCAATGTGTGGTTTTAAAACAAAAATACCCAAACCCTAGAATTCAGTAGCGGAATAAAAAAATTGCTCTTGTTCAGTAGGTGTCTCAATATTTGCTGCAGAAATATAGGAAAGTAATTTATGAAAAGAGAAGGCCATGTAGCCATTTGAATTTTGTATGTGTCATGAGGGACCTTGCCTGGTCTTTTTCGCCAGAAAGATGGAAAAAATCACTTGGCTCTAAATGTTGCCTCTGCAAAATGCTACCTGCTTTTCTATAGCACTGCAAATCTACAGTAGAGCATCACAGAATTTGGAAAGTTCTGGCAGAAGTTCATGTTCAGAGACTGTCAACACAGTGCTTTGATAAGACAATACAAAATCCTTCATAAACTCTACTTCCAGAAACTTCTCCTAAGATATATTAGAGTGGTGGGTGCCGTACATTAATAGAGATGAATTAATATTGCCTATATAAATAAACTAGGGATCAAAAGTCTGAGTAGCTTATTCTCCGTGGATGATCCAAACATCTTCTATTGCAAGTAAAGTGTGGACCTTTGAGTGAGATGGAATTGTTCTAAGTAATTTTGGCTTCTCTTGTGGTGCCTGGTGTTCCTCCCTGGTGAATTCAGACAAAATTGGTGCTCTACTCCTGAGAGATTCCAGTGAAACCATTGAGTGATGAATCTCTCACCTGATGAATGCCCAAAAGATTGCAACTCAGGAAATATGGTCCAGTTGTTACAGCAGAGGACTGGAAGTCAGTCTGCCACTGATCCAGTGTGTGACCTTGGCAAGTCACTTAGACTCTCTGTGTCACTTTTTCCAGTTAGATAATGGAGGCCTTTCTCTTCCACCCTCCTTGCTCCCATGAGGTCGGTGAGTTATGCTAGAGACTGAGCACTGACCTGTGTCATGTGCCTGGAAATCCTGTGATGGTAGATGGGAGGAAGAGTTCTGTCCAGTTCTATTTAGGGATTTCTCCAGAATGCAGCATTTAGACAAAGGACAGACCAGGAGTGGGTTTCAGGCTTGAATTCAGATGCCACAGCAGCATGTTCATGACATTTCTGCCATCTTTTGTCTAAACTCAGCTGGGTGTGGAAAACAGATGCTGTCTGATTTCTTTTTGGCATCAGGACAGTCATGGGTTGATGGTAAATGACATGAAACTCATTGACTGGTGGAGTTTTCCTTTAGAGATTTTTGTGTTTGTTGGAGCTCTTGGCTCTTGGAAGGGAACTCGGTATGGATTGGATTTAAGGAAGCTGTTTACATGGATCCCAGCAGAGAGAAACAGCTAAGTTTGTCATAGCTCTGTTAAGAATTTCTTGTAATACATAGCTTTGTAGTTAGTGTTTGTCCTTTTTCCAAGCTTCTTTCATTTCTAGATTGACAGAAAGCTTCCCTTGAGCTCAAAGCAAATCACTGTTAATGGCTCATACACTAAACAATTCACATCACCAGGGTCAACACAGAACGTCAGTGGCGTGGGATTCTGCTAGAGACAGCCCTCCGCAAGACAGTAGCCACTGACTCTTTTTTATAGTTTGTCCTTTCAGAATGTAGCGCAGGGAGCACTAGGTGCAAAAGGTGTAAAACTCCTCCATTGACACTTCAAATCCAGCCATCCCATGCCTGAGGACTAAGCCATCTCCATGGTGAGCAATGTCTTCTGCATTTGAGGACCAAATATGGGGTTTGTCCCTTAATACATATCATTGTTGGAGGTTTCTTATTCATAACATCAGTCATATTAAATAGCTAATTCCTTTAGTGTCGTGGATCATTAGCATGGTCTCTGAGCCCAGGGTTAGTATATTAATTTGTTTTCCCCCAAGGCATGCCTAATGTGGGAGAGGAGAGCATGGAGACTTTAACGCTGAGTAGGCAGGAATTATCAATGGATCAGACCGGCAGTCTGTCTAGTCTCAGACAGTGGCCAGTACCCGTTTACTTCAGAGGAAACCCTGCAGTAGGTAACTGTGGGCTAACCTGACTCTGGTGAAAGCTTTCTCCCAGGTCCCAGTAACTGGAGATTTGTATAATGCCTTTGGGTATAAGCCATAGCATAGCTTAGTACTGTCCCATGACTATATGGTATCCTTTGGGGATGGGCAAACAATTTTAAAAAAAATATTGCACACATTTTCAGCAATCAAAGCTCTGTATTTGGTTGCTGGTATTTGTGGGGCCAGTTTCTTTGATCTACTACTTCTTAGTGTATGCGCAGCGTGCCTCAGGTGGCATGTGACCAGGATTCCTCACCGACTTTGGTCCGCTGGTTGGATCATTCATTTCCCTGGCCTGGAAACTGACGGAGCACGGCATGAATGCTGAAATGATGGGCATTGAGGGGGAAAGGTTTGGGAATTCTGGAAAGTGTACAAATTTTACCACAAATTATTATTCCGAAAATTCCTATGCCAAGTGCATTACTTTCTGTTGGTTGGTCTCGTGTGTGTTTTTTTTTTTTTAAAAAAAACAACAACAACAACTTGTTGTTCAATTCGAGAGTAGAAAAAACATGATATGACTTGGGTCACCAATCATATGCTTCAAAAAAACAGTAGACTATATGAACAACCTGGAGCTTCAATTACTTTTTGCATAAATTATCCCTGGCCTGATGGCACCCGGCGGTGAGGTGGGTACTGGGATCTATTGCTCTCCATTTGCCTCTGCACAGCAGCGGTGCATGTTTGTAATCCCTTTCCAAAACAATCCAAGGAGGTGGGAAGGAATGACAATGAGGTGAGGCCAGTAGCACCCCCGATGTAGCTGCAAATAAGCTCACACTGTGTGCAGGGGAGCTCAAGGGACGAATTTCTCCTGGATCACCTGCCATGGGGGGGGAAAAGCTTCATGCTGCCCTCAGTGTAGACATGTGCATTACTGGTATGAGCGAGCAATCAGTGAATCCTTATGAGGACTTCAACAGATGCTTGATTTGTGAATTAGAGGGGGTGGGGGAAAGGCTAAATATGCATTTTTTTTAAATAAAATTCATCAAGCTCTAGTATACATGAAAACAAAAACACTGTGCACAAAGGAACTTATTAGACACATTAATCCCACAAATGGCTGAGCATGGAGAAAATCCGTTTTTGTTTTAGAAGGCAGATTTACTCAAATCGTCTCTAATTTGATTTGCTAGTGGGGTATAATTTAAGTCAAACAAATTGGCAGCATCTCTCAATATGTGAATGTCTATATATTTAACTGAGGACGAGGGCTGTCCCATAGGGTGACAAGCAAGGGAGAACTCCTTTTGAGTGCTGAGCCAGTAATATAGAATTCAGAGAAACAGTGACGAAACCCAATGCATAGCAGCTGATCCTTTGACCCAGCTCCTCAATGATAATACCAGTTGTGTGTTCCAAGTATCCTGGGCATTATCTATCCTCTTCATTGCATCTGGTTGTGTCACAATCTTAAGACATTGGCCTACCTTGCAGTGTGTTAATCCTAGTATTCTCACTTAGCCTCTCTGCTCCCCAACTGTTAAGTGACAGTGACTTGCCCAAGGCCACACAGGAAGACCTGCGGTAAAGCAAAGAATTGAACCCGAGTCCTAGTCTAGTGCGCTAATCACTGGGCCATCCTTCCTCTCTTGCAATAGTTTCCATGAACAGTATGCAAAGCAATGCAGGTAAGGGGCAATTTCATCTGCCTGAGGACAGGTGACCTCACAGCCCAGTCCAGATGAGGGAGAAACAGCATTCTCCTCACAGAGAATACTCTGCACCCCAATGACACTCAAAAAGGGAGGGAGTAGGAGACGCAGACCTTTCTTTATGCCTTTTGGCTTTTTTGACTTTGCTTTCTCTCTGAAGCCTGTGCTAGTCACTGCAGTGTTTCAGATGGGGCAGGAACAGGGAGGTGGGGAGAGAACTCCCCAAATGGTGAATGTGTGTGCCTGGAACATGTTTGGAATTAAAGTGCCAAACTGACGGTTGGAAATTTGGCATAATGTTGAAATATTCCACACGAAAAACGCGGCGCAAGAAGGCCTGGTTTGCTCCGCCTCCACGGCCACTGGCAGACTTAAACTTTTTTGCCAGTGTCTCCTGGGTTTGAATGTGGAGATGCTAAAGATGGAAATAGCTTTCTAGGTCAGCCAGTCTACCTCTCTGTCAGAGCGGAGCTGTCCCCCACAGCACACATCCCAGTGTTTTCTCTCCAGCTACTCTCAAGCACCCAGGCATTTGGCCCTTCTCTTAGGGAGACTATTTCACTACGTAATGAATCTTTCTGTTGGGAATGTTTTTGATACATTATTCATTTAATTCCATTACTCCTGCAGTACCTATGGTCTCATTTAACACCTGTCCACCCTTGGTGTTTGCACTAGAGCAGTAATGTATTGCCCCTCCTTCCCCACCAAAAAAGAGCTCCTCTCTGAAATCTCTTTGGTTTATCAATACTTCCTAGTAATGTAGGGTAGACAATGCAATCTTCCAGGCATGCTTTCACCACACTATATAAAGAGGGGCTATTACCTTCCTAATCATTGCTGTTTTTCCATACGTGTCACCCCAAATTGCTCTGGCATGTCAAGCTCCTATCCAACTTATTGTCCGCTACATAGCCCTTGGAGTCTTTTGGTTACTAATAATTCCAAACAAGTATATTACTCATCTTGGAACAACCTTAAGGAGAGAAACAGGAAATTTCCCTCAGACATTCGTTAAAAAAGGTTGCCCTGTAGCTCTCCGTTGACTAGAAAAGTAACAACACACAACCCCTCCTCCAGCCCAGTCCCCACCAAAAACAGGAGAACTCACCAGCAAAACAAACTCAGGATTACTGTAGGTCTACTAAGAATTGGCCAGACTCTTCACACTATTAGTAGTATGTTAATCCGTTAAGAGTCTAATCAACTTCATTAAGACTGTTTATTGAGAAAATAAGGTATTATTACTCAATGACTAGGGTTTGAACAATTGACGCTTGGTGTTCTGTTTGAAAATACTTTCACCATATAATTCTCTTGCCCTATTGGGAGACTTTCATTAAGACTGTAACAATTATTCACTAGGTAAGCACAGCCACTGGAATACATCTGGCTAGCTACAGGTCTGATTGTAATACCTTTACATAAACTGAGAAGCATTGAACTCAGCCTTGCACTTAACGCAAATACTGTATTCTGGATAAACAACTAATGGCACCTAACGTAGAATTCAGAGCATTACTTCATCCATTGCAGTCAGCAAGTAGATCAAAGGAAAAAACAGTTGTCAACCAAGAATAATTGTTTATATAGCACAGGGTTCCATTAAGTTAAAAATTTGGTTTTTTAATTAAGTTTTTTTTTGCTTGGGGAAAAAATGATTTAATTTTAAAAGGGGAGGGAAGAATGTTCCATGAAATGTCAAAGAATAATAAACTTTGCAGACGTTGTAAAAATCCTCAACCCCACTAAATCTTCCTGTATGTTTTTTTCCAGTGTGTTTGGAGCTATGGTCTCAACAGAAAGTGATGTGGTCAGTATTTAAGGTATTGCAAGCATAGTGAGTGTTTGTCATATGTTGTTGGGTTCCCACATGTGCTAACTGGAATCAGAAAGCCAGTATGTGTCAGAATCTGTCCTTATCATGAAAATATTATGACATTTTTCAACTGTAGCGCTTAGGATTCTCTGCAAAGATGAAAGTATTGTTTCCATTTTACAAATGGGAAACAGAGCCCCAGAGCTGGAAGTACCAGTTTTATCCTCTGGATTACACTCCTTCCCCTAGATCTAGATTAGAAAAATAAATGTGCATTATAAAGAATGAAGCCATGGCAGAGTTTAGACCTACAATGCTGGATCTGTCAATCAATTCAGATTCAGAAAAGACCTCTCAGATACAGAAGACTTCCGATATTTTGCAGGTCAGTGCAGAGTTTTGAGCATGAGTGTTCCACAACTATTTGACAGCCGGTTGCCAAAATGGACCAAAAAACTAAGTATCCATTGGAAAATCTGTTTTTGATTGTTTTTTTTTTTCGTTGGCTCTAATTTTTTCCAACATTAGAAGTGGATTAGAAAGAAACAATGGCTCTGTTTGCTTCAAAAAGCATCTAGATACATAATCTCATTGTGAAAATGGAGGGTAGGTTCTCTTGTGCCACTAAGGCCTAGGCATTAGCAATAGAATTGGGAGTCCTTTCCGTAACTGATAGTGTATTTAAGCAATGAAAGGCTTAACTGGGTGAAAGAGTTAACCCTGTTTGTGTTCACTTAACACAAAGATACCAGAAAACAGTATCATTGGCAGCAATGGTCCCCCAAACCAGTTACCTTTAAACAAATACTGCAGAATCTTGAGAATGAATAATAATTAGTACCACATTGTCTCAATCCACCATTTATGTTAATCCAATCATGGAAGAGAATAATAGAAATGTAGGGCTGGAAAGGACCTCTAGAAGTCATACAGTTCAGCCCCGTGCACAAAGGCAGGACCAAGTATACCTAGAGCTTCCCTGACTGGTGTTTGTCTAACCTGTTCTTCCACAGCTGGCCCTGGAAGCCTATTTCAGTGCTTGGCTAAACTATTCTTGTCCTTAAAAAGCTTTCCCTAATATCTAACACAAATCTCCTTTGCTTCAGATTACGCCCTTTATTTCTTGTCCTATCTTCAGTGGACTTGGAGAACAATTGATCACTGTCCTCTTTTATATTAGGAGTCATTAGGAAAGTGATGGATAATAAGATAGTAAATATCATCATGCCATTGCATAAATCCATGGTATGCCCACATCTTGAATACTGTGTGCAGTTCTGGTTGCCCCATTTCAAAAAAGATATATTAGAGTTGGAAAAGATACAGAGAAGGCAACGTAAATGATCAGGAATATGGAACAGCTTCCATATGAAAAAAAGATTTAAGACTAGAACTGTTCAGCTTGGAAAAGAGAGAGAACTCAGGATCTTGCTGTCTTCTTGGAGAAGAAGATTGAATAGATCTTGAATGATCCTCTTCCCACACACGTTCCCTCTTCTAGCACCTCCTTTTCTGCCTTCATCTCCATCATTAGCCCTGAATTCCCTCACTAAGTCTCCTCTTAAACAACAAAGGAGTCCGGTGGCACCTTAAAGACTAATAGATTTATATGAGCATAAGCTTTCATGGGTAAAAATCCTTACTACTTCATGCATCTGAAGAAGTGAGGTTTTTACCCACGAAAGCTTATGCTCAGATATATCTATTAGTCTTTAAGGTGCCACCAGACTCCTTTGCTGTTCTTGTGGTACAGACTAACACGACTACCCCCGATACTTAAGTCTCCTCTTGTTCACCCCAACTAGTATCCTCCCCTCACTGCCACTTGCTCCTCATTGTCTTCTGGCTCCTTGTTATCATGCTTGAACCTACTCTAGAGTCCCACATCCCCAGAAAAAACACTCTTACTATTGTCCCATTTCCCCTTCTCTAACTCACTCTAGCATCTACTCCAACGTGGTTTCCACCTTCTCTTCTCCACTGATACCATTCTCACAATAAATGACTTCTTCCTGGCTTGATTTTGAGTTCTCTACCGCACTGTCTCCCTCTGACCTTTCTTCAGCTTACAGTACTGTATATCACTACATCTTCCTTTGTGTTATGCTTTCCCTTGGTTCTGTGCCTATCTTTCTGACCACCTTTTTTCAGCACTTCCTTTTATGGCTCCTACTTCTGCCTTGCACCTGTCCCATCCCCAAAAGAACCCCACCTAGATTCCTCTCTTTCTGTCTGAGACCTTATCTCTGGCAGACTCCATATGGCTTTAACAATACCCTCTATGCTGATGACAAACCTCTACCTTTCCAGGCTGTTCAGTCCCAAACTTAATACTGTCTCTCTGACACATCTTCCTGACTCACTTGCCAGCAGCTTGACTTCAAAGGAGCTAAAAATGGAACTGTTTTTCCTCCTAAATCCTCTCCATTTCTGCCTTTGTCCATTGCATTGGAAATGCCACAATTCTCCCATCACTCAAGTTTGCAACCTGGGGTTTGTATGGCTCCCCGTACATTCAGACTGTGTCCAAATCTTGCCACTCATTTTTTTTTCTTCCACACCAAATAAAAAATGTACCCCTTCCATTTTATGCTTAATCCTGCCTCAGTGTAAGGAGATAGACTTGAAGTCCCTTCCCACCTTACATTTCTGTGATACTAAGATATTTATGCTGATGGCTACGGTGTTGTCTATGCTCTCATTATCTCCTGGTAGAGCTGGTTGAAAAATTCAAGGTATTTTTTTTCCCTTGACAATTTTGTAAAACATCTTGCTTTTTCTGAATTTTCCCTGAAAACTTTCCAGTGGGGAAAAATTTTTATATCCCCTAAGTTTCCTCCTCTCTCTCTCCCTTTTTCCATTTTGCTAGTAAAAGGGTGGGTGAAGCAGAGGAAAGAAATAAGGAGTGACCCTGGCAAAATCAGAGAATTTAGAAAGGAACAGGATTTTCATTTCAAAAATAAAATGCCAGTTTGACCAACTAATTTTTTCACAATCTCTGTCTTCCACTTCATCTTCCAAGCTACTCAAATACTGCTACTTAAACTATCTTTGAGGTGTATTGAGGACTATGTTGGCATTGCAAGCTATCACTCGTGGGGTGGGGGGAAGAAGTGAAGGGGCAAGCCGAGGCAGTTTCCTGGTCTTGTTTGCAGGCTAAAGAGCTCTGTAGCAAAGCAAGCATGTGATCCAAGTCATTCTGAAAGTAGCAAGGTGGGGTGAGCTGTGCTTAGCTATGTTAGAGAGCAGCCTATTTTGTCTTTGTGTTGTTCTGAAGCCTAAGAAATAAAGCAGTGTTATGTGGCAACCTTCCAGCAAGAGTATTTGTTTTTATTTAATTTCTCTGTGTGTATGCAGTGATCAAAAAAGTCTTCGTTACTGCTCGATCAGGCCATGTCTTCTCCCCTCCCCCAACATCCACCATATCAAGGTGAAACTTCTCATTCTTACCTGCATGTACCGCCTAACTCTCTGCTCAAGTCTATATCTTAGATCTTGTGTCATCGCTCTCAGTGATTTGTTCTGCCACTCATGCCAGCCTTACAACCCTCTGATCTCTGCCACTACTAGCTTGTGGCAGGGAAGCAGGCACAAAGACATGACCTCCAAAACTCTGGGCACCTTTTGGTTCATATCTCTCCTTACAAATTTAATGCTCTGTCCACATCAACGTTTCATGAGAGGTGAAATGAGTTAAGTGTGTGTAGGATAACCTTAGTAATTTGGCTGGTTTGTTTTTAATGCTCTGGGTCTCCCAATGCACCTTCTCTGGGTGTCTCATTTTAGACTGAGGAAGAGACTTTAGAGTATGATGATGATTTTTTATTATTATTATTATTCATTTTTTAGCATTTTAAGGCCTCCATCACCATGGAATCTGGGTTCCTTATAATGCACAAATGTCAAGGTATTTGATACAGTAACAAACTATGCCTGTTAAACAGCAGGCTTCGGAGGATCAGCTTCCAAACAGGGAAGAGTATGGGCTCCATTAGTAGAAGGAAACTGCGTTGCTCAGTCTGGAGCTACAGTTCCAAATTCCAGCTGTTTCTTTTGTTAAGCTAAAGGAGCAGTTTTGCCAGATCAAGATCATCTCTGTCTGCATCTTGCTCTTTTGTTTCTCCTGCAACCAGAGTTCATCTTCTGGCTCTCTGCTAAGGCCATGAGAAACTGGTACCCAGAATCTTCTCTTAAGTAATATTCCCAAGCAATATGGTAACTTTTTCAGAAGTGTCTTCAAAGACCAGATAAAACACAGAAGGAGCTGGTGGAAAAGACTATCTGTTGCTAGGGGAAGAGGGAATAAGTGACCCTGGAGATCCTTGCCAGCTCTTTCCTTCTGCTTCCACAATAGGGGAGAGATTCCATGCCTTCCAGTAGGACATGTAGCACTTGCCTTATACAGTTGGAAGGTCTTAACATCATGGAGTTATGTATAGAAAAACAACTTATTTAAACATGAAAGGTCTAAAATTGTGTTGCTGACAAACTTCCTCTTCTTCTGAGGCCAGTCCAGTGGTTTTTGCATACAAAGAGAGTTATGGTCCCAGTAACTCTGCTAAAGAGCAAGGATGGACTTGTTGTATGGCCTTGGGCAAGGCAAGTAATCTTTCTGTTCCCTGACCTTAGTGGGGGGGACGTCCAGATAAGGCAAACAATGAGTGATAATTTAACTCTGGGTTTTCTGTAAAGCTTGCTGCATGTAGAGGTGAAATGGAGACTCTGGTTCAGTATAAAGGGTATATTGGTGCTCGGTATGATCTGCATCTCTAACTCAGATTCATGCTCATAAATCCTTGTATGCTACCCTTGCAATACTGTGTTCTCCTCACACGTTTATAAAAATAACGTCCATGAGATCATTCAGCCGAACTATCAAGGAAGAGCAATTCTGAAGGCTAATGTTTTGGCTCATCAGGTTCTAAAAATAAACAAGGCACTCTCCTCCCCACCCCCTACCTTTCCCGATGGGGGGGCGGATCTCATGTCTGCACCACGGGAAATCCGTTCCTGCACCAGAGTAGACTGCACGTGGTGTAGGATGCACTGCATATCTGAGAACAAGCAGGAGCCCTAAAGTAGTACTCGGAGGAACTGTGCCAAAAGAGCTTCCTCTGTCTATATCCACATGCATAATGGGTGTAAATATCCCACAGCTTTCTTTACTACTTGTTGGCCAACACATGGTTTAAGTGAAATGATCCATAACTACCCACAGGTGTGTCTCTTGCTTGCTTTTTTTTCTGGGCTCATATGGTATCTTATTTTTTTTTTCCCTTCCCTAACTTCATTACTGTGTATTTGCTACAGGGAGCAGCACAAGATTCCTATCTGCCAGTGAGACAAATCCACTTGCATCTTTCTGGTTTGGAATGTAGTTTTTTTTTTTCTTTTTCCTCAATTTAAAAAAAAATACCAGTAAGGTATACTTTTCAATTCAGTGTGTGGGAAGCTTCTGTCACCAATTGCACTTGCTATAGAGCACTCTCCACTTTGCAAATATGCCTTTTTTGCATCACTCATATTTTCTGATTATCCCTGCTGCAATATACTCCTGTATAACATAATATGAGGAATGGCTTAGAGGTGTGCCCCTGCCCCCCTATCTCTGGAAATGAAAACAGTACTGTAGCAGGGATTTTACAATATTTTTTTTTTCTAATACTATAAGCCAGCTGGCCAAACAGAAAACCCAAAGTAGTTCAGCTGTTTACTCTCAGTGGAAGTAAATTAGTGTGAAACCTGGTATCCTGTTTTCTAGTAAGTTTTTTAGCCTGTGACTTCCATGCTATCAAGAGGAGACTCTAACTGATGTGATGGCACTTGAAGACTGGGATGACCTACTGTTACCATAAAATAAACAGATCTGTTTGTTCAGGATGAATAGAGATGGAACTACACTGTCGAATTTGTGACTGGCTTTGGCGCCGAACTTGTCCAATGATTGGGGTTATTCAGAATTGGCTTTGGCCTATTATAGACTTGGGGGAAATCTGTGAAGTTTTATATGTGAACGTTTAGGAGGGTCTAAAATTGGGATTTTGGTTTGAGCCCACTTGTAGCTAAAAAGTATCCCAGGCAAAACACTGTGAGGTGATGCCTTCAAAAATAATGGGATTGGAGAGGTAAGCGTGTGCAGAGGGAAAGTGGCAACAAAAGAAATATATGCTTTTACTTGTAATATTCAGATGTTTCCCAGAAAACACATGCAGAGTTCAACTGAGGAATTTTTTGTGCATGTCTCTAGTTAATTACTTTTTTTTTAATAAATAAATGGAGCTGCTCTATAGTTTGCCTGAAAAAAAACTGTCACCAAAATATGGGGTTTAATTGAAAATTGACCCCCCCCAAAAACCTTTCTGATTTTTTTTTATTTATTTAAAAAGGAAATTTCTGAACAAATATTCATCTAGTTTTGAATGGATGTTTAGATTTCAGTTTCAAATGCAAACAAACAATAAAACCCTAGGAATTTTGCCCTCTTCACCATCGTTCCCTGCCACTCCCCCACCCCCCATGTGCTCTTTCTCTTGCCACTGAATGAAACAGAATGAATGTGTAAGGTGTTTGTTTTAAGAAAGCTTATGATGCGCTATACCTCGGGAACACCCTACACTCCCATCTTAATCTTTATAAAATGATTGGGTGGTATCTAACACAAAGTTTGTCATGTTGGGTGTCATCAAAAGGTGATCTTAATTTAACCTTATCTTAACATTTTCAATGCCCTTACAAACTTTGCTTCTCACCACAGGCTGGCTGGTTGCTCTTCAGCCAGGCTCTCCCCTTTGATCAGTCGCTTGGGTGTGGTGTCTGTAGATGTAGGTGGAAGAGAGAGGAGGAGCATGGCAAATGTCTCTCCCTTTTATCATATTCTTTCTTCACTCTTGGCTTTTCCCCCCCCTTCAGAATCAGGTGAGCTTTACCTCATCGCAGTCCCAAACTGACCAGAAGAAGGGGGGTGAGTCACTCAGGAGTCCAACAGATCCTTTTGTTGCTGCCTAGGCCAGTGTGCTTTGTTCCTGTGAGGCTGGACTGGGTTTGTCCCATACATGCCTTGATAAGGTGTGAACTGCCTCTCTGCTCTTGGAGAGGTTTTTGCCTGGGCTTATTTTAAGTCACGAGGACACACTTTCAGCCTCATAACTATATACATGAAATTGTAACCTATGACATTGATGTAACAACAATTACTATAAAATCACTATAACAATGCTCCGTGCATCATGAGCCTTCCAAAGACACCCAAGATGACAAACGTCACATTGGATACCACACAATCATTTTATAAAGATGAACATATGGGTGTAGGGTGTTCCCGTGAGGTACAGAGGATCACAAAGGTGAGGTAACATTTTTCTTACGTACCTTGTCTCTCTCGTAGCCTGGGACCAACACTGCAAAAAAACTAAGGTTGGTTGGATTTTTTTTTTTCTCTATTTTGTAACTTCTCTGAAGTTGGAGTAGTTTTCAAAAGTTACACTTCAGGGAGAAAGAGGAGTTACTGAACATCATTCATCCTATTGTGTATTTTTTTTATTTTATTTTATTTTTTTTACACAAGTAACACATAGTGGGGAGCCTACAGTTTCCAAAAATCTAAATTACTATTAGTTTGAATAGAAAATTTTTGAATGGAAATGTCACATTTGAAGTGTGTTTGAGGAAAATCATGCTCGTTTCAACTAGCTTTATTCCTTATACCTATTTTTCAGCCGTTTATAAACCACACCTGATCCTAAACCATTGAAATTAATGGGAATTTTGCCACTTGAACTGGTGATAGCAGCAGAATCAGGCCCCTTTCAAAGCAGAGGAACAAGTCTTGTATCATAAAAAGCACTCGATAATGATTTTATGTTGGTTTGCTTAGGTGTAGCCACCGCTAGGCTCATTGCCACTCTATATTATCCTGCATGTCTTGCAATTCGTGTTGTTGAAATAAATTACCTCAATGATGGTATTCAAAGCCAAACTTCCAAAGCTGAAGAAGCAACTAAATTATGGGGAACAGCAAATAATGAGGCACAATGAAGTCTGAGATGTATTGGATCATCTGAGCACCTAAGGCTAATGGATGGCAAATACAGTTCAGAGCAGCTAAATGTTGAATAATGAATAAGGATGCAATAGAGGGGATGGCAGCTGAGTAGACTGAATCATGGTGAGCAGGGAAGTTATTAAAGGAATCTCTCAAAGTTTGAAGTGCAAATTGTTGCTGCGCAATAGGTAGTGGCTGTCAAAACACACCACCCAGCTGGAGGAAAGCAATACACAATATAGACAATGTCTGTTTAGACTTGTGTAGTAGAGAGCTAAAATGTGAACTGAAGACAATTTTTTTCCCTGTAAGTATGAAAGGATGACTCTAAGTGTGAGGCTAAGATAATTTCGTACTTTACCTCCTGAAGCTCCTTTCAAGCAAAAGAAGAAAAGTTGCAGTCAGTCATTGACAAACACAATTATGGCCCCCATCATTATCACAACATCCCTGTGAGGTAGAGAAGTAGCACTATCCCCGTCATACAAAAGGGATGCAGTGATTCCTTCAGGGTCTCATAGGAAGCTTGTAGGTTAGGTAGGAACTGCACACTGGTCTCTTGTGTACCAGTCCAGTGGAGCTTGTTGGAAAAAACGGGGGGGGGGGCTTGTTTTGAATAGGGAAGGTAGGCAATTTTCAGAAGAAACTTTTTTTTCCTATGTGACAGTGGGGTTTCGTTGAAATGGACATTTTCTGGGAGGTGCATGTAGGGGTGGGGGGAATCTGTTCTGGTGAAATTTTGCATAAGGCAAATCCAAAAAGTTTCAGGTTGGGTTGACATTTAATCTCTGTTTACTCCTGAGCTTCTGCAGTGCCTCATGGGAACTGAAATTCCAGGTTCCTGATGTCTCTCCTCATCATTATGGGCTCTGTGTTGACGATAATGCACCATGTCTCTCCTGTGGCTGACATTTTCTGAATCCAAAGATTTTGGAACTTTTTTTATTGTGTGAAGTTGTTGTGTTTTTTTTTTTAATCTGAATTGGGCTGAAAACAAATCTTGAAATATCAGAATGTTCTGTGGGAAATACTTTCTGGTTTTCCATTGGCTTTAGTTTTGAATCCCTCTTTTGAGGTTTGTCAATTTTTCATACCTATTAAGATATTTCAAAGTGGTCTGACAGCCTCATCCTGATAGACATGGTGCTATGGAATCATTAATCATTGTTTTTGTTTTTTGTTTTTCATAGGATTATCATAGAATATTATTAATCATGTATAATCTCAAGTGTCAGAAATGTAACTAAACACCCTTTGGACATGTTGGTAGAGCTCTGTGAGAGCTGAAATTTCCATTCCATGAGATCTTAAAATTTTTGGGTTTCGTTCCAGTTGGGATGGGGGGGGGAGAGAGATTTTCTGCAAAACTGATTTTTGAAAACTTTTGTTTCATGCCAATTTTGACTTTTAAAAAAAAAACCAAATGATTTCAAAATGGGGAAAAATACTAAACCTTCTGTTCTGATGAGCAATATTTCAATCTTATTGAAATGTTTTTAAAAAAAATTTCAAAACAAAATTTTTGTCAGTATCAATGTGTCCCCATGTAAAGTTTCTATTTCCATGAAACAGCATTTTACAATGGAAAAATGTTCCACTAAAAAACTTTGAACCAGCTGTAGATGTTGGAACTAGAGCCTGAAAATTAATATTTTGCTACCAGAGGCTGACATGAACAATTGAGTTGGATCTTGTGGCCAGTAGAGGGCCAAACTCAGACTTATAGACTTTAGACTTGTAGACAAATCTGTTACCCTGCAGTAGTGTAAAATATAAACTGCTACCAAATTAGAATGGTAGCATTCTACATCCACTTTGTACTGCTGAAACTGTTTTTCTATTACTCTGAACTTTGTACAATCATTTACAACACATGTGGTTTCTAACCTAGTCCCAAGAATAACAGGGTTGAGAGGGATAAGGAGGTAGGAAATGATAGGTGCTGGAAGTTTAATAAGACATTCTCAACTATATTGGGGGAGGGCAGAGGGGAAATCTTTATCAAATATCCTGTGGGGACCAATCTTGCGTTAGGTTGTTTCCATCTCTAGCACTCTCAGTTCTGTGGTGTTTATGTTCTTATGAAAGATAATCTAATTGAACACCTGTATTTGGTCCACAACTTGCCATAACCCATACAGAGCAACTAAGGGCTCATTGGAATTTCATACTACTTAAGAAATGTTTATTTCCCTACTCAATTCCTTACTATTCAGCTCACTGCTTGAGAAACAACAACATAAATCTTTCTACAAGAAGTAGGATGTATGTACACTCCATACTATGGATTACAAATAAGTATTTCCAATGGTGAAAATCATTTTGATAATCTCTGTGCAATTCTGGATGCAATATTCCTTGAGGCTTTACGTGTTTCTAATATGCGTGGTAGTTTGTCTTCTAGTGGCTCCCGCACCCCTAAATCTCTTTTCCCGTCTCCTAAAAGAATGGACTAGAGGAAAAATAGTCTACCCAAAATATCATTTGTTCAGTGGGTTGCTATATGAATAATTTACATAGCATAACAACTGTTTCAATTGGACACTTCAACTGAGCACTTGATTGAATGCCCACTATTGCTTGGATGGCAGACAATCAAAAATTTTAGGCAAACTCTCTCTACATGCACTTTAGGCATTCCACAGATGGCATAAGAAACTGAAATGCTTTCTGGCATAAGTCACTCTGGGTGGCCTCCCAGCTCAACAGGATGCAGTCAAAATGAGAGCACTTTGCAAAGAATATAATCAATTAGTCTTATAGACATACAATTTGTAACCATTTTCATCTCCTCTATATTTAAAGCTGGTCTATGTGTGTGAATTTACAGCTAGTTAGTTCAATAAACGTTAAAGTTGTTCGTTGGATCATATTTAGCAGTGCAGGGAAAATATTTAAGTCAGCTATGTATTCTAAAATTCATGGCACGTAATTATTGATCCTTTGAAGAGACCCAAATGTTTTTACCCTAATCTCTGACTATATTAGCACTGTTTGAAAATTGAAAAGGATTCTCAAGAAGGGACGAGAACAGGATTGGAAGAACAACAGAAATAGAATTCATCGGTAATTCTCAACAAGCAAGGTCCAAAAATTAAATTATACAGTGGGGGGGAGGGGTTGATGAAATCAGATCAGATACCGCATGCCCACTGCATTCTCCCTTCAGAAAAAAGCTGGGTTTAAATTAAGAATCTATAAGTGATTTACATTTGACACACAAGTATTTTTGTGGCTTTAGAGTACTGTGAATTGCAGATGTAGGGCTGAAAGAGCTGTAGTTTCAAATGATGAAGCTGGCCCAGAGACCCTCCTCCAGTAGGAACTCGGTCCATGCAAGTGTGGAGATAAATTTTCCTACATTTTGGTATGGGCTACCAACATGCTTAAAAACCGTTTAATCAACATATATGGATATTCCTCCCTCACATACCCTTGAGTTCCAGTTGATATTCTTTAATGCTAGAAAGGACCATTATCAATGTATGTGACCTACCCTAATTACATCCAGTAATTCCTGGAATGGAGGGAATTATTTTTCCCTTCATGTGGTAAATGCTTGGAGTATTTGCAATAACTTCGATTGTATCGAAAATACCCAGGCAGAAGACATAGAAAATGGGAAGGTTTTCATTTTCCCTGGTGGTCTGGAAAGAATGTTCTCATCTATGACTAAGTGAATGGTGCGTTTGTTGTTGTTTTGTTTTTGTTTTTTTAATTGCTCCCATGTTGATTGAATGGGTGAGAACCCCATTAAGCAGTAGGCAATTCAAAAAGCAGCTCTGTGATTCAGAAGAATGACTCTGTCAAAGCTGTAACCTCAGTACCACTCCGATCTACTTTCTGGACTTCTTCCAAGTCCTATCTACTTAGATGTGCTGCCAAAAGAAGCTATTTTGTTTTACTGTAGTCAGCACTGTAGAGACAACATAGATACAGAAGCACTGTGGAAACAACATAGATGCACAAGGGCAAGCTGTAGTCTACCTGGCCTTCTGCACAATCAACAACATCCTGACTGTGGATGAGTTGCACTAAGCAAAAGGGTCTAGATTCACAAAATAATTTATGCATGGTGAGACCGAGCGTCACCATGCCTAACTTTTAGGTGCTTAGAACATTCATTGGATTTGCAAAGCCTCGAGCAGGTCGCGGTGGTTCACATACCCTGGGGGTGTGCAGAAATCTTCTTGGGGGTGGGGTACAACAACTCATCTACATATTTGCCTGGTTTTACTGTAGGCTACATAAAAAGCACTTGCGAAGTCAGTACAAACTAAAATTTCATACGATAAGTTGTTTATATATAGCTCTCTATATAAGGCTCTGATTTTTGGCACAGGTTTTTGCGTTAAAAGTCTGGAACAGGAGACTGCCAGTAACCATGGAAATGTACACAGGGCTGGTGTTGGGGGAAGCAAGCAGGGCAATTGCCTGGGGCTCCACCCCACAGGGGGTCCCGTGAAGCTAAGTTATAGGCAGAGGGGCTCAGGCTTTGGTTTCAGCCGTGAGTGGCAGGACATGGGCTTCAGCTTCACAGGTGAAAAAGGGGTTCAAGTATCCCTCAGAAATGTAAGTACAATATTTATATTCAGTGGATTTATTTTATAATTGTGTGGTAAAAACGAGAAAGGAATCAATTTTTCAGCACTAACGTTCTGTGACGCTTCTGTCTTATGTCTGACTTTGTAAGCAAGTAGTTTTTTTAAGTGAGGTGAAACTTGGGGGTATGCAAGACCAGTCAGACTCATGAAAGGGGTACAGTCATCTGGAAAGGTTGAGAGCCACTGGCGTAGTTAATCCATTGCTGCAAGGGGTGGTAGCTATGTTGACAGGAGAAGCTCTCCTAGTTGGCATAATGCCTTCTGCACCCTGGGTTAGGTCAGTATCACTGCCTCGCTTAGGGGATGGATTTTCACCCCTCTGCATGACATAGTGATACCAATTATAAGTTTGTAGTGTAGTCCTGGCCTCAGTTAGGTGCCTAAGCTCCCTACAGAATGAATGGGGGGGAGAGAGGCACCTCGTAATGGGCTCTAGAAAAGTTAATTAGAGATGCTAAGGCAAGGATTGTGTCCAAAGTCCCTCCCCTGTCGGGGAACTGGGTGCTTAAATCGAGGCTGCAAGGAGGCAACTGCCTCTGTCTAGGCTTCTCAGCTGCAAACTGTCCCTTCACATTAGGTTCCTATGCCATTTTTGGAAGAAGCCGGGGGTGGGGGGATGCGGAGCACCTCCCTCACGACATTTAACTCGATGGATAGTATACTTCACCTGGGATGTGGGAGACCACTGGTTCAAGTCGTCCCCCCTCCTTTGTCTGAGGGGAGAAGGGATTTGAACAGGGCTCTGTCATCTTGAAGAGGAGTTCCCTAACCACTGGGCTTTGGGTTATTCTGGTGGGGGGGAGGTACCCTCAGTCTCTTGTTGAAGGTGTTCCACTGGGAATAAATAGAGGGGGCAGAGTGAGTGAAAGGGAGAGAGCTCAAGCATGAGGCTGGCTCTGTAGCCCCGTGGTGACAGCACCCACCTGGGAGATGGGAACCCCAAAATCCAGTCCCCTGCTCCAGTGACTTTCTGGGGGCCCCTTCAGGTGAGTTAGGCATAGGGACACCCATCACCCTCCGAGTTTGTGCATCATGCTGCAACTTAGTACTCGCCTAGAGGGATTCTGCAAGGCACATGCTCAGAGGCAGAAACATGGGGAACTTGTACTGCACAAAACTAGGTGAGCTAATTTAGGCACATGCAGCATTGAGTGGGTGGCTTGTGAATCCCAGTGGGGCCTGATTCTGAGATTTAGGCACCTAAATCCTTTTGTGAATCTAGACCATGAGGGCCAGCCTTATTTTCCGGCACTAGCTTGTGCTTGCTCCCAATCAGAAAAATCTTTCTCTTAACTTGGATACTGACATGGGGTTCACGAAGGGAGAATAATAAGTATGGCAATCCAACTGCCTTCAGTCACTTTTCTAAACATGTTCCAAGGGGTGAGTGATGAACTTCCCCTCCAAGTTTTCCGTTACTTGGAGACACTCCATTCCCTCACTGCACATGGGCTCTTTGTAGGTGAGTAAGACACAAACCGATCAAGCATCACAGTTTAGACAGCTGTAAACAGAGTTAACTGCAACATGATTGATCACCCTCAGCCAGGGGAAATGATATTACTAATTAAACTGTGAGACATTAACCATGCAGTAAAGCAAAGTTTTATTTCATGCCATGACGCATCCTAATCCAAATTCCTAGCTGTGGTTGTTTGTGGTTTGAGATGCTTCTGCAGTCTCAGTTGTTCCTTCACATTGGTGGTTTTCACATGGCTCGGCCAAATGGATTTTGCAAGGCTCAGGGGTCTAGTTGAAGGTGGAGTCTCCTCCATGCCATGGAATGGAAACTCAATGACTCTGTAAACTACTACAGCAGACTGAAGGCTGCAGAAGCCCTTAAGAGGCGTGAGGAAGATTATTGGGTTGAGCTACTTAGTCATTGTGTGCGCAGCTGTGCCCCACAGGGAATTAAACTTCATTGGTGGTGAATATTTCTCTCTATAGATGTAAAGAAATGTAGCGGTGATTAATGGGTGTGTGTGTGTGTGTGTGTGTGTGTATATATATATATATATATATATGTATGTGTGTGTGTGTGTGTGTATATATATATATATATATATATATATATATATAATATATATATATATATGACCATAACAAGTATCTGGGTATTAATTCCACTTCTGGTATCCTGGTGGGTATGCAAATGATAATGCAGATAAGTTTCTGATGCCTATTTGAAGATGTCACCAATGTGACAACCTGCTGGGTTTCCAAGAATTGCTGGCTGCTGCATCTCTGCCTGGCCAGTAAGTCCCTCAGAACTCTGTTACCTGCTGGGCAAGGTTTGGACTTGTAATCAGTGATGTCTCTCTGCAGGGTCCAGCCCGCTTGCTGAACACTCACAGAGGTTAAGTTTTTTGCTCCTTTAAAGTGACAAGATGCAGCAGCTTAGCAACTTGACTGAAGTTGACAAACCTTCACACAAACAAAACACTGATTTGGCTTATGGTAAAGGTAAAACAAGTTAATTAACAAAATGACATGGGTTTAAATGATGTCAGGTAAAAACAATCAAGATAAAAATGGTTCAAAACAAACAAACTTAACCAGCTATAATTTTGGTTCAGGATGGTTTCCCTACTTACAACAACTTCTCCATTGCGACTGGATCCACTATTAGGGAATCACAGTCCAGGTTTCTTTGTTCTCTAAAGGGATGAGTAACTTAGGGGTTCACTCTCCCTCTCTTTACAGTCCAGTAATCCTTTGAAATGTATTCTTCTGAGGGGTCTCCCCAGATACTGTTCCTTTCCCCTGCTGTCTGGTGTAGACTGCTGGTTCTTTCCCCACTCATGATTTTTTTTAAATGCAAATGATCTCTCCCTGCAACCTCCAATGTGCAAAAATAGCCCACTGATTGAGGTGTTGGCCTTTTTTACTTTATCTGGGGAAAATTTGTTTATCAACTTCCCCTAATATGCCTGGTTTAAACACATTTTAGTCATGAATTTCCAACACACATGTAAAGCTCTCTGTGGGGTTAACCTTAACTTGCATCATGCAAGAATAGTAACGATCAGTGAATTATGTATTTTTATGCCACTTTTGGGGTAAATAGCCTGACAACAGTGTGCTATCTGACATTGGGGTACTCTGAAGGTCACAAGCAGGTAGTTGAACATCTAGCTATTGCTAGTCACTCCTAGGATTAATGGTACTCACAGTAATGGGGCTGCAAAGTAAGTTTGTTTGTTTATACACGCAGCCTAGTAAAGTGTGATTTGGAACCGTTTTAGAAGACTGACATGATATTAATGCAGACTTTTTATTACTGTAACTGTTCTGCAAGGGCCTAATTAAAAATAAGGTCCCATTGACGTGACTTCATTGGGTGTTCGATAAAGCTCTTCATCTTGCTGCATTGTGAAATTCCTCTTTACTGCTGGTGAATGTAGTATTTATTTTTTGTTCCCTCTCGCTCTTCTTCACTTCTGGATATGTGATGTCTTATTGTTCTAAAATACACTGGTTTCCTCTTGCCCTCTGAAAATGAGACAATCTCCTATTAGAAAGCTCAATAAAGTATCTTCTTTAGGCATTAAATTCAACAGTAAGACATAATCTCAAATTCGGAGAAAAATGAGATCTCTTTGCAGGTTCTATCTTATCAGCCGGGAAGCCTTTATCAGGGCAAACGGATATTGTTGTAATTACTTTTCTGAAACCGTTCCCTGGTAGATAATTATTTTCCCTGATTAAAACCTGGCTTGCCTGATAGAGGCTTGAGGCTTAAAACGAATTTGGAAAGGGCTCCAAGCGGTGGTATGACTTCATCATATTTCATTTTCTGTCCATTTTAAATCGTGTTCTCAAGATTTTTCCATTTCATTTTGTGTTCCCTAAAAACAGTGAATGTCTCTAAATCTTGTGTGGTCAGCTCGGGGATTTTCTCATTTATCTTTTCGTATATTGATTTAAACCACACACACACACACTGCAGGGAAAGAAGATATGGAATAGGGTCAGACTTTTCACAACCAAAACTGGATTGTAATTTCAGTTTAGATTTAGGTTTATTTTATAATTGGACCCTATTCCCTGAAAGATCTTGTCCACATATATAGCGCTGCAGCAGCTCAGTTGTGCCACTGCAACATGTTTGTTGAAGATGCTCTACGATGCCACGAGAGAGCTCTTCCGTTGGCATAAAAAAAATCCCTCTGAGAAGCAGAAGCTATGTCAGCATGAGAAGCTCTCCCACCAACATAGCATGGTGCACACCGGTGCTGATGTCTCTGTAACTTGTGTTGCTCAGGGGGGTGGTTTATTCATGCCTCTGAATGATGTAGATTATGTTTACATAAACTGTAATGTAGACTTAGCCCTTGTCTCTGGAAATTTGTAAGTGAATTTAGGCTAGAATACGTGTTCGTTATCTAAACCATGGGAGAACATGTACAATCTTGACTGGTGCTGGCATGAAACACAGTGAAACTCTCTGGGAAGTTTTGACTGAGTTTCAGACTTTGGGCTCACTCGAACTCAAAATTCAAAAGCCTTATGTGCCCAGTTTAACTCTATTAAAATATGTTTGTCTTATTGTTGCCTCATCCTCCGTTCATCTCCAATCTATTTGTTTTATCCTGTGGTTGCATGTTTTCATTAGCCACGACTAAGTTTTTGTGGCGTGTTTTTTGTTTTTGTTTTGGTTTAGAGTAGGGATCGTGTATTTCTATGTGTACAGGACCTAACAACAAAGTAAAGGTCTGACCTTGATTAAGGCCTCTAGATATTTCTGCTGTATCCATAATTACTAAGAAAGCACAATGGTGAGGATGGAAAACCATGCAGAAGATACTGGGCGGGGGGATTATTCACAGCAAATCCTTGATTATTTTACCATTCTAATATAGCGTCTTTAACTCTTCTGTTCCAGTTTGGCCCAGCTCTCTCTGGCAACTGACAAACACTGCCTTCTAATGTCCTATCCCTCGTAGAAAGAGCTCCATGCCCCAGAACCCAGCATCAGCTGTCCCTCTTAGTGGAGCTGTGTGCCAAGGCTGTTATCTTAACAGGCAGGGCAAACTAGCTATTGATTCTATTTCATGATTCAAAAATTCCTGCTAAGTGACTGACTTCACTGATAGCAGCCACTTAGGTACAGATACTCCTGAAGGAATTCTTTGCCACTGCGCTTGTGCAGAATTTATGTCCCCCACAGGTTTCTTTACCTCCCCACAGAAAAAGACTTTCTGATGGGGAAGCAAAGGGAAGCTACAAGACCAGTCATCCAACCCTCCCCAGCAGTATGTTTCAGGTGCCCAGGGCAACTGGCAGAGAGGTGAATCATTGTGGGACAGGAGGAGGGACTGGGGAAGACCCAACTGATGGCTCCTATCCTGCACTGGGCTTAGATGCTAGTCCCGGCTGGGCTGGGGAGGACAGGATATCCTCTTCCTCTGCATGGCATCCGGAGCTTGATCAGATCCACCCCCAGAATTCTCCCCTGGCTGCAGGAAGCTCTGCAAACTGCCCTCTTTCTTCCCCCCCTCTCCCCCCAGCTTCCTGCACCCATCCCTCCTCTGCACAGGGATGGATCCCCGTACAGGGAGCTGCACCCCCATCTGCCCTACCCCTATCTGCCCAACCCCCATGCATCCAGACCCTCCCACCAAGCCTCTCACTCCCCCACACACTCAGAACCCCCCCCGATGAGCCCCACTCCCCCTTGCACCTGGATCACCCCAATGAGCCACCCAGATCCCTACCCCACTGAGGCCCACTCCCCCAACATCTGGACCCCCCCCGCTGAGCCCCAACCACCTTCACCTCCTTCAGAGCCCCATTACCGTTGCATCCAGAACCTCCCAACAAGCCCCTGTGCATCCAGATCCCACCTGCAGCCAGATTCCCCCATTAAGCTGCCTGTACCCAGATTGCCCCACACAGAACCTTCTTAACCCACACCTGGACCCCCCCCAATACTAAACCCCTCACACTTGGATTATGCCTTGCTGAGCTGGCCTGCCCACACGGAGGGGGTCCTTGGGGTGTTTCTGGGGCAGGCCCAGACCTGGCACTGTGTCAGGGATGGGTGCAGCCTCACTGCTGAGTTCGTGTCCTGGGGAAGAGGGGGAAGCTCCACGCTGATCTCCCACCTCTGTACAGCCAATGGTCTGTGCTCCCCAGTGCCATGCTGTAGCCTCCACATTTAGTTGACAAATAAAATGTGCTGAATTTTGCAGAATTTTAAAATCATGTGTGCAGAATTTTTATTTTTTTGGCACAGAATGCCCTCCAGAATAGGTATAGATGAGCTCACGACTGCTAGGCACAGGACAAAGTTGTTTTTTACCATTTTATGCTGTAATCTTTATTTCCAGATGTCTTGGCTCTTCTCACTTATTTTCCTGTGTGTGTGTGTGTGTGTGTGTGTGTGTGTATTTCTGTCACTTTAACAGGGCTGGATTTACAACTTATGTGCTGCGACAGGGTCGGGCCGGATGACTACAGGAGAGTAATAGAAGGCAGATATATTAGCCCCAGGTTAAGTAGGTCCCTTTCCCTGGGTAAGGTAACGGGGAATGTTCTAGAACAATCAGGAACCTTCTGGAGACAATTAAGACGGACAGGCTGATTAGAACACCTGCAGCCAATGCAGAAGCTGCTAGAATCAATTAAGGCAGGCTAATCAGGGCACCTGGGTTTAAAAAGTTTGTGGTGCGCGTGTAAGGAGCTGGGAGCAAGAGGCACTAGGAGCTGAGAGTGAGAACGCAGACTGTTGGAGGACTGAGGTGTACAAGCATTATCGGACACCAGGAGGAAGGTCCTATGGTGAGGATAAAGAAGGTGTTGGGAGGAGGCCATGGGGAAGTAGCCCAGGGAGTTGTAGCTGTCACATAGCTGTTCCAGGAGCTCTCTAGACAGCTGCATTGCACAGGGCCGTGGGCTGGAACCCGGAGTAGAGGGTGGGCCCGGGTTCCCCCCAAATCCTCCCAACTCCTGGTCAGACATGGGAGGAGTCGATCTAGACTGTGGGTTTCAGAAAAATGACCAAGCTGAGGGCTGCCGTGAAGCTCCAAGGTGAGCAAATCCGCCAATAAGTGCAAGACCCACCAAGGTAGAGGAGGAACTTTGTCACGGCACCCCTATGCACAGCATCTTCAGTGCCCTGTGCACCGCCCCCCCTCCCTCCCAAGTTCCCCTCGAAGCTGCGTGGCCACAGCCGGGGAGAGGTGCCTCTCATCAGGCCCCAAGCTGCTGCGGTGAGAGAGGGCTGAGAGAAGTCCTCCCTTCCCTGGGCAGCTTGCACCCCAAACCCCTCATTTCCAGCCCCATCCCAGAGTCTGTACTGTCCATGCCACCAGCCAGAGCCCTCACCCTACCACCTTCAGCAGCTGCGCCGCCCAGCCATGGCTCATTGCGTCCCTGGGTGGGCTGACTCAGACGCTCACCCTACTCTGGCCCTACAAGCTGAGCAGCCCCAACCTGCCAGGATCCCAGCCGCCTACAAGGAAGCCGTATGTATTAACTTTTAACCCATTTTTAACCTTTAGGCACCCCTAGACCACCGATGCCCCTAGGCATGTGCCTAACTGGAAATCCAACCCTGCTTATATCTATGAATGTAGCATGCTATAATTATCACTTACATAGCCCAGTACAAACACTAACCGTAACTTAGTTTACAGAGGTGCTGTTAGACAGTCAGTATAGTATAGCTGAAAAACAAGAAACTGGGAGCCGGGCAATCTTGAGTTCAAATCCTGATTCTACCACTTACTCACGCACTGAGGGACTTTTGACAAGTCACCGCTTACCTGCCTCAATTTACACATCTATAAAATGGAGATAATGTTCTTCTATCGAGGACCAGGGGTATAGTATCTGAACACCTTCCAACAGTAGGAACAAATGCTGTTTGTTCTTTTTCAGAAGAATGTATTGGAGACTGTCTAGTTACTGTTTCTGTAGGTAGAATGCTGCTGTACATACTGGTTGATGCTACAGCTGTTGCAGTTTACATTAACAAGTAATGAACATTACCATTGTGTTTAGTATTCTGTGTAATTAGTAGTGTATGCCACAAAATGATGATTCAGCACATGTGAGACAGGAGAAGGCTGGGAAAAGTGATATGCCTGTAGACACTCCTCAGGATTATGAAACCATTGAAGAAAAGACTGGAGACTGGAAAATTTTAGATGGGGGGTGGGAAATAACTCCTGGGCTTGCAGAGAAGTGTGTTTTTAATTTAACAGCTGCGTTTCTAGTTAGAGATGCATACTTTCTTTAATATGGTAAGGCTCAGAATGGAGTTGGCAAAGCAGGCAATGATTTGATAGTAAGGCTGTTGGCTTAAACTTCAAAATGACTTGGTTTCCCATAATACAGGAGATGCTGTTAGGATTAGAAAGACATTTTAGGCCAGGGTCTAGGTTTTACATACATGATCAAGTCACCACTTGGGTTACTATCAAAGGCCTTGCCTACAGGGCAGTGCAATGTGGACTACAGGGATGTGACATGTTGACTGTGCTAAATGTATTCTGTACAACACACTAGTGCACTCTATACTTCACAGCCCCGTAGCCCACACTGCACTGCTGTGTAGACAGGCCCATAGTGTCAGTTAGTAGAATCCACCCTGCAAGCCAGGAAAGAGCCAATTGAATAAACAGGATTTCCTACCTTGCAGGACGAGTTCCATCCTCCATTATTTCCTCTGAGCCCTTCCCACCCCACCCCCCGGAGTCAGGTTTCTTTTCTTTAAAGGTGCAATACCTAGGAAACAATGTCCGCTATGCATATTCCATATGTTCCATTGCAATGTGCTAGTTAATGCTTCAGCTGTTGAGCCATTCTAAGAGGTGATGGAGTACATACCTCATCCTGAATCTGAAAGGGTTAACGTGTACCGGCAAGGCCAATTCACCCATCTGGCTGCACCTGGATGGTAGGTCAGGACTAACTGAAGATGAAACCCAGCTGTGAACATAGTTGTGTGGTGACTAGTCTGTGCTGCTTTTCTTTCTAAAAAGAGGGTGCAGGAAGAAAGGGAAGGAACTTTGTCATCCTCCTCTTGGTACTAGAGAGTAGGAGAGTGACTGACAGGATGTAGGTGGGAAGTTGGTCTTGGGATCCTCTCCTGGGCAGAGATGTCTGGCTGAAGGCTAGGAGAAAGATGAAGCAGCCACGGGGAGTGCAGCAGGCTCCAGGGGTAAGTTCTGATAAAGGGCAGGCTCTGGATTTCTGGGGAGCGATCCCAGAGAGGGGTTCAATGGAGAAACCGAGCAAAGGAAATTTAGGAGGGATGAAAGGTCAAGCTTGATGAGGGTATAAGTTTTTTGTACTTTTGGGGGGGGGATTTTAGTGGGGCATTGCAGGGCAGAGCCTTGCAACTCCCTGCTCTGAAAAAATAGTCACTTAAAGAGGCTGTGGGACAAGTCTGCTGACAGTTGATGGTAGGAAGAAGTCTAGGGAGGCAGTAGCAAGGAGTCAGAGGACCTTGCTTGTTGGTTCTAGGGTCCCTGGACTGGAACCCGGTGTGGTAGGAGGGTTTGGGTTCCCCTACAAGGCACTGGGGGAAGGGGGTTTGAAACCCCTGAGATGGAGATAAGGATGACTAAAAACCCTGAGCAAAAGGGAAGAGGCCAGGAGGACCCATAGTTGTGGGCCAAAGACCTGATTGATTTAAGCATGTTGGACTTTTTGTTACCATGGAAGGGGTGGAGTTAAACGGTGACCTAGCCAGCGGGCTGAGTTGTGACAAGAAGCAGATGACTGCTGGACAGGAGCACCAGTCAGCAGGGGTGCTAGAGATGTAAGAGCTGATAAATCATGCTGAGCCATGAGGGGGTGCACCAGCAGCGACTCCCCATCCTGAAGTCTTTGCAAGCTTCCATTAACATCCAAAAGCTTAACATGTTGAATGACTAATGACCACAGGCTCAGCATTTGCTTGAAACATTCATTTTACTTTCATGGCCTTAACCAATTCTGGATGATTTTATTTGAGAACTGTTCCATGGACGGATGACTCTTATTACACAAAAAGAAAAGGAGTACTTGTGGCACCTTAGAGACTAACAAATTTATTAGAGCATAAGCTTTCGTGAGCTACAGCTCACTTCATCGGATGCATGAGCTGTAGCTCACGAAAGCTTATGCTCTAATAAATTTGTTAGTCTCTAAGGTGCCACAAGTACTCCTTTTCTTTTTGAGAATACAGACTAACACGGCTGCTACTCTGAAACCTCTTATTACACAGGTTCAGTTTAATGGGATTTGAAACTGCTGGTGAAGTCTCCTTGGGTGATACTGTGTTATAACAGCGATGCTTTTCTCCGACCCAGCTTTTGTTGGGATGTTCTTTTTCCCCCAAAATCTCAAATCCCTATGTTACAAATGAGGAAGAAGTTTCCTTTGAACCTTGCTAATTTGTGAAGGCCAAAGCACAGCAACTTGTAGTTGTACTTCTTTCCTCACAATGCCTCGCAAGTTCACAGGGCTGTTTGGGAGAAAGGCTTATTAGGGACCTAGTCCACTTCGCATGCTGCTATTGAAATGAAAGCAAGAAGTACAAGGATGAAGATTTTTCTTCATTTAGGGCAAAGGAGATGCAATGTTGTTAAAGCACTCCCCATCCTAATTAACTTGAGGAGAAAATATGGGCAGACCCTTGATGCCATTTACATTAATTGGACCTGGACTGTGGCTAGCAATAACTTTTCATTAATGAATAAGCAGGTCTGAAGTAATATCTACGAGGTTTCCAACATCAGGGAGCTGCTGTCATTCTTGTTGTTGTCCAGCTAACAAAAATAAATTGACTGCTTAAAGGTGCTGCAGGGAGGCTAAGTCAGGACTTAGTGTCAAATGTACAAGTTCACTCGCTAATATTTTTCTACAATGCAAAGGGTTTGAGTTTAATTTGTCGGGTTATTTTTTTCCTTTTTAAAAACAAAAGAAAACACCAAAAAAACTATATGAAAAGTTTTTTGTTCAGTAAAAGAATGGGACACCTATGAGAAGAACTAGTCCTCTGTGTGGAAGAGTTCAGTGTTTATAGGCTTCCAAAATATATTCCCCTTCCTCCGCACCCCTGCCTCCTTCAAATATAACTCCAGAAACAATGAATTCTGGGAAAATCAATTTTAAATGCATCAAACTTTGCTTCACTGTCTGTTTTGAGCTTCCACTAATCTCTTAAATATGTGTGATGGGGGTCTACAAAGACCTTTCTAGGATTTCCTGGGGCTCGGGAATGAGGAGCTCAGGGAATTGGGTTATAAAGAAAGGTTTAAAGTATTAAAAACATATAATTCAGCCATAGGAGGATATAAATCCTCCTGCTTTAGGACATGGACCAACCTGGGACATAAACTAATTAATCTTCTCAGCCTCTCTGAGGCAAATCGGTAAGTACTGTTATCCCATTTTACAGTTGGGGAAGCTGAGGCAGAAAGGTCAAGTGCCTTCCCAAGGCCGCAATGTGAGTTGGTGGCAAAGGCTGGATTAGAAATTGGGATCTTGCTGAGGCACAACTCCATGCTTGTTCCTCTAACCCATGCTGTCCGAGAAACTTCCCTCTGGACAGGTTATACAATCGAAGCCACTCTGGCACCGGACTTTGCTCCCAGTGAAGCAAATGGACTTCTGTCGCTGAATTCAGCAGGAAGACTGGCTCTTCCTTTACTTTTCTTTAAAATCTACAGTTTGGCCCACATGGCGGGTCAAAATGTGTGTGTGTGTGTGTGTGTGTGTGTATCTTGGCCAAATTGGTATTGGGCCGTTGAACAAGGTCTTCTGTTTAGACATAGTTTTAGAATGCTGTTTTGTCAAAACTGAAATGTACCAGGGGCATGTATCAGTTTTGACAAATGTTTCTTAGGTTTAGGATGGGGGAGATTTCACTGGGAAAAATTTCTTGGGTGAGAGAGAGTCTATCCACTATTCTGAGGCCAGGTGGTTAGTGCACTCTCATGGGATGCAAAAAACCCAGGTTCAAGTCCTTGCTCTGCCTTATTCAATCTCACAAGCCACCTGAGTGCCCTAACTACCAGCTATTGGCTATTCTGGGATGGGAGGGATCTTGTTTCTTTTCTCCCAAAAATAACAATTGAAAGTTCTTGTTCATGTTTTGAAACCTCAGTTCTTGTTTCTGTTGTTGCAAAACAGAATTGTTTTCTGAAAAGCCCAGGTTCTCTGCTTGTGGAAAATGGTGAACACCTTTAGTTGGTTTGGATTGGTTTTGCTAGCCACTGAATAAATACAGGAGAAAGATATGCTTCCTGCTCTGATGAGCTTACAATATCCAAACTTGTATATATTTCTCTTTGTTTGTTTTTCGGTTTCTTTTCTGCCTCTCTAATCCCCACAAGGCTATCATTTGCCAGGAGATTTCTTGTAGGTGTCACAGCAAAAGTGGGTCTTGAGAAGCAATTTAGAGGAGACTAGGGTAGTGGCTTTACAGATCCATTCAGAGACACTGTTCCAAGCAGGTTTCAGAGTAGCAGCCGTGTTAGTCTGTATTCGCAAAAAGAAAAGCAGGACTTGTGGCACCTTAGAGACTAACAAATTTATTAGAGCATAAGCTTTCGTGAGCTACAGCTCACTTCATCGGATGCATTTGGTGAAAAAAACAGAGGAGAGATTTATCTTTGACTTTATTTGGGGCTTTGGATCAGTCCCATAATCCCTTTGCATGCACTGCTCTGTTCAGCCTTTAAGAAAGCAATATGTTTAGTATCAGTTCTGAAATACGTACCTGTTCTTCCAGTACATAGGATTCCTATCCAAAGAACAGATGGTTTTATGTGTTCCACTGTAGCCAAGCAATAAATACGACCCTGCTTCTGTAAATGTTTGATGTAAGCTTATTCTGAGGGACCTGCACAATCAAATTGTTCAGGGATAAGTGTAATTCCCTTCTAATGAGTTCTTAAACTTCACATCACATGTAATTAACAAACAGTTAACTGATAGGCTGAGTATTGCAACAATTCTATTAAGTGTAAGAAGTAGCTACGCACTGAGTATCTGTTTTAATTTCTCTTCGTAATTTTGTTCCAGAGTGACACACGCTCCCCATTCACTTCTGTGGGAAATTTTTGGTTATAACAATGTCTGTGTAAGTTACTGTCCCTGGGAAGCACAGATGGTGTTTCTTGAAGCCACAGACATGACATAGTTAATTATAATTAAACAGCGGCAAATCTCAGGAGGACTTTGAGTTCGTTCCTCCACCTTTTTATATGTATCATGGATTTAAGTTTGGGAGCCAGAGGCCTACTGTGAAAGTCTTTGTAATGTGAAGTTATAATAGTCTTGGATTTTACTAGAGTATTATCATGCAAACAAACTGACCAGCTTTGACAATTTGACATGAATGTACTCAATAATATTATCCATTCCTGACACTACCGCTGACGTGCCGTCTGACCTTGAGTGCAGGTTATCTGCATAGTGCTTTTCAATCTCAAATGCTGTGTAAAAATAAATGATTACACAGTCAGACAGTCCTGAATTAGAATCTGACCCTGCAAACCCGTACTTATGTCAGAGAAGTCCTCACTCATTTCAGTGGTCATATACAAGGCCTTGTGTACCAATGAATGGGTCCTAAGACTGAAGCAAATTTCACCATCTATAAAATTCTGACTTGAGTCCTGAGCCAAATCCCACAGACTTCCTGGCAGTTGGATTGGACACCAGAGGGGGCCGATCCCAAGTCTAGTGAAGCCAATGAAAGTCTGTCTTCACTTCCATGGGCTTGGATCAGGCCCTAAATCTCCAAGTGCTGTGATTTACCCATCTGGAAAATGAGAATTGCTTGCCTCCCTCGTGGGGCTGCTGAAAGTTTTAATTAACTGTTTGTTTGCAAGGAGCTCTGAGATCTTCAGAGGAAGATGCATTCTATATACATGAACTGTTGTTAGTGGAATTTTCCAACACCACTTGAAAAAAGTGATGATAAAATTACTATACTTCTAAAAAATCAATAGTAAAAATGGTATTGGGGTTGGTAGGTCCTCTGGTGCAGAACAAGTGTGGTAACTTGTACATCAACAGTAACACCAGGAAAGGGTTAAGTGGGCGTATGTCACATTACTCTTGCGGAATAGCTGTCTTACTTTTAAGACTGAAAGGACCTCAGTTCAAATGTCAGTTGGGAAGAATCTTGATTTTATTTATTTCCTACACAGCGTTGGGAAGGTGTTGAAGGCGATTTATGGCTATCATTAGCCACTTCCTTTAGGCTCTCTTTGAGCTTGTGTTAGCTGAATGGAGTTGGAATGACTCTGCCAAGTATATAGTTTCCAATATTTGTGTTGGTTTTTTTTTTTAAAAGCCCCCAATCACATTATTTTTTTTCTTTTATTGCACTTGTCAGACTGAACATTTGAGACTGCTTTTGGCAGACTGCAATAAAAGCCAAGGTGCTAAGAGGTTTCTCAAATAAAATTATTAGATTTCCAAGGCCAGAAGGGACCATTGTGATCATCTAGGGTGACCTCCTGAATGAGACAGGCCATAGAACTTCCCCCAGATAATTCAGAGAGTGTACTCTCTCTCTTTTTTTTTTTCCATCCCATCTTGTTTTAAATGTATTGGGGGATAAATCCCTCTCTTCCCATCCCTGTGAAAACCATCTTACATTGACATAAATGGTCCTGGATGCACTGGAACCAGATGGGAGTATTTGGGGAACTCACACATGTAGTCTGAACAGTTCTCCGGGGACAGCCTGTGTATTTCTGTGTATAGTGATGGTGCAGACCATGGAAGATTTTTGGATCTATCACTATGTAGCACAACTTAGGGCAGGTCTACACTACAGAATTACTTCAGTATAACTACATCACTCAGGGGCGTGAAAATATTGTTGAGTTTCATAGTGACATTGACCTAAGCTCCAGTGAAGACAGAACTATGTCAATGAAAGAGCACCTTCTGTCGACACAGATACCACCCCTTACAAAGGTGGATTCACTAAGCCAACAGGAGAGCTCTCTCCTGTCATCTTGGAGCATTTCATTAAAGCACGCCATTGGCAAAGTTGCACCAGTACAGCTGCACTGATGCATTGTTTGAAGTGTCAACTTGTCCTGTCATAAAAATAAAGGGAAGGGTAAACACCTTTAAAATCCCTCCTGGCCAGAGGAAAAACCCTTTCACCTGTAAAGGGTTAAGAAGCTAGGATAACCTCACTGGCACCTGACCACAATGACCAATGAGGAGACAAGATACTTTCAAAGCTGGAGCGGGGGAGAAACAAAGGGTCTGTGTCTGTCTGGGTGATGCTTTTGCTGGGGACAGAACAGGAATGGAGTCTTAGAATTTAGTAAGTAATCTAGCTAGATATGCGTTAGATTATGGTTTCTTTAAATGGCTGAGAAAATAGGCTGTGCTGAATAGAATGGATATTCCTGTCTTTGTGTCTTTTTGTAACTTAAGGTTTTGCCTAGAGGGATTCTCTATGTTTTGAATCTAATGACCCTGTAAGTTATTTACCATCCTGATTTTACATAGGTGATTCCTTTTTTACCTTTTCTTATATTAAAATTCTTCTTGTAAGAAATTGAATGCTTTTTTCATTGTTCTTAAGATCCAAGGGTTTGGGGTCTGTGGTCACCTATGCAAATTGGTGAGGATTTTTATCAAGCCTTCCCAGGCAGGGGGGTGCAAGGTTTTGGTGAGGATTTTTGGGGGAAAGAAGTTTCCAAACAACTTTCTCAAAAAATAAACCCGGACGTTTGGTGGTGGCAGTGGAAGTCCAAGGGCAAAAGGTAAAATAGTTTGTACCTTGGGGAATTTTAACCTAAGCTGGTAAAAGTAAGCTTAGGGGGTTTTCATGCAGGTCCCCACATCTGTAGCCTAGAGTTCAGAGTGGGGAAGGAACCTTGACATGTCCTAAGCAATTCCTCTCCTCACAGTGAAGGCAGAAATGTATCCACCATGATGGTTATTGCAGCCCTTAGGAACTCAGATGCCATGTGGATGTGTGACTATATAAAACCTCGAGATAGGCCTGACATCGTGCCTCAGTGGGTCTCAGCTGAGAATACCAAATTCAAGACAGAATGCTGAGAGAGAGAGAGAGCAGACACACATCTCAAACTAGTGATTATTCTATCAGTGGAGATTACCAAACCAGTAACATAAATTAGCTTCTGTATCACCACACTGGTCAACAAGAAACCAAAAATGCAGTCCCCTTAGGGATTCCAGCCCTTGCCTCACCACCCAGACATTTGGGCTATATGATCAGTGGTTACTGAAAACCAATATAATCAGATATAAGGTCCTTCCAATCCCAAAGAATTAGCCACTTAGCCAGGTCAGTATATAACTCAGCTCTTACCCAATAATCACACTGATGCCAATAATGCCTGCTTAATATAAGAAAGAAGAGTTATTGAGAGGTTAATGAATCATAGACATACAAGCAGGAGTGAAAGTAACTTGAAGGACTTACCGGTACACTAGAGTCCTAAGTAGGAGGTGGGGCCTCAACTGGAAGGGGGTGGGACTTCAACCAGAAGAGGCAGGGCCTTAAAATCCCTAGGCCCTTTAAATCTCAATTTAAAGGACCTGAGGCTCAGGCTGCAGTAGTGGCAGCTTGGAGCCCTGGGCCCTTTAAATCACTGCTGGTGCCCCGCTGCCAGGGCTGGGGGGCGGGGGGAGCGGGGCGCTCCCGGCTGCCGTCACTACCCCAGGGCTCCAGCAGCGGGGGTCTGATGGCGATTTAAAGGGCCCAGAGCTCTGCTGTGGTAGCAGTGCCGGAGCCCCGGGTACTTTAAATCGCCGGCCTGGGGAAGCTGTTGCCTGCCGGTAGAGTCGGCTGTGTACCGGCTCTTGCTGGTACACCGTACGGCCTTACTTTCGCCTCTGCATACAAGTAATTTTCAGCGCTCATAAATCAGGATCATAGCTGTGATGGAATAAGCTGCTAGCTTGCAAAAGTCTCTCTGGAACCACCCAAACAGACTGGGGGTCATCAGTCCTGCTCAAATCTTCCTTGTTAGAAATCCAGTCCAGAAAAATGAGTCAGGAAAAAAAGACAAAATGGAGACCTCTCAGGGGTCTTTTATATCCTCTTTCCACAGCCTGTGTAGGTGGAAATTTACTGGCCCAAAATGGAGTCCAGGGCCACATGAGCATATCGCATGGTTTGCTGAGTCATAAGGGGTGGCCATTGGCTCCTCTTTTTCCTGAGGCATCCCCAGGAAGCGCTATCTGGGTGGGATGAGTTTCTTCTATGGCCTGTTGTGAGATTAGGGAGTTCTTAATGGGCCATCAATAACAGCTCTCTAGCCTCAATGTAAATTCTATCTGAGGTGGTGTCACAGACCAATACAACACCTGTAAGATACAAGAACAAAGCTGATATTTATAACTTTAGATACAAAGATGATATATGCATATGAGCAGAATAATCATACTTAGGACATAACTTTTTCCATTGACACCTTTATATGACATACTTTGTACAAGGTTTGTTGCAATGGTATAACAGTGGCAACAATGATACAAATGGTCACCTTACTTATACACAGCATCATAAGGTCATGGAATGGCGGCAAGTGAGCTGTAGCTCACGAAAGCTTATGCTCAAATAAATGTTAGCCTCTAAGGTGCCACAAGTACTCCTTTATTTTTTTTTCTTCTTTTCTTTTTATTTTTTTGTTTAAAGCATCTAAGGGGAAGATTCCTTTCCTCCCTAACACACAACCTTGTTACTCAAGCTCGGACCTAGGGGCAGGTTCTCCCCCTCCCCCCCCCCTTAGATATCTGCCATACCATTATAAAGAGCCCACTGCTGTACTGGTGACTAATTCAGTGAAAATCCACCATAATCCTAAACAGTTTATTACTTTGGTAGAATTCATTCAAGGAATTTTAAATTGGATCCATTTCACATAAGTGCATATGACAAATAATATGGATATTAAAACAAATATCTTAGCTGAGTAAATAATACCAGTAAATAATAACCTGTGCTAATACCTCTTACTCTGGTATGTAATGTTGTTGTAACTGTGTTGGTCCAGAATATTAGAGACAGGGTGGGTTAGATAGTATATTTTATTGGACCAATTTTCTGCTTGTGAGAAAAGCACGTTTCCACAGAGTTGATTTCAGGGCTGGGAAACTACCTGAGGACTTGTCTTCATTTACAGCTTTAGTGAAGACGCTACTACACCAATGGGAGAGCTTCTCCCACCAACATAGATTACATCAATGGGAGAGCTCTCTCCCATTGGCATAGAGCATCTTCACCAGATGTGCTACAGTGGTGCCGCTGCATTGCTGTATGTGGAGACATGGCCTAACCTTGAAAGCTTGTGTGTCTCACCAATGGAAGTTGGTCCAATAAAAAATATAACCTCACCGAACTTGTTTCTCTGATTCTGGTGTTTCTTGGGAGCAATTACTGGATGTGACTCTCTCTGATGTTCTCTTGAAAAAGTGGATTTCTTAGCTTAATTCCCATTGAACTTTTAACAGAAAAGAAACTTTCAGTGTAACAGTTGTAGATACAATGTGATAATCCAAGGAAAATGCTTCAGTAATTGAAATCTAATAACACATCACAAATTAACTATTAATGTGCAGAGCTGTCTGGCTGATGGAGTTAACAGAAACATAAAAAAATGACTAATTCAGTTAATAGCATGTACTTCTCTGGTGTTGTTCTACTGTTGCTTATTTGCTAATATTTGTATGACCACCAGAATTTGGGGGGTGAGGGTCAAGACTGGCTTGCAAATGATTTGTGAAATGAAGATGATCCAAATTCAATGTGGGATTTTTTTTTTCCCTTTTGGTTCAACAAATACTATCTGAGCAACTTTGGTTAAACGTTCCTTATTCAACTGAACAACCTGTCTCAGAATGGGAATATGCTCTGGTTGTTTAACCAGTTGTGGCAGCTCAGTCAAACACGAACTGTAATTTCTGGATATATAGATATAGGCAGCCACACTCGTAGCCAGATCCATCCATCCATGTTTCAGAAACAAACAGAGCAACATATAATGCTGCCGTGTGTGTGTGTGTGTGTGTGTGTGTGTATAGACCTGTTTTTCTAAGTTGTTTTGCTTTTTCTCTGAGTAAATGTCAGAACTGAGCATTGATTCAGCATGCTTAAGATTGTCCTGAACTTTTCACTGAAAGATGCAACTCCAAAAGTTGTTAAAAATGTTGGCTCTCCATTACCCAGTGGCACCACTACGTATAGTAATTTGTGAAGTACTAACTGAAAAGATACTTTATATGGAAGTTCCAAACCATCCAAGCTCAGATTGTATATTCCTACTAGAATATTAGTAAATCAAGGAGAATCCAGTACTGGTGCAAGCCTGAAGCTGAATAGTTAGTTGCATGTGTCAGAAAAATATAGGAGAGGGGGAAAAATATATTGGGAAAGGGGATAAGGAATAATTTCATATGAATGAAGAATAGACCTCTAAAACTTTTAACTGGTGATGTGTGAAACCCAAAAGCTTCTGGCTTGATTTGTGAAATCTTCTTGAAAGGCTAAAAGATATCTATTGCAGATGAAGTGCATTCAATCGATTTTTTTTTTTTTTCACTTGCAGATACTTCTGAGAGTCAAGAACCTAGTCTCTTTTGGCAGGGATTCCTTCTTTCCTCATTACCTCAAACTACTTTACAGAATTAAACTGACTGCTTGACTTGCTGTATTGTGCACAGAACATTTTGCTGAGTTATGGTACTTGTACAGCAATTAGAGCAGACTGGGAATGAGCTTTCACACTTTTTCAACAGAAATATAGTCTTTCTTTCTCCCCCACCCCTCCCCGCCAAAAAATCAAACTATTTTGGGTCAGTTTGACATTAATCTGAGTCGGCTTGAGCTTCTGTTGTGCATCTTGGGAGTTGGAAGTTTTGGGTATCTGATGTCTTCGTTCTCCTTTCTGGACCAGGCTTCCTGGCTAGATTATATCTCCCATGATCCATCAGTCTCTGCCCTCCTCTGGCTGTTCTGCTGCAGTGCATCATGGGAGATGTAGTCTGGACTTGGAACCTGGCCAACAGAGGAAAATGAGTGCAAGGGGTACTTGAACTAAAACTCCTAGGAAGCACTGCTGAAGCTCAGGAGGGCCGAGCTCACAGCTGAGCTGAAACACTTTTCAGCATCTCCTAATCAACCATGGTTTGAAACTTTTTTTTTTCATTCTATGAAAAATTGATCCTGTGATTTCCCCCCCCCCCATCTCTATTTCAGATGGAAATGAATGTCAGTGTGAGTTTCCCACAGGATGGAAACCTCCTTTTTTTTTTTTCCTGTGACAAATTCATTAATCAAACAAGGAAGAACACTGCACTAAGGAAATACTCACAAAGTCCCCCAACAAGCAAAGCACTTAAGCATGTGTTTAATTTCATTGACTATTTGAGTCCTTTGAAGTTAGGTATGCATTTTAAGTGCCTTTCTAGACTGGAGAAACATGAGCTCACAGAGCGCCCCCCTTTTCCCATTCCCTCACTTCAAATGGTAATGCAGGGCATGGGTGGAAAGCAAAGACTCCATGGCTATGCGTAGGCAGAAGGATGGAGAGAGAGTTGCAAAAATGAACCTTTACCCAGCATGTAGTAGGAAGCCAAGGGCAGAAAGGTCTAAAACTAATGTCCAAATAGCATTTATGTGTGCAGTAAATAAGCAGTTGTAAGAGGGAACCTGCATCTGACATAGGGTACAACACCAAAGCATAGAGCGGGAATGTGGGAGAGGGATAGGGGGAAGCAAAGGAGTTGGTGTAACGTTTTGATTACTTGTGATGTGTGTTTGCTTGATATAACTTGTAGGCAGTCACTCTGCCCCTACAAATGATTCAGTCTGAGAGTACGGCAGGAAAGGACTCCACTGTGCATGGCTCTGGATATTGTGTGGCCACTGAACTTTGCACATACTCCAGCCATTTGCCATAGCATTGTGCTAGAGATGCCAAGACTTCATTTTAAAGCAGTATCAGACATGCAAAGCAGCCAGAGCATACCAGTGAATCGGATCCAAAGTCTCTAGCGCTTGCAATTGGAAAGAAAACTTTGAGACGTGAACAGATCGTAAAATGATGCAGTGTCTTTTTGAGTCTGCAAGAAGCTTAAAACAATAGCCCTGAGAAAGGAACTGTCCCATTCACTTACATCGGGGTATATGCGATAAATTTGGAATCTAAAGAACCTCAATATTTTAGCAGAAACACCCCCAAACTCCCTCCCACACATCCCCAAATGACAAATGCCCAACTGCTGCCTCCTCACTTAACAAAACATCCAGTTTCCATACTGCTGACTCTCATGATGCAGTTATACACTGTAAACAGAAAATCTCCGGCACACTGAAGCTGGCAGTCTGGATTGTGCCCCGAGGCTCCTTACCAGTGCTCTCAATAGAGCAAATTGTACGCAGGTTACACATCTTGCTGCTGCTTCCTGCCATGCAGAAGTCAGATAAAATTGAGTACATTTGTGTGTGGGAGGTTAGTGATCAGAGAAATACCAAGAAAATGTCGGGAAATCTTCTGGCTCTTATATGCTATAGTTACCTTTCAATTTTGTGGAAGAAACTAGCAGCACTTAGGCATCCAAATACCTGACTTGTAGATGCAAACAGATCATTAGATGTTTTAGTGCTATTGTGGGTGCAACATAGCACCTGCATAATTTAGACGCTGAGATAGGTCCCAATTTTCAGCTGATTCTTATCAGTATGACAATTCATTTTTAAGTGTAAATATTATAACTCCTCACAGATCAAATGGTAGGGTGTGGGTGGGAAGTGTAGTGTGCATGAATCTAAAATTGCAGTGAGGCATTCCAAAGCTTGTGATGCTATGAAATAAACTTCCTGGGTCAGGAGAGATGCTTGGCTTTGTGCTGCGATGTGCTGTACCACAGGGATGTGTCTTATGCCTAAAGTTAAGATTTTGTCACGGATATTTTTAGTAGAAGTCTTGAACAGGTCACGAGCAATAATGAAAAAATTCATGGAAGCCCATGACCTGTTCTTGACTTTTTTACTAAAAATATCCTTCACAAAATGGGGAGCCTGGGCAGTTGTGGAAGGGCTCGGAGCTCAGGGTCCCCCTCTGCTGGTGGCGCTGAGCTGCAGGGTCCCCCTTGCCACCAGTGGCGGCTGCCTTAGGCAGCCAGGAGCTCCAGGGGTTCCCCGCTGCTGCCTGGGAGCTGCCAGGGGTTGGCAGCTGGGAGCTGTGGGTGGCTTCTGCCACTTGGGGCAGTGGGGGTACCCCCACTGCCCCCTGCCTCCACGGGGGGGGGGGGACCATGCAGCTCCCAGCTGGCTCTGGTGGAAGTCATGGTTTTAATGACCTCTGTGACTAAATCGCAGCCTTAGTTATGACACAGCACCCTTGTCTGTCTGTGCTTAAAACCTTGGTCACATTTGTCCCATGCAATCGGAGGGGGTTTTTTTTGTTTTGTTTTTTTCATCTGTAAGGTGCATGCGCAACGGGCATATCTCAGCCGCCTAAGGGCAATGTGGGGAAAGTTCGACTAGTCCACCTTTCCCCACCACATGTCGGAGGCCTGAATGAGTATGCAGGCATTTAGCATTGAGGCTGTAGTCTGTCAGCTAAAGATTGAAGTTTCGTCTTTATTTTTGCCTTTCCTAATTTGGAGTATGGCGAATGAGCAGGGGCCAAAACGGCAATAAACAAAAGACCCAATCACATCACAGGGTTGTCAGCATTAAGTCTTTGGCTAGCCAAGTCCCAGGGTCTGGCTTCACTACAAATACTATACCAGCATAGCTATGCCAGTATAATTCTATATTATAGTAGCGACCTATGCTGAAGGAAGGGGCTTACTCATCAAGGTAGAATGCCACCTTCACTGAATGACCATGGCTGCATCATTCTTCCATCAACATAACTACATTTACAATGAGGGTCAGGTTAGCTTAGCAATGTCAGTCAGGGGTGGGGGGTTTTTTTGGCTGTTTTTGTTTTTTCCATCCTCCTGAGTGATCTACAGTAGAAGCTAAGTTATGAACACCAGAGTTACAAACAGACCAGTCAACCACAGACCTCAATGTCCTATGGAACTGGAAGTATGCAATCAGGCAGCAGAAGAGAGCAAAATACCTAAATAAGCAAATACAAAGCAATTCGGTGTTTAAATGTAAACTGCTACAAAATAAAGGGAAAGCAGCATTTTTCTTCTGCATAGTAGTGTTTCAAAGCTGGATTAAGTCAATGTTCAGTTGCAAACTTTTGAAAGAACCACCATAATGTTTTTGTTCAGAGTTGCAAACAACCTCCATTCCTGAGATGATCATAGCTCTGAAGTTCTACTGTAGCTATGTTGACTTGGGCTTAATCCACACTTAAAAGCTAAGACATTACACACTGGCTACTCCCCACGTCCTTCATGGATTTTCTTCTCCTCTTTTTACCATTTTATGCAACTTCCAGTAGCCTTAAAGGGGTAACCTGTTGCAACCATTAATGGCCCTTGATAACAAGACCTGGTTCCCAGCATGTGTACTTGGACTGCAATCATCCACACTTACAAAATAAACCCCGAGGGAAAAGGAAGAAGGAAGCAAGACGAGAATCAAGCCAGTCTCCACAGCCTCAAACACTGTGAGTGCAGAGAAGTAGGCTTTTCCTATCCCATTCCTTTGAGGACACATGTGCTATGTACTCCCATCAAGAGACAAGTGAACCATTTGGAGTATTGTAAATATTCAACAAAACTAGCTGGCTTTCTTCAGGCTATGCTATCATTCAAGCATGAGCTGATGGTGTGATATGTGAATCGCTGGGCTAAATCGATGGCCTGTGTTATGCCGGAGGTCAGACTAGATGAGTGTGCAAGTCCCTTCTGGCATTAAAAATCCATGAAACACAAAACTCCAAGGAAATAATATTACTCCAATGTTTACTGTTTCTAAGTCTGAGCCCTGACAGACAAACCTGCTCCTGAAGTCCAAGGGATATTTGGTTTGCCTAAGAACAAGAGCCCTAGGGCTTAAGTATTTTCATAGCATCAGTGAGTTACTGTAGGATCAGTGGGTTTGAGCATCTGCAAAAAATTACAAAGCTGTTAGATTTCAGAGTAGCAGCCGTGTTAGTCTGTATTTGCAAAAAGAAAAGGAGTACTTGTGGCAACTTAGAGACTAACTGCTTTTATTAGAGCATAAGCTTTCGTGAGCTACAGCTCACTTCATTGGAAATGCATCCGATGAAGTGAGCTGTAGCTCACGAAAGCTTATGCTCTAATAAAGCTGTTAGAGGTTCTTTCATAAAGGCTGAAAAGTGGGACTGACTTGCTAGTAATGATCAAAGGAGTCATGCCGTGAGCCTTCATTTGTCCTTAATACCAGGCATTTCCAACACCCAATGCTGCAGGCTTTGTAAATTCCTATTACCTCTGATACAGCAAAATCCTGTTTCTCTCCCATAGAGTGGAGTGAGCATGGCACCCTGAATAGTGTCTTCTTTTGATTGATGAATCTTCAAAGATTGCAGTGCAAATACTACAACCTAACAAAGTTTCACTTGTGCAGTGCAGCAAAACAAACATCCAGGACATAGACTGACAAGTGTTTTATGCCACTGAACAGAAATGGGTAAAAATAATAAGGAAAGGCTTTAAAGAGTACCTCCACCTCCAAAGGAGCTACTGCCTATGATCAGCAGGAAGATCTGAGGGTGGAAATGGACTGAATTATGAAAGCATCAGCTCCAAGGCTGAGACAAGATGTAAATTAAAAAGCAGGACATGCCAGTACAGGAATAGAGAGCAATAACATAAGTGTGTGGTTTTTGTGTTTTTTTTTTTGTTTTGTTTTGTTTTTTGTTGGTTTTTTTTGGTGGCACTAGTTAGTAAAAAAGCAGGTTGCCAGAGATCAAAGGGAAAACAATCACTGGTAGCTTTTTTTTTTTTTTTTAAACAAAACAGATGAATCCAGATTTCTCTTATTTGAAACTTATAAAATCCAAAGGGAGAAGGGGTGTTGCCAATGTTCTCGTCAATGCCATTTGAGGTGGCATGGCTTAGTGTAATGAATTAGATCTGTTTGTCTTGGATGTTTGAGGTGGGGATGGATTCATGGAGTTGATGCTATTTAGTTGGACTTGCTATTTGCTATTCAGTGCTTGGTGTTCTTTCATTTGTTAGACTCATGCTTGCTGGCTTGCTTGTCAGTATTGGGTGGGTGTTTTGTGAGTACCTTGACTGTTTCTAGATTATGCCATGTAATTATGTAGATGGAATTGCAGCTTATGGGCCTGAGTCTTACCTCAGAGTGGTTTTATGCAGCTGTGAATCCATTGGCTTCAATGGGCTTATTCCTGGCGTGAGACAGAGGAGAATTGGAGTCTACATGTGCATGGATCTAGTTGAGGATTGCTCTTCACATCAATGGGAAAGAGGCACCCATTCAAGTGCCACGAATACTACTTTGAGAACATCCCCCTCTCCCCCCACCCCGAAAGTTCTAAGCAAAATTGAGCTGCCCACCTGATCAGGACAAAAGCCATCAGTGATTTCTCAATTATTGCTTTTTCTTGCAAAGCATTTGGAATAGACCTAGGTGTAGCAGACAGTTAGCCTTTACTCAAAACATGCAGACAAGCCAAACAATGGAAAATTGAAGTATTAGCTGATCCCTGGAGATATTTTTATTCATGCTGATTGGGATATAGAATTTGCAATCTGGGGGAAGTTCTGACATCTTGAAAGTAATTTTGCCTTCTGAATTGGAATGAAAAGTCTAAATTTCCCATGGAATGAAAATGCCAAATAATTTCAATTTGGATTAATCAAATCAATAAGATTAAATAAATGTCTAAATGAAATATTTTTTTAATATTGTAATATTCAAATATTCCATAATAGTAAAAATTGAATTAATCAAATTGATGAAGAAGTCCGGGGAAACTTTTTTTATCTTACTGAAATATTTTGATTTCAAAATGAAAGGGGAAACAACTTGTTTTGCTGTTTTCTCATAAGTTTTTTGCTAAAATTTGCCATGGTCCCAAAATGTTTCATTGTCTTATGGAAAACTCTTCAGTCAAAAGTTTTCACTACCTGCTTTTTATTTTATTTTGCTTCATTCTCATGCCTCTTGACTGAAGCAGTATCCCCAACCATTGCTACATGCTCATTCATCATAAAACTCCCAATTGCTTCATTTTTTCAAAATAAAATCAGAGTGATTGTCACTACGTAGTAAGTCCCTTTTTATACAAGAATTAATCATCAGGGATGTGTGTGTGTGTGTATATAATACCTATTGTCAGTTAACAGTTCCAAAGAAAACAAACAATGCCATTTTCTGCTCAGTTCTCACGGCTGTCAAATGTGTTCACAGCAAGTGCACTATGCTACCCTCTCCGTTCCAGAATGCGAGCATTGGTAGCTTGCCATATAATTTCCCTTCAGATGTGGCCACAGTAACTCACACATTTGTCACCTCCAGACTGGACTACTGAAAACTGCTGTATCTCTAAATGAAGGTGCTGCAAGATGCAACAGCCCAGTTCCTCAGGAGGATGAACCATCTGGCACATCCTACCAGTGTTCCACGTCTTTCATGGGTTTTAATCACCAAGTCCCTCAACAGGTCAGAGCGCTACTGCATCAGAGACTGGCTCTCCATCCATAACCCACCAAGACCACATCACTCCAGCGGAATAAGACCGCTAAAAAACCCCAGGTAAAGCTCACGAAAGCTAAAGATGACAAAATATTCTTGGCCAAAGGCACTTGACTGGAGGGGGAAAAACTTTCTGCAGAGATAAGATTGGAGAGTGATAGATTTTTTTTTTTTGGTCTGAGTATGGAATTGCTACTGCTTACTACATAAACAAAACTTCCTCACAGAAGTGAAGAGCAGAATCAATTATGATGTCCTCTATGGGCAATGCCTTTAAGTCTAAACTACTGAATCTAATGCTTTGGTATTATGGTGACAAGCAATTTGGAAGTGCCTAATATATGTATGTACAAGGGAGTATTTTCAAAAGCACTTGATTTTTTTTTTTGAAGGACAAAGCTCATTGACTTCTAATGGGTCTTGTGTTCCTCAGTCATTTGTGGTAGGATTTTTTTCAAAGCACCTGGGTCAATAGTGTTTTTCTATTTCTGTTCTCTGCAACTCTGCTGTCTGGCCCTCAATTCCTTTAGCAGTGGTAGGCTTCTAGAGAAATACAAGACATTAACTTCTTTAAAAACAGCCACCTCTACCCTCTTTTGGAAGAGAAATCAAATACAGTAGACCTGCTAGACTGCACTACGGAGAGTTCGGAAATTGATTAAAGATTTGTGTTGTGTTTTAGTTTCCTAAAGCCTCTCTGAGCACAGAAAGTTGTCACTTAAAAAAAACTCTGAAGCCTAAAAGAAGATTTTAGACTTTACCTGGATTTCCAAGGTTCCCTCCTAGACCTGAGGAGGTGTAATGTGATGGCTTCACACAATACTTCCTTTAGCTAAGAGTTTTCCCTTATGTTTATGAATAACTTATTTTATAATTGGCTAACTTTTTACACTGTTCTCTGGTGAAAGTGGCAATATGTATCACTTCCCAGAAGTCTGATAGAAATTCCAGCTGGTATAAAGCAAATTAGTTCTTGGATTTTAACTGCTAACGTAAATGTCCTTTTTAAGATAATTTCCTTCTTTACTATCCCTAAAGTAAGAGGTAATGAGAAAGCAACATCTGGTAGATTGTCTTTTTTAAACATTCTCCACATTCCTCCTAATTTAAACATGTTCTGTCCCATATTTACCACATGTGCAATCGTAGACCTTCTTAAAGAGGAGGCATTTATTAAAGACAACAGCAACATCTGCAGGCAAAGCAATGGGTTCCACAAAGCATGAGTTCCAGCTCTGTATCTATTGTTTACCAGAGACTACACCTTGTTTTTGTATTCCACACAGCATAGAGACATCTGGTAGCTGTGTAATACACTGTAAGTAAATATCCTTAAAATATTACCCCAGTACTGTGGATTTCTTTTTCCATGTTGAGGTTTTTTGTTCTTTGCCAAATTGCAAACTTGGCAGTGTTGACAACTTACCAGGAATGTTTGCTGTTTAACAGATGGGCAATTCGCTAAATCCAAAATATTGTGAAAGTATAAACTGTAGCTTATTAATGTTCATTACCATAGTGCCTAAAGCTCAACCAGAATTGGAGCCTTAGTGCACTAGACACTGTACCAACAGCAGTATGCAGTCCCTGTCCGTTATCATGGATACATACTTGGGGCAGCTTGAGAGAGAGAGAGAGGCAAGCTGCTGCCAGGCTAATGGCAGCAGGGAAATAGCCTGTTCCAGAGTGAGGCTGTACTTTTTCCTATATGGGATACAGCTAAACCTGGGTGCCTGCTACGGGAAGGACTGATACCCCAGGGCAACCAACCGGACCACACCTTGCTCCAGCGAGGCAGGCAGCGAAAGGTCCTGTTTTGAGCCTGTTTCCTTTTTGTTTGGTGGAAAATCACCCCTTAGGCTGACCCTGAGCCCTACCCTGAAAATAGGACCAAGGGAACACAGAAGGGAGAAGGCAAACCCTTCCTGAATGGGGCTGATTACTCCAGGCCTGCCATCACCAGCAGGGGAAATGCTGTCTGGTGAGAGAAAAGAGGTGCTTTGCCACAAGGGGTAGAAGGTAAGAGGGATAGGTGAGTAGTGATGCTCAGATGAAGGGAATGTGATTTGGGGCAGACAAACAACCAATCAGCACAGGGTTCAGATAGTCTAGTCTCTGACTGGCTCCTCCTTTCAGGACATTTCCAGGTCACATAGCTGGGAGACGAGGAAATACTGCAGGGGTCCCAGTGTCTCCAAAGTGGGGTTTCCCTGTTAGAGCTGGTTATGACTCTTATTGAAGAAAAAAAAAACAACAAAAAAACTTTTTGTTTTGGTTGGAAAATGCAGATTTGTCTAAACCAAAACTTTTCACGGCTATGTATGTATTTTCACTAAACTTTCATTGAGAGGCTTCTTGGTTTCAGGGTGGAATTTGTCAGAGAGAGGTAGACACCCAGCTATTGTAGACTAGTCAATAGCCCAGTAGTTGGGGCACTCAGCTAGGATGTAGGAAACCCAGGTTAAATCCCTGCTCTGATTCTTTGTTTGCAAAAACCATTGAATGGTCTCACTCTGATGCAGAATAGAACACTGTGAAATCACAAAGTTTTGCAGGATAGGAAGACTGTTTCCCACTCATCTCCTTCTTGCTGCACAGTTCTAGATCTGAGGTGGTAGAGCAAGAGATGTGGGGATCCATTTCACTCTTCCCCTCCCACCCAGGGCTCAGTCCCATTAAGGCTATGGCTACGCAATAAGCAACACCGCTGTAGCTGCAGCTATACTGCTGTGGTGTAGACACTTGTTAAGGTGATAGAAGGAGTTTTTTCCATCGCTGCTCTCCATCCTTGAGAGGTGGTAGCTAGATCAATGGAAGAATTCACTGTTGCTTAGGTCTGCTTAACTGTCCCTCAGAAGTGTGAATTTTTTCCCATTTGAATTTGCCCATTTGTGATTGGGTCTTTTGAAGCTAACATTCTCTTCTAACGAACCACTCATTTTTACAATGCATTCATCAAGAGTTTAGCAGGACTTTCTTCTTCTTATTCCCCAGCTATAATAATTCTTTCTTGGCATTTTTCAGTAATTTAAAAGTTGCTCCATCAAAAGATAAATAACTACAGTTGTCTAAATCCTTCCCTACCCTCCATGTGGATTTTTCACACCTCCTGAGTGCTGTAGCTTGACCAAAGTTTTAGGTCTAGACCAGGTTTAAGAGATTCTGCCCAAGAGATGAAGTTAAACTTGAATAGTAGTATAAATATATGTAGCTGATTAACTGGAAAGGAATTTGTTGTACAGCATTCAATGCACTGTAAATAACAAAATAGAAAAGCAAGCCCAGCTAACAGCCATCTTGAATTCTGATCTTTTATAAAAATATGCAGGCATAATACAGATCATGTGTTCTCTGGAGTATGCTATAGATGACAGAATCTGTAAGTGTCAGACTTTTATTTTCTTACCAAGATTGACCATGCTGAGTAACGGAGGTGCTTTTGTGACTGAGTTACTCAAGAGCTGAGATGGAGTGTTTTGTAAATTTCACACAAGGAGTCAAGCAGATTTCCAAAGAGTTCAGCACTTTCTGCTGGAGGGTAACCAGCTGCTGATGTGAACAATGAACATTCAGTTAGCTTCACCTTATTTCTTGACAGCTGCAGGCACGCTTACCCTACATTGTTCATTTTTAGTGTGTTTAGCTACATTATGGTCTGGTCATTTAATCCTAATTTGCTCAAAACAGTAATTGACTTAATTTGCCGTTCTGCCTGAGTAAAGAATTCAGCATCCAGACTGCAGTGTTTTGCGAGTGGTATGTCTTGATGTTTAAGTGACCGAGGACGGTAGCTTGTCAATGTCTCTTGTTATGTTTTTCTGTGCAGTGACACAACTCTTTGCGGGAGGGGTGAGGGGGAAAGGAGGAATTCTGTAAGATCCTCAAGAAAACTGGCTCAGCCAAATCTGTTTGAACAGTGATATCCTACTTTCCTATTTGATAGGATGTTTTGTTTTGACACTTGTATCAATTAACCACTCTGGTACTGGTTGAGGTGCACATGCATCTGTCAAAATGGTATCTAGGGTGGTGTGAGCTGACCCTCTTCTTCTCCCCCCCCCCCATGGATTCAATTTATCTTTGCACCCCAGTTTCCTATAACTTCCAGACCATGAATTGCTGACTCCCACCGAGCAAGCAGAGCTGCCCGGAACATCACAATTCCATTTTGCGGCAGCTTTGGAGGGTTTGAAATAAGCTTTTGTTTCACACTGAAACAAAACAAAAGTCCTTTTGAATGTCCTTTTTTTTGTGCGCCGTTCCCTGGTGGTTAGGGCCCTTGCCTGGCATCTGGGAGGCCGGCCTGATTGATTGAGAGAAAGTTAGGTTACAGAATGCATCTCTGTCAATGAGAACTTTGTCAAAACCGGTATGTCCCCGCACACGCTTCCAGTTGTTTGTGGAACCCGACTAGCATTATTTCCTATCTTTTTGATGACCGCAAATATTGTAGTGCACAGTCCTGGCCTCCCCTTCCCCCCCCCACCACCAAAATCTTTTTTTGGGGGGGAGGGGGGATTACTATACTTTTTTTTTTTTTGGCCTCTCTGAAAAGAACTGGGCTTCTAAACAGAGACAACATCAGAGAAATATAGGGAGTCATTGCAAAATCTCACCGAGATCTCTCATCCCAGCTTATTTTCTTGCTATTTTTTTTTGTCCTGTTACAACCCCTGAATTGAAAAGAGCCATGAAAACATTTATCCGAATAAAAATACTTTTGGCTTTTTGAAACCAAAATTAACCTCATGATTAAACCAGGAGGGAAAAGCAGTCACTGATTGATTCATTTCATAGAGGATTTTGTTTCCTTGATGGTGATTATCTTTTCAAGATGAGCAAGAATATAATGTCACAAGTCCTAATAAAAGATCTGTTCTACATTTACCTGCTGCTTATGATGTTGTATTTGTTCTGAAACATGGAGGGTAGGGAAGGATTTAAAGAACTGTCGTTATTTATCTTTTGATGGAGCAACTTTTAAATTTTTGATAAATGCCAAGAAAGGATTATTATAGCTGGGGAATAATATTATAGCTGGGGAATAATAATAAGAAAGTCCTGCTAAACTCCTGATGAATGCATTGTAAATGAGTGGTTTGTTAGAAGAGAACATTGGCTTCAAAAGACCCAATCACAAATGGGCAAATTCAAAAATATTGGTTGTATGTATCTTGCAGTAATAGAACAAGCTAGCATTTTTTTTTAAAGTCCTCCCTAGTGGTGTGTGTAATGCACTTCATGAGGTGAGAAGACGAACTTGCACAAAAAGCAAGTTGTGAGTCATCCAGTGGCTGATTTTTGTGGTTTGGCACTGTAACCCTTCAGTGCTCTGGGTTTTCCCTGGTTTTGAAAGGAAATGAATCTGTTTTGATTTGACTTTTTCAGGTTACCACCTTACCCCGCCCCCCCCCAATCTACACCCCAAATAACAAACTAAAAGCAAGATTCAGAGCCTTAGTTGCAAAATTCCGATCTAGATCCCCATTGGAAGCTCTATGAAGATTACGACTGTTTTGGTTATACAGAGAGGCTCCAGCAGTCATGTTCGTATTCCAACACCCTATTCCCAATATTCCAGGGGCATCCAGAGGTAGGGGATTGGTGTGGACCCAACTCCACCTGGAAGTGAAATACAGTTCTGTACAATCCCACTCCACTGAAACAGCTGGGCTCTGTGCTGCTCTCCTGGCAGATGCTGTAGCTGTCTATATTGCCGATTAGGTTTGAACATCTGTAAGGCTCTGATTTCTTTACAGAACCAAATCCAACATCAAGGGCTCTTTGAATATAAGTCTTATTTTATCTGTACCTCCAGCATTCAGGGACTTCATATAAATTAATACAGTGTTGACCTATTTCTAGGTAGAAGCTGTTCCATTTTGTGCCTGATCCAAAACCCATTGCATTAATGAGAAGCAGCCTAATCATGGTTTGTTCAGTGATGCCATGGTTCAGTTAGGATTTTACTGGTGTCAGTTTCCAGGCAACAGCATCTGTGTTCCCGCTCTGACTGCGGGTTTAAGGCTACACAGTTCTCTGCCTTACACTAATATCCCCAGCAAGCCAGACTGCCTCAACAGGCCAGCTTCTGTGTTTTTGCTTTCTCACCAAAGGCCATGACACATGTACTGCCAGTGGTTACAAGTTGCTATCCAGCTCTTTCTAAGCAAGCACATTTATTCATAAGCATTACAAAGAAAACCTAATAAAACAATAAAGGGACCGAGATACATGCTAAAAAGCTTACCAGAGGTCACCCTAACTCCCATCTTGGGCTCTGGTAGGTGTCAGTCCTTCCAAACCCACAACTGGGTTTTCCCCATGGTTACAATTCATAACTGTTTCAGATACAGAACCAGAACAGAGTGGATAGTTCAGCCATTTGGTTACATAGTCTGGGACTTTGTCTGCTGATTATCTGTTTCCAGATATCAATGACATACTTCTTAGGGCTTCAAAACGCTGAGAATTTGCATCACTGGAGATGCAGGGTTTGCACTAACGTCTCCCTATATGTTCCCCAGGAAATCCACTTCACCCTTATTCAACTTATATGGCACTTTTTCAGTACAATCCTTTGAATTCGCATCACATTTTCCCTGGTTTCGTACAATCCTGGTCCACTATTATTTAGTTTAAAATTAACATCATACTCCTTATTAAGATGTGATATTCTAATAGTTATTACACAGTTCTATTTAAACCAATTAATATTGGGGAGTTACATTTAGTTATCCAATGCATGGTAGCTGTTACACATATATTAGGGAAAAGTCTGAAGGACAAATTAGCATTTCAGTGACTTTATAAAAAGTCAAATGAAAATTTCATTGGAACGTTTGCTATTTTAATGAGTTTTAGATTGTTGTAATCATATTCAGTGTAACCCTTTCTTTGGGGTTGATCTCTCCAGGTTAAAATTCAGTCACCACAGCACAGCTGTATGTGTGAGGGAAGCTGATTCTTGTACCAGCTCTCTAAGAATATAGGGAGTTCAGTCTTCACGGCTGTCAATCTGTCACCTTTTTACCAGCTCTAAGCTCACTTCAGAGCTTTTAAAATTTAAATACAATGGGCCAGATCCTCAGCTAATCTCCAGAGAGTTCATTGGAGCTATGTGCTTCCAACAGCTGAGGAGTATCTGCCCAATCAGTCTGGATGACTTGTTCGTAATCAGAGAAATAAGGAGAGTGAGGTAACATCTTTTACTGGGCCAACTTTTGTTTGGTGAGAGAGACAAGATTACCCAGAGCTTTTCTTCAGATCTGGGAGACTTATTCAGTGTCTCAGCTAAATACAAGATAATCAGGCATTCAGGAAATTTTGCCTAAATGTGAACCTATTCAAATGCTGTTGATTCTCAAATTTCAGACTCCAACCCAAATACCGTCTCATTTGTGCTGTGCTTAGGTTGGTGTGCTGTAGTTACACACATTGATGCATGTACATACCACAAAATCTGTCCGTTAACTGATTCCACTGCATGAAGAGTAGTGGTGCATAAGGTATAGTGTAAATACATGTAGTTTTTTATTTAACTTTTTACCCCCACTTGTGCAAGTTGAGAGTAACTTTTTTTTGTTATCCAGACTATTACAATAAAATGTGAATTTATTTCTAGTCATAGAAGCTTGAGCAAAGTACATGTATTAATGTATCTCTTTGCTGCTTACATGACAGATGAAGTCAAAGTGAACTGTAACTACTCATAAATACATATTCTTGCTATATATGGGACCACAATGTCATCCTTCATACACACTGTAACTGCAATGTGTCTACAGTGTAATACATGGCATTCAATGAAAAATATGTATCAAAAAGCATAGCTAGAATATAGTTTACCTTTCTTTACACTTTATGGTTTGTACATTCACATATACATTCTGGGAAGTTTTTCATACCAAAAAATATAGAGTTTAAGAGGCAGAATCCCTTGAGTTTGCCTGTGCTTGGTTCAAATTGCCCGAGTAAATTCTGAGTAGAAATTTAGGAAGGATTTGGCCATGCAAACTCAAGATTATACCCAGAAGAATAAGAGAACACCAGATGGACAAGTGAATAGCCATGGAAAGGGCTGCATGTATTATGGTATTGGTTAATGGGAGGCAAAATCTTTCTCCTCTAAGATACCACTTTAAAACCTGGTCAGGTTGGAAATGGCGAAAAGCCCTTGTCGGCACCTGTGCTACAGCTGTAGCAGAAGAGCCCTACGTTGTAATCTTACTTTGTGCAGCGAGAGAAGGAAAAGCAGGGAATGGTTGGGATTACAATATCTTCCCTCCCCCCCCACCCCCCAAAAAAGAAAAGAATAATTTTGTAGGAGTTCAGCTAACACCAGATCAGCTTCTGTAAGTTGATGGGACTTCTTTTGTGAGTGTGAGTTTCAGGTTCAGAGTCATTGGCCTCAGATAGGTGTTTGGCAGCTAGTGTGTGATAAGTCAGACCATGTCCTGGTGGACAGATGTAAGAATAATAGAAATCAGCACCATAAATGGCACTTTTATTCACCTGTGGTAATTCTAGCGTAGACGTGACGGACTCGGGTGCCTTATGGAGGCACTTTGAAGTGAGCTGTAGCTCACAAAAGCTTATGCTCAAATACATTTGTTAGTCTCTAAGGTGCCACAAGTACTCCTTTTCTTATCTATACTGTGCTTGTTGTCTGGAAAAACAGAGTTTGGAATAGAAGTGGATAATATAGCCAATATAGAGATCTTCTGAGGATGAGATCTACATACATTCAGATTGTACTCGCTTTTCTGGAATGTCCTTTCTGTTACTTGAAAACAGCTGCTGGAGAGAGAAGTATTGTTGGCTTCTCGCAGAATCATTGTAATCACCTTTAGATTCATTATTATGAAAGTTCCCACTAGATAGGTCTTACGAGGGAAATAAATTTCGTAAAGCTTTTTTAAAAAAGAGGAAAATGATCTCCATTTTATCAAAAAGCCTTCTTTTGACAAAAGGTTCAGAGGAAAACTTTTCAGCTAGCTCTACATTTTTCTTCTCTGTTTGATTTAGTACTTGAGTTAAATGTTCAAATATCTTGCCAGTGTTAGCAATGAATGCAGAGCTTTTCAAATTAGCAGTACCTTTTAACGATTGGAACAAACAGTTAAACTTATAAAAGCACAAGCATGTTGGGTGGGTTAGTTGGTTTTGTTTACTATAGAAAAATATGTGTAGCTGAGGAAAATTTGGGCATTTCTATCAAGCAGGAAATTCTGACATTTTTAATATTGTTTTCATCTCAAATCAGGCCAGAAAATTGAAATATCAAATCTTTTTTCACAAAATAAAATATTCCAAAAATTATCTAGTAAAATGTCAAAAGTTTCACAAATCAAAATGTTTTTTTTTTAGTTTTCTAAATTAGCCCACACTTCAGTTTGAGTCAGTTCACCAATAAACTGCATTTCCCAATTCTGGTGCATTGACTCATGGGAGATGTAATCTGGCCAGGGAGCCTTGCCTATTGGAGAGAATGGGTCATCAGGCATCCAAACTACATCTCCCACAGTCTTGTAATTCCCAAGATGTGCTATGCAACTTGCGCAGAAGGGAGACCCAATTGCATCATGGGAGATATTGTCCTCCAGAGAGCCCAACCAATAAGACAAAATGGGAGCCTGAACTACAACTCCCATGAGGCAATGTGCCAAATAGGGGAATGGAATTTAATATGTAACTGACTTGAGCTATTTTGGTATGGTTTAACAAAACAAAATACTCAGATTGGGGTCAAACCAACCTGAAACAAAATATTTAATTTTGGATTTTCTTGACAGAAAATGTTTGGCTAAATTGAAACTTTCCCAGGGAAAATATTGATTGATCGTTTTGCAGCAATTCCATTTTCCATTGGAAAATCATTCCACCAGAATTTTCCCAACTGGCTCAATTAAAATATGTTTTGGAAAATGTGGCCACTATGATATACAGTTACTGCATTGTATTTTCAATTGCATAAATCAGGAAACTATAGTGGAGAGAAAAGGAGTACTTGTGGCACTTCAGAGACTAACAAATTTATTTGAGCATAAGCTTTCGTGAGCTACAGCTCACTTCATTGGCTGCATAGTGGAGAGGAATGAAATGATCTGCATCATCAACTTAAAATGGTGTAATAGGGCTTTGCACCAGCTAAAGAGCTGATCCATCATCTAAGAAAGGGAGAAGATCTCTTATTTAATGCTTGAATTTATCGGACATTTGGCATTTGTTTCACACAGTAAACGGGGAAACAGCGCTATGAATTAAAGAAATGCATTCAGAAGAAATAAGGACCCTACCTTTGCTCACATAAACTTTTGCCCATTTCCAGACTCAACCCAAAAGCAAGCTATTTTTGAAGGTTTTGAAATGTTGGTGTAGCAGGGCAGTTACCCGCTGCTGCCCTATGGGGCTTAAAAGCCAGCCCGGGGAGAGAGCCAGAGCTGAGGGCAAGAAAAGCTAGGCTGATTGGGGAAATGGCCGCAGCTGGGCCATGCCCCAGTCAGGCTGCAGCTGGGCCTATAGAGGGGTTGCTAGGCTGAAGCTTAGCCAGAGTGCCCCTCTCTGCATTCAGAGGGGGAAGGGCCTGGCTGCAGGGACCTGAGGGAGTACCGAGAGTGGAGCAGGGCTGAGGGGGAAAAGGGCAGGGGAACTCCGGCCTGGAAACCCCCAGGCTGCGAGGCCTAGATTAAGGCCAATTAGGTATTGGGGTTGCAAGGGGGCAGCCCAGGGGTAGACGGAGGCAGCAGGTCCAAACCCCTCGCCTGTGATGAGCGGCTGATACACTGCAGTCTGCCCCGGGGAGCGGGGCTAAGCGACGACTGGCAGTAGCCAAGACTGAGGCGAGGTGGGGGTAGTGGGTGGGGGTTCCCCAGGGAGGGGAGACCCTCAGGGATTGTTGGGGTTTTACTGCTAGGGACAGCACCCCAGTGGGAGGAGGCACCGGGTCCTGGGAGGGACTGGGGCCAGTGTTAAGGCAGATCACCAGATGGCAGAGGGTGCTGCAGAGGCTGACTAGCTAATTCCCAAGGGCAACCAGCAGGAGGTGCTGCCGAGTGAGTCCGGCTCTGTTACAGGTGGGAATACATTCTCTCTCTGCTGGATGAAATTGGAAGCAGATGTGTTGAAATATCATGACAGAATCCATTCTTGTGGTATTTCCAGCAGAGACCAGAAGTCAGAGGTGTGGCTAACTTGTTCCTACTTGCACATCTTATTTGCAGCAAAGGTGACATTTTAAAGATAAGCTCAACATAGACCTTAAATGAGTCTTAAGCGGTACACTGGCCTTTTGTGGGATTCTCTGCACAGAAATGAATCTCATTCTAGAGGAACGGGGGGCAGTGGATGCGATACTTGCTGCAGAGAAACCTGCAGTGACTTTAATAGACAAGCTCCTGTCTTAGGAGATCATTCGAAAGCACCCCCAAATGTATCACTACCATTATCCTCCAGCTTTATACAAAGAGTGACTTCAATAAGCGGCCAATTTTTATTAGTCCTTTGAGTACCTGGTTATGGTGCAGGGTGAAATTTTGCCTTGGAGCCATTTCCTTCAGACTGGCGAGTGAATGACATTGGGAGTGACTAGCTATTCTTTTGAACTTTGGTAATATAAAATGGCAGCTTACAAGTTAGAATGATTGGAAGGGAAGAGTTTTATCCCACTTTATCTAAAGGCAGATGCACTGCCAATTTCCCTCTATTAAAATTCTCCAACCCCCAATGGCTTTTAGACGATTAATAGAACTTCAGTGCATCCCTGATAGATTTGACTTTTAGATTTCAACAGCTGGCGCAATACTTCAGACTGACTGTGCTCCTCTCTGCTCCCTGGTGACATATATATTACAGAATATTCATTTTAGATTTTTCATCCAGGTCAGGTAGATCCTGGAGAGAAATAAACTGAAATCCAGTTATTTGCTGCTTATGTGATTTAGGAGATTACATATTTTAGTGAGGTACTTTGCTGAGTTTCTCTTTTCTTACAGTAATAAAGACTGAGAGAAAGGGGGGGTGTAAAATTTTCCTTTGTTCCCAACCAATATTTTTTACTAATTTTGTCAATTACTTCAGTGCTCTGTATAACCCACATGAGCCTTTAAAACAATTCAAAGATTTGCCAGGGTCCTGCACTCCAAACAGAGGCATGCACAGAAGAAATGTATAACAGATGCCAAAGATCAGGAGCCCAGATCCCCAGCAGTGTTGGTGCCCCATCTGGTGCAGCTGGGTTGGGGATATAAAAGGTGATTATGGTCTCGTCAGGGGCTGGACAGAGGCCAGTTTGGCCACCCTTGTGTTTTAGCGTAGCTTTGGGGCTGCTCTAAAGTTCACCAAACTGGAATATCAAATGTAGTTACCAGAGCAGCTCCTTCCACATCCCACTAAACATCCCCTCTGAAGGAGAGTGGGAGGTGGAAGGGAACCATCACAGAAGTTGCTTGTCACCTTGCACTAGGCTAATTCCTGCATAGCCAGTTACACTTGCTTTATGGCTGCTTTGCACCACCAGAATGGGAGAAAGAGGGGCCCAGGGATCTGGAGAAGAGCTTGAGGAATGAACCCCTGAAATACATTCCCTACAACATGGTACAGTACATTATGAAAGCACAAACCCTCTGGGTTAACATCAGCATCTGAAACCAGGTGTGAGATGCTTCTGCAGAGTTTTCAAGAGATCCTTTATATCTTATATATATACCTGGGATATTTCTTTAAACTTTCATCTCATGATTGCTTGTATGGACTTCTGTAACTTAATGTTACCATGTCTGGGCTTGGAGAACAAAGAGAAGACTGGAACTATGTCAGGAATGTATTAAATCAGTGAAGATACATCAGGAATGAATCTGTTCCATGTCTAAGTCAGGAAGCCTGTGCTGAAATTCATGTTCAGACCCTCACACTGGGACAACTTCAACGCTGGTATGTGTGAATGGAGTTGTACCTGGATTGATTAGGGCCCAATTTTGTCATTAGCTAGATGATGTTAACTACATCAGTTGTTGACTATCAGTGTGGATGTTAAATTTTCTGGAACATACAAGAAAAGTATAATGGGTCTGCAAACTTGGGTTGGCTCTGCACAATAAATCCAGAGGACTTGTAGAATTATACTGCCAGTACTGAGCAAGGTGCGTTAGAGCAGGCAGGGTTGGCACAAGTGGATGTAGTTGTCATGATTACAGAATTAGCTTCACCCCTCTCCCTTTTGCTGATCCCTCAGGATGCACTCCACAACCCTCCGCAGGCTTCGTGCCTTCATCTGTCTTGAGTGGAATCCCACAATTTCCCATTCTTACACCGAGTCCCAGACTATAGTCTCCTGTGGATTGACCGTGCTTACTCCAGCAGGTCCAGATGGGAACGGTATCTGCAGTTTTCCTCTTTGGGAGCATGTGACCAGACCGCATTCTCAAGACAAGTATTAATTTTAATAGTAGGAATGAAGCACAGCATGAGAGAGGATTTTCAAACAAGGACCTATGGAGACCTTACCTCACCGAAGTCCTTCCACCCTGTGAAAGGTGTGTAAAAAGGCCAAACTTCTTCAGACATCCTGAGGGGTGCCTGTAGGTGACAGTCTGTTCCCACCCCAACAGCTCCCCGACAACTGTCTGACTTCTAGACAGAGAGTGTCCTTTTATTGCTTATATTCCTTTAATATTAAATTGACAAAAAAAGCTGAGTAACTTCACTGGAACCCCAAAAATATGCCCTTCGGAGTTAATTGTTCATGCATTGTTTCTTAGCACCCCCCCCCCCCCCGGAAGTGAGTTGAGGGATGTTTTATCATGGGTCATTGTTTGTTTGTTTTTGCTTTTCCTTTTTGTTTTCTTCTGCCAATTTGCTGTTAAACTAAACCAGCATATCCAGACAATATACATCCCTACAACAATCGTGCAATAATGTTCAAAAATGTTAATCTGTTGCGTTAGGTCACTGAGTTTTCTCATTCCCCTCAATTTGATCTGGCCGTGCTGCCAATTGGATTTTGGATTACAGCCTCAAGCTTGTGTAAATTGATGTTCTTCCATTGACATTTTCCCCAGATTAGAGCTGAGTGATATTTTATAGATGAAAGTTTCTTGTTTTTGTGGTGTGTGGGTGTTTTTTGTTTGTTTTTTTGTTTTGGTTTGTTTTGTTTGTTTTTGCCAGACAATGCAGATTTGCGTCGATTGGAGCTGGGTGGCTGGAATTTTCTGGAATTTGGGGCTGATTTTATAGTCTTGCGTTGCACTGAGTGATTTGGTTTCAGTGTGGCAGTTACATGTGGAGATGTTTGGGTTCATTTGACAGCTAAAACAGGGTGTAACTCAGGTGGGTGAAAAATTGAGTGCATTCGTGGGAAAAAAAACATGCATGCTCCTGAGAGATGTGGCTTATTTGTTCTTGTGCTGCTGCTCAGGGAGCAACAAGGCAATGACAGAAGCAAAAACTTCTCTTCAAAGAATACGTTAAAGGTTCCCTCAATGCAAGGAACCTTTCTTCCTCTGCCCACACTTCCCTGGCCTGGTGCAAAGGAACCTGGGTAATACTTGACCAGCCCAACCCAATCTAGTATTTTGTATCGGACACAGGCAAGAACCAGATGCTTTGAAGACAACTTACAAATAGAGTTGGGCAAAACGTTTTGATCATAACTTTTTTATTGTAAAAAAAATGGAGTTTAGGAGAAGCCAAAACATATTTCAAATTCATGTCGGTTTTGCCAAATTGCTTAGGAAACCAAACAAACAAGGAAAGAATGACACAATCAAGTCTCCTATGGTGGCTTTAAAAAGAAGGGAAAATAGAACCTACCGAAATGGCATATAGGCACTTGCACTCGATTACAGACCTACTGGTGGTCTTCTGTCAGCCTGTTTTCGAGGGATTCCAACAAAAGCCAGCAGAGTCCTCAGTAGGAGTCATTTTGGAACTCAGTGTAGTATTTGACAGAGTTTGGCTCTTAAGGGAACTCAGATGGGACCGTGTGGTAAGAGAATCCTTGGATAAGAGATTTCCTATGGCATAGGAAAATCACAGTAAGACTCGGTGGAAACCAGAACACGAGGAGACCTGGAGGATCGGAAAGAAAGTCAGTAAATTTGACTTTTCAATAGATTCCATCGCACATGTGTATGTGGGACTGAGGTAGCTGAAGACCTGGCCAATATTGGAAGATCAGAAACTCGGGCTGGGTGAGCATACTGATGTTCTATCAAAGAAAAATATTATCTGAAATAAATGGTCTAAAGGTAAAAGATTCTCTGATGTTTAAAGCATCTCTGACAATAACCTTCACTATTGTCAGAATGTGAACAGGGAAAATTGCAGGGATGAAAATCACTAGAGATGGGACCAAGCTATATCCACTCTGCAAGATATGACAGCAGCTGGCTTCAACACTTGTCCATGCTTTTGAATGTAATATTGTACAGAAAGTTTCACTTTCTGTATCTGACACCTTAGATCTAACCCTTGCAGAGGACCCCGTAAAATTTGCCAAATTCATTCTCTAACTTTATGGTCTGATATGTTTGTTGTGGGATAAGACAACAATAAAACAATCAAACTGCTTCAACATTTTCAAAATGGAACATGTCAGTTTGAAATGTCAAAATTTCCTTTTAATAGGTGCTCAAAATCAAAACAAAATGTTTCATTCAAAACAAAACGTTTTATTCAATTCTAAATGTATTTTTTTCAACTTTTTGAAAATGTCAGGGAACCAAAAAAAAAAAAAATCAGGTAATTGCCCAGCTGTAGCTGCAAGTGACCGATAGCATTTCTTGGGTATGTAAATAGTGTCAAATGAGCCCAAACACTTTTTTGAGTTAGGGGTCAGTGGAACCACCCACATTGCTGTGATACTGGGCCATGAAGTGCTGAGTAAAATGGGCTGAAAAATGGTAGTTTTCACATCATGTAAAAATGAAAATATAGAAACAATTTTCATTTCACATTTTATTGTTTAAAAAATGTTCACAGTTTATCAAAACTATTGCTTTTCAGAACGGTTGAGATTTTCATTCCCCCTTATATTTTCTTTCTTTTCCCTTTCCCCACTTTTTTCCTGCTTTTACTTTTCTCCCTACAGAAAATGGGGGACAGAGAGGGAGCCAAAAAGGAAACACTAAAAACTAAAGTGTGGTTGGGGTGTGTGTGTGTGTGTGTGTGAGAGAGAGAGAGAGAGAGAGAGAGAGATGGGGGGGTTGTTAGCGGGGAAAAAAGGTCTTTTTTTTTTTTTTTTTTTACCTGGGGGAAAAAAATCATTTTTAAAATGTTGATCTCTCCAGGGAAGTGGTCTGTGTTGCGATGTGATCTCATTGTGATATCCAGAAAATCCTGTATCATGCAAGCCCAGGCTCAGAGTGCCATTAGTAAGTAACCCACCTCAGGAAGCAGTCTTTCCTCATCCTGGTTCTTTGTAGCCCACCTGCAATGTGTACTCTGGGTATGTTTACAGAGAATAGATTGCTTTGCAGGTGATTTTCTCCATACTGCCAGCCCTCTCCTACCAACCATTCTCCGGACATGAAGCTCAGGAAGAACAGACACTGAGAGGCTATCAATGTGCTAGGATAACAGTTTTTGTTGCAATATTATGGTGATGCAATTCCTGTTCAAGTCCAGATTCACTGAACTTTCTGCTAGGACCCAAATAGAAAATGATCTCTTCTGGTTGAAGTTACTTCTGCCTGAAGCCCCATTCACATAGGACCTGCTCTTTTCAGTCTTTCCATTGACAACAGTGGGCTCTGGATTAGACCCCATCTTGATGCTTGACGATCATGTGAAGCTTTGATTTTTATTAAGAATCATATGATTTTTCATGATTTGTGAAAACAAAACTTGCCTGGAGGAGGGGGGGGGGGGAAGCAGCAGAAAGAATTGGATGAGACTCGCCTGGCACGAATACTGAGGTTTTATCTCACCCCCTCCCCTGTCCCGAACAGGATCCAAATATAATTTCAGCACTATTAAAACTCTTTAGCCCTCTTGGCCCCAACAGACCATGTCTAATCACAGACCCCCTAATGCTAGACATATGTATTAGTGCTAGGAGCCCCTGTCTGCTGTGCATTGCATCTAGACGGTGTAATGAGATTCATACAGATTTGCATTTTCACTTCCCTTGAAAGATGTAAAGGTTTGAAACACACATGAGCTAGTTCTTCTTCTTCTCATCCTCTTATCAGAACAGCTACCTTGCTTAATTTCCATAGCAATGCTCTTCAGAGGGTAGGCAGAATCTTTGAATAACGCCTTTGTTTGGCTTCTTGTGCCAGAAAAGCACAGGAAGGAACATTTCTCAGAATTGCCTTTGGGGACGTGTATATAGTCAGTGCTGCCCCTGCAAATGTTCAGAGGCAGGATTTCAGCTATTCACAGTTCAGGAAGAAGCATAAAATTGCACATGCAAAAAAATGCCTTATGCATAAAAATACTATATTTCCCCCCCTGCATCGGTAACTTCTCTCTTTAAGAAGTGGATGTAGAAAGTGCCATTAGTAAGATCTAGAGAGAATTCCTCCATCTGGAAGATATGCTTTAGTCAAACACAAGATGTTGCTCCTCAGTGAGCCTAATTAGGTGAAATTCTATGGCCTGTGTTATACAGGAGGTCAATCTAGGTGATGTCCTTTCTGGCCTTAAACTCTCTGAATCTATCTGCAGAGCAGGTACAGAATAGGCCATGCTGTTAGACACTTCTCCCCACATAGCTCCGGCAATCAAGGACACACTCTGTAGAGGGTCGGAAGGCAGGCTATTCTGCTGGCCCATTCAATCCAAATGGCTCGGCTGATGATGCCAATTCATTAATTGAGGTAGTGACAGTTGTGACTTGCACAGTTCTCACCACTGAGAGCTTAGTTGAGATGCCAACCCATTCCTGAGGAGCCATCAAGGTCTAGTTGGTTCCACAATGGGCACTTTCTAAAAGCATCAGATAGGCCGTAGGGGACTCAATGCCTTCATCTCTGGCAGTACAGCTCTGTCAGAGCTGTGTGACCTGGGCTTGCATTGGCCACTAAGACACTTCCTGAAAATGGATCCTCCCTGGGGGAGGTGAGGAGGGAGAGATGATTGGCGCTGTGGTAAATGGAGAGGGGGAGGCTCATGGTCCTTGGTAGGGTCTAAGGACAATGCTGCTCTGCAAGCAGATGGGACGCCTTCTGTGTGGGGATGGTGCCATCTACTTTAGAAGGGCCCACCAGTGGTGAATGTATTTGTATCTGACTGCCGATCCCCTGAACATGAAGAAGTGGGATTTTCAAAGGAGCTTGTCCTAGGCCTAACCTCTGCCTTCCCTGAAACCAATGGATGTGCTGCCATTCCTGTCAATCGGAAAAACATTAGGCTAGCACTGAGAAAATTCCACCTTTTTAAAAGTCCTCCCCACCTTTAGGAGTTAAATGTCATGCGAGTTGGGGATTTTGAGCATACATGCAGCCTGACATGAACTTCTACTAGCCTATTAACAGCTGTAGGTCAGAACATATGTTGCTGGCAAGGCAGCTTTCTTGAGATTTGCAATATGGTCTCAGTCTCTGTAGTGAATACAGTCTACTTAATGTCTTGTTGCATCTAGCTTCCTCCCTTTTATATTTTTATCTTTAACATTACAGTAATAAACCAACATCCTTAAATGTTTAACTTTAGGCACCTGTTTAAGAAATCGTATATAAAACCATAGAATAGCCCTGATGAAACCTCATCTGGTATATATTGTGTGCGGCTCTGGGTCCTAGAAAGACTAGGAAAACTTTAAAAACAACAACAAAAAAAGGCGGGCGGGGGGAGAATAATACAGGGACTGGAAAACAAGATAAATGCCACAGGCAGCTAAATGCGTCAGAAAACACAGGTTTCAGAGTAGCAGCCGTGTTAGTCTGTATTCGCAAAAAGAAAAGGAGTACTTGTGGCACCTTAGAGACTAGCAAATTTATTAGAGCATAAGCTTTCGTGAGCTAAATGCATCCGATGAAGTGAGCTGTAACTCACGAAAGCTTATGCTCTAATAAATTTGTTAGTCTCTAAGGTGCCACAAGTACTCCTTTTCTTTTTTCAGAAAACACAGTGGGACATGTGATTGTTATCCTGAAGGTGTTTATAGACTGATCTAAATGAAAGAAGGAAATTATTCACAGCCTCAGAAGATGGTAAGAGCAATGGTTTTGAAGCAAAGGAAGGATGGAAGTTTAATGAATATTTATTAATGTTCAGACCCCATGTGCACTGAAACAAGTCTCTTCATTCCATATATTCAAGATAAGACATTAATGAGAACAATGCAAGATCCAATGTCCGGTCTGTACCGGAGCTGTGCAAATAGTGTTCTTGACTAATTTCACATCCTTTTCCTCTTTGTAAATTGTGTCAGCAAAGTGATCTTAAATTTTATCAAATATGTCTGTTGTTCAAGATTAATTGTTAACTAATACTGTAATAGTCCTGGGTCTGCAGCTTGTTCAATGTGTTTATTTATAGTTTAAAATTTAAGCTGTTTTGCTTGCACGGGTGAGTGACAGAGTAAACATCTGTTTTGTGCCTGGATGAGCAAAACTCTTAGCTTCGTGTTTCCAGTGGGAATTCTCATAATTAGAGATTCAAGTTTTACTTTTTGCAAATATTTGCTTAAAATTTGCTCTTTGGTTACAAATTGCTGCTGGAATGTTTTGTAGAAAGCACATACACAAGAAGTGTGAACAATGGAACAAAATTAGTTTTTATTTTTTTGCAATGCTCTCCCAACTCTGTAGTCAATGGGAGTTTTACCTATGGATAGAATGTAGCAGCATTCTGGTAGTATACAATCTTGCAAAAGTTCAAGACATCAGACTGGATGACCCAAATATGTGGGACTTTTTTTCTGTTCCTGCCATTTACAGTGTCTAAATTTAACCCATGCTATAGATACATTTGCGTTGCTCTCCTTTTTCCATATCTTTGTCTACGCTAATTGCATTTAATCCCCCCTCTAATAAGTATTGTGCTTTCAGTGTGGGGCATTGGCATTTCCTCCTGGTATGAACAGAGGACATGCTCATAATCCTTGTGCTTTGCTACTGAAAATGTCTCCTGTACACTGTCTCCAGCTGGGTGAAATCCTGCTCCCTTTGACGGGATTGGCAAAACTCCCATTGACTTCAGTGGGTCAGAATTTTGCCCATTATTAAGGAAAAGGAAGTCAGCAAGTGGAGTTAATTACCATTCTCCACTATGATTAAAGCCAGTATAGAATATCTTCCAACTTTATGGGAAAACTATGGTTGAAACTAAGAACCTTATCCTGCAATGAGTTCTGCATTAATCTGTATGTGGCACTGTGAGGGACTAGGAGTATTCATGTGGAGTTCACTGCAGGATCAGAGCGTTAGTAACAAGAAAAGGAGTACTTGTGGCACCTTAGAGACTAACAAATTTATTTGAGCATAAAGTTTCATGAGATACAGCTCACTTCATCGGATGCATACAGTGCAAAATATAGTGGGGAAATTTTATATACACAGAGAACATGAAACAATGGGTCTTTTCATACAGACTGTAAGGAGTGATCAGGAAAGGTGAGCTATTACCAGCAGGAGAGCAGGGAGTGGGGGGACCTTTTGTTGTGATGATCAAGATGGGCCATTTCCAGCACTTTACAAGAACAGTAGGAGGGGAAATAGTTTTACTTTGTGTAATGACATATCCACTCCCAGTCTTTATTCAAGCCTAAATTAATGGTGTCCAGTTTGCAAATTAATTCCAATAAAGCAGTCTCTCCTTGGAGTCTGTTTTTGAGCATTTTTGTTGAAGAATTGCCACTTTTAGGTCTGTAATCGAGTGACCAAAGAGATTGAAGTGTTCTCTGACTGGTTTTTGAATGTTATAATTCTTGACATCTGATATTTGTCTATTTTATTCTTTTATGTAGAGACTGTCCAGTTTGGCCCATGTACATGGCAGAGCGGCATTGCTGACACATGATGGTATATATCACATTGGTAGACGTGCATGTGAACAAGTCTGTGATAGTGTGGCTGATGTGATTAGGCCCTATGATGGTGTCCCCTGAATAGATATGTGGACAGAGTTGGCAACGGGCTTTGTTGCAAGGATAGGTTCCTGGGTTACTGTTTTTGTTGTAAGAAAAGGAGTACTTGTGGCACCTTAGAGACTAACAAATTTATTAGAGCATAAGCTTTCGTGAGCTACAGCTCACTTCATCGGATGCATTTGGTGGAAAATACAGAGGGGAGATTGATATATACACACACACACAGAGAACATGAAACAATAGGTTTATCATACACACTGTAAGGAGAGTGATCACTTAAGATAAGCCATCACCAGCAGCGGGGGGGGGGGGGGAAGGAGGAAAGCCTTTTATGGTGACAAGCAAGGTAGGCTATTTCCAGCAGTTAACAAGAATATCTGAGGAACAGTGGGGGGTAGGTGGGGGGGAGAAATAACATGGGGAAATGGTTTTACTTTGTGTAATGACTCATCCAATCTCTATTCAAGCCTAAGTTAATTGTATCCAGTTTGCAAATTAATTCCAATTCAGCAGTCTCTCGTTGGAGTCTGTTTCTGAAGCTTTTTTTGTTGAAGGATAGCCACTCTTAGGTCTGTAATCGAGTGACCAGAGAGATTGAAGTGTTCTCCATCTGGTTTTTGAATGTTATCATTCTTGACATCTGATTTGTGTCCATTCATTCTTTTACGGAGAGACTGTCCAGTTTGACCAATGTACATGGCAGAAGGGCATTGCTGGCACATGATGGCATATATCACATAGGTAGACCTAAGAGTGGCTATCCTTCAACAAAAAAGCTTCAAAAACAGACTCCAAAGAGCGACTGCTGAATTGGAATTAATTTGCAAACTGGATACAATTAACTTAGGCTTGAATAGAGACTGGGAATGGATGAGTCATTACACAAAGTAAAACTATTTCCCCATGTTATTTCTCCCCCCCCATACCACCCCCCACTGTTCCTCAGATATTCTTGTTAACTGCTGGAAATAGCCTACCTTGCTTGTCACCATGAAAGGTTTTCCTCCTTTTTCCCCCCCCCTGCTGCTGGTGATGGCTTACCTTAAGTGATCACTCTCCTTACAGTGTATATGATAAACCCATTGATATATACACACACAGAGAACATGAAACAATCTCCCCTCTGTATTTTCCACCAAATGCATCCGATGAAGTGAGCTGTAGCTCACAAAAGCTTATGCTCTAATAAATTTGTTAGTCTCTAAGGTGCCACAAGTATTCCTTTTCATTTTGCGAATACAGACTAACACAGCTGCTACTCTGAAACCTGTTTTTGTTGAGTGGTGTGTGGTTGCTGGTGAGTATTTGCTTCAGGTTTGGGGCCTGTCTGTAAGCAAGGACTGGCCTGTCTCCCAAGATCTGTGAGAGTGATGGGTCGTCCTTCAGGATAAGTTGTAGATTCTTGATGATGCATTGAAGAGGTTTTAGTTGGGGGCTGAAGGTGATGGCTAGTGGCGTTCTGTTAGTAATGTTTTGCCATGAATGGAATTGCACAGTTTTGCTTTATGTTCTGAAGCCAATAAGACAAATTCATCCCTGGTGAAAGCAGGCATAGATAGCACCAGGGCCTAAAGTTTCCTGCAAATAAATAAAAATTGTATATATAAATGGCTTTTGCTTCATAAAACATTCAAAGAGGTAATTTTGCTATTCAGAAGGGTTGTAACAGGGATATCTGAACCCTCAAGCAATGTTTTGTAGAAAGCACATACACAAGAAGTGTGAACAATGGAACAAAATTAGTTTTATTTTTGCAGCGCTCTCCCAACTCTGTAGTCAATGGGAGTGTTTTGAGTCATATTTGACCACCTTTACATTTTAACAAAAAAACCTAATCTAATCCACATCTGAACCATGGTTGAGATTTAGGAAAGTTTTTATTTCTAGGGCATAATTACACAGCTCCATTTCTTTACTACCTGAGTCGCTCTCTAAAGGTTGAAACTGATATGAATTACTATGAAGCAGAGAGAGACAGTTGATGACACAATGAATTTATGGAATAAAAGCTATACAACCATTGTTATAAGTGAATATTTCTGAAGTGGTAAAAGTTAAAACAAAACCTGCTTGGACACACCAGAGATGTTTTGAGTTCTTCATGGTTGACTTGAAACTAGGAAACCTTTTCAATTACTTCAGGGTTTCTTTTTCTTTTCTTTTCTTTTCTTTTCTTTTCTTTTCTTTTCTTTTCTTTCAGGAAAATGATTTAAGCAAGGTAAGGAGCTGTCTTTTTAAGTGCCTTCATGTAATCAATTAAAAGACCCTGTAATGGGGGGGTATACATGCCACACTGTAGCAGTCATAAAGGGGTTAATGGATGGAACAGTTGCTTCCCCAGCTGTGACTAAGTGGCTGACTAGTGAAAGCTGGGGTAAAAGGCTGCAGTTCAGGCAGGGAGAGGCAGCTGCGAGAGTGTTTGGCAAACTCAAGGTGGCTCCTTAGCAGTAGTTTGGCAAGGAGCTGCCCTAGGAACAGACCTAGATGCCTGCTGCTGTGGGGAATGGGTGTAAGCCTGCTGCATAATAGAAAAAGGGACATTTTCTTCCTTTCTTGTCTTCCATGGTGGGGAGGAGAAGGCCAGACTGCTAGACGTCCATGGTGTCAGGTTTTGGAGACCAGTATTCTCCAGTCAAGAAGTGTAAGGGAGACTGGACTTTTAAAGGGACAGGGTATCATCATAATCCCTTGGATAACGGGTGTCGGAACAAGCTCCTTTGCAGACCTAGATGAAGTTTTACTCAACAGCAGCTTGCAGGCTGACTTCAAATCTTTGAATACGAGCATAGGACTTGATTCAACACCCACTGAAATCAGTGACAGTATTTCCATTAATTACAATGGGTGTAGGATCAGTCCCAGGATCTGAGGCCTGAGCCTTGGAAGCATTAAGGATCTTTAATTCTTATTGCCTGCATTCCTCCCTAGGACTTCAGTCTTACAATGAGGTGCATGAGAGTAAACTACTGCATCTGTACAAGAGTCCTACTGAAGGAAATGGGATTCTATGGGGTTGTACGGCTCTGCATGCATCTCATTGAAGGAGCAGAGCCTTAGCTGGGAATGCAAAGCCTTTGCTAAGGTTAGGTTTAGGAGCTAACAAGATGAGGAGCAAACTTTACATCTGGAGTGCATCATGGAGAGGGAGGCTTCTGTAATAAAACACCATGATAGGGAAAGGTCCTAGAGCCAAGGCTACAGCCCTAGCCTGGATGCCTACACTGCAATTTTATAGCCCCATAGCCCGAATCCTTCAAATCCAAGTCAGCTGACATGGTCCAGCCGTGGGTGTTTAATTGCAGTGTAGACATAACCTTAGTGGAGTGGTGAAATGTAGCGCTAACTAATGTGTTTTCCCCAATGCATTTTCTTGATTCTACAATCTGCTAATAAAATTAAAGAGTATATTTTTAAACTTACCTCAATTAAATCTTTCAAATTTTGGCAACGAGCCTTTGAATCTCCAGCATATGGTTGCAAATGAAATGCACGTTGGTGGGAGTGGAGGCCTCCCAAACTGGACTCTAAACAGACCTAGTCAAACAAACAGAAGTGAGGTGCAGCAGGAACAATTTGAAATTGGCTTTATTCTTGTCTAAAAGCTTCAGGCTACAAATGACCTAATCCTCCTAAGCATCTTTACATATACTGAAATTAGCTGATGCTGCTCCACTCTGAAGGTATCCGTTCTACATCATTCAAAGTGATGTTAACAAATTTGAATCCCTTTACAAGTTGCAGGACCCAGCTGTTGCTGCTTTCTCCTCATTTCACTTCTTCTGTTTTCCTCCCTAATTCCACTGGTGTTATGCTTTCCTTCAAGCAACCAAGCCTTTCCAACAGTCCGTATTCTAGCAGTTTTGTTACATCTGACTCCTTGCTAACCTACCTCCATACTACTTGCTCTTATTACACCTTCAATGAGTGTGTACCCATCAAGTACTTCTGGCCAATACTGGGAAAGATGGTCTTATAGTTAGAGCAGTGGCCTAGGCTGTGAGAGATCTGGATTCAATTCCCACCTCTACAACAAACCTTCTATATGACCTTGTTCAACCACTCTCTGCATGTCAATCCCCCATTTATAAAGTGGCAATATAATAATACTCCCCTTTTCTCCCACTGTGTTATATTTAAAATGTTAACTCTGAGGCAGGCTTTCTCTTACTATATATTTGTGCAAAACTTGGAATTGTGCGGCCTGTCTCATTTGGGGCTTCTATATGTTACTGTAATACAAACAATAATAGTGGGGGAAAAAGGTTGTTTTTACTTCTTTTGTTTCATTTGGCTAAGCTTGGACCCTTTGTGTTTGGGCTAGTATTCATGGAACCCAGTCTAGTCCTTAAGTGTTTTTGTTCTCTATGAATGTAATCGCAATTTATTCTTATAGTATGAATGCTCATGGAGAGCAATTGTCATGAGAATTTTGTTTCGGAAGCTCTTGTGTGATTGGGGAACAGAAATAATATCCTGTGTCTTCTCTGAGCAATGCCAACTGACATCTGAAGTTCAAGCTATCAGATACTCATAATGAGGTATTCTATGGTAAGTCACATAGTGCAATCAAATACACATGAAGAAACTGGGATGTGTCATTCTGCACCACCCATTAGTCAGGCCAATTGCTAAACACTACAGTTGTCTCTATATGTATATATCCTACTCTTGTTCAGTAGCATTTGCAAATATGTGTATTATAGCCTGTGTTCAAAAAACATATTCTTAATTCCATGTAGCAACAATTGTTCGTTCTTAGGGCTTGTCTTCACTATGGGGGTAAGTTGACCTTAGTTATGCTACTCCAGCTACGTGAATAACATAGCTGGAGTTGACATAGCTTAGGTGGACTTATCCCAGTGTCTTCACTGCACTGCGTTGATGAGAGATGCTCTCCGGTCGACTTCCCTTCCTCTTCTCGGAGAGCTGGAGTACCGGGGTCAACCAGAGAGTTCTCTGCCGTCGATTTAGCGGGTCTGCACTAGACCCGCTAAATTGATTCCCTGCTGCATCGATTGCAGCAGTGTCAATCTCCCCATTGTGAAGACCAGCCTTTAGGCTACAGACCTACTGTTATGAGAGGCATATAGGTGGTGGTGGCAGCACTTGTGCTTGAATCATTTATGCCAAAAGTAAATTGTGCAGAGAATAGTCCTTTCTTGGCAGGGAGATGGCTAGATGACTTTATACTGTAGGTCTTACACAATTCAAACTTGTATGATTTTTGTGATTGATATCTGGCATTTCAATTAACGCCAGTAGTAGGTACAAAATAGTGTCTTCCTAGCCAGTCTGGGCTTGATGCTGAGCAGAGAACCACTATAGCCTTGAGAGGATCTATTTATCAGTAGTTATGTGGATACACAATGATATATTGCATCTAATTCTGATTTCAGCCGGACTTTCAGTGGAGTTACTTCTGATTTACATTGGTGTAAGGGAGACCAGAATCAAGCCTGTGTTTTTTTTCAGTGGTGTCTCATAAGGACAGAGATCCTGATAAAGATATCAGGACACCACCTTCATGTTTTTGGTGTAACTCCAATGACATCAGTGGTGGTAAGTCAAGAATGACCGGCAGTCTCAGACTGCAATGCCTGGCTTTATAAGTGTGTAATTCCACTGACTACAATAGTATGAGCAAAAACTGGCCCAATGGGTCTCATTCAAAGCCCATTGACAAAAATATTCCCGTTGATTTCAGGGGGCATTGACCTCAATCCCTATGTGATATGGACTGACGGGCTCCGTTCCATTCAAGCTCTCGGGGAAAGAAAGTGTGAAACCATACTGAAAAGGTCTCCCGGTAAATTTAGGGATTGTAAGGAGTGGTTATGATCATTTCTTGTTATCAGTCTGTTCGCTATCACTCTGGGTGAAAAGAGCAATTTGAAAAATAGCAACAGCCAGTATCACATTTTATTATCTGCTTCAAATAACCTGCAGTTCAGCTCAACACCTTTTGGGTAGAATGGAATTGAATGGATGGCTGAGAAATGAATCTAACAGGCTAATTCCAAGGCATATCGCACTTTGTCTACCTGTGTTCTCTCCCAGTTATACTCTTGGTCCCTGAAGCAGAAAATCAGTGACTCGTGTAAACATAAGTGATTTGAAACAAAGAATTAGGCTTGACAGAATTTAGTGTTTCTTTTTTGATGGATAATATTGATGTTTACTTTAAAGCATTTTTTAAATTTTTATCTATTTAAATTCACAGTTACGGGAAATAATGAAGGGGATCAGACAATGGTGGAGTCAGATAAAATATTTGATAGTAGACATTGAGAATCAAAACGTTAAAACTTTATAATAGTCAAAACATAAATTGTCAACATCACATGAGAAACTATACAAAGTAGATATCCTTAAATTAAACTCTAATAAGTTCCCAATAGGGCTGTCGATTAATCGCAGTTACTCACTGTTTTTAATTAACTCAAAAAAAATTAATCACGATTAATTGCACTGTTAAACAATAGAATATCAATTGAAATTTATTACATATTTTTTGATTTTCTACATTTTCAAATGCATTGATTTCTATTACAACACAATACAAAGTGTACAGTGCTCACTTTATATTTTTATTACAAATATTTGTACTGTAAAAATGATAAACAAAAGAAATAGTATTTTGCAGTTCACCTCATACAAGTACTGTAGTGCAATCTCTTTATTGTAAAAGTGTAACTTACAAATATAGAATTTTTTGTTACATATTCTTGTTCAGCCAATCTCTGAGACAAGCAAGTCTGTTTACATTTACAGGAGATAATGCTGCCTGCTTCTTATTTACAGTGTCGCCTGAAATTGAGAACAGGTGTTCGCATGGCACTTTTGTAGGCGGCTTTGCAAGGTATTTACGTGCCAGATATATATGATCTTAGCTCCGAGGAGCCGAGAAGCAAATTCGTATGCCCCTTCATGCTTCAGCCACCATTCCAGAGGACATGCTTCCATGCTGACAATGCTCATTTTAAAAAAAAAATCATTAATTAAATTTGTGACTGAATTCCTTGGGGGGAGAATTGTATGTCTCCTACTCTGTTTTACCCACCTTCTGCCATATATTTCATGTTATAGAAGTATTGGATGATGACCCAGCACACGTTCGTTTTAAGAACGCTTTCACAGCAGATTTGACAAAAAGCCAAAGAAGGTACCAATGTGAGATTTCTAAAAATAGCTACAGCACTTGACCCAAGGTTTAAGAATTTGAAGTGCCGTCCAAAATCTGAGCAGGGCAGGGAGTGGAGCATGCTTTCAGAAGTCTTAAAAGAGCAACACTCCAATGTGAAAACTACAGAACCTGAACCACCAAAAAAAAAAATCAGCCTTCTGCTGGGGGCATCTGACTCGGATGATGAAAATTAACATGCTTTGCTTCGTTCTGCTTTGGATAGTTATCGTGCAGAACCCATCATCAGCATAAACACATGTTCTCTGGAATGGTGGTTGAAGCATGAAAGGGCATATGAATGTTTAGAATATCTGGCACGTAAATACCTTCCAGCACGGACTACAAAAGTGCCACACGAATGCCTGTTGTCAATTTCAGGTGACATTGTAAATAAGAAGCAGGCAGCATTATCTCCTGTAAATGTAAACAAACTTGAGCTATTGGCTGAAGTAGGACCAGAGGTGAAAGTAAGCCGGTCCGGTCTGGTACAGAATACCGACCTGGACTGGCTTCCCCAGGCTGGCGATTTAAAGGGCCCGGGGCTCCTTGCAGTGGCTGGAGCCCTGGGCCCTTTAAATCAATTCTCGAGCCTCACTGCCGGAGTCCTGGGGTAGTGGTGGCAGGGCTCCGGCTTTGATTTAAAGGGCGCCTCCCGAGCTCTGCACTGCTACCTTGGGACTCTGGCAGCTGGGCTTTGGCAGCGATTTTAAAGAGCCAAGAGCTCTGCTGTGGTAGTGGTGTCTGGAGCCCGGGGCCCTTTAAATCGCCCTGGGGCTCCCAGCTGCCTCTGCAGCTGAGAGCTCTGGGGGTGATTTAAAGGCCACGGGGCTCCCAGCCGCAGCCAGAGCCATGGGCCTTTAAATCTTTCAAGGCTCCACCTCTTCCGGTTGAGGCCACACCCCTGCTCAGGACTCTGGCTTACCGGTAAGTCCTTTAAGTTACTTTCACCCCAAGTAGGACTGAGTGGACTTGTAGCCGGTAAAGTTTTACATTGTTTGTTTTTATTTTTGAATGCAGTTACTTTTTGTACATAATTTGACACATGTAAGTTCAACTTTCATGATAAAGAGCTTGCACTACAGTACTTGTATTAGGTGAATTGAAAAATGTTTGTTTTTTTTTACTGTGCAAATATTTGTAATAAAAAATAGTGAGCACTCTATACTTTGTATTCTGTGTTGTAACTGAAATCAATATATTTGAAAATGTAGAAAATATCCCAAAATATTTTTTTGAATCATGCAATCAATTTTTTAAAATAATCATGCTGTTAAACAATACTAGAATACCATTTATTTAATCACTTGACAGCCCTTGTTCCCACGCAGCATTTTTTGTATTTTGCCGATCTGTAAATTTTAATGATTATTGATGGAAATGTTTTTTGTTGGTTTGTGTGTGTGTGTACAGTGAAATCGATGTGAACTGTCATTTTACCAATTAAAAATCTAACCCTTTCAAACATGCAAATCTGACACATTTTTACCCTTTTTTCTTTCTCTGTTCATGAATAGTATTGCCGTAGTGAACCTGTAGGGGAAGACTAACTTCTGTAAGGAATGTTTGTTCTGAATACTGAAAAGTGTGCTTTGGGGGTTTGACTTTTTTTTTTTTTTTCTCGTGTAGGCCGAAGCTGCTAAGAACAGTTATTTTGTTTGTTTGTTTGTTTTTCTGAGATACCATATAGCCTCTACTACTTGAGTTTAAAGGATTGAGTCCCCTAGGCCGCAGCTCTAGCAGACTCTTTGATCTCTTAATTGAACAAGACACTAGAGAAGGACAAAGACTCACCTTTGCTAGTTCGGTTCCGTATACACATTGACTACATTCAGCCAATAACAGTGAGAGGTGCACTTAGTGCAATTGCTTAATGGCAGAGGAAGGGCTTGTCTATACTATAGCGTCTGTAGCTGCATCGCTACAATGCCAAAGCTATGGTGGACCATTTTGGAGTGTAGATGCACAGCAGAAGGATTTTTCCATTCCTGTAGGAAAATCGCCTCCCTGAGTGATTAGTCTCTAGGTCATTGGAAGCATTCTTCAGTCGACAAAGCTGAATTTTTAACACCCCTGAGCTCCATGCTATGTCGACCTAAATTCTAAGTGTAGACCAGCCCTAAGACAGAAAATCAGTAGGTCACTCTTGTGTTTTGTTGGCTTGAGTGAAGGGGGAGGATGTTACATAGTGTTTCTCGTGATACAATGAAACATCATATTTCAGGAGGGGTTTTTGCCATTGGTCCTTTGATCAGTGCTGGTGATGCAGACGATTGGATCCACTATACAGGGGTGTATTTTCATAGTGATGTTCAGGGCTTCAAACCCTGTAACTCCATTTAATGCTAATATGCATTTTCAAGTATCAAGCCTCGAAGCTGGAGGCAACTCTTTGATCTTTAAAAGCCATGCTGAGCAGGGGCAATATGTTTGACTCGTATATTTGTGTGTGCAAACATTTGCAGGTAATTAGATTTTAGTCTCTGGGCTGCAGGAGCTTGCAGAAATTGTACACTTTTTTCAAAGGGCTCAAAAACCAGTTATCTCAAGAGCTTTAGAAGAGTACAAACCAAGCTATTAATGATTTAAACCAAGCTTTATTTATTGTTTAGCCAAAGAGCTAAATCCTGTGGGTAGTCATGTTTAGAAAAAGGATATGGACCAAAGATGAATCAGGATGTTAAAAAATGGGTTAAACTGAGGTGGAGAGTGATCAACAGAGATTTTCTCTGTTTTTAAAGAATATTTTCCTAACATATGATTGTGATTTTTTTAAATTTTAAATTACCATGCATGGATAAATCAATAAAATTATAATTATTTATATTTCATTTGAGCTAGTAATTTAGGATTGAGGGAATAGGATCTGTCTATATAATGTGACAAGCAATTAGGGAACTTGTGGGAGCTGTCTATTTGTCATATTTGAAAATAAATGTATCAGGTTATTACCAGAATTGTTTTAAGTCTGACAGGTCTATTTGTGAGACACATCTTGAACAACTTGCAAAACTACTTTGGATCAATGATACACTATATTTTGTATTGCTGGTAGTATGGCACACTAGAACATGGCTTTTTTAACCTAGAAAAGGACACCTAAAAAGGACATTAATGATGGAAATAGTAATTTTTCAGGATTTTTTTAATTGCCTTTTTTTAAAAAGAAAATTTGAAAAAATAGGTGACTTTATTAACGTTTTTCATCACTGTTTAAATTTGATATTTTAATCAACATTTTCATGGGCATAGTTATAGAACCTTTTAGTCAGTGAAAACTGATTTCTCTCTGAAACAATTATCGCTTTCTGTCAACAATTATTTTGAAAATTATACTTATTAAAATGTGTGTAAGCATTCAATATTAAAGTCAAGGAGTCATTTTGAAATCTATGAAATTAAAGAATTTTTTTGTGAAATTATTTTCCCATTTTTCACTAGCTCTAGAAATTAACAATCTGTTACCCAAATAGTAACAGAACAACAGGATCTATTTAAATTTGAATATCAGATCTTTCCTTGCACTTGCCAAGGCTCGAGTTCAGGATTCAATGTCATCCTTTCCAGAGTTGGCATCATAAGCATGAACAAGAGCTGGGTTATGATAGCCTTAATTACAGTGAGTTGTAGTTTTATTCCATGGGTTCTTCCAATGAAATTCTTGATTTAACCATTTGAACAAATGACCCTGGTGAGTGGAGGATTGTATACGAGTGTGGTCAAGGGTAAATGTGGCAAACATAGAGTTTACTCCCTTCTCATTTGGGGAATACAGAGGTGGTTTTTTGTTTTTGTTTTTGTTTTGTTTATCCACTTCTTTTTTTTACCACTACACTACTGCAGAGTCATAGAGTTCCTGGCCAGAAGGGACCACCAAATCATTAGTCTGACCTCCTGTGAAGGCTGAATCCCCACTCTGGAACTTCAAGTGCAGAAGGTGGGGGCCCGCAAGGATTCTAAAAATTAATAATTGCCCCTCTAGGCTTGTATTTAAACTGCCATGGTTGCAGCTTTTCTCTGACCTCGGCTTGGTAAATGCTGTCAGCATCCATATGCAAAAAATCCCTTGGACCCAGGAAGGAGCACTTGGGAATTCCTCCCTGTGGGGTACCCTCAAGCCCTTTCACCCCCCTCAGGGGAAGAGCTGAGAAGAAAACAAAGGAAATTAGCTGTTGCTACCAGCTAATCACACAGAGTAGGCACAAACCTCTAGGGACACAACAATCCAAATCCTGTTGTTAAAAAATGGTAAATTTTATTAAAAACTAAAAGAAAGAACAGACATCTGGAACTTGCTTTTTTAAAAATCTAGCAAAAACTAACTCCAAAAATTAAGCACCCGAAATAGCTTTCTTGAGCGTTCTGTTTAAAGGTTACAAGCAAACAAAAGCATCTGGGGTTAGCACAGAGGAGATCCATAAGCCAAAATAAAGAAATAAACCTGATCACATTTATCTAAACATTCCCTATCCAAATGAATCCTAGGTATGGAAGATAATTTTTCATAACTGGTGTGATGTTGCACCCCATAATGCTTTATGGGAATATGCTTATAAATGTGTATATGACGTAACTGGAAAATGTTTTATGCTACATAGGCCACGTAACAGACCTCTGTAAAGGTTATGATCTACTGAATCTATTAATCCTATTTGTATGCATGTCATTTTTGTACTCAAAGTTATGAATATTGGCTGTGTACTTGCCTGATTTTAAGTAGCCTTAATAAAGCATTTGGTCAGCTTCTTGTGAAAGAGATGTGCAAATTAAGTGCCCAATCAAGAAACAATTAATAATAAACAATGGATCTTGGAAGACTCCAATCCACATAGGAAGTCTTCCTGGAGACATTCAAGATAGCATGTGGGCAATGGCTGCTGCCTGTAAAAACTGAGTCATGCAAGGACATGTGACTTGCCCATGAGACTCCAAAACTCCATCTTGGAGCTGGACTTTGCATAGGAGAGAGGAGGGGGTCTCCACCCACAAGAGAGTCTATTTAAACCCCTGGAAGACCCCTCTATTTTTTCTTCAGCTGGCTCAAGAGAGAGCCTCTCCACCCCCAAAGGATACCTGAAAGAAACTGGAACAAAGGACAGTAACTACAGGGGATGCGAGTGCTTGCTGGACCCAGACTAGAAGGAGGCTAGTCTGTAAAAGAGGCTTATTGGAACATTTCTGAGGGTGAGATTTTATCTGTATTCAGCTTCTTACTTTATTAGGGATAGGCTTGCATGCTTTATTATATTTTGCTTGGTGATTCACTTTCTGTCATCAGTTGGAATGACTTAAATCTTACTTTTTGTATTTAATAAAATCACTTTTTACTTATTATTTAACTCATAGTATGTATTAATACCTGGGAGGGCGGGGGCAAACAGCTGTGCATATCTCTCTATCAGTGTTATAGAGTGTTGTAGCCTTGGGGGCAGCAGTTTTAGGAAGAAATCACTTGAGAAACAGAGAGCTGTGAGCCATGAAAGCAGCCATTTGTTTTCACACACTGAACTAACCAAACCAGCCAAAACTGGCTGGGCTATCCCCTAATAATCTAACTCAGTTGCCATAGCAAGAACAAGGTGCTATTACCATGACAACCAAATACACAACATATTCCTCCCCCCTTAATAAGAACATCCCCTAAATAAAACAAACACTAAACTAGAGAAGGAGGATAGATTGCCTCCATTCCCAGCTAAACCCCAGGGATTACTTTGCCCCATAACTGTTGGTTCACCCTAGCTAAAGATCCAGCCATTGAGGAGGTCTTCTCTAGGTGGATTACGGTGAACTTCTGGTTCTGAACTTCTGCAACTTCATTGCATCCGAAAGTACCTTGGGTGCAGGCCTGACAATGGACTCAGGGTTCATAGCGCGAATGGGTGAGGAGGTGGAATCGGCTTGTTCTGGGCAAGGGGGTATCTCAGCTGCCGGCAGTAATGGAGGAGAATAGTCAGGAACAGGTGATTCTTGATTCGGTGCCTCTCCAAAAGAGGTGAAGTCAGACAACTCAACTAAAGATGTGTCCCGAGGACTGGCATGACCTGGTAACAGCTGATATACATGTTGCCACCAGGTGAGATTCTCTGCAGTCCGGACTGTGTAGGAAACAGGTCCTGTTTGAGCGATGATCACGGCAGGGACCCATTTAGCTCCAAAAACATAATTTGAAGCCAAAACTGGCTGTCCTGAGCTAAAGGTTCGGTCTTTTGCTCTGGATGCCCGTCTGATGACTTGATATTGCTGCTGATGTTGCACAATTTGTCTGGGTTCAGAAGGTTTCAGCAGATCAAAGCAAGTGCGCAGCTGTTGTCCCATCATTAGAAAGGCCGGGGATGCCTTGGTCATAGCATGAGTTGTGTTTCTTTAGGAAAATAAGAAGGTATCCAGACACTTTTGAATGGAGTGTTTGTCCCCTTGCTGATTTCAAAGCTTGTTTCATTGTCTGCACAAATCCTTTGGCTAATCCATTGGTGGATGGATGATATGGTGCTGAAGTGATGTGGTGTGTTCCATTTGCCTTCATAAAATTTTGAAACTCCTGAGAGACTAACTGCGGTCCGTTGTCACTTACAAGCTGTTCTGGCAGATTGAATTGACTAAAGAGTCCCTGCAGTTTTTGGATAGTACTCTCTCTGCAGTAGTAGACTGCATTATAAAGACTTCTGGCCATTTAGAATGGGCATCTACCACCACCACCACCAGGAACATGCTTCCTTCAAGGGGGCCAGTGAAGTTGACATGAATATGTTGCCACAGTTGTTCAGGCCAGTCCCATGGGTGTAGGGGTGCCCACAGGGGTGCATTTCTGACATGACATACAAGCTCTTGCCTTCTCTTCAATAGCACTGTCCAATCCAGGCCACCAAAAATAGCTTTGTGCAATTTCCTTCATGTGCACTATTTCACAGTGACCAGAATGTAGCTGTTCTAACATCATCTGTGATCTCAGTGGTGGTGGGATAATGACACGTCTCCCCCACAACAAACAACCAGACTGGATCAATAACTCTGTCCTCCTGGACATGTAGGAAACAAGGTCGGGTGAGACCAGAAAGGTTCTTCCAGATTTTCCATGCATCACCAGGTCCATAACTTGGGACAATACTGGGTCAACATAAGTTGCCTTCTTTATCTGAGTAGCAGTGATGGGTGTATTCTCTACGTGTTCAAAGTAGAAGATTTCCTTTTGGGCAGTATCTTGATGTTTGACTGGCAAAGGCAACCTTGAGAGACCATCTGCATTGCCGTGCAGAGTGGATTTCCGATATTTGATTTCGTATGTGTGCACTGAAAGTAACAATGCCCAACATTGCATACGATTAGCAGCTAATGGGGGAATGCATGTGTAGGGTCCAAAAATTGATGTCAGAAGTCGATGGTCTGTAAGAAGAGTAAACTTCCGCCCAAACAGGTACTGATGAAACTTCCGAATTCCAAAAACTATTCCCAATGCCTCACGTTCGATTTGGGCATAGTTAGTTTTTGCTTTGCTTAGAGTGCATGAAGCAAAAGCAATAGGTCTCTCTTCTCCTGAGGGCATATTGTGTGACACGACCGCTCCCACTCCATAAGGGGAGGCATCGCAGGCCAATTGTAGAGGTAAGGATGGATCAAAGTACGTTAAAACTTCAGAATTTAGCTATGCATGCTTAGCTTTGTTAAATGCAATATTACAGACGTCAGTCCACTTCCAGGTCTTGTTCTGCCCAAGGAGTTTGTGAAGTGGTTTTGACAGTGTGGCTAACTGTGAGATGAACTTTCCATAATAATTCAATAGTCCTAGAAACGAGCGCAGCTTGCTAACATTTTGAGGCGGGGGAGCCTCCACAAAGCCTTAACTTTTGCAGGGGCCTTATGAAGACCCGCAGCATCAATGATGTGCCCCAAATATTCAGAGGGCTGGAAGAATTCATGCTCATCTTTGCAGACTCCTAGGCCATACTCTTCTAGTCTTTTTATAGGGTAGCCTCTAAATTCTCTAAGTGATCCTCTTCATTCCTTCCAGTGACCAGGATGTCTTCCAGATAGCATGAACTCCTGGCAAGCCACACAAGAATGGGTCCATAGCCCTCTGGAACAGGGTGGGAGCAGATGTTGTTCGGAAGGGTAGGCAACAGTATCGATAAAGCCCTTTATAAGTCACAATAATCAACAGCTCTTGGGACTTTTCATCGACGTGCATCTTTAAATACACTTGACTCAGATCAATCTTACTGAACTTTTGTCCCCCAGCCAGGCCCACAAAGAGGTAATCGATGCAGGGAAGCGGGTATTTGTCTGCACACAACACCGGGTTGACAGTGACTTTAAAATCACCACAAATCCGGAGGGAGCCATCTTTCTTCACTATTGGAATGATAGGAGTGGCCCATGGGCTATGGGTAACTGGTATTAGGACTCCATTGGTGACCAGGTGCTCCAGGTCCGCCTCAACTTTTGGCCTGATGGCATATGGCAGAGTTCGGGCTTTCAGATATTTGGGTTGTCTGTCAGGTTTAATATTCAATGTCATAGTGATTCCCTTCATGCTTCCCAGATCCTCTCCAAAAACAGCAGCACGTTTCCTTAGTATAGTGGTCAGACCGATTTTTTTTTCTTTAGTCATTCGGTGCACTTCTGCCCAGTTCAGCTGAATCTTCCCAAGCCAAGACCTACCCATTAAGGCTGGGTAATTACCTCTCATCACAAACAGTGGCAATTTAGCAGCCTGTCCATTGAGCTCCACCTTAACATCAATAGTGCCCAACGTGGGCACAGCTTCTCCCGTATATGTCTTCAGAACGGTTTTTGTTGTCTTAAGCGGAAGATGCTGTAGCTTTTCTTTATACACAGTCTTGGAGACCAGCGAGATAGCTGCCCTGGAGTCCAGTTCCATGTGTATAGGTTTGCCATCCAACAACAGGGTTACCCAGTATTCATGTGAGCCCACTGCCAAAGACACAACGTGGAGTGGCACTTCTTGCGATGAGGTGTCTCCTTGGTCACCCTGGGTCTGCTCTAGGGTGTGCAGATTCCCCTTTCTGGTCGGCCAGACCACAGGCCTCTTTTCCTTTTGTTTACAGGTACACTCAGCATGTCCCTTTTTGCCACAGTGTTGACACACCAGGTCCTGACACTAGCATTCTGTGGCCTGGTGACCCGGCTTACCACAGCGGCAACAGTTTTGTGGGTAGGTTCTTGTGACACTTTATGCACCCTAAGGGATGCACCAATGTATTGCATCTCCTTTGTAGCCAGTTCCATGGAGACCGCAATATCGACAGCCTTCGGTAAGGTAAGCTGAGCCTCTGTCAATAGGCGCTTCCGTATAGCCTCACTGTACAGGCCACGCACTAATCTGTCACGCAGGGCATCATTTAACATCTCCTTAAATTCATAATGTTCTGCTAGTCTTTTTAAAGTTGCTGCAAATTGTACAAGTGTTTCATCTTCTTCTTTTTGGTCTCTTTTGTGGAACCTATATCTTTCAGCAATTACCAGTGGTTTTGGGGGAAAATGGGACCCCAGGATTTCTACAATGTTACTGTAAGATTTGGTCTCTGGCTTAACAGAGTGTAGTGAGCTGCATAGCAGGGAGTAGGTTTTAGCCCTCACAACACTTAAGAATATTGGCACCTTCTTCTCTTCTGTAATGTCACTTGCAATAACAAAAAGCTCAAAACGCTCAGTATACACATGCCATTTGCACTATATTTTCCTTAAAAGGTTCCAGTGGCCCTGTAAGGGTAGCCATAATTTTAGTTTCAGGTTTCACAGTCGGTGCCAACAAGCCAGTTCTCACCCCTTTCCAACAGCTAAAAGATTTTGGGTAGGGGTGGTGGTGGTGTTTGGATGGTTTTTTTTTTGTTTTGTTTTTAAAACCTTGACTTCTACTTCCTTCTGTTGCTCGGGAACACGGGGATCCCATCGTTGTCACCACTTTGTTGTAGCCTTGGAGGCAGCAGTTTTAGGAAGAAATCACTGAAGACAGAGAGCTGTGAGCCATGAAAGCAGACATTTATTTTCACACATTGAACTAACCAAACCAGCCAAAACTGGCTGGGCTATCCCCTAATAATCTAACTCAGTTGCCATAGCAGCAACAAGGTGCCATTACCACGCAACCAAATACACAACATAGAGGGCGAACAATTTATGAGTAAAACAGATTTATTTGGGGTTTGGACCCCATTGGGAGTTGGGCATCTGAGTGTTAGAGACAGGAACACTTCTTACGCTGCTTTCAGTTAAGCCTGCAGTTTGTGTGATGCAGTTCAGACCTGGGTCTGCATGTGTGTAGCCATCAAGCGTGTCTGACGCAACAAGAGAGGGCTCTGGAGTCCTAAATTGGCAGGGAAAGCAGGGGCAGAAGTAGTCTTTGCACATCAGTTGGCAGATCCCCAGAGGGTTTCTGTGATCCAACCTGTCACACCTGGTTCAAACTGTACACAGCATTCCTCCTTATAGCATTGCTGCTCCGTTTCCCTACAGCCTAGAGAGAACAACAGACAAAGGGAAAGTTTTTCTTTCCCAATTTTAACAAGTTCTAGCCTTCCCATTGTCTCTTTTGGTCAAGTGCACGCTTTCTTTTCTTCACCTGGGGGACTTTTTAACCCTTTACAGGTGAAGCAAGTAGAGAACAGCTACCAAGAGGGATTTTATAGCTAATTGGCTGGCTGGGTGCCCATCAAAGGGAGCTATCTTCCCCCCCCCCCAACTTTTCATTTATCACACCTCCTTTATAACACAGGTCACTAATGTCAACCCAGTACCCTCACACCAAGCCAAACAATTGGAATTAGTCCAAAGTAATAGAGCCCAAAGGAAACTAAACTCCTGTGTGTCACAGGCAGAGAATAGAAGGAATGGAGGTGCACCAAGACCCCTGCAATGACAGGGAATTAGTTGAGATCTAGCCAGCTAATCCTAGCAAGTGACCCATGCTCCATTGATTTACAAGCAATTTTCACTTGAGCTGGTAGATTTTTTTTTTTTTAATTTCAAAATCTGGGGAAATTTAACACAAATTTAACTTTTTTTTGGACAAGCTCTAATTTTCACTTAGCTTTTAAAATAAGGAGCCTGTGGTCACACTGAATCTCTCTTGAAAATTTACCTCTTCCATTACGCCCGGTGTGAGAGTCACGGTTTTTGCTTCTATTTTAGACTTCTGTCATTCTTATTTTTTAAACCAATTTACAGGACAAATAAACCTTATCTGTCTTCTGCCATTCCCAGTCAATTATATGCACAGGTCTAAACTGAGTAACCCAGTGACCTTATCTCTAGAACCTTCCTCGCCCCTTCCCCTCTCATTGCTTCATGTCTAATATTTAGATTGGATAGGCCAGAATGTTTTTTTTTCCGGGTGCTGCATTTCCCCAACTCGTTAAAATAAAGTAAATAACGTGGTGAGCTGCTTATTGTAAATGGCAAATGGGCAATAGATGTGGCGGTCTTGAAAATTCTATAGTTACCCGCATTAGGCTCGTTCCAAGGTGTTCACTAATCAAAAGGTATTGAGGGTTTCCAGGAAAAATCCCATTCATCCAGCTGTTCATTGAACTGAAATAAAAATGGGTCAAGGAACATGGAGGAAAGGAATGAGTGCTTTTTGTTTGCAAACACTCTTTGCAGTACGCTCCTGACTCTCTTCACAACACAAGATGAGATGGGGAGAAAAAGTACATTCCTGTTGGTGTTCTTCCAGGCAGTCTGCTTGGAGTTCAAGGATCGAACAGGCATATGGTGGTTAATTCCTCTGTAGTATGGTGGCGCTTTCAATCAGCAAATGAGAAACAAGAAGAAGTGGGACAAATATCCATGTTTATCAAAAAAGTGTGTGTGTGTGTGTGTGAGAGAGAGAGAGAGAGAGAGAGAGGTGGGGGGTGAACAGTAATGCCAGTCCCCTGCAGAGGGGGAGGCAGGGCTTGGGCGAGCAGCAATACTGACACCAGCCCCAGCCTCGCATTGGGAAGGGGAAGCAGAGCCGGGCCCAGGCGAGGCAGTGATGCCCAGGGCCTGGCCTCATGCGGGGAGGAGGGGGAACAGGGCTCGGGCGTGTGGCTAGGGCCAGCCCCCCACGGGCAGGGGAGCTCAGGTGAGCGATTCACATTCAATGGATAAATGTAAGACTGGAGCCTTGGAAGTATAAATAAAGACTTGTAAGCCATGGGTCTTTGCGTCTAACAGTGGAAGATTTGCAAACTTAGTCTGTGTTTGGTCAACAAAAGGGAAGCCCCTGTTGTGCTGATAACACTTACCAGACTGTTTTCAGCTGTCAGAAGGACCTCTGGGAGCAATTCTGCATCTCTGAACTATTTGGATGCTGTCGGGGGCGCATATTGAAAACAGAGATCCAATCTCCCCACAAAAAGAAAAGGAATACTTGTGGCACCTTAGAGACTAACAAATTTATTAGAGCATAAGCTTTCGTGAGCTACAGCTCACTTCATCGGATGCATTTGGTGGAAAAAACAGAGGGGAGATTGATATACACACACAGAACATGAAACAATGGGTTTATCATACACACTGTAAGGAGAGTGATCACTTAAGATGAGCCATCACCAGCAGCGGGGGGGGGGGGGGAAGGGTGGAGGAAAACCTTTCATGGTGACAAGCAAGGTAGGCTATTTCCAGCAGTTAACAAGAATATCTGAGAAACAGTGGGAGGTGGGGTGGGGGGGAGAAATAACATGGGGAAATAGTTTTAATTTGTGTAATGACTCATCCATTCCCAGTCTCTATTCAAGCCTAAGTTAATTGTATCCAGTTTGCAAATTAATTCCAATTCAGCAGTCTCTCCTTGGAGTCTGTTTTTGAAGCTTTTTTGTTGAAGGAAAGCCACTCTTAGGTCTGTAATCGAGTGACCAGAGAGATTGAAGTGTTCTCCGACTGGTTTTTGAATGTTATAATTCTTGACGTCTGATTTGTGTCCATTTATTGTTTTACGTAGAGACTGTCCAGTTTGACCAATGTACATGGCAGAGGGGCATTGCTGGCACATGATGGCATATATCACATTGGTAGATGCTCAGGTGAACGAGCCTCTGATAGTGTGGCTGATGTGATTAGGCCCTATGATGGTGTCCCCTGAATAGATATGTGGACACAGCTGGCAACGGGCTTTGTTGCAAGGATAGGTTTCTGGGTTAGTGGTTCTGTTGTGTGGTGTGTGGTTGCTGGTGAGTATTTGCTTGAGGTTGGGCAAGGCTGTAAGTAAGGACTGGCTTGTCTCCCAAGATCTGTGAGAGTGATGGGTCGTCCTTCAGGATAGGTTGTAGATCCTTGATGATGCGTTGGAGAGGTTTTAGTTGGGGGCTGAAGGTGATGGCTAGTGGCGTTCTGTTATTTTCTTTGTTGGGCCTGTCCTGTAGTAGGTGACTTCTGGGTACTCTTCTGGCTCTGTCAATCTGTTTCTTCACTTCAGCAGGTGGGTATTGTAGTTGTAGGAATGCATGATAGAGATCTTGTAGGTGTTTGTCTCTGTCTGAGGGGTTGGAGCAAATGCAGTTATATCATAGAGCTTGGCTGTAGACAATGGATCGTGTGGTATGATCTTGATGAAAGCTAGAGGCATGTAGGTAGGAATAGCGGTCAGTAGGTTTCCGATATAGGGTGGTGTTTATGTGCACAGACACACCCCTAGAACCCCGACCTGGGGTATTCTATCTGCTACCCAAGATCCATAAACCTGGAAATCCTGTACGCCCCATCATCTCAGGCATTGGCACCCTGACAGCAGGATTGTCTGGCTATGTAGACTCCCTCCTCAGGCCCTACGTTACCAGCACTCCCAGCTATCTTCGAGACACCACTGACTTCCTGAGGAAACTACAGTCCATTGGTGATCTTCCTAAAAACACCATCCTAGCCACTATGGATGTAGAAGCCTCTACACCAACATTCCACACAAAGATGGGCTACAAGCCGTCAGGAACAGTATCCCTGATAATGTCACGGCTAACCTGGTGGCTGAACTTTGTGACTTTGTTCTCACCCATAACTATTTCACATTTGGGGACAATGTATACCTTCAAATCAGCGGCACTGCGATGGGTACCCGCATGGCCCCACAGTATGCCAACATTTTTGTGGCTGACTTAGAACAACATTTCCTCAGCTCTCGTCTCCTAATGCCCCTACTCTACTTGCGCTACATTGATGACATCTTCAGCATCTGGACCCATGGAAAAGAAGCCCTTGAGGAATTCCACCATGATTTCAACAATTTCCATCCCACCATCAACCTCAGCCTGGACCAGTCCACACAACAGATCCACTTCCTGGACACTACGGTGCTAATAAGCGATGGTCACATAAACACCACCCTATATCGGAAACCTATCCTTCAACAAAAAAGCTTCAAAAACAGACTCCAAGGAGAGACTGCTGAATTGGAATTAATTTGCAAACTGGATACAATTAACTTAGGCTTGAATAGAGACTGGGAATGGATGAGTCATTACACAAAGAAAGTAAAACTATTCCCCATGTTATTTCTCCCCCCCACCCCATCCCCCACTGTTCCTCAGATAATCTTGATAACTGCTGGAAATGGCCCACCTTGCTTGTCACCATGAAAGGTTTTCCTCCTTCCCCGCCCCGCCCCCGCTGCTGGTGATGGCTTATTTTAAGTGATCACTCTCTATTTACAGTGTGTATGATAAACCCATTGTTTCATGTTCTGTGTGTGTGTGTGTGTGTGTGTGTGTGTCTGTGTGTGTGTGTGTGAGTATATCAATCTCCCCTCTGTTTTTTCCACCAAATGCATCTGATGAAGTGAGCTGTAGCTTACGAAAGCTTATGCTCTAATAAATTTGTTCGTTTCTAAGGTGCCACAAGTACTCCTTTTCTTTTTGCGAATACAGACTAACACGGCTGCTACTCTGAAATCTCCCCGCAGTATTTTCCACAGCATGCATCCGATGAAGTGAGCTGTAGCTCACGAAAGCTTATGCTCAAATTTTAGTCTCTAAGGTGCCACAAGTACTCCTTTTTTTTTTTTTTGAGATCCACAAAGCTATTTTGGGTAACCCAGAGGGACCTATGGGAAACTATCAGATACCACATCACTGCTAACATTTGAGCTTACAAACTCTGACTCGCCTGTTATGTAATTTGCCTGCTTAACCTCGCAATAACTCTCATGTCTTTTTTGAAGCTAATAAATCTTTAGGTAGTTTACTAAAGCAGATGTGGGCAAACTATGGGCCACATCGAGCCCGCAGGACCGTCCTGCCTGGCCCTTCAGCTCTCGGCCGGGCAGGTGAGCCCCCGGCTCCCCCGCCCCCCTGTCCTCCCTCCCCCGCAGTCTCAACTCACCATGTCAGTAGCTCTCTGGGTGGCGGGGCTGCGAGCTCCTGCCGGGCAGCGCGGCTGCGAGAGCCGCTGTCCTGCCCCGGTGCTCTAGACTGCGTGGCAGCTTGGCTGGCTCCGGCTGGGCAGTGCAGCTGCCAGACACATTGCTCTGAGTGGCATGGTAAGGCGGCAGGGAGTTGGAGGGTTGGATAAGGGGCAGGGAATCCCGGGGGGCAGTCACGGGACAGGGAGTAGGGGGCTGTTGAACGACACGGAGATTCTGTGGGGGGGGATGGTCAGAGGACAGGGGGTTGGATAGGCTTGGGAGTCCTGGGGGGGCCTGTCGGGGTGGGGCCGTCAGGGAGCGGGGGGATGGGATAGGGGGTGGAGTCCCAGGGGAGTGGTTATGGGACAAGGGGGGGGTTGGGTGGGTCATGGGTTCTGAGGGGGGGCAGTCAGAGGGTAGGAAGTGGGAGAGGGCGGATAGGGGGTGGGGGCCAGGCTTTTTGGGGAGGCACAGCCTTCCCTACCTGACCCTCCATACAGTTTGGAAACTCCAATGTGTCCCTCAGGCCAAAAAGTTTGCCCATCCCTGTACTAAAGGATTGGCTATCAGCACTGGTTTTGGTGTATGATCCAGAGTATCCATTGACCCGGGATAAGTGACTGTCCCTTTGGCGCTAGGAGTGGTGATTTTTGGTGTTAATAACCTTTCATCACAGAAGCCCAGCTTGTCTGAGTGGCAAGATGTGCTGGGGAACCTAAGGGGACTGTGAGTGAATGGCTCCGTGGTGAGACTAAGATGGTGTCTACACTGCCACCTTTTCAGCACTAGAACTTTAGTCGTCTGAGTGAGAAGTTTTAGCTCTGAAAAGCGCCAGTATAGGCAGCGCAGTATCACCGGGCTACCGCTGCTTGTTTGGGGTGGGTTTTTTTATCACCGGGAGAGCTCTTCTCCTGGCAATAAAGCATGTCTACGCTGTCCATGTCACAGTGCTGCCGTGGCCGCACTGTAACATGGGCAGTGTAGACATACCCTTATATAATAGTCCAGGAGTGAACATTTAGTCTGACCTGAGACTGGCATCTTAGCTGTGAGCCACATATGGGACACCGTGAGAGACAAGCAACCATTTTCTTCTATTACCAGGGCCCTAACCCGTCTTTGATCTTGTCTCAGGAACTACCAGGTGAGCGATCTAAATTATCAGTTCCCTTGCTTGTTCACTTGTATAGATTTAGATTTTTGTTTTTGTTTTTTTTATTTTACACCTATAAAGATGGTGCTGTTACTGACAAAGGGTGAGCACTTAGTCCTGAGGAAATGCCTGGCAGACCATTTTCATTTTTAAACTGACATGAAAACTCTGTTAACCTTGCTTAAGAACAAAACCTTTAACTTTTTCATTCCTGCTCCTTATCTGAAAATGGATTTTTCTTTGGTAAGTAATGCATTTGTGTTTGAGGTTATTGAGACATGAAATGATTACTTATCCCTTGAAATGACATTACATTTAAATGCAATGGCACTTGAGAACTTACCACTCCCTTCATCTCTCTTAATTCTTGCTTGCTGTCTGCAAATTCAACATTCTCTCAGCCCTATGGGATGCACTGAAATTCTATCTGAGTTATAATTGCTTTTCAATATGTCTTGCTATATGTTGTTGGATTTAAAAGGTTTCCTTTCCAAATAGAAAATATTTAGTGAGTGCCACACATTGTATTTCTCTTCTATTTTTAATCAGCTTCATCCATACTTTGGTTGAGGAAAGCAGCAAAGAAAAATGAGAATTGAACTCATCTGACCATGATAAATTTGAAAATTCAAAACACAGCTCAAACTCTATTGATGGCATTAAAATTATTGCACATCATACCTGGTCATGTCTATGGAATGCTTGTGGCATTTTATTCTTTATAACTATTTCTAATGTGTTAGCTTAAAGATAAGGGTTGTAAATTTAGATGTGCAAGAGATACTCTGAACAGGGAAAGGCATAACAGGTTGACCTGTTCAGTCTGGAAGCTTCTGCACTAAATATCTGAATGAATGAATGAATAAATGAATGAATGAATGAAGGTGCCATTCCATGAGGGAACTATCAGCGATCAGGATCAAGAGAGAAAGTGCAAAGGTAGAACCAGATTGGTTTACCAGGGTACCACCCTGATCTACCATAATGAAAAGTATGTGTGCACAATAGCAAAGGCATAGCATGGCAAGAGGAAGCATCTTGTGTAGGCTTTGATCTATAATACAGCACTAATAAAGGTTGTTTGTGATTCTGTGAAAATGACCAATAATTGATGTGTTGAGGTCCTCCACTGATGTCCTCGCTGGGAGTGACACTGAAAATATAATGATATCTGTGAAAATCGGTAATGGCATTAGTAAGAATACCCATTAACTGGTAGGAACAGTTCCTAAGTTCTAAAAAGAAAAAATACTCATAACAGTATTTACCCACAATGGGTCAGATCTTCAGCTGGTTTAAAATGGACATGGTTCCACTGAAGTCACTGAAGCGATGTCAATTTTCACCAGCAGAAGATCTGGCCCCAGGATGTTAGTAATAAATCTGGCAACTCTTTTATTGAACTGACTCCTGCTGCCTATTAAGATGGTTTACTGGTTTTTTTTCTTTCATTAATGAGGCTGACAATCCAATTGACAGCTGCAAGTGCTTGTATGTCTGTCTGAGAGAGGATTACAAATTCAGTGCTGCTGTGTAAATGTAACTTTTTGGGGGTGTAAGGACTAGATAGAATGCCTTGTCCATTTAAGATTTGGAACTATACTGAAAAGGTAAAAGGGACAAAGCTCTGGGAGAGCAGTGTATGGTCTAAAAAGAGTTTTTGGTATGCCTGGAAGACTGTGCAGTAATGGGGCTTGTGGAATCTCTGTGTGTGTTTGATGCTGACAAAGGTTCTAATTAAATATTCCAGTGTAAAGCAGCGCGCTGATCTGGGAGCGTAACAGCTGCATAGTCTGAAATACTCATCCAGCTGCTAACACAGGAGTCGGGATAAGGAAGGGAAATGGTAACATTCATGGATGATGCTCAGCTGTGACAGAGGCTCTGCTGTGCTGCTCAGGCAACATTCTCACCACACAATAAGGATAGGCTCATCCTGATAAAAACCACAGAGTCAAGCAGTCCTGTATCTGGAAACCTGATATATTGCAAAGGCATGAATTAAATGAACATATGGTAAAAGAGCAAACCTCACAGCTAGAAGATGTTCCATACACTGGGTCAGCCAAGATCTGAGACAGGACGATGCCAGCAAAAGAGATCTGATGGTTCAGCGGTCTCTCAAGAAGTTAATGGAGAAGACATTTAGGCCTGAGGCCCCTTTTTCATATGGAAATCAGGAAAAAAGTTATCCAGCCCCCTCTTGATTGTTGTCATAGTTCAGGGCAACAGCATCAGTATTCCCCCTCTATGGTCCACCAAGGGCACCCACTCTCAGGCTTCCGGCTCCCCTGCCATCCCCTTTTTGGATGGAGACATGCATCTCTCTCTCTCCCTCCTGACCAGGATATTTCCAGGCTGTGCCGGCCTCCCCTGTGAATTCCCCAGCAAAGTCAGACTGCTGAAGCAGGCCTGTGTTTCTTTTCTCATCAGAAATGGCAAGCCATGTCATTGCTATGGTTAAGTTACCATACAGCTTTCTAAGCAAGCACATTTTATTCTTAAGGTAAAGGCATTGCAGAAAAAAAACTATTAAAAATGTATGTGCAAGCTTACTAGAGATCACCACAATGTCAACAATCGCTCTGGCTGGTGAAAAGTCCTTCACACTCCTCCAAGGTTTTTTCTGTGATTACCAGTTCATAACAGCTGGTAACTCGGAACAAACACACTCCTGAATCTGAGAGTCCCGTCTTTATACAATTTTTAACTTGTCCTCATGTAACAGGTGATCAGTAGATAAAAGGCTGAGTTCTTGCATAAGAAAAGCAGATATATTTGCATACCACTCCTAGAGATTTCCTACGACACCTACTTTACTTTAAAAGATTATGGTTGTCTGGGCCGATTGTTTGTTTCAAATAGGCCTTTGAAGCTCATAATGTGCCCAGGGTTTTAGATGTTACATACTATCCTACAATAATACATACATATTGGCATTGTTAATACAGTGAACTCCTAAGATACTTAAACTTAATTCAGTGAGGTTTGTGCAGCAAATTGCCATCTCTGTCACAGTCACATTTCTGAGATTGTCACCTTTACATTGGCAACTGCTGTCTGCTGGCATTTCTGTTCCCTGGGATGCAAATGCTGCATGTCTAAATCAGCTTTCTGATACAAGGCCTCTCTTCTCAGTAGAGATAATTACTATTATTTCACAGATTAATGAGCTCCCAGATGATGCTTTCATTCAACAGGTGGCATACGTGGTTTCAGTTGGTTGGCAATGAGGTACACACACACCAGTTCAAATGTGGTTTGGGTTTTTTTGTTCGGAGTGCTGTAGTGCCTGAATATCCCTGCCAAGATTGGCTGCATTGTTCTAGGCCCTGTACAAACGCATAGTAAGGGAGAGTTCCTACCTTCAAGAGTTGCAATCTAACTAGATATGAGATGGAGATGGAGCAGAGAGAATATAATTGCCTTCATTTTACAGAGACAGACATTAAGGCCCAGCGTTTTAAAGGTATTTGGGCATTGCAACACTAAGCACAGCAGTGTCTAAATACCGTTAAAAAAAATCTGGGCCTTAATCCCGGTCTCTGTAAAATGAAGATAGCGATATACCCTACATCCCATTTTCAAAAGAGATTTCAACTGTCTATACTTCAGATTTTGATCAGAGCAAGTTACATCAGCGAACAGCCACCAAAGTGTGCATATACCTTGTGCATGTACATACTTGGCTGCTTGTGCAGGTATGGCACATACTCTCCAGGAGTGCTTGTGTTGATGTCAAGTGTGTTGCGCTGTGTGTAGGTAACCCAGTGTGCCATGCACTGGTGTCCAGTGCGATTCCTTTTTGGAAATTTTTGCAATGTGTTGGTGTCTACCATTGCTGGACTAACCATTGAAAAGTAGCCCTTTCTATTGATGTGTCAAAATGGGGGGAGCGGGGGGAACTTCACTAGTATTGATGTGGGCTCATTAGGAAAGGCGCACAACTCTCGCATCTTTAAGAGCACAGGACTTTTCAGAAAGCTGCAAGCAGGGACATTTTTTCTCAATGGCTGGATTATCACTAGCGATACTGAAATGCCAACAATGATTCTTGGAGACCCACCTACCCTTTGCTCCCCTTGCTCATAAAGCCATACACCTGGATAGCTCCTAGGAAAGAGTCAACTACCAGCTCAGCAGGTGCAGAATAATTATTGAGTGTGCTCTGAGTAGAGTGAAAGGACACTGAGAAGATCCATTATGTCCTGCTACATTTCTCTCTCCTTTTCCTGCCGGAACTCCTGGTCCTTTCTCCTGTCCACTCTTTCCCTCTCTGTGCTGCCTGCCATATCGGCCCTCCAGGCTCTTTGTTCACTGACTGAAGCAGCACTAGCTGTCAGGATCTCACTGAACATGTGCTCCCTAGTCATTTTTTTTCTGTCCTCCTGCTCCTCAGGGTTAGGCTTTCTGCAGATGTGCAGGGTCACCCCACAAGGCAGCAATGGCAGCAGCTGCTGATAAAAATGGACAGCTGTGCCTTTGGATTTACAGTCACGACAGGAAGGGAATGATAAGTTTCAAAACTCTTTTCTCTCATTCCCATAAAAAACTTTTAATAAGATATGCTTATTGGAGAGTGTCTGCACAGCACTGCTGTCCAGACCAAGGCATGGTGCATATGCTCTGCCAGGGCAGTTGGGGAGGAAATTGTTGCATGAAAAAATAAAATTTAATCCCTATTCCATGGATACAGGTGTATGGCAGTAGTGCTAAATACTGATACTATTTTCCATAGGCGGTGGTGATTTTAGCTGATATCACTCTTGAGGGTAATAAAGGCACAGAGCTCTCGGCTGCTACTGGCGTCCTGAAATCACCCAGGTCCATATGCTGCTAGCCTGTTTACTGCAATGATGCCAGCTGAACTTTGTCGTGCAATGGTGTGGGAAAGTGTCTTACTGCAGAGGAAGAAATAAGGCTGCCATCCCTAGAAACCTTTGGGAAAGGATTGCAGAGTAGTTCCAGGAAAGTTTCATTTGAGATCTCTCAGGATGGTACAAAGGGCATCCCTATGTATATAAACAAACTGCTCCATATGCCCACCTCCCCACAATGCAACAGGGGAATGAAATGCAGTTGTAGCCGAGTCAGTCCCGGGATATGAGAGAGACAAGGTGGGTGAGGTCATTATCTTTTATTAGAACAACTTCTGTTGGTGAGAGAACCAAGCTTTCCCAGACCTGAAGAAGAGCCCTGTGTAACTTTGTAAGACTCTCTGTTTCCAACAGAAGTTGGTCCAGTAAATATCCCCTCACCCACATTGTCTCTCCCAGGGGAATGAATTTTGTTGTACCACTATGTCCTTCTTATCCGAGTAAAACCAATTGAAAAGTCGATATCTGTGCTGTGATACGTTGGGGCTGGGCTGAGCACCATGTTTAAATTTAAATATTGCAGAGAGAAATGAACACTTATGCTTACTGAGGGATTATCCCTGGTTGGCTGGAGGGATTAGCTAGACTTTGGACTTTTCAGCAAGTGCGGTCTCATGGCATGGCTGGACCTCTCTGCTCGACCTCCCTCTCCTCCTCCTCCTGGCTGTTCATGGCAGGGGTCTGTCTCAGGCTCCTCCAAATTTCCCACCGTGGTCTGCAGGGTGATGGTGGGGTGTCAGCCTAGTCTGGCATGCATCTCGTTGTAAATGTGGCAGGTCAGCACCAGATCAGTCGTTGGCTTCCCTGGCCTTGTGATATGTGTGGTGCCATTCCTTCGCTTTCATGCAAGTGCTGCTGATCCCTGTTGTACTCCTTTGCCAGCACCTTCTGTGCAATCCTTTCATAGATATCCAAGTTTCCATGGCTAGTCCATACCTGTGCTTCACAGCCTCTTCTCCCCCACACGCCCAGAAGGGCCAGTATCTCTTGTGTACTCCAGGCAGGAGTGTATTTAGTGCGTGGAGCTAGGATGGTCAGTTGGGCAGTTGCATACAGCAAGGGAGAGCAAGGATGGGCAATCAGGAAAAAGTTTTTCAACGGTATGTGGGGAGTTTTTTATAAGGGGAGTGGCTTCCAGTCTCCATGACCCCTGGGCCATGGCATTTACAGTTGTGACCAGAGCAGTCACTGTAACAACGAATGGGGTATTGTGCAACAGGTGTTGGAGGACTGTTAGGGTCGGCCTAGGTGTCTCCGTGTCTACGCTCACATTGTGTAGGCCTCAGTAGGTCAACCATGGCTCCAGGCCATTTTTGGAGATGGCTTTACTGCGTCACCATAATGGGATGCTTCTGTTGGCAGGAGACAACTTTTAATGTAGGCAACCTAACTTCGTAATGTTAAATCAGCCCAAAGGCACTTAGTAGCCTAAATCCCATTGACAGTGGCATTTAGACTCGTGAGTTCCTAAATCCCTTTTTGAAAACATGATGGCTTCTAAATCAGTTAGGCATTGCAAATCTGAGCACAGCAAGGCCTAGAGCTGAGGGTTGAATTCAGGCCTCCTGACCTAATCCAGTGCCTTACTTCAAGACCATCCTTCCTTTGATTGCTTTTACAGGCCTGAGATTATTCCTTGAGGGGTCTCTCACCCTATGTACTTGTAACCCCCTGCTTCTGTATGTTAACTTAGTGGGGCTGGGCTAGTGCAAGTTCCAAATTACCATCTCTGGTCTGTAAGGGGATGTCACATAATTGTTTTCTCCTGACCGATACTGCGTTATGTGGGTATTATGCTGACAGTCATGGTGCTTTTATCAGTAGAAATAAGACCTCCTTTTTAAGAATGCTTTTTTTTTTTTTCAGCTCTACTAGCTCCAGTCAGACATATGGATTTTACAGTTTTCTTCAGGACAAGTGTTCTGGCACACTATGTACTGTAAAGAAGATGCTATATAAATATGCTGATTGATTTGAGTTATACTTTTACGTCAAAGTTTCCAGGATACCAAATGCATCCGATGAAGTGAGCTGTAGCTCACGAAAGCTTATGCTCTAATAAATTTGTTAGTCTCTAAGGTGCCACGGGTACTCCTTTTCTTTTTGCGAATACAGACTAACACGGCTGCTACTCTGAAACAAAGAACATTTAGGTAATTTTAAAGTCATCTGGAAAAAGTTAATGATTAGCTAACTATTGATGTTTACTTGCATGGTAGCAAGAGGAAAAAAGGATGTAGTTGTGTTAGATATTTTCTCTAGTGCCTTTAAATCTTGACAAATGTTCCATGCCTATCCACTAACAGATTGAGCAGACAGCTGTGCATGTGGGCATAACCAATCTCTGGAAAAGAAGGAATGGGATTTTACTGAACAAAAAGTAGGATCTTTGCCCCGCATCCCGTTAGTAAGAAAATTTATGGTGGAAGAATTGATATATGGACCTACTGATATGAGCGGGGAGTTCTAAGAATGTATCCATCCCCCGCCTTTTTCATAAGCTGTGCCTGTGATATTTGTGTCAGTACATCTTTAATGCTTATCTTGTACACATTATGAAAGCTATTCACTTTTTCTTCCATCTTCGATTGCCCTACAGAGGTGCAGGGTCAATTTTTAGAGCAATACTCCAATATTTATTTCCATTGTTTGTAAAGTGCAATTATAGGTAGTGGGGGGGAGAAATAAATGAAGCTAAAAGCATGAGTTGCCACTTTGAAGCACTGTTGTAGACATTGTAATGCATGCTTTATGTCTTTAAAACAAAGTAAGCCATTAAGCATGCAATGCTAAGAGGAATTTTATCTCGCCTATAAATATAAGTGAATATTTTTCAATTTCAAATCCCAGTACAGATACATTTTATTGTTGCAGTCCAAGTGATGCACACAATTTAACTTCAGCACCATCTGTAACTCTATTGGTATTTTAATAATGAATACAATTATATGTTGGCAACAAAAATCCTACTTAAATAGAAATAGCTTTAAAACCCAAACCAGAGCCTCCAAGAGGCAACTAGGGGGAAAAAAAAAAAAGATTTACTCTGGATTAGAGCAGGTCAGGAATTTTTTGGCAGAAGGTGGTTGTTGTTGTTGCTGAAAAATGCCAATTCACTGAAGCCAAAACTTGGCAGGAAAGTCAGTTTTGATTAATTTCTTGATTCAAAATTATTGAAAAAAGTTGCAATATTGTCAAAGTTCCTGTGACAGACTCTATCAGCAAAAAAAGAAAAGGAGTACTTGTGGCACCTTAGCAACTAACAAATTTATTTGAGCATAAGCTTTCGTGAGCTACAGCTCACTTCATCTGATGCATCCTGTAGCTCATGAAAGCTTATGCTCAAATAAATTTGTTAGTCTCTAAGGTGCCACAAGTCCTCTTTTTCTTTTTGCGAATACAGACTAACACGGCTGCTACTCTGAAAGACTCTATCAGGCCTTCTCTGCCCCCTGTTGGAGGCATTAGTGCCCTGGAAATTCACTCAGATTGGGCAACCAACAGCTCAGTCCTCCAGAGGCCTAGAAGGGCCAAGAGGAAATACTGGCCAATCACGAACCAGCAGGCCAGTTAAGAAGGCTTCCTTGCATTTGCTCAAGGGCAGAGCTGGATGAGATTGAGACAGAGGAGGAGCTGCTCAGGGCTAATCCAGGTCCAGGCCAGGGTCTCATGCTACGTGCTGCAGCTATGTGCTTGCATTTTGAAGTGTTTTTTTCTCTTTGTTAAAGGTGCAGACACCCAAATCCAAAGTATTTTGCTACTTGATTGTTTAGAGACTGACGTCAGGTTTATAGCACAGCAAACAGAGCTGGATTCACTGTTCTAGAGGCCGGTGCTATTAGATTTTGTGGGGGCCCTGTATACAAGTCTTTCCTGGAAGGGAGTTGGACGCAAGAGCGGGTTGGGGCAGGGGATTGGGGTGTAGGAGGGGGCATGGGGTCTGAAAGGGAGTTTGGGTGCAGGAGGGGGATTCTGATCAGGGGCAGGGGGTTGGAGTGGAGGAGGGGGTGCAAGGTGCAGGCTCCAGCTGGGAGATGCTTAACCACAGGTGGCTCCTGGCCAGTGGCGCGGCAGGGCTCAGGCCGGCTGCCTGCCGTAGCCCCACACTGCTCCCGGAAGCAGCTGGCTCCTAGCATGGCCCCTGGGGAGAGGGGGAAAGCACGTCTCCGTGCACTGCCCGCGCCCGCAAGTGCCACCCCTGGCCTGTAGGATTGTGTGGGGGTGGGGGGCAGCAAGTGGATTTGCCTCCCCATCCCCACCAGGGGCTGCAGAGACATGCTAGCAGCTGGCCGTTCCAGGAGGGGCATGGAGCCATGGCATGCAGGCAGCCTGCCTGAGCGCCCTGCTGTGCCACAGGACTTTCAGCAGCCCGGAGCTGGAGATCGCTGCCTTTGATCTATTTTTTGGGGGCCCCCCCTTGAGCCGGTCTGTGCTGTTACTAGGGTTGCCAACTTTTTGACAGCAGAAAACCGAACAGCTTTGCCCCGCTCCTTCCCCGAGCCCCTGCCCCGCCCTTTCTCTGAGGCCCCATCCCCCCTCACTTCATTTCCCCCCCTCCTGCATCGCTCGCTCTCCCCCACCCTCACTCACTCACTCATTTTCACTGGACTAGGGCAGGGGATTGGGATGTGAGGGCTCCGGCTGGGGGGTGCCGGCTCTGGGGTGGGGCCGGGGATGAGGGGTTTGGGTGCAGGAGGGAGCTCAGGGCTGGGGCAGGAGGTTGGGGTGTTGGAGGGGGTGCAGGGTGCAGGCTCTGGGAGGGAGTTTGGGTGCGGGAGGGGGCTCAGGGCTGGGGCAGGGGGTTGGGGCACAGGAGGAGGTTCGGGGTGTGGGCTCTGGGTGGCACTTAACTCAGGCAGCTTCCGGGAAGTGGTGACAGGTCCCTCTGGCTCCTAGTTGCAGGGGTGGCTAGGGGGCTCTGTGCGCTGCCCCCACTCAGAGGTGCCAATGGGAGCTGCAGAGCTGGTGCTAGAGGTGGCTCCAGTGCGTGGAACCCCCCACCTGCCCTTGTGCCTAGGAGCCAGAGGGGCATGTCGCCACTTCCCGGGAGCCGGCCGCAGCAGCCAACCGGACTTTTAACAGCCCGGGAAGCTGTGCTGATCGGAGCAACAAGGGTCCCTTTTCGACCAGGTGTTCCGGTCAAAAACTGGACGTCTGGCAACCCTAGCTGTTACAGAAACCCTGGCACACCATGGAGATTTCCCAGGGGATAGTTCCATCCTTTATATGTCCCCTTTTTAACGTTGCAATGGCATGAAAGAAACGTACTTTATTCTTCAGATCCTTCCTTGAGACTCACTTCAGTCTGCCGATTATGCCAAGCCAGGTGATGAGCAGTGACTATTCCTCTTTCCCTCTCCCTCCTTCTCTTCTTGTAACCTCAATTAATGTAGCTAACCAAGCTGGGCCAACTCTTTACCATACACATTTGCTTGTGTGTTGTATAACACTTCCCTAGCCTTCATCTGTTTGTCATTAAACAATCCCTGCTCTGATGGGCTTCTGTTCTATCTTCCATGCTTCTACAGCTTCCAGCATGATAGGGCTGCAACCACATGTGTAGCCTTTGCGTTCTTCCATTGCATAATAGTTATTCCTAATAGTAAAGCAGCGGCAGTATAGGCCACAATTTTGCCCTGTGCATCCCCAATGACTTGCCAAGTGCCCTCAACTCCCCATGGGGTCAGATTACTGGCAGAGTCAGGTACTATTCAGTATATGGATAGCACAGTGTGGCCCTGATGGACTATGAATAGAAATAAATGGAAAGTTCTCAGTAAAAATCTCTCCTTCAACAACTGCATGATTGCCTCATTGAGCGCAGGGCACAGCTAGAACCAGTCCAAATCCACAGGCATGGAAGAACTGTGTAAACTACAGTCTTTTGAGGACTTTTCAGTGATTTGATTGTCATACTTTTCTAAGTGTTCATTACCAACTATGAACCTTTCCTAATCTTTCTAGGTGGCCTCTATAAATGAAGATCAGTGTTTTCCTGTCCTGTTGTCTCCTTTAGCAGATGAAGGAAAATAATAGCAGTTATACAGCTCTACTAATGCACCTCAATCCTGACCGGCAACAGCCTCATGCATGTTTTAGTTCTTGGGCTTCTCCTGAGCACAGGCTGACATTGGCACTAAACTTGTGTGATTCTTTTTGTGGTGCCTTTTTGATACACAGAAACATCTACTGAGAAGAAGTCATTGAAACCTATTTTGATTCGACACATCAGCTAAATTTTTTTCTCACACTAGAGGGGAGTATGACTAGCTTGACAATTCTGTGCCATCCATCTCTCTATACAGAATGCACACGAGAACACTTGGAGAGGTAGTGGTGGGCTCAAGTGTATTTGGATGTAGTGTACTTAGATCTGAAGTCGATCGTGTCTACACTGAGTACATTGCATATCAGAAGCATTTTGAATCCCGTCTCTCTGGTACTAGAGTGAATTTCTCCCTTAGCCATTTTGTTGAGCAATCACAGGTGCAGAAGGCCCACACATAGATTACGTGGCACTTGGTGAGATTTGCTGGAGTGTTTTTTATGAGACCAACCAGCTGCTTTAGCTTAGAGAGAGTAGCATTTGAAGCACCTTAAATACTTGCATTTGCCATGGCACTGAGTGGAAAGGTTGTTGGTCATGCTTAATTTCTGATGGGGATCACCCAGGGCTGAGCCCTGGCACCTCTGGGTTAGCTGTGTCACTTATGAAAGTAAAAAATTGCTTGAGCCCTGGTATCTAGTTGCTTGAGCCCCAGCACTACTTCTATTCCAAATTAAGCACTGTTTGGTGGTACCACAGTCCTTCAGTGAGGGGTAGTGAGTACACTTGTGCCAGAGAGCTCACAACTAGGATTCTGACAATATGTAACATGGGAATAAACTGACCAATGTGATGTGTGTGTGTGGCGGGGGGAGTCTGGTGTATTGCTATACATTAATAACAGTGGTATCAGCCTAATAGTAATTTTGTAAGGGAGTGAGCAAGTACATGAGATATGTTGTTCTTCAGATCTGATCAGCTAAATTGAATTCTACTACCCTATGTTTTTAAGTTCTGTTGGATAGTCCTGATGCCAATAATTGAGTATCTACAGTTAAAGAAAACTGGTATGTCAGTAATTTAATTACGAAAGTCATGAAGTGCCAATTTTCTGTAAATGTAGATGTTTGGTGTCATTTCCAGACACATTGTTTTTGGACAATTTGGAGAGTTGTTCCAAATCATGGTCTCATCCTGCTCTTCTAGCCCAAAGTACTTTCTCATGAGCACACTTCCTCAAAGTTGTGACAAATGAAAGAAAAGGCATCAGCAAATGGTCAGTTATTCAGCCTCAAATGCTGATCAAATTTAGAGGGTGATTATACTCTAAAAAGGGATTGTGTAACGATTTTTTTCCCCTTAAAATAAAGAAAAATGGGGCTCTATATTGTGTCTCACAATATTCCCAATTAAATAATCTCCATTTCAAATTTCAGGTAAAAGATGTTTGGTAGGTAGAAAATCACGCTAATTTAGCTCGTGCCTTTGAGAGTCAAACTGGTTTCTTTCCATCCCTCATAATCTTGTCAGTAATAGAGGTCCTGTATATCAAGTTAGGCCACTTTGTCAATTCTCTTTTTGTCAATTTCAGTCTTTATTTGCACCAAGTGTCAATGCCTTTGACATCGGTGGGTTTGGAGAGGTAGTTACCTGTTGGAATTTAGTAAACAATTCCCTTGATGATAAGATGAAATGGAACCCAATTTACTTAAACTTAGCTGTGTTGTCACCTCAGAATTAATAGGAATGAAGACCAATAACAAATTATTTTTGGTCACTAAAATACGTAGGGATGAATCTGTTCTGCAAGAATTGTGGTTTTAGAGTAGACCCGCATTGAAGTCTGACAGTGTTGTCTTAGATACCCCATCCACTTTGCAGATATTGATCCCGCTAGTCAAGGAGTAATATATTGACAATAATTTTTTTTTTTTTTTTTTTGCAAGTTGGTCTGGACAATCCGTAGAGAAGGCTCTTGAGAGAGAAACCAAGTCTAGTGAGATGGGTGGAGCTGAACTTTGTGACTTTTTTGTTGATTTCTTAGTGAATAAAGTCAGTTCCTAGGAATCTGGTGAGGTGTTGGATTTTTGCGCAGTGTGCGGATTGTATTTGTAGAGTGGGTTGGTCCTGCACATTTTTCCTTTCTAATTTGACGATGGCCTTAAAGGAGCGCCACTGGAAAGACCTCAGCTTTCCTATAAGTTAAGTCTTAGAGCCTTAATGGAAAACAACAGAATCTACGTGAAAGTATGCTGTGGTGTAATTGGTGGCCAAATAACATGCTAAAGTGGACCACTCCGCACTCCACTCAGATTTGTGGAACATAGGCTAGATGTACTTGCATTTTTTGGTCTCTGTTCAAATCACCACTTGGGTCAAAAGTGACAATGAATTTAACGCTCATTCTAATTCATAGATTTTTAAGGCCAGAGGGAACAATTATGATCGGCTATTCTGACCTCCTGGATAATACAAGTGTGATGACAAGCCATCCGGGATGCCACCTGGTGTACTACTGGATTTCACTTAGCCTGCCTGCTTCATTAGCCTGGGCTCCCTCTCCATGTTTTTCTGAATTAGGCTTTCTGGCCTTTGGCAGCACACACACACACACACACATGCACACAGGTAAGGATGCACCAGCTGTAGACTCACACAGAGTCTGCAAACAGCTTTCTGTGAGAACTCAGCTAGGAACTTACCCAGCACTCAAGTGCAGCTCCCGTCTGGAAAGTACACCCAAAATAATATTGTCTTGTGCTGTAGAGAAATCGATACAATGTACGCTTATAAATTCGCCCCCTCCCTCAATGTGGAAGAAGTTATGCACAACTTCTTGCCTCCCCAGTAATAAATTGCACAAACTGGGTTTAATAATAAACAAAACAAGTGTATTAACTATAAAATGCATATTTTAAATGATCGTAAGTTATAGCAAACAGAACAAAGCAGATTACCAAGCAAATAAAACAAAACACATGTACTAAGCTTAAGATCTTAGAGACTGGTTTCAAGAAGTTTCAGAGTAGCAGCCATGTTAGTCTGTATCCGCAAAAAAGAAAAGGAGTACTTGTGGCACCTTAGAGACTAACAGATTTATTTGAGCATAAGCTTTCGTGAGCTACAGCTCACTTTATCGGATGCATTCGGTGAAGCTCACGAAAGCTTATGCTCAAATAAATTTGTTAGTCTCTAAGGTGCCACAAGTACTCTTCTTTTCTTTTTTGGTTTCAAGAAATAATTTCTCACCGTAAACGTTGTTTTAGGCAAGTTGCAGAGTCTGTGTAGCTTAGAGTTCCAGTTATTTCTCTTCACAGAGTAGACTCCTGTCTTAGTCTGGACTCAGCCCTTGCCTTTCCCACAGCTCAGTTCCTTTGTCTCTTCAGGTACTTTTAGCAGTCTTTTTTTTCTTGGGCAGGAAGGCAATGGAGAAGAGTCCTGTTTGCCTTTCTCCCCAGCCTTAAATAAGATTTACATAAGGTGAGAATCTTTAGTGGAAAATTACTAGAAGTCCACGATGGTGTTTAGTACCAGGTGACAGGAGCACCTGACCTATTAGTGTCACAGCTATGTCCCAGGACACCTATCAGGAAGGAGAGAGATAAGTATGTTCAAAATCTTATTGTTTGTTCCGAATGGTCCATCAAGGCTGATGGCCTGTTGTCTGGTGGGCGTTTCCCAGATACAGAAATGAAACATGCATACAGATTGGATAATCATATTCAGTAAATTATAACCTTTCCAATGATACCTTACAAGACCCATCTTGCATAAAATAAATCTCTGTTATGCCATATCCATAATATAAGCATATTTCCATAAAGAATATGGGGTGTAACGTCACAACAGACTATATAACTTCACCCAATAATTTCTGCACTGAGCCCATAATTTCTATTGAGCTACAGCATATGTTTTTAAAAGACACTCAGCCTTGATTTAAAACCTTCAGGTGATGGAGAATTCGCTATGTCCCTAGTTAAGGTGTGTCAATGGTTAATTACCCTTATTGTTAAAATCTGTGGATTATTTCAAGTCTGAATTTGTCTAGCTTCAGCTTCAAACCGTTTGACCTCATTATTCCTTTTTTCTGTTAGAAACACCCCATAGGAGAATAATTCCTGACTTGAGTACAAGGCTGTTTTTTTCTTTATCAGAATATCGTGCATGGCTAAGTCAAATACCTTACAGAAGTCTAAATATATGATGTCAACACAATTATCTTTATCAAACAAACTTGTAATCCATTGAAAAAACATCATCAGGTTTGTTTAACAAAGATCCATGTTCTGTAAACTCATGTTGATTGGCATTAATTATGCTACCGTGCTTTTAATGCTTTACTGACTGAGTCCCATGTAAGCCTTTCCATGATTTCGCCTGAATCTGTCAGGCTAACCAGACTCATAACAAATGAAATGAGGTCACGATCGCTGGTTGTTTTGTTGTGACTTGTTACTATTTAATGTTTATGCACTTTACAAATCCATTACATGAAATGGGGCAACTCAACACAAGTGTTGATCATTTCGAGAGAGAAGGCCATGCAGGGAAAGATAATCGGGAATGAGATGAAATGCTGACAGAGCTGTGTGTGCAATTTGTGTAGTATTTGATTGAGGCCAACATTCAGTCCAGTCATCATCCTGAGCACTGAAATTCGTGCGGTGACATTTCAACAATACTGAATACATCTTGAGACAAATGGCTTAATTCTGCAGTCTTTACACAAGTTCCTGGATCAGGGCCCAGAACAGGAACATGAAATGGTATGTGTAATTCTCCTGTTGATTCTGTAATGAAGCCAACAGGTAACATTA